>NC_069380.1:67817916-68447500 GCF_027475565.1 Acinonyx jubatus | reverse complement strand
CAAAACCAAAGGGTCAGGTCAGAGTGCGAGAGATTCTGTAAGGAAACCTAGTGGCCCTTGCTTCGGGATCGGCCTGTGGCGAAAATTCAGATGACACAAACACGCTTTTTCTTACTAGGATATGAATTTGTTGGATGCCTCCATAAAACAATAACCCTCTTCTCTGTGCCTCTACCCCGTTCTTTTATAGTTTTCAATGCTGGGTTTTATTAATAATTAAAGAGCAACTTGAAGCTGCTTTTATTCATTAATCTATGTGTAATATCTGGAAATTGTGGAAACCAGTTTTGAAATCTGGGACTTCAGCAAACTTTCCAAAGATGGCTGTTCCAAAGAGTGAGTCACGACTAACCTAAAATCCTCCCTTGCTAACCAGCCAGATGAGTAAGCTCTGTGTTAACGACCGGTTTCATTAACAGGAGCTGCGATTAACTTGGTGTAGACTGTGTGCTGGGCCCTCCACCTTATCTAGGTTTCCTTCACAGGACAGAGCTGGTATTGTTATTCCCATTTTACAGAGAAGGGCAACGAGGTCCAGACGGCGAGCCTGCCCACAACCACCCAGCCGGTAAGTGGTTGGACTGGGATTTGAGCCCAGATCTTTGACACCAAAATTAGTTTCCCTGCCTTCCGGATAGATTAAACAGGAAATGAAGTCATGTGAAAATCACCCAAGTAAGCTGGAAAACACTTTTAAGTAGTAACCTCTTGGTTAATTCTCACTAGGTCCCTCTGCTTATCTATCAAGGAATGAGTTGGTGCAAATGGCATCTATTAATTTCATGCCCCCTGACCCCAATGTTCCCCTCATTAGCCAGTCATGCTAGGAAAAAATGGAAAAAAGCACTTAAGTCATTTGGCTGTTTTCAGCTTATTTTTCCGATCACAGAGAACGATCACCATCACTCTTGGGAATCAAGGGATTATCCTGGCAGGGCGGAGAACCTTATAACACATCACAGAGAAAATCAGCCAGTGCCAGAGTACCTTCACACGCGGAGTTATTACATCACCTACCTCTGCCATCAGACTGAGTTCTGAGATGGCATCCCCACCCCCACAGGATCCAGAACCTCAAGCAGAGCAGGAGCCCAGTATACATGTGCTGTCGAAAATATGGTGGAAACAATCACCTTTAGAATGCAGCTTAAGAGCTGGGTGCAGCCCAGAGAAGCGGGATTAAAACCCCCAAACTTTATGTGCCAAAACAGCGAAGTATGAACATATGCTCACCAGGAAGAATGTCTATTGTCCAACACAATACCTGGACACACCCAGGGATTCAAAACACCACATTCAGATATATTCAGTGATACTTTTCATAGGCTTAGCCCTGTACACTTTTCAAAGGGCCTTGAATTCAGTGCATTTCCACAATCCCTTTCTGAGCACCAAGTAAGTGCCAGGGCCCATGTTTGGCACCTTGAAGAGCTAGGACATTAACACAGACCAGCATCTTGCCTCTAATGAGCCGTATCTGGCAGGTATGGTGCTGAGTGAGCCAAGTACGGTTGAGTTGTGAACCCAGGAATTAGGGGCACCAACCCCCATACAGTTGAGAAATCTGTACATGACTTCTGACTCCCCCAAAGCTTAACTACTAATAGCCCCGTTGTTGACTGGAAGCCTTGCCGATAATACACCAACACATTTCTTATGCTATACGTATTATATATACTGTATTCTTACAATAAAGTAAGCTAGAGGAAAGAAATTGTGAAGAGAAACATAAGAAAAATACATTTACAGTATGTGCTGTTTATCTTAAAAAACCCAACTCCACCTATAAGTTAACCCCCAGTTTCTATCCACATTGTTCAAGGGTTAACTGTACTCTCAATATTCTTTGTAAGGTTCAAGAACAAATCACGTCTTAGACGTAGAGACAGCACCGACTTCCCAAATGAGATGATGTCTGAGCAAGGTTTACAGGGGACTAGTTTTCAAAATGGGGGCAGGGAAGAGGGGGAGCATGAAAAAGGGATTCCAGAAGAAGAAAACAGCATATACAAAGGTCCTGCCCTAGCGCACTGGGTAAGGTATTCTGAGAACCAGAGATGAACAATTTTCACTAGAGGGAACACTTGAGGGAAAGACAAAAACTGTGTTCTGAGGGGCGCCTGGGTGGCTCAGTCAGTTAAGCGTCCAACTTCGGCTCAGGTCACGATCTCGCGGTGAGTTCGAGCCCCACGTCGGGCTCCGTGCTGAAAGCTCAGAGCCTGGAGCCTGCTTTGCAATCTGTGACTCCCTCTCCCTCTGCCCCTTCCCTGCTCATGCTTGTTCGCTCTCTCTCTCAAAAAATAAACATTAAAAAAATTTTTTTAAATAAAAAATTAAAAAGATAAAAATTTTTATAAAATGTGTTTTGACAAGACGTATAAATGCCAAGGGCATTTCCTCAGATGCTCCCTAAATCACATGTGGGAAATGAGGCAGGTATTATTAGGTCCATTTCATAGATCAGGAAACCAGGACAAAGGCAGGTAGACCAAGGGCTCAGTGAGAGTTAGGCTTATGGCCTGCCCCACACTCCACTGACCCTCCCCATCCAGGGCTTGCTTGGGGCTCCATGAATGGTGACTTATTGAAGGATGAAGGGAAGGGAAGTGATTTCCCCAAGGTCACCAGGGAATCAGTGACTAAGTCAAAGTTACAATCAAGGATGCACCAACACTTACAACAAAAGTCAATTTCCAAACCAAATAGAGACAATAAAAAAAAAATTAGGGAAAAGCCCTAAAAAGAAATGGGAAGATGGCAACCAACAGGAGAATGTCACAGTAGAAAAGGTTCAGATTCATCATCAAACATGAGATCAACTCCAAGATAAATATCACAGAATGCTTGAAGGATATTTTGATTTACGGATGCGCCGTGATTTTCTCAATCCCATACTGCTGGACATCTATGAGGCTAGATTTTTGCACACAGACTGAACCATTCCTTAGAAGAAATTGCTTCAAAGAGCAATGACTAGCCAAAAACGTGTAAGGTTATATACTTTTAAATGAGATCACAAGATTTTCTCTTTATATTATTTTATGACTTTTGAATAATGGGCACAGATTTTTTGAACACCTTTTGAGAACAGCTTTTAAAACAGAGTAAGCACAAAGAAAGGTAAAAGAGTAACCATATAGCCACCACCCAGAAATGACAACGTTTTGTCACATTTGGTTCAGGGTTTTTTAAGTAGCAATAAAACATAATAAAATTATTCCCACTCTATCTTCCTATCTGTCTATCTTTCCAGTATATTTTGCATACACACATGCGTACATCCCTACGGAAATAGAGAGCTCTTTGAAGATATGATTTTTAAATATAAAGTAAACCATACTATTATAACTTTCAAAATCACATTCTCGAGATCAATCTGTGTGGACTTCCAGAACCACAGTTTCTTCCTTTAACTCTGGCAATAGTACTGGTTTAAATACACCACCTTCTATTTATCCAGCCTCTTTATGGATATTTAAGTTGTTTCCAATTCTACTCTAGAAGATCAATTCAGTAATAACTACCCCTGTATTTATCTTCCTGAGAGATGGCCAAGAGATTCTCTCTAGATACCACAGGGAAAACAAAAATAATGCTTAAGGTGAAACTGTATCAGGAAAGTAACACGGTTACAGCACACAGAATGTTTAGTAAGAACACTTGGTTAACGCATCTCCTCCTGAATGTTAAAATCCGTACTACGCCATGGTAACACCTGGCTTCTCAAAAAAAAAAAAAAAAAAAAAAAAATTACCCACAACCACTTCCTCAGCCTAATGAACAGTAATTGTATGATCTGGTAAATTAACTTGGGTCTGTCAGGTTATTGACTGTATTCTCACTGTCCCGGTTTTACTTGAAAAAGATTCCAACCAACATGCGTGTGCAACTAACATGAATGGCTATCACAATGCCACTGTAACACATGAATTCAACGCTGCTCAACGCCACCAGGTTGCTCCTGGTGAATACAAAGTGCACAACTTCCATGAAGACCAATCTTTTCGTTTCATTTTAACTGGAGATCTACTCTAGTCCCCTCACGTGAGCTCAGTTTTCCATGATCTTAAGTGGAAAAACACTTGATCACCTAATGCAACACAGAGGGAAATCACAATCCTAAACTGCCCTCCGGCTGCCTAAGCGTCCCTAAAATAAGCCAAGTATGTCACGCGTTATGCGTTTGGAGCCTGGGGGAAGAGGAATCGGCAAGTTGGCAAGAATAACGTGGTATCAACCTGTAGGAAGCAAAATCAGCACAAAGGAGGGCTGCTGAAGGAATCATCCACCCAGACAAATCCAAACCATGTGTTGCTTCTTTTTCCTTCTTTCCGCCCACTCCCACCCAAGCATGCTATGTATCAAAAAGACAGCATCTATATTACAGACTATATATATACATTTCTTATAACAAACATCAATAAATGCTCTTCCTGTGACACCATAAACTACCCACACACGATTTTCCACCAGCCTCGTGCCATTCACAACAGAAAGCAAAGTTCCCCAGCACAGAAGCACACAGACATGCGGACTGATGGAAGAGGGTTTTAACTCCGTGAGGGAGGAACTTTGCCTGGTGAAGAAGGGAGGCAGTGAATAGGAGGGTGTGGAACAGCAGGTTGCATCCATGGGAGGTGAAGGCAGACAGACTCCTTCTGGAAGGCAGGAAATCCAGCCCGCTTCTCTCCAGGATGGGCCAGTTCACAGTAACTCCCCACCACTGCAGCCACCCCAGGTGAGGGCTGGCACCTCCCCAGGGGACCCCGGGCGAGACCCTCTCTCCCCCTGGGGTCTCACTTATAAAAACAAAGATAGGAGACCACACAAGTTCCATTAGCAACACAGTCCCTTAAGGTACGGGTCTCCGAACCCCATCTCCCGGAAAACTGCACACCAGTCCTGCCTGGAGTCTGAGATGGCCTCCTGAAATGCCCCCACAACAGAGCAGGACTTAAATGTGAACATAAGCCTCGCATCGATCGTGCAGGTCCCTCCAGAGCCTTCCCATGCCGCCTGTGTTGAACTGATTAATATTGAGAGCCTGGACTCTCTCTGGCCAGCGGGGCTCTGGGATTGTGCCTGGCCCTTTTGTATCCTGTCTGTGGCCTCATTTAACACCACTCTTGGCCTGGTAAACCTGGCAAGTAGCAGAGGAGAAGTCAATTTCAAACACTGGTCAGCTTCTTGGCAGAACAGGGGGATTAGAACCAGAACATAGTTTACGTGTCAGAACTCACTGCCTTGGGAGAACCATGAAAAACCAATTCTAGCAAAGCATCGGGGATCCAGAGAACAAGGGCTTCAAAAGGCAGGTGCAGAAGGAAGGAGTCCGGGCAGTTGTAACTGAACACGCACTCACAGGGCAGTTTGATGTTTACCAGCATCGTTTTGCTTTCGCAGGCCCAGGACTGAGCTGAGCTGAGCCCCACACCTTTGGGTACCGCAACCTTGACCTTTCAGATGCTTGGTTTATCCGGCAGGTAGTGAATACTTGTAATGGCTGAACCCAACAAGGTTGAAGGTGGCTACATGGGTTGAGCCTTGTATTTTAACAGAAAAAGCTAAAGGAAACAAACATTTTCAGTGAAGCAGTGTTTCACCAATCCACCAGCAATAGGTTCCAACATGATTAAGAGCATCTTGAAAAGATGAGCTTTATACATTTTAGACAGCACATGAACAATGAGGGACTAAAAACACACAAAGTGGGGCGCCTGGGTGGCTCAGTGGTTAAGCGTCTGACTCTTGATCTCAGCTCATGATCTCGCAATTCATGAGATCGAGCCCCACATCGGGCTCTGCACTGGCAGTACGGATTCTGTTTGGGATTGCCTCTTTCTCTCTTTCTCAAAATAATTAAAACACACACACACACACACACACACACACACACAGCAAGACTACATTATGCCTTTTCCATGGTGTCCAGAACCACTGGGGGCAGCCAGTGTTCAAAGTCACAAATAGTTAATTCCGTCAGCTAACATTAGAAGCAAAAATTCTCGAGCCGCCTAGGTGGCTCAGTCCGTTAAACATCCAACTCTTAGTTTCTGCTCAGCTCATGATCTCACAGTTTGTGAGTTCGAGCCTGCACCGGGCTCCATGCTAACAGTGCAGAGCCTGCTTGAGATTCTCTCTCTCCCCTGTCTCTGCCCCTCCCCTACCTGCTCTCAAAAATAAATCTCTCTGTCAAAAATAAATAAACTTAAAATTTTTTTTAAAAAAATCATAAATTCTCAGGGGTAGAAGAGACCAATAATTTTATTAAAAGTAAAGTGTTCCCTCCCTGCAGCAGGCAGTAAGGCACTCAGAATGTGAGAGGATCGTGAAGAAAAAAAATGTGTTATGAAGTTTGCTGAGTGTTTAATTGTATTTACCCAATGTAAAGGCTGGTTATTCTTTTTTGTTTGGTTTTTGTTTGAGAGAAAGCACACTCACCTGCGTGTAAGTAAGTAGGGGAGGGACAGAGGCTGGGGGGGTGGGGGAGGTAGGGGTGGGGAGGAGAGAGAGAATTCCAAGCAGACTGAGTGTGGAGCCTGACACAGGGCTCGATCCCACGACCCTGGGATCATGGCCTGAGCCGAAATCAAGAGACACTCAGCTGACTGAGCCACCCAAGCGTACCCCACCTTCCTCTTTTCTTTAAAGCATGTAAGAGATCAAGATTTCAAGAAACCATCTTGGAATATGAATTTTATTTTTTCTTTATTTCAAGTTTTTCTTTAAATTCTAGTTAGTGAACACATATGGTAACATCAGTTTCGGAAGTAGTATTCATTGATTCATCACTTACATAGAACACCCAGTGCTCATCCCAACAAGCACCCTCCTTAATGCCGGTCACCCATCTAGCCCATCCCCACCCACCTCCTTCCATCAACCCTCAGTTTGTTCTCTCTCCTTAAGGGTCTCTTGTTTGCTTCTCTTCCCCCTGCCCTTCCCCTATGTTCATCTGTTTTGTTTCTTAAACTCCACATGAGTGAAATCATATGGTATTTGTCTTTCTCTGACTTATTCCGCTTAGCATAATACACTCTAGCACCATCCACGTTGTTGCAAATGACAAGATTTCATTCTTTGTGATGGCTGAGTGCCATTCCATTATACATCTATGCTATTGTCCGTTGATTAGCCAATGGACATTTGGGCTCTTCCGGATATAAATTTTAAATGCTGCCATTTTTATAATCGAACGCTATGAAACTTGGTCGAGAGGTTCGTCTGAGCTGCCAACAGGCAGCAAACCTTGGGGACACAAACCTCCAGTCCTTCATGCCCTCCACTGCCTCTAGGGGGGCAAGTGGACACCAAGACAGGCTGCATGGTAGCCTCTCACCAAACAAAGGCTAAGACTAATTATGGACGAGCAGATGTGTACGGCTTTTTTTTTTTTTTAAAGGAAACCGGAAATGAAATTTTTAAATTCTTAATTACCAACTGAAATCACATAAATACACATGAAGAATCCCACCAGGTAGCAATACTCCTGGGCTGCTTATCTAGAATCTGCCCCTTCATTGTGAGGCTGAGAAATGAGAGGCCGACAGAGAACGAGCGGCCTAGCAGCCTGCTTTGGTGATTGACTTCAGCTTTCCTCTTGGCCTACCATCGTTGCAAACATTCGGGTTTTTCACTTCAACCTGTACTCTGGGAAGCTTTTACCTTCTCACACTAAATGATACGTGTTTAAGGCCACAAATTAGGAAGCATGATGCTCCGTGGTCTAATGCATTCATTACCAAGATGAATGGACACATTTCAACACAAAACCATACTGGTTGCTGATATTCTAGAGTTTTTAGAGGAAAAAGCAGATCAAGACCAGAAGGTTTCATAGTCTGCCCTTATCAAGTCTTACTCATTAGGTAAATACTGAATAAAACATCAATACCTGATAGAGTGAATATTTTAGCTTGGATATCTTCTGAGCCACATATCACCTGGAGTTCTTCTTAAAGAAAGATTCAAATAGGTACATAAAGAACAAAAAGAAGGCAGGAGAGGAGGAGAAGGTAATGAAAACCCAAAATGAAAAGGAAAATACATATTTTTAATCTGACACTGATCAGACTGTGTCAAGAAGAAAGATTAGCAAACCCTATCACATTCTTCCTCCCCCTTCAGAAAATCCTACCATATTCAAAAGCTTCCAGAACACAATTCTATCATATCAGATTACTGACATGGTCAAGGCTGGGGGAGTGTTCTAAATACTCAGATGATTCCATCTCCAAAAAAGCTTGAGGAAGAACAAATATTGTCTTTTTTACTCAAAAGGTTTTCCCTTGTAGTCAATGATGTTAGGGAACTTTTGATAAGTATTTTCAGTTGATGATGGTATGTTGGGGGGAAAAAACCGATCTTTGAAGTGATTCACACTAAAAATGTTTACAACTGGGACACCTGGGTGGCTCCGTCAGTTAAGCATCCAACTTCAGCTCAGGTCATGATCTCACTGCTTGTGAGTTCAAGCCCCGTGTCAGGCTCTGTGCTGACAGCTCAGAGCCTGGAGCCTGCTTTGGATTCTTTCATTCATTCATTCATTCATTCCTCTCTCTCTCGCCACCCCCCCACCACCGCTCATACTGTCTCTGTCTCAAAAATAAACATTAAAAAAACTTTTTAAAAAATGTTTACAACTAAAAACAAAAGGCTCCTTCAAAAAGCAAAACTTTCCAAAACTTGGTGAGTGATGCCCACCCATACATTTTTTAAATCATTATTTTTCATGATCCCTTTTGTTATCACATTTCCTTTTTGGAAAAATTTGTGGTAAAATTACATAAACTTTACCATTTTTAAGTGTACAGTTCAGGGGGATTAAGCCCATTCTTACTGTTATGCAACCAACACCATCCGTCTCCAGAAATTTTTTCATCTTGCAAAACAGCACCTGTGCGCCAACTCCCTGACCCCTCCCCCACCCAGTCCCTGGCAACCACCACTCTTCTGTCTTCACCATGCAGTTTGCAAAGCTCCCTTGATTTCAAACTCAGAATAACACAATACCAAAAAACCTCCCTCAGATTTCAAATACTGATTCTTTACTTAAAATACAGTATGTATTTTATACAATATGTATTTAACTTGCAATAAAAATTCTCACCAACATTTTAACAGTTACAGAGAACTCTGTGTACAAATAAATGATCATTTAAGTGAATTTATGGTCTTGTTTTATTATGATCACTTTCAAGAAATCGTTCGATGGGCTTGTATTTCTCTTCCTCTGCAAGAGTACTTCCTAGAAATGAAAGTGTTGGGGTAGAGCTTACGCACATTTTTAAGATTTTTGAACAGTTGCCAAATTGCCCACCAGAAGGGTTGTTGGTTTAACTTTTAATGATGCTTCTGATATTCAGGTAGAATGTTCTGGATTTGGAGGGGTGGGGAGGGGAGGCTAGATGATACTCAAACAATGACTTCTAGTTCCTGCTAAATGCCTGTACCACCCATCCTTTTCTTGGAGTTATAAGAGACCTTTAACATGTGATCTCTGCCTGACATGGGGGAAGAAATCTACAAAGGTCACGAATGGTCATGAGCTGGGAATCAGATTTCATGAAGGAAGTTTCTTTTCTTTCTTTTTTTTTTTTTTTTTTCATTAAAAAAGTTGAAGATCTAACTCTGAAAGAAATCTGCTACTTAGGACTGTAAAACAGACAACAAACCAAATACTGATTTCTCTTTTACTAATATTTTTCAAAACCAACGTCTGAAAGCAAATTCAGAAGAAGAATTTCTTTTATTCTTGAGAATAGCACAGTTTCGTAATATTTTACGTTATCAGCAAATGTGTGTATTTTAGGATTACACAGGCAACCATTTTGCATTTACAAGAAAAACTAGAAAACCAACCACATCTTCTTACATTTTAGGTCTTGCCCGTTAATTGAGCTTATTCAGGGAAGCTGAAAAAAGCCTAAAAAGACCCCTGATCACTCTGGTCCCCCCCCCCCCGCCCATACACCCAAAAGCTCATTTCTCAAATCAAGCAGATAATCTCTGGTTTTAGAAATCCATTGTTTCAAAAATTTCCTCTAGAAATAAAAATGTCTTCCTTTGCTTTTCAATGCAAAGCCACCTTTTAATTTTAAAAAGGGGGGGAGGGGAATGCTATAAAAGCAACTTTGTACTCAATACAGCTTTTTTTCTTTGCCCCAGCTGCACGCAAGCCCGCAACTCTTGTCCATGAAGTGGTTCCTGAAAATCGCGTGGTTACTTTTCCCATCTCCCCACTGCCATTGGTTACGGGAGCATATGTTTTCATTTATAGCATTATGGATATTCTCTAGACAGTCGGTCTGGTGAAAAGAAATTAATCCCAGCAGTGAGCTAAGATCCTGAATTCTCAGCAATTTCTTGTGAATTCATGGTAAGGCTATTTATGCTGAGACTGAATCTGAATGTGTAAACAGCTGACCGGGGCTAAACTATTATGCATTAGGCTTCTCTGGCTTAAATCTCACTCTGCATTTAGAGCGACACAGGCAGAAGGATACCTTTCTCAGTAATGGCTTCGATACAAATGAAACAGACAAAATTCCTATAAAAGCTTCGTGTCCAGATCACTGAGACCAAATATCTCCTATTTACCGAGCACCTACTGGGTGCCAGGAATTGCCTAGCCCTTCCCGTGTGCCATCTAGGTGTTTTGCCAACTCAAAAGACCTACTGTCATGAACCGAGACTCATCATAGGTAAGTAGCTTGTTCAGAATCACAGTTGTAAGAGTGGAACTAAGGCCTGAATGTTCATCTCTCACTCCAAACCCAGAATGCTAATGCCAGTGATGGTCACATTAGTGTTTCATTGCAAGACAGCTGTTGGGGGACACAGAGGAGTGCCTAGTGCTTTTCAGGGACGGCCCCTCCAATCAACACTCTGCCCAGAGTCTCGAAGTTTCCTGTAACAAGAGGTGAGTACGCTGAGGTGGTCTCAGGACACAAATAACGGGACGATCACGTGGATGAAACAGGAAGTAATTTTCCAAGATGTTCACAACCAAATCCAAAATGGGATTATGAAGAACAAGACAAAACCGATGATCAATGTGTTCCAAATCTCACTTCCAAAGGGCACACCCATACGCTCACCCACATACAACAAGGAATTCAGAGCTCAAACCCAGAAATTCTGCCTCCACCCAGTACTGTATCTGTTACAGCAAACCAAAAAACCTACCACGTGGCCCAGTTTGCACAAAAATTTGCTGTGAATGGACCAGGATGGTCACGTGGAAAATGGGAAGAGCGACGCACACGGGGGCTTGGCAGCGAGCTCAACGTGCCCTTGTGCTGTGACCTTGGGTGCCAGCAGCAGCCTACACTGACCGAGCGCTTTGAAAGCTACGCGTCAGTATCACCTACATTAGCTCATTTAATCCCCACAGCCACGTCTGAGCGGGATGCTATTACCCTCAACTTACCAACAGCAAAACTCAGGTCACAATTAAAAAGTGGCAGAAGCAGGATTTGAATCCAGTTTTGCCAAGCATCAAAATCTTGATGTCACCGATAAGGCGTATCATTGCTAAGCCAGACAGAAATATTGGACGCAGAGGGTTGCTGTGGTCATTTCCTGAGACAGAGCCAAAAAGCACTCTGCAGCAGCTACTGATGTTTTCATCACCCTTCATCATCATCATCATCATCTTCAGCAGCAACAGCCAGGTTAGTGGGGCTAACAGCCTCAAACCCAGGGCTACTGCCAATAAACATTTAACAACATTCTTTAATGCTTCAGATCATTTTCATCTCCCTAAGCACCCGATCAAAGATCAGAAACTTCACATTCTTCCTTGCTGAAGTTGGCTTGAAAATCACTTTTGTTGCAGCCCAAATCCACACACAGCTATTAATTCATCACACTCCGCGAGGACAATGTCCATGCCAACCTCTGGAATTCTACCTACTCAGAACCCAGGAGCTGGTTTTATTTTGATAAAAGCTACTTTAAAATCTCAGGTCTGTGCCTGCCAAAATCAAGTTGAAAAAATGTTGGTGTCAAACGATTTGGAAGTGTTCTAAAACTAATACTCTGAGAATCGGGGGCAGTTAGATTTTTCCTCTGAAGTATAAATTATCACCACGGCTCCCTGAGTCATTGGACTTGCCTATCTGGGCAGGCTAAAAGAGAACTTTCTTTCAAGACCAACACCAAATGCTGCCTTTAATGGCAACTCACACACACAATTTCAGGCCCTTGGGAGGCACAGGCGACTAAGTGGCTTGGTACGAAAGATAAAAGTCTTCAAATGTGTTGCAAAGTATGAAGTACAGAGATAGCTTAGATTTTCACAAGGCAGCCTGTGAACACACAAGTTTGGAGCATTTCTGTCAGACCCAAGGGGTAAGGCCTGCCATGACTGCTCTCTTGCCCACCCCCCCCAATCTGCACAGCACCATTGGCTTGTCTTTGGGTTCATGTCAAAGTAATGGGACACACACACAAAAAAAAACAAATAAAAACAACAACAACAAAAAAACCCCAAAGCAATGGGACAAAATCACTGTGTGTGTGGGGGGGAGGGGGGGGCGGGCATGTTAGGGCAGCAGGAGGAGGGAAATCTTCAAATACCAAAACTCAGGCCCTATTCTTTAAAAAATGCCATCTTTGGATAAATGAATAAAAATTCAGGGGGCGCCGGGGTGGCTCAGTTGGTTAAGCGTTCAACTTCAGCTCAGGTCATGATCTCACGGTCTGGGGGTTCGAGCCCCGCGTCTGGCTCTTGATTAAAATCACCTTGGGGGCGCCTGGGTGGCTCAGTTGGTTAAGCATCCCACTCTTAATTGCAGCTCAGGTCAGGACCTCATGGTTCATGAATTCTAGACCCAAATCGGGCTCCATGTTGACAGTGCAGAGTCTGCTTGGGATTCTCTCTCTCTGCACCCTTCCCCAACTCATCTGTGTGTGTGCATGTGCACACACGTGCAGGAAAAAAAGAAAACAAACTTGAGAGTGCCCTGTGGCCTGACAGAATCCTAGACAAGGAGGAGAGACAGGTATTACCCTGGCCCCTCTGTGGCCACCATCAGCTAAAGGACCTTGGGCAAAATGTTTATCACTTTTCTCATTTTGAAATGTGGATATGGGATATGGGATGGTTCTGTCATCCAAGTTTACTTTCCAAGAATAAATTTTGATATCACCTACCTTTCTTTCATTATTCAAATACACAATTACGTGCCTTAGTTGTAAATTAGAAACCTCGTTTTATAAGAAACATTCTTATATTTATTCATTCAATCCATAAACTTGATTTAAATCCCAATTATATGCCAGGCACTGGGTTTGAGGCTAGGCATAGATCAAAGACAGAATTCATACAATTTCTCTCCTCCCAGTTAAGTGGAAAGACAGGCACTGAACAAGTTAGAGATCAAATGCACTACTGTTTAGAGTTGCACACGTGTGTGCCAAACTATAAAGAGAAGCAAGGGAGTAATTAACACAAAAATCAGTCTGTGATTACTTCTGTGGTGAAGAAGGTTGAGCAAAGGGGAAGGGGCCCATACTGGGAATGTTAACGTTTTTGTAACTTGGATGTTCGTTTTCTTTGTCGTTAATCTATACTTACGTTTTACAGCCTCTTGTGCAAATATGCCCTATTTTGCGATCTAAAGCTTTAACAGATTATGGAAGAAACAAATCATGTACAACCTCAATAGACAACCTCAATAGACTGTCATTATAAAACATTTCTTTAGAATCCAAAGCATTCAAAACCTACATGGTTTCAGATTTTAGCCTAACAGCTTTGATGTGATTGGAGGTGACATTTTAAAGAACAATATTTCAGTCTGGTTTTGTTTTAAGCCTCCTTTTCCAAGCACCAAAGGTTTTCCAATTAAGCCAATGGACAGCCCCAATGTTGGGTGTTTGGGAATCGTTGGTAAATCTCATAAATTAATTTACACTAACGTATTACCTAATACATACAAGTCACATACTCTTTTCTCAAATGCATCTCCATATCTGAGGCTCAAGAGCTTGAAAACTTACAAACAAAAATTAGGTTTTCAAAAAGGTCAACAGCCTAAACCCTGAGTAATTTTGAAGACTTCCAAAAGACAGGTGGGGAAGGTGCCGTCCAACATCACATACATAAATTGAAAGAATGGAGGTGGGTAACCGGAATGTTCATTTCCCACTGGAATTTCCTTTTTTAAAAACCACCACTGGAAACTGTCACTAAGAAACAGTATTGCTTCAGATTTCCTTTGGTCTTTTCTATGACATTCAAAGGCAGGTATAAACACGAGGCCCCTGTGATCTTTCTTTCGTAGACATTCTTCTGGTTCCTGTTCTGCCTTCCCAATATGTAGCCTTATGTGGCATTAATCATTTCAATAGCCAAACAATTTATGTGTTGTCAAAGGAACATAACTTGGATGGAGAATGTGTGCTGGGAGGGGGACAATAAGATTCTCCTACTAAAATATCACTGTCACCATAAGGAAAAATAACTCAACTGAAAGCTATTTTTAATGCTATACTCCCCGAGCAAAAATGAAGAACTCTTCCTTAAATAAAGGTGTCAGACGCGGACCCTTGTAAGAAGGACTTTGTGTTACAAATGTTTACGTTCTTACCATGTCAAGTAAAAGATGCACCACACCATCAAAAATACCATCTTCCCCAAAATTCCCTGAAACGTTAACAAGGAACTCTATGCTTGCCTAGTTCCAAAGGCAAAGTTGTAACAGTAAAATCAATGCAAGCATCACCTGATCGGTGCCATTTGTGTGAAAGTTCCCTGGAAATCCCTATTTCTCTGATTATTAGATGTCATATGAAACCTGGAACGAACGAACACACACACACACACACACCAATTATAGCTTAACTTGGGTGTTCCTTAATTGAATTACAGGTGATTCCCATTCTTTGCTATAGTCTGTTCTATAAAGTTGCTGTTTAATTAGCAACTTAGCCCCTGCTCCTAGGAGAAATACAGGTTTAGATAGAAACCTAATCCTAAGCCTCTGTTCTTAGCATTTTCATCAACCTACCAACCTATTGCTGCAGAACCTTGTTTAATGTGTTTCTGTTTAAAGACACCTTATTTCACATCTATCATTGATTCCTTAACGCTGATCTCCTGGCCAACAGCACCCTATCTCATGCCCGCACAAAGCTCATGTAAGGTACCTTCCGGCTTTCTTGTGCTTGGGAACACCAGACAGCACTTCAGCTCTACACCTAGGGGCCATCGGAAACTGCAAAATCACCAATGAAAAGCACAGAAATGTGGAAAAGGGGATACTAAACAGACTGTGAGAAGGACAGAGGTTTAGAGTGACAGCTGAAACAAGAAGGCAAGTGCCGCCTCGTTCAGCCTCCACTGGGAGTGGGTGGCTCAAAGTTCCCACTACCATGTGTGTGTTCATGAAGGATCTCAAAAGCAATGCATGTAGTGATTTGGGGTTGGTTACAGATGAATTTCGGGAAGTGAATTCACAAATACTGGAACCCACAAGTAATGAAGATCAGCCTGTAGTTCAAGTCATAACTTGACATCACAACCTTGACAAATTAAAATCTAAAAATGTTTCTGAAGCTTTTATCATGTTTAAACTATACCAGGTATTTCTTTTCCTGACATTATTCCATCCTATAATGTAACAGCCTAATACTTCTTCGGCCGTAACAAAATATTATGTTGTGTGAGCCATCGGTCCTAAGAAACCCCCACCCCGTCTACTGTGCGGGCGTTTTCTCATTCCTCCATCTTTTCTCCTCAAGTCTATTCCAGAATCTCCTTCCACCCAAATACAGTCTAAAGAGCTCAAAACTCATAGGATGTTTCAAACACCCAGAACCAGTTTGTTATTCTTCTAGTGTATATAATCTACACTTAGCCCAAGCTAGAAATAGACGGGTAGCTGACACATTTCCCCCATTAAAATGGTTATTACTGGGTGGGGGTAGGGTGTGCCCATCCACCTATTGGGAGAAAATAGTCCAGAGAAACCGTCTCTGTGACACTGAAGGTGTTGACCGTTTCATTATGTGATGTTCCTTCATAAGGATTCTTAGGCTCATTTCTGGTCTGAGGGTGAGAAATCGGTGAGTCTTCTGAGAATTAGCTTGTTTTATTTTTTTTTTAAGTTTTATTTACTTATGTAGAAAGAGAGAGAGCGAGCGCGCGCACGCACGCACCAGCAGGGGAGGGGCAGAGAGAGAATCCCAAGCAAGCTCCACACCGTCAGTGTAGAGCCTGATGTGGGGCTCAAGCTCACAAACCACAAGATCATGACCTGAGCAGAAACCAACAGTCGGGCACTTAACCAACCGAGCCACCCAGGGGCCCCAAGAATTGGTTTGTTCTTATCACACACATTGTGGGTCAAGTACCCAATGTATATCGCTCTTCATAATGACTGCTGGAAAGCTCAGGGCCACGTTAGTGGCTCACCTTTAGGACTAAACAGTATTCATTTTGGGAACTGGCCTCACTTCTGGATCTGGTTTATTATCTTGCCCTTGCTCTCCCTTTGTTGTGACGTTTTGGTTTTTAACCCACTTCCATTTCATATTATCTATACTCTGTAACTACCTTCAATCCTTTGTAAAGTTGGGGGAGTGGGTAGAATAATCTGCTCTTTGCTCTGCCCTCCTAACTTCCCCCAGGAAAGGTTTCTCTGCTGCTTTTCATTCCACCAGAACCCCACACTTATCTCCTGTTGGATGTTTCTGGCCTGCTGTCATCCCTCATTAGTTCAAACTGCTCTTGGCCATCCACCCGCCCAGTATGCTCTAAACTGCAGGGCTGTGAGTAGTAACAGCCCACGCCAGTCACACCAAGCAGTGGCCTGTCCATGGAAGTGACCTGGCCTGGTCATGTAGAGCCCCGTGTGACTCTCTGAGAGAACAGTTAAAGAAATCCTGTGTGAGAACCGAAGTGGGCCAAACCTTGTCGGCCGGGTGTGTGGAAGGCTGCACATCAGCAATAAGCCACACACCTTGGGTGTGACACCATTAGCAGATGGCAGGCACACTCGTTGAGGTGTGCAAAGGAAAGGCTGTCCCCTTTAAGGCAGGTGCCAGGACCCAGGGAGCCCCGCTTCTCAGTTCTATACGGAGAATACACAGCCAGGCACGGGTTAAGGCAACAGCTGGATTCCTTAACCTAATTAACAATTAATGTTCCATTTCAGTGCTCTGGTCTAGGAAAACAATGACAAAGCCTCTATTCACTAAAGTGCTGTGGTGTCTTAAATGATGTCATTCTGTTTGTTTACAGCTAAAGTACCTGGTTAAAATTAAACTTTTCTAAATACCCCCTTATAGCATTGTTTCCGTATGTGTGGCTAAGGACTTTGAACTTTCAAAATTATCCCCAGAGAAGAAAAGGAAGGGGGAGAGAGTATGTAAACACACACACACACACACACCCCGTCTGACTTTTAAGAATTCGCTAACAAAATTACAGTCACTTTTCCTAGACAAAAGAAGCTTTTTTTTTAAGTTACAAGAATAAGAAGGCTAAGTTTATTCTCCCCATCTGTCCAAGAAAATTAAGAATTTGTTTCAGAAGTTATAAGACCAGGACGCATCTCGATCTTCTGTGTTATTGGAAAATGCTACTTCCAGGTGATGTCACACCTTTGTAATTACAAAACAGGTTGTTCTTTTACAGAACTGTTAACCCCGAAAGATTCCTCAAGAATTAATAACGGCATAACCATCTGTTCTAATCCAGGCCTAACCGTCCACCTAATTCTGGGAAGGAAAGATGGAGACTTTTTAAGATAAAGCGCTGAGTTTACGCAAGTAGAAAATGTCCCACATGCGACTAATCAGGTGTCGGTTAAAGTGCTCTCTTCCTATTATTGAGGTACTAGGTGTTCTGTCATATACCAAATACTGAACAAAATACCAAAGCTGAAACTTTGTTTCCGCATCAAAATTCACAGGGACAGAAACGGCTCGCAACATGCTTATCAGGAAACTGGGGAAACCAACGGTGATTTAAGTAGATACTTGGTTTTATTACTCTTCCTGAGAAGCTTCACAATCAATAATCCATTATTTGAATGAAAAAAAACGTGATTCAGCAACGACCACGGAGTCATCAGAACACAGTAGTAGGGTAAATGAGGTGTTCCTTTTAAATTTAAAACCTTTCAGGAATTGAACTGCAGCAATCCCAATTAACATTTTGAAACTAATGAATCTAATTAAGAGACCACATGGGAAAGAAATGGTTTTTAACTTCAGCACTAGGCAATAAACCGAACTCCTCTCTTTGGTCTAATTTGCGTGGGGAACAGAAGTGGATCTTCCCCTGGCATCAAACACGGCTCAGCAGAAAGATCTTGCTTCCCCTCCCTCTACGAGGCACCTAATCCGGGGAAGCCCCGCCCCCGCGGCTGTCGTCTCAAGTGGGTCACCTTCTCCCACCTGCAAGCGCATCGCTACTACAGCCACCCAGCAGAGAAGTGCCTCACTTGCCACTGAAATGCGGTCACATCACATTTTAATGCAGCCCCAGCCACCTCCAATCATTTGCCTCAAACGAAATCATGAAACAGGACTTTGAGTCTAAACTCCGCAGAGCATAAAAAGCTCTTCAGCACATGCTATTCCTGAGCTCCTACTTCAAATCCAATTTACGATAAAAACAGAGCCTTCCGTTCAGGAGTGATGAATACAGTCCTCTCCACGCACTTCAATTACGTGCAAATGGTGGTTCCGTGCTCGGGCCACAGACTTACCGAGTGGATGGGGTGCTCGGCGGATGGGAACACGTAGGACGGCATCCGTGGAAGGGAACAGAGCCAAGGTTATTTCTCTTGGAAGGGCATTTGCTGGGAAAGCCAAACTGCCAGCAAACCATCAGCCACAAAGTTGGGCTCAACTGTGTTTCCGTCACAAATTTTCTGCCTAATTCTAGTACGCTTTCCAACTGTGCAAAATTCTCTGGCATTTATGTCAATATATTTGATTAATGAAAGGTCTCTCTGAAATTTCAATCAAGCTCAGACTGACCCAAAGGATCGTCATTGTTGATATTCAAGAACTTGTTAAAAAAAATAATAATTCTAGAAATAAAGTGCTGTGGGAGTGGAGAGGGGACTTGTTTCTTCTGTAATTATTTAGTAATGGGACCGTAAGTTTCATGTACTTTAAAGAATTTGTTTCAAGTTACATTGTAACCCAACATATGTGTGCAGGGGTAAAAATGTGAAACCCCACTACAAAAGCCAACAGTGAAATCAATTTTAGGTAGTTTTCATTACAAAGATATCTGATGGTCGACACTGAGGGATTTTATCAAGCTGGAAAAAAAAACTACCTAAAAAGGCAACGCAACAAAGTAGCTCTTTGTGGCTGATTTTTTCATCCTACAGAACTCAATAACACACTCAGGTGGACAAAGGTCTAAACTCGGAAGTTTTTCCCACAGAAAATACACTTTAAAAACAGATGTAGGGGTGCCTGGGTGACTCAAGTCAGTTAAGCATCCGACTTTGGCTCATGTCATGATCTCATGGTTCATGGGTTCGAGCCCCCAGCTCAGAGCCTGAAGCCTGCTTCGGATTCTGTGTCTCCCTCTCTCTCTCTGCCCCTCCCCCACTTGTGTTCTGTCTCTCTCTCAAAAATAAACATTAAAAAAAAAAATTAAAAACAGATGTAGAAGCTTTGGCTTCATGAAATTCATAGATGCACATATGAAAATTTGAATCTCTAAAATATATTTACATAATTAAAGATAACATTAGTCTTTCACAAGCTTTTGTGCATTATATAAAATATTCCTAGTGTTTTTATGCTTCAATTTTTATATCTTTGGAACAAAGGAGATACTATATATGCACATATTTTGCAAGGTATTTCCACTATATTTGAGTAAATAACATCTACTAATATATTACATATACACACATATATACAGGAGCTTATCTACTCACTGAACTTATATTCACAGAGAAAAGTCCAGATTTTTAAGAATCTTCTTTAATATGAAAAGTGATCCCCCTGAAATAAGTTTTCTGTTCAGCTAGTGAATGCATATGATTATTCCAGACAAAAGCATTTAGAAAAACAGTTTCAATGTGGACAGTAGACACTAATTTTCTCTGTTGCCTTAGGGGAGGGGAGAACACTCAAAATATATATTAAAAAAAAATGCATCTTTTGTAGATCTTGAACATAGCGTTCAGGGTGGTCCGTGCAAAAACAGGTCCCGTTTAATACAAAAGAGTGTTAAGCAGAGCCTGTCAATGCAAGATACACGGCTACATGGCTCCCATCAAATAGAAAAATAAACGAGCTGTATGGCAAAGAACAAAACAGAGGCTTGTGTTTTACTCCAGCTGCATGGAATATGTCTCCCCAAAGAGGTTCCCCTCCTGCATCTGTGGAGTCAAAGCCATCAAACAGAACATGCTGGTAAAGCAGGGCCTCACCCATCAGAACTGCTCAACACCTCCTCACTGGGTACTTCTCCCACGGGCCCTTCCAGCCCACACCAGCACATGGCATGCCTCTCTCTGGAAGCATTCTGGGCTCCTTCCTGCCAGCACACACGCGGGGGCCCTTGGAACTCTGCCCACTCTGGCCATAGATTTTTGGAAGACTTCACTTTGGGCTTATCTGAGGCAGAAACCCAGAAACCCACCCTAATCCCTCAACTCTGCCCAGTTCTTAAGGTTGCCGGATTCTGCATTCCCTCCGTGCTCCTGAATTTAGCTTATCTTCTTCTCTAGTCATTTACAATTGTCCACGTTCTCACCCTAGGACTATTCGTCAACCGTTGTACTGGATTAGAATCCTCACTACCATGGAGATCTCTTGTCTGGTGCTTTCTTCCTTCTGGTTCATCCTCTAGATTCCTGCCATAGTATCTAGGACCATAGATACATCTCCCTTAACTCACAAAATGTCTCAGGAGAAAAGGCGATGCCTGATTTAAAGGAATGTGGAGTTTCCCGATAATACACTTTATTCTTTCCATTCTGCCCTTCCTCCGAGGCCTTTTCCTACCTCCTCCCATCCTAAAATTTCCACCATGAACAAAGGGGTACTGGAAAAGTTCACACTCTGGGGTAATATCCGTCAGTATGGTGATTTTTTGTGGTTCAATGAATTAAGATCATCATTCTCTATTGAACAAGAGGTAATGTCATCACACAGTGAGAGTTTCAAAGCCACAGGCCCACCTCCACTGAACAGCTCAAATTTTCCTCTTTCTTGTTAAATAGCTTCTCTCCTTTAGATCTCAGCTCTGATGTTTTTATTTTCTTTAATTATTTTTTTAATGTTTATTTTTGAGAGAGAGAGAGAGACAGAGAGCGAGCGCACATGTGGGGGAGGGGCAGAGAGAGAAGGAGACACAGAATCTGAAGCAGGTTCCAGTCTCTAGGCTGTTAGCACAGAACCCGACACGGGGCTTGAACTCATGAGCCATGAGATCATGACCAGAGCCGAAGTCGGATGCTCAACCAACTGAGCCACCCAGGCGCCCCATGATGTTTTTATTTTCTACCAAAAGACGCAGGGTATCCACTAACAAATTGTTTCATACAATCAGTCAAAGTTGTGTCAACTTGTCAGCGGCTCCCTTTTTATTTGTTCACCACCCAGAAGCCCCACACCTTCACCCTCCTCTCCAACAGCTGGAAGAAGGGCAATGTATCCATGTTCCGACACACGAGACACCCCCACCACTTTCTCCGGCTTTGCTGCAGAACACCACTTGAGTAATCGCCGTGGAGACAAGAGTCATGCAAAAGCGAAGGCGGCCGGCACCTTGCCTGTCACTGGCTGACCCTTCCAAGGCCTCGGACCTAATTTCTTATCCATAATTTCATATTCACGTTTTTTAAAAGGAAGGCCCCACAAAATGTGCACCTGCCCCATTATTAAACTCCTGCTTCAACCACCAGACTGGCCAACGCACCTTCTTGCCCTCAGCCAATGGTAACCCTGCCCAGCGTGGGGGAAGAGACAGAAGAGGTGACGACGGGATGGATTCTCTCCTGTACTCAAGGCTGTGCCAGAAGGAAGCAGACAAGCCTCCTCTCCTACTAGGTTCCCTGCCCCGGCCAATCTCCCACCACAGCGGCACCCACCTTACCGTCTCTGAGGAAGAAGAGTCTCCTTCCTCCTGGTAAGGTGTCCTGTCCAGGAAGACTTTGGGCTCACCTCCTGGAACGGAGCCAGCAGCCCCTTGCTCACCCCGGTCTTCCCTTCCCTTCTGGAAAAGCTCCAGTCCAGCACAAACGGGCACTACCATGTGGCCAGAACTCCAGATGTGCATCCAGCTTGGACCTGCCATCGGCCGCCCACCTTCCCCACTGACATCTCATCTTAACCCAAAAGGACCTTGCTCTCCTCCTGCATCCTCTCCCTGGGCTGCCCTCTCTAGCCAATGCCATCGGCCATCCAGCGGCCCAGCCTGGGTGCCAGAGTCCTGCTCTTCCCTGCACCCCCCAGGCTCCCCTGGCCCCAGCGCTCAGCTCCTTCCATTCCCCTCGCCAGGACCAACTCCTTCAAGAACTTCTCAGCATCTGTGCCTTGCCCTGACTTCCACCCTTTCCACCCTAGAGGATCAGCCCTTTAGCTGATTAGGTCTCTTCTCCCGGACTATTTGAAGTTACTCCACTTGAAATAACCAACAATGCTGGATAGAACATTAACATCTTCATCAATGCCCTGCCGCGATAAAGCAAGGATGCTCAGGTCCAGAGAGCTTGAATCGCAAGCAATAAACAGGCTAACAGATGCAACTCCTGCCTTGGGGGCCTTTGCTAAACCTGGGGGATGAGGGCCTCCAGCTTCTATGACAGAGATAAGGGAGAACACCACACCCAGGGCCTGTCCGGAAGGAGCCGAAGGAGACACACGCACCCCTTTGGCGTCCTTTCTTGACATGGTAGATATTTTAAGTTTTCCAATGCACCGAATTCTGGTGTTTGTTATTTTCCCAGAGCTGCAGAAAGGTTTCAAAAATATGCCACAAACAGTCTGAAGATACATCAAGCCATCAAGAAGCACAGTTCTCTATGAGGATTAAAAAGGTAAGATCTCGTCCATAGCACTAATCCGGCACTCCCAGACAGCATGATTTTTTCCTGGAAAATAACAAAGGCAACACACACTTTGTTACCTGCTTTGCATTCCCGGGTATTATTTTTAGAAAAGCACGGAGGTTGGCAACGTTTGTTCATTTTCTGTTCCAGTTTTACTTTGTCTTTGACCAGGTAGAACAGGACTAGATTTATGGCCCTATATGGTTTTAATTAAATCTTCTGTTTGGAAGATGTCTTTTCCGTAAGTTCTAGTGGCCCTAGAAGGAAGTCCTGATATCCAAGCAACGTCTGTTTTTCCTGGCTACAAATTAAGATTTTTGAAGAAAAAAAAGAAAAAAAGCCATTGGATTGACGGTTATGGTTAAACAAACTTTTACCATGCTTTGTTCTTCAGTTTTACAATGAGCGTATTAATGATTCTTCTTAAAAAGGCTTTTGTGAAGCCACTTACAAAAGGCCACACATTATAGGATGCCATTTATATGTAACGTCCCAGAACAGGCAAACCTGTAGACATAAAAGCAGGTCAGTGGTTGTCAGAGGCTGGGAAGAAGGCAGTAGGCAGTGATTGCTAATAGGTGTGGGATTTATTTTGGGGGTGATGACAATTCTCAGAAATTGACTGGTGATGGCTCACAGCTCTGTCAATACTACGCTAACACCCATTGAATTATTATATGAACCTTGAGTGAATCGTATGGTTTGTGAGTTATAGGAAATAAAGCAGTTTTAGAAATGAGCCTGGAGGGTTGCCAGGAACTTGGGAGACGGACATGGGGAGATGTTCCAGGAATCCAGCTGTAGTCTGCTTCAGCTCGGTAGCTCATTTGCACAACAATGTCAATGTACTCACCACTCATCTGTGCATCTGAATGTGATCAAGATGGTAAATTTATGTTATGCAGGTTGTTTTTCCTTTGCTACAATTGGAAATTTCAAGAATTTTAAAAAAATATTTTGAGAGAGAGAGAGAGCAGGCACGCGCACACATGCATGAGAGGGGGAAAGGTAGAGAGAGAATCCCAAGCAGGTTCCACGCTATCAGCATGGAGCCCAACATGGGGCTCAATGTCACGAACTGCGAGATCATGACCTGAGCCAAAAATCAAGAGTTGGACGCCCGACCGAGCCACCCAGGCGCTCCTCAGAAATTATTTTAAAGGGGAGGGGGATACTTGGAAAAACACCTGATACAAAGCTCCTGTTATGTGTTTGGTCTCCCGCCCGGGAACGGGCACAGCATTCAGGAGCTGCCCTCCACATGGGGAGAGGCAGCTTCCATCTCTATAGCACCTGTTTGGCTCCCTTTACTACACCCCCCAGGAGTTCTTTCACATTAGACATTACCAGGCAGGGGTGCCTGGGTGGCTCAGCAGGTTAAGCATCCAACTTCAGCTCAGGTCATGATCTCACAGTCCGTGGGTTCGAGCCCCATGTAAGGCTCTGTGCTGACAGCTCAGAGCCTAGAGCCTGGAGCCTGCTTCGGATTCCGTGTTTCTCTCTCTCTCTCTGCCTCTCCTCTACTCATGCTCTCTCTCAAAAATAAATAGACATTAAAAAAGAAATTAGCAGGCATAATCAAAAAGTTATACACGAACTACTTTAGCACACTCTTCAGAGAGTACCTTCTCAAGTCACTGGTGGCTTTTTGAGGACTTATTTCCATGAGAATGTTACACTGGATTCCATGGGGCTGACAGCCTGGGTAGTACAAGGAGGTTCCCACGCCTGTACATTTTCTGCTGGCAGTCGGCGGGGGGTGGGGGGGGGGGGTACTACGCGGGGAAGACCCCAGAAAGTTCTCATACAGTTGATGCTGAAATTGGGGCATGTGAAATTCTGAGCAGCTACACAACACGCTGAGCAAGCCTGAAGTTAGACAGAGAGGACGCAGGCCATGGGCCAAATGCTGGAGTCCACGAGACTCCACCCCTGCCGGCTCAGCGTGGCCTTGAGCAAGTTTCTTAGTCTCTCACCACTGGGTTTTTTCATGTGAATGGGCATAGTAATAGCACTTCTGAGACCTTGGACTAGTACTTGCCTCTTTATGTCCAAGTTCTGTTATTTTTTCATTATTAATCAATGTTTTTTTTTTTTAATTTTAGAGAGAGCAAGCACAAGTGGGGGGAGAGGGGCAGAGAGAGAAAGAGAGAGAGAATCCCAAACAGGCTCCATGCTCAGCACAGAGCCCAACATGGGACTCGATCCCAAGACCCTGGGATCACAACCTGAGCCAAAATCAAAAGTCGGACGCTCAATTGACTGAGCCACCCAGGCATTCCAGCGCTATGGTATTTTTTAAGATGTCATTCTATTCATATGTAGAATTACTCTGCTCAGGTTGCCATAACAAAGTATCACAGACTGGGTGGCTTCAACAAAGGAAATGTATTTCTCCCAGTTCTGAAAGCTGAAGGTCAAGATCTAAGCACCCTCGATCTTGCAGGTCTGGTCAAGGAGATGTAGTTCCTGGGAGCATGCTCTTCCTGGTGTGGGATGGTATCCTCTTGCTGGGTCCTCTGATAGCAGAGGAAGACAGAGCAAGTGCTCCGGGCTTTTAGGAGGACACTGACCCAGACCAATCACTCAGGGCTCCATCCTCAGGACCTCATTTAAACCTTCGTTACTTCCTTACAGCAATACAACCACGCTGGACGTTAGAGCTTTGATGCAGGAGTCTTGGGTGGGGGGGGTGGCGGGGAACCCAAACTGGTCCATAACATAGATCACGAAGGGTAAATGAACAACTATGGGTTTTGTGCCACACAGTAGTCACAAAAATAGTCCATCTATGGCCAGACATAGGAGGGAATGTCAACCACCTGGTAAGGACACGTGCGGGTGCACACAGACACACACACACACCCAGTGACGTAAGTACAAGGATCCTCTAAGCTCTGTCTACCTTACTCATGAAGGCCTAGTTCAGAATTTATTCTTACTTTACACAGATTTCTAACATTTGCTATCTTATGTCCCAAAGGATGGGTTAGAAGTAGCAAATCAGAGGCTTAGAAATAAATGCTTCTAAGTCCAAGAACACAGAAGAGTGACAAGAAGGAGTAACTAGCAATCTCTCAGAAGTATTTTTCAGAGGTGCCAGGGTGGCTCAGTCAGTTAAACGTCCAACTTCAGCTCAGGCCATGATCTCACGGTTTGTGGGTTCAAGCCCTACCTCAGGCTCTGTGCTGACAGCTCAGAGCCTGGAGCCTGTTCTGGATTCTCTGTCTCCCTCTCTCTCTCTCTCTCTCTCTACCCCTCCCCTGCTCATGCTCTTTCTCAAAAATAGACAAACATTAAAAAAAATATTTTTTCAAACACTACCCATCCACTTGAAAGTAACAGCAGTATAATTCCATTCATTTCCTGTTTGACAGGAATTTAGGCACCTGTCATGGTTGAACTGCGTCCCCCTAATATTCATATGTTGAAGCCCTAACCCCCAAGATCTCAGAATGTGGCCTTAACTTGGAAACAGGGTCATTGCAGATGTAACAGGTGGAGGTCCTACTGGGGTCGGGTGGGCTCCTCATCCAGTATGACCAAGGTCCTTACAAAAATAGGAAATTTGAACACATGTGCACACACAGGGTTCTGCTGTCTTTCTGCTGCCACAAGCCAAGAACCAATGACTGGCTTAGAAACATACATTTTCCCTAGCACCTTCGGGGGAATACAGCACTGACAACACCCTGATCTCAGATTTCCAGCCTCCAGAAGCCTCCAGAATGGTTTCGAGGTGTTTGAACCGCCCAAGAGATCGAATGCCAGGCTCTACTGAAAAAAAAATTAACACTCTATTATGGAAACGGGTTTTTTTTGTTTTTTTTTTTTTTTTTGGGACTTGGACAGTATGATGGTGAATAAAATACATCAAACTGATGGTACCCTTGGGTGCCCAGGTATCTGGTCAAACACTCTCAGTGCGTTTGTGAGGGTGTTTTGGAGAAGATTAACATTTAAATAAGTAGACTGAGTAAAGCAGATTGCTCTCCCAGTGTGGGCGGGTCTCATCCAATCATTTGAAGGTGGGGGGGGAGGGGGAGTTGACCCTTCCCCAAGAAAGAGGAAATTCCCTGAGCCCTAACTGCCTTCAGACAGGGACACCAAGCTTTCTTCCTGCCATCAGACTCAAATGGAAACACTGGCTCTTGCAGGGTATCAAGCCTACTGGCCTTCGGACTGGAACTCACACAATTAACTCTGATTCTCAGACCTCCAGACTCAGACTGGAGATTCGCTACCAGCCCTCCAGCCTGCCGATTCACCCTGCAGATCTTGGGACCTGCCAGCCGCCATTATCATGTGAACTAATTCCTTACAATCAATCCCTTTCTAGATGCACACATATATGCATCCCGTCCATTCTGTTTCTCCAGAGAACCCTGACCAACACAGACCGATCTGGCAAGCTAGTGGGAGGCACGATCCATAAAATGGGGATAGGACTGCCCATCCTGAGAGTTGTGTAACTCAGCGACAAAGCGGACTGTCAGCTAACACCTCCAGGCTCAGTCAATGGGGACCTGGGGAGCAGCGGCCACCGCCACCAAACCCAAGCAGCCCTACACGAAGCACGGTCACGAAGCACGGTTTGCTTACCTGAAAGCAAATGCCATCTTTTAAAAAAGCCCAAATGGAAAAAAGGAAAGAGCCCAAATGGTTGTAAAGACGTTTGTTAGGCTAATACAGAGAGAACCCAAGAGAGACAAAGAAGTACAGAAGCTCAAAACACTAACAGACATCAGCAACCCTAAAAAGGGTTGAGCAACACTACAAGCGACAACTTGAAATGTTGCTTTTAAGTTTATTTAATTTTAGAGAAAGAGAACACAAGTGGAGGAGGGGCAGAGAGAGAATCCCAAGCAGGCTCCGCAGTGTCAGGGCAGAGCCCGATGCACAGCTTGAACCTACACATCGTGAGATCGTGACCTGAGCCAAAACCAAGAGTCAGATGCTTAACTGACAGAGACACCCAGGCGCCCCTGTTTTTTTTTTTTTTTTGGATGTATTAAAATTTCTGTCAAAATGACATTTCAAGGGGTGGCCGGGTGGCTCAGTCGGTTAAATACCCAACTCTCAGTTTTGACTCAGGTCATAATCTCACGGTTCATGAGTTCAAGCCCCATATCGGGCTCAGGGCTAGCAGCTCGGAGCCCGCTTGGGATTCTCTTTCTCTCTCCCCCTCTCTGTCCCTGCCCCACTTGTGTGTGCTCTCTCGCTCTTAAAATAATAAACTTAAAAAAAAAAAATACATTCAAAAACCAGATGTGAAAGTATGAAAAAGTGAATTCTAATACTATTAGGACACAGGTATTTAGGTGCCTCCAGTGAAAAGAAACCTTCCTTCTGGGGGGGGGGGGGGGGCAACAGTTACTATACACACCTGTAAGAATAAAACAGGTGTGGACAGGATCAGAGTCCGCTTCAGAAAACGCTTTATTATTTCCTTGTTGCTGCTACTTCAAAGAAATGATGAACTTCACTTTTCAGCATACTTCGGACCAGCTTCCCAGGACAAACTCTGCCACGGAAAACTGCTCACAATACTAGACATAATTTTAAAGTGATCTTTTTAGCTGCCCTGCTAAATTGGCAAGAAAGCGGAGACCCAAAACAGAAAGAATGGGGGACGCAAATGAGCACGGAGAGCAGCCAGCAGAACTGGGTCAGGGGCAGGACGGCCCTTGTCTACAGATGGAGGGAGGTCAGAGGAGGTGGGGACGAGGGAGCACCAGGGTCCCAACCCAGCCATTCCCCCAGCATGTGAGGGAGCTGGGCTCAGATACTGAGTGCCCAGACACCTGCCACGTCTTCTCCCACCCCCATTTCAACACTGAAGACCAGAGCTCTCCATTCTTATTATTTGCCATACTGGGGTATTTTTTTTATGTTTATTTATTTGTGAGAGAAACAGAGAGAGAGGGGGAGAGAATGAATGAATGAACAGGGGAAGAGCAGAGAGAGAGAGAGACACCTGAAGTACGGTCTAGGCTCCAAGCTATCAGCACAGAGCCCAAAGTGGGGCTCGAACCCACGAACCTTGAGATCATGACCTGAGCTGAAGTCAGATGCTTAACCGACTGAGCCACCCAGGCACCCACACTGGGGTGTTCTTAGAAGCCCAAGAACGTAATTAATTAATGGCTTTAAGGCACTCAAGACCCCAGGCTTGAAATTTTCCGTATCTTCCCAGCAGTAACTACAGAAGACTTGTACTCACATGGTTCCAAATTCCACACCTGACTCTGCCCTAAAGGGCTCCTCTCCCCCTCCTCTCCTCTCCTCCCCAAGGGGTGATGCGGCCATCTCTCCCAGCAGTGGGCCTGTCTCCAGCATCACCTAGAGATGCAGACCATCAAACTGGACACGAGGACTTGAGATCTGACACCCCGACACCCACCGTCCCCAACCTCAGCCCTGGAGTACGTGGTGCATGATCACTCTTGTACTTACAGTCAAGGGCTGTGCTCTGGCAGGAAAGGGAAATAAAGGAGGAGGCTGTCTCCCCACCTTTGGTCAAGACAGCCTGCTCAGGGGCGCCTGTGTGGTTCAGTCGGTTAAGCATCTGACTCTTGATTTCAGCTCAGGTCATGAGCTCACCGTTTGTGGGTTGGAGCCCCACATCGGGCTCTGCGCTGACAGCGTGGAGCCTGTTTGGGATTCTCTCTCTCCCTCCCACTCCCCAGCTCATTCACTCTCAAAATAAATAAATAAATTGGAAAAAAAAAAAAAAGATGGGCACCTGGGTGGCTCAGTTGGTTGAGCGTCAGACTTCAGCTCATGATCTCATGGTTCATGAGTTCAAGCCCCGCACTGGGCTCTGTGCTGACAGCTGGGAGCCTGGAGCCTGCTTCACATTCTGTCTGCCTTTCTCCCTGTCCCTCCCCTGCTCACGCTCAGTCTCTCTCTCTCAAAAATAAATAAACGTTAAAAAAAAAAAAAAAAGCCTTCCCTTCCAATGACTTCCTTTGTTATCAAAAATGGAAAGGAGCCCACATCCCAGAAAAGTGAAAAAGAACAAAGACTAAAGAAAAGCAACTAATTTGGAGTCAGTTGCAGTGGAAGACATTTCTCAGGCAGTTGACAAAGAATATGATCAGCTCCTAAAGCAACAAGGGAGGATTGCGTTATACAGTTAAGTACAGACAACGTCCGCCAGGAATCCAAGTTAGCAGATAGAGAAGAAACTTGTTTGGGGTCCTTTGGCCTCTGTGGTGGGGGTGGTGGCTACCCTAAGAGGCATGGGAGGAGGGGGCAGTGGACAGGTGGGGAGAGGGGGGCACCAGTAGCTCTGTGGCTGAGACCAACACAGAACACATTCTTTGCCTCTGCAGAAATGAGCTGAAGACTTCTGAGAACACAGAAAACCAGAGACCAAACCGGAATGAGGAGACCTTCTTCCATGTCTCTCACACAGAAGCGAGTACGTGTTCTAACTTCTCGTCCCTTCCACATCCCTCAAGGAGCATTCTTTTGGATGCCTACATGAAGTCTGAGTCTCAGTAATCATGTGGAACTCCAAAGAGAACTGCTTAGTTTTAAGGAACAGTGCCAACTAATTACTGCTTACGTTTTTATATATGGCACAAGAGGAGTCCATCTGTGTGTACATACATGCATACTTTTGTAAGTGTTTATTATTTCGACGATTACTAGGTGTAAATCAAAAATATCAGGTGCATTCCTGTTCCACCTATTCTAGCTTCCCACCATTCTTCTCCCTAACCTCCATGAGTACTCCATAGAGCTGCACAATCTTAAGTGGCCAAGAAGACATTTTAGTGCAAATAAATGAACATCTATTAATTCTTCCTCTCTCCTTGAATCAGAACCCCAGTCTAAAAGTAGATTATTGATGGAGAACAGAGGCAAAACCGGTTGCAAGAACGGACAGAATTTAAAATAAGGCTGAACAAAGACCTCCCAGAGAGCTGTAAGGTCTATTGTGTAAATAAAGGTCAAGCCCGGTGGATAATGCTCTGACTACTGGATCAGGAAGAAAGGAAAAAGGTGACCACGTGCCCAGGATACCTGGGGGGAGGTGGCAAGACAACATTAGCTCTTCGAGTCAAGAAGGGCTTTCCCAAATCCATCATCTACTTGATTTGCTCCCAAGTTTCACCCTAATTTTGCAGTTACAAATGAAATTTAATTATAAGATTCATGGAACACCTTCAATCCCTCTGAGTCTACAGCACCCTTGGGGAACTGTTTTCCTGACATTTAAAGTAGTGTGTGTTAAAAATTTATAACATGGAGCATTATTATAGATACAGATGGATTAGGCCATATGTGTCCTAGTTAATAACCATCCTGGGATGTAGAGACAGTCAAATGAGGTTGAAGTTCAAGTGTGTCTCTGGAAACTAATGGAAGGAAGGGAGGGAGGGAGGGAGGGAGAAGGAAGAGAGGGAGGAGGAGGGAGGGGAGGGAGGGGAGGGGAGGAGGGAGGGGAGGGGAGGAGGGGAGGGAGGGAGGGGAGGGAGGAGGGGAGGGAGGAGGAGGGGAGGGAGGAAGGGAGGGGAGGGAAGGGAGGGAGGAAGGGAGGGAGGAGGAAGGGAGGGGAGGAAGGGAGGGAGGAAGGGAGGACTTGTTGGTATCACTCATCTTTTCCCTTATGGTCTCAGAGTTTCCTACCTAACCCAAAGGCTATATAGTTTACCAAATGTCTTCCCAATGTTTTATTTTTACATTTTGAGCTAGGGCTTTAACCCACCTCACAGTTTTTCCTTTAACTGGTGTAAGATGAAAAATCTAAATTTTTCTTCCCAACGTGTGGCCCAGCACCATTTATTAAGTAAACCATTCTTTTCCCACCGGATTTATACGTGTGTTTCCCATATATGGTTTCCCGTAAGTACTCAGACTCCTGATTCTATTTCTGTGCCAGTACCTGCTATTTTAATTACAGTGGCTCTAGAATTCTACCCTCTGAAAAAGCAAGTCCCATTTTACATATTTCTAAAACGTCCTGGTGATCCTCACACATTCATTCTCCCTCAGGAACTTAAAATCACTTGGTCTGCTTCCCCATCCCCCAAGAAACAGCAGCGCTCTGCTGGGAAGAAGATAAAACCTGTAAATTCCTGTGGAAAGAACTGGTATTTTAGGATATGGTCTCTCCATCCAGAAGTACGTTCCTCCACTATTTAGATCTCATTTTTAAAAACTCTTCTGTAAAGTTTTACATTTTTCTTCTTATGTTCCTCCTAGTAAAATCTCTAAGTATTTTTCACTCTTGCTCACAATTTTTAACTTTGTCCCAGCTCTAAGTGGTTATTCCAAGGATGAAAAAAAAAGCCATTCGTTTCTATGCATTTATTTACTCATAAGTTTACCTAATTCAAACATACTTAAAAGATTACCTTGGTTTGGGGCGCCTGGGTGGCTCCGTTGGTTAAGCATCTGACTCTTGCTTTTGGCTCAGGTCATGATGTCACAGTTTGTGAGTCCCGCATCAAGTTCTGTGCTCAGGAGCAGGTGGAGCCTGCTTGGGATTCTGTCTCCCCCCCTCCCCCACCTCTTCCCTACTTGCTATTATCACTCTCAAAATAAATAAAAATAAACTTAAAAAAGATTACCTTGGGTGCAGTGTATCATGACAACCTTTGAAAAAAATAATTTCCCCTTCCCAATCTTCCCAATTTCTTCTTGTAAGTTAAAATTATTCTTGTTATAACTTATTAGATATAAGTTATGAAAGTTATAACTTATTCTTAGAGTTAAAACCTTTAAACTACTATTAAGTAGTGAGAAGGCAATCAAGTATTTGATTTTAATGGGAACAGTTTTAGTATTTCACCGTGTAATTGAATGTTGCTGGGTTTTGTTAATCAGTCTTCATATTTAAGTACTTTCTACTTATTCCTATTTTATTCACATGTTAAAACCCACATCTAAAAACAACTATTAGGCATTTTTAACATCTAATGGCATTAAACAAATTTTTTTCAGGCTTTTGAAAGATTCCATAATGTTAAAGCATCTTTGAATTCATGAAATAGACCTTAGTCATGCTGACCTTTGAAAAATACCACACCTGGTGCTAATTTGTAAATTTAATTAAATTGTGTTGTATTTATACTTGTATTCCTCAGTAAATTGACCTACATGTTCTTTTTCCACGTAATCTATGTTAGATTTGGGGGCCACAGCCTATATTAGTCTGTATTATATTTTATTTTTATATTTTAGAAAGTACCTGTTCTTTCTAGACTGGCTGTAAAACTACCTAGGCATGGGGCTTTGTCTTGTTTTCCTTTTTCTTAACAGATGAGCTTAGTAAATTGACAACCTGCTTGCAAAGGCAACGTTTTTTTCTGATTAGGGAAGAAATCCTCAGAGTTGTACACAGAGATACACAGACACCCCAAGGGATGTTAACTTTCTCAACTTTCCAATTTCCGACTTGAAAAGAAAATCTAAGAAACACCTGACATTTGAGCACTGGAAAAATATAGCAAAGGAGTTAATACCATAAAAGCTCAAAATCCTATGTCATTCCTTGAAGTTTGTAAGGGAAATAAAAATATCCCTTAGCAATTTAAAACTTCCCAATTAAATTGAGTGGTAAGTTGAGCCCCAAAGCTTTTCGGTTTCTTCCCCCTAAGAGGACACCCGTTTTACGTCTATTGAACCTTCCTACACGACTTGTAATAACATTTAAATGCCATTACCTTATAGTGGTTCCTTATGTGGGGGCTCTGGCTGGCCTCTCTCTGTACCCCTCACTAGCACCTTCCCTAGGGTGCATCTGTATCTATCAGATGGGTAACTTTTGGGGAAGGTGCTGGGCATGCCAGTGACTGAGTGGGGAGTCTAGCTCTGGGCACAGATACCAGCATGGCCAGCCAGCACAGAAGCCTGGTGTTCATCAGTCATAGGGCTAACACTGTGACCATCCCATGGATAGCACGCCTCTTTCTCAGTTGATTCTGAACTCAGGAGAAAAAGAGGTTACCTACTAATACCACTCACTCGTAAAGCTAAACCATCCCTTTATTTCAACAAAGAACTCTATGTAAACATAAAAAGGGCCAAATGACATTTGCCAATGTCCTCAACCATCTATCTGTACCTTGCTAAGACAAGCTTAACCACTGTGCCAGAGAGTTAAACCCAGGGCAGCACTGCTCATTTAGAACCACAAAACTCCCCCTGTCTCTGCCCCTCCCATGCTTGTGCTCTGTCTCTCAATAAATAAACGTTAAAAAAAATTTTTTTAAAGGGGGCACGTGGGTGGCTCAGTTGGTTAAGCATCCAACATCGGCTCAGGTCATGATCTCGGGTCATGATCTCAGATCATGGTTCGTGAGTTCAAGCCCCGTGTCAGACTCTGTGCTGACAGTTCAGAGCCTATAGCCTGCTTCAGATTCTGTGTCTCCCCATCTCTCTGCCCCTCCTCTGTCTCTCAATAATAAACGTTAAAAAAAATTTTAGAACCACAAAACCTGCAGGCATCAGACCCAGGAGGACATGCAAACCTACAAACAGAAGCCCTTGAATATCTGCGCCTTCTACATCATGTTAACAAGCAATTATTAAAATGAGCTACTATGACGGTTTCATGGATAATGACAATTTTTCAATGATGCCCAAATCTCTTGGGGGTGGGAATGGTACCCAGTTCTCTGAGTCAAGTAAGAGACAGTGACTCACCTGCCCCACAGCCCCATGGCTCTTAGGCATGCCCTGTGACCATTACACAACCTGCTAGGAAACATTATATGGTCACAACTTGCCTTTCAAAGAACGCTTTCTGATTCTTAAAACACTCATATACTAAAATTATACATTCAATCAACTTTTTCCATTTCTCTAACCTGTAACAGGCAACACAGTAGAGAAAAGGGGGCCTCATAACTCAGGTAAGTGTGCTGACATCTCCCTTCTGTAGTTTTTATTACTGTCCTGTGACCTTATCCTCTAAGAAAAACACTTGAGATTATGCTATCATGTCCTGTCACTGCCATAAGTTAATAGTTTACATTGTCACTCAGGGGCCTCAAGCTGTGAATAAAATAGAAGTAAAAAGGGTTTCATGACGGGAAAATTTACCTGCATGCAGTACACGGGGGACACAAATTTAACATTTCTTATATAAAAAAAAAAAAATTCTTGCCTACAGGTTTCTAAGTGCTACGACACAAGCAGAATAAATATATTTTTTTGACTTGTTTCATGTTCACTATCAGATGAATCTCTGCAAAGGAGGAGAAACTGTGGGCAGAAGGGCAAAGAATAGAAAATTTATCATTTGCAGAGAATTAATTAGAACAAGGTCCAAATGGTATGTCTTGGCAGCTCTCGACTGGGAACGTCATACATTACTCAAAAACAATATTTAATTGCAGATCGGCACGCCAAGTACGGCAAGGAGCTATCACTTGGCTTGCTTACTTGAGGTTTTGTGCAATATTAAAAGATTTGGTATGGGAGAATCTTATTCAACCGGTCAGTTCACATAAAAATTGCTAGAAAATAAAGATGCATTGGCATCGCTGAACGCTAACACCTTTGGTAACTTCAGGATCGTTTTTGAAATGGTGTCTTTGAAAGTGTTTCTCAATCCTCAGATAACCCAAGACCCAGAAGACAATGCACCTAGAGGTGAAGTGACAATTAGGATAAAGTGATTTGCTGAAGGTCCGCCAAGTGGATCAATGGACAAGAAAGATCCATTAACTAATTTACTCCTGGGATGTGCAGGAAACACACAACTGCTGTGGAGGTCACCAAGATCCCAGCCTTAAAAAAAAAAAATAAATAAATAAAATAAAATAAAATAAAATATAACAAAACAAAAAACAAAACAAAACAAAATAAAATAAACATCTCTGTGGGGGGCACGAGCCATAAAATGGTAATTAATGACACATAACCAAGTGATAAACGCCAACATCAAACGATGCCTCCAGTGTTATTAGTGAAACTTTCGAGTCACCTTGAGGTTTTCAGAGGATCTCCACCAGTCATCTACAGAGCAGAGTTCCCATACTTAGCAGCTAGGATTTTTATTTGAACAAATCTGTTCCCACCTCCAAACCTTTTCACCACAGTTGAACCTACTTCCATATCCCGAGCCCCACCTGGTACACTGTAAGGATTCACCTGAAACATGGTGGAAATGAAGGGCCAGCCTATTTTTCCCAAAGTGGAAATTGGCTGTGCCTATTTGAACTAGTTTCCAATTTTTTCTAATTGTGGTTAAAAAACCCACATAACAATACTCCGACCTTAATTCTCTTTAAGTGTATAATTCACTTGTATTCAGTACATTCACACAGATCTCCAGAACTTTTTCATCTTGCAAAACCAAAGCTACATTTCCCTTAAACAGCCTTCCATTTCCCCTCACAGAGTCCCCGGCAACCACTGTTGTATTTTCTACGAATTTGACTACTCTTGGGACCTCATATAAGTGGATTCATACAGTATCTTTTTGTGACTTAGTTCACTTAACATCCTCAAGGTTCATCCACGTTGCAGCAGGTGACAGGATCGCCCTCCTTTTAAGACCAAATAACATCCCACGGTACGTATATACCACATGTCAGCCATTCATCCATCAACGTACATTTGGGTTTTCTCCACCTCCCGGATACAGTGAATAACGCTGTAATGAACACGGCATACCAGTATCTCTTTAAGATCCTGTTTTCAATTCTTCTGGATATACACCCAAAAGTAGGATCGCCAGATCCTACAGTAATTCTATGTTTGTATTTTTGAGGAACTGCTCTATTTTCCATGGCAGCCGCCATTTTGTATTCCCAGCAACAGCGTACAAGGGGTTCAATTTCTCCATATCCTCACCTAACACTTGTTAGATTCTGGGTCTTGACAGCAGAGAGGGGTATCTCACAGCTCTCTTGATTTGCATTTCTTTGAATGGTTAGTGATGTTCTTTGGCTTAACTGTCTGACTGAGCAAACACTGGGAGAGCAGTCAAGGCTTAGGTTTTCAACCTGGACCGAGACATCAAGGGAAGGGATACTGGCCCAAACCAGTGAGTGATGTTCAAAGTGCAACAGGACGATGGGGGAAGGTGCTAGGCAGGGACTCTCAAGCTAGCACTCTCCCATTACTGATTCACTGAAAAATGCCGGGGGAGGAAGGAAAATTACTCAAAACCAGCCTACTCCTGTGGTTTACCTGAATGAAACAGCCAAGATTTCTCACCTAATATTGCTGCCCATACTACAGACCTCGTTTTAATTATGCATACGTGTGATTTAAGAAGAGTTAAGGGGAGGGGGGGGGGGGGAGATAAAAGTCTCCTCCACTTACTGAGAAAATGTCCCGTTGTACGTTGTGCTCCGAAGGAACCAGAGCAGAAAACTGGGTACAGAAGTTGCAAAGCTAGAAGTGACAGCACCAAATGGCCCAACCATTTCTCAAATGAGGTTTCATAAAGAAGCTGAACAATGAAAGCCGCTGTATCTATGTGCTGAATTAGGTTTCAACAAAATTCGCACGTTCAAGCCCTAACCCCTGGTGCCCAATGACCTTATTTGGAAATCGAGCCTGCGGACACTCAGGTTAAGATGGGGTGGGTGCTAAACCAATACGATCGTGGCCTCAGAATGAGAAACTGGGAGACAGACCTATGCAGAGAATACCATGTGAAAATGAAGGGGGAGATAGAGCTGCACTTACAAGCCAAAGAACACCAGAGATTGTCTGCACACCGCAGGAAGCTGGGCCAGAGGCATGGAAGAGACTCTCCCTCACAGCCTCGCAAGGAAACCAACCCTGCTGACATCTTGATCGCTGGCTGCCGGCTTCCAGAACAGCGAGGACACACGTTTCTGTTGTTGCAGCTGCCCCATCTGTGGTCCTAGGTCACGGCTACCCTGGCAAACTAACACGTTCTATTTCAGCAAATAGCAAATTGAGTCATCAAGTAACGGAGGAGCCCAGGAAACGGACCACATCTAAAGCGTCACCTCGATGCCTCGGCAGAACGGGCTGCCAGTAGGGCCTTACAAACCATCGCCTGCCTGGAGGGTTCACGTGGGTATACAGGGCACAGAGAAAAAGAACTTTAGCCTAGGACCTTGTGTACCACTCAACAATGACCAAAAACAAAACCAGCTCTCCAGGCCCCTTGTCAAGCATTTCTGGAGCCAGACAGAAGGCAAAAATAGGTTTGGAAGCTAAGCAATGCGACTCGTACCCACATAAAACCTCTCTAAACAGCTCTGGGTTGGCAGGACGCCCAACGGCTGTTGGCAGTGTCTCAGTTTCTGTTGAACCAGTTTTCTGCAGAAAATTAGAGTTTTATGTTCAAAGACTGACATGTACCTTTCAGGAGCTTCAGAAAAGAAGGCAGCGGTGAGCACTCACAGGGAAGCCCACCTTAGAGAAACTGCCCTGGGAATGGAAGGGAAGGGGGAGGAAAAAAGGAGACAGACCACCTTTGTTATCAGGGGTTCAGGAAGTTCACGGTTAGCAAACGCCAAGACTTGGAGGGAGGGTTTCCTCTTTAGAGGTGAATAATGGGCAAGAGCCTGACAAACCAGGAGAGCTCTGGGTAGGGCGGCGGCCGGGAGCCCAGACGCTTCATCATGTGGGCAGCAAATAGGGACACTAATCGTCCCTGCGTGATCCACCTGGACGCAAGGAGATGTTAAATGCAGCCGAAACGCAGCTCACAAAGAAAAGAGGACTTCCCAGCACCGCGTTACAAAGCCAGACGTCCCATTTAACAGCTCCAATAAAACCTTGGTACTTACAGAAATCATTAAATCAGGCTAAGGGATCATCAGACAGCTAACAGTAAGATAGAAGGTTTTGTTTCAACTCACATATTCAATATGCACGATAACCACACACAACTTTGGCCAGCTTTTTTTTTTTTTTTATCTTTGTTATTTGGATTATACTGAGAAAATCATCTGCAAATTCAATAAAAGCATGCCCATGGATCGCAGGATTCATTTGTGAATGAAGGGATCCGTGCTGGTGTAGGACAGGTAGAGCAATGTCCTATGGAGGTGGGATTAGCAATGGAGGTGTCAGAGGGTATAAAGAGGAACCCCTCACCCAGGGCTGGAAGTGAAGGCACAGAAGAGAGACCCACAGAGGTTTAGAGGTAGGAGCCTGAGGAAGCCACGTCTGGTGGCCTTAACCTTCTCTGGGAGGTGGCTGGCTTGGTCATCCCCTAAGAGAGATGGCTCTTCCCCCACTGTTCCTGCTGACCGACCTGGACAGCCCGCTCACCGTGGCTCCCCTGCCTGCGGTCAGGCTCTTCATCACCCACCCCTCCCCTGCTTCCCTCCTGGCCCTGCTGGGGTCCCTGGCAACAGCCATCGATCCTGCTGGCTGGTCCCTCCTGCATGGCCACAGCACGAGTGGACTAGGACCCAGTCCTTCTTGCCCCATCAAGCCTAAGGATGACAGCTCCTGTGGAGCCGCAGGAGACCTGGCCGGGAGGGATGAGGACGGCCTGCCACAGCCACCTCAGACACAGCAAAGCAATGATTAAGGGCTGTCCATTAGAGGAGCCAGGAAGCTCCAATGACCAGGTGAGATCGGAGGTTGCAGATTTATAGTGGCCACAGCCTCTGCTATGGTAGAATTATTGCCAACAACCGTTTTCTGGTGTTGCAGAAAAGAAAGGAGCTGTGGTCACTGCTAGAATCAAAGGCAAGGGACAGGCACCCTCCATGACAAGTCACTGTGATCTGAACCACGAGCATGTCATCAAGGCAGGAGAAGGGGCAACTCCAAGGGTGAAGGGCAGAGGTCACAGGAGGGACAAGAGAGAGGCAGATCGGGTAGGAGTCACAAAGTTGACTCAGTGCCACTACTGGGAGGGAAAAAAATATTATCACAGAATATTGAAAGCATGAGCTTTCATGGAAGTGTTACCAAATATGTACGACTGGACATCTAGCCCATTCAAGTGTCCCCTGTACCCTGAAATCAGTCACACATGCCTTTTCTTATTTCTGCTGTTCCTAGTTAAGGGGCACATATTCAGAATCAGAAATTGAGGAATGCTTTACATTATAAGTCAGAGTCTTCGACACAACGAGTTTTAACTGCCTTTTCAAAAGCATATCAAAAAGGAAATCTTTCTACTAACTGTTCAGTGAAAACAAAGAAGTGTTTTATTTTTAACAGGCGTGCTAATAAGGAAATGGGCGTCTTGAGGCTCAGGGTGAAACAGACTCTTTTCCCTTCATTCTATGTTCGCTATGATTTTGCTACGGGTTGAATTGGGTCCCCCAAGATTCAGGTGTTAAAGTTCTCACCCCCACTATTTTAGAGTGTGACTTCATTTGGAAATAGGGCCTTCAGAGGTAATTGAGTTCAAATGTGGTCATTAGGGCTGGTGCCCTTATAAGAAGAGGAAATTTGGACATGATCACCCAACACAGGGAGAAAGCCACGGAAACATGGAGGCAGAGACGGGGGCGTCCCATCTTCCAGCCAAAGAACACGAGAGACTGCCAGCAAACCACCAGAAGCTAAGAGAGAGGCATGGAATGCATTCTCCCTCAGAAGGAACCGACCCTGGGGGCACCTGGGTGGCTCAGTTGGTTGAGTATCCGACTCTAGATATCTGCCCAGATCATGATCTCCTGGTTCATTAGATGGAGCCCTGTCAGCAGAGCCTGCTTGGGATTCTCTCTGTCCCTCTCTCCCTGCCCCTCCCCTGCTCACTGTCTCTCTCAATAAATAAATCTTAAAAAAAAAAAAAAAAGGTAACTGAGCATATGTTTGCTGTTTGACATTCTGACAAATGGCCACTGGAACATGACCTAATAGCCAGATGCACTTTTATGCTACACCTCATAACTAAACTGCATCAAAATTAAATAACAAGCTGATGACTGCTATCACCCCCTTCCTTTCAAATGATTCTGAGCAGGGTCCTTTGAAGACGCCAGATTTAAATGCTTTCCCAGCCCAGCCTTCACTTCAGTGTGGCAAGCAGAACACCGTAGCTTCTGGATGACAAGGAAATGGAAATCCAAGGAGTAAATATAATTTTCCTAATATAAAGGGAAACCAAGCAATCAACCTCCATTTGATACTTCCACTCGGTACAATTTACATAATCACTACCAATCTTAGAGGTTCATTTACAGAGTCCCGGACTCCTCTTTGTGATTAAAAATAAGGCAGTGCCTTTTATTAGCAACACGCCTTCCCGTCAACTACAAAACGACACCATTTCTAGTACAACAGTTGTCATGGAAAGGCCTGCGCCCCTGGATTTCCTAGTCCTCTGTGACAGCACAGAGCCACCCAAGTGCAAACCTGAGGGCTGTACCGTCTCCCAAGTGCAAACCTGAGGGCTGTACCGTCTCCCAAGTGCAAACCTGAGGGCTGTACCGTCTCCCAAGTGCAAACCTGAGGGCTGTACCATCTCCCAAGTGCAAACCTAAGGGCTGTACGGTCCCCCACTCTGTGCTGCCAAATCTTATCAATTCTACCTCCTCCATTTCTCCTGGGTCGGCTCTTGTGTGAGCATTCCATCTGGAGTCCGTGCTGGTACCTGAGCACACGACACTACAAGGTCTCTGGTCACTGGGTGTTCCACCCGCAGGATGAGCCTGTTCAATCCATCCTTTCCAATTCGGGGCGCCTATCGCCAGCATGTGTTGGGGGCCAGCACGACTGACCCGCTAGGTTATCCTAAGGGCTACTTCTGGCCCTGGACGAGCTCACGGCGTGAGGAGAGCAGGGCTTACGTGGAGAATGTGCAGGGCCAGGACCCAGCTCCCTCCCCCCAGCTTTGTGACCTAGACCAAGTCCCTCATGCCATCCCAGCCTCACCGGGCTCTTTCATGCCTGCCTCAGAGGTTCACTGCTCAAATGCAAACGAGATAACAGAAGGACAAACTCATTGGCACAATGTCGGGCACATGGCAAGGGATTTTTAAAAGACAGTCCTTTTTGGCGGGTGCCTAGGTGGGTCAGTCGGTTAAGGGTCCAACTTTTGATTTTGGCCCAGGTCAAGATCTCATGGTTTGGGAGTTCAAGCCCGGAGTATGGCTCTGTGCTGATGATGCAGAGCCTGCTTGGGATTCTCCCTTTTCCTCACTCTCTGCCCCTCCCCCGCTCATAATCATTCATTCCCTCCCTCTCTCTCCTTCTCTCTCTCAAAATAAATAAAACTTAAAAAAAATAAAAGGTAGTCTTTTTTTGTTCACTTAACCCAGCAGCACCTTGCCTTGTGTGCTCATAAATGTTTGTGCAACTCCTATCGTGTTTTCCAGATCACATTCCACAAACACCAGAGCCGCACGGTTCCACTGTGGGGATCTAGCCTAGCTTCCTGTTTATACAAATGAGGGAAGAGGAACCCAAAACAGCTCTCGCTTACAGTTACAAAGTGTTAAAGACTTTGAGAACTGCTCACCTACAGAAGACCAAAACTGATTAAAATCATCCCACGCCTTTCTTAGGAGTTAAAACTAACGTCCGACTCAAATGTCCAAAGAAATGGCTAATACGTGAATCATTAAAGAAAGTAGATAATTTAAAAACCAGTGTGATTTATGTTAATATTTCATATTAACATTCAAACACAGGAGTATCTCACCATCTAAGCACTTCCTTCAAAGGGACCTACACAGCCTGCACGGAGGAGAGCTGTCCTGAAAGTCTAAACGACCTTCATCCACCTTGAAATCCTTCATCTGGTCTGTGTGTAGAGCAGAAATTCAGCAAAGCCAGAATGCACATAAAAATTAAGCTAAAAGAACACCCCTGTCTATTTCAGAGCTAACCAAACTGAAGCACAGAGAAGCTGCAGATATGTTGGGGGAAGAAAAAAGACGGGGGGGGGGGGGGGGCGCGGGGGCAGGGAGTAAATGTGCTTGTCAGAAACTGAGAATTCATCACAGCTGTCCAGGTGACAACTCATTCTTACAGACCTTCAGAAGCCACCTGGGATACATCTCTATTTTAGGAAAAACCCTCCAAAGAGAGCTCAAATTGAATGTGAGACTGTAGAAAGAACTATGGGGGTCCGTTTGGGGGGGGGGGGGCGGTGGGCATGATTCCTCCTGCCATGAGTATGCTATTTTCATTTTTTTTAAATCTTAAAGTGCTTTCGTACTTTTTTCCCCATTTCACCTCGCCGACAGCTCTACAATGAAAGCACAGTCTCAATTCTGTTAAAGAACAATCCAGAAACTAAAGCTTAGCAGGAATGGAAGGAAAAAAGAGCAACTTTCTTGAGAAGCCCACAGGAGTCCAGGGCTCGGCAAGGTGTTTTTCCAACAGAGCCCAGCCCCAGGAGGGAGGCATCCTGCTTCCAGACTTCGAGAGGAGACAGGTGGAGAATGGTGATCTGCTCATCCAGGGCCACACGGCCAGTGAGCCATGATGCCAGGATCCACACTCCTGGATTTTGCCCTCTAACCCCTCTGTTTCTGGGAATTAAAAAATTTATTATGCCCATTTAAAAGGGGCGGGGGTGGGAAACAGCTCTCAAACTCCCTATGTTTTCTCAGCATACTGGCCGATTTTAACGTCAGATACGGACATTCTCAATTACAGGTTTTGTTGGGGTTTTTGTTTTTTGGGTTTTTTTTTAATTTATTAGGTTCTGAGAGACTCTTTTCAGGGAGAAAATAGCCAACAGCTGTTAGAAAATCCGTGCAATCATGTCAGAGCTACAGGACAGGCTTTGATCACAAGCATCTAAATCAAAGTTGAAAGGGGCGCACACAAACGTTTTGGGCCAACATCTGAAATCTACTCTTGGCTACAAGGAGCTAAAAAGGAAGGCTAACAGTATTAAGCTGAAATGATTTATGAAAAAATTTTTTTCATCCATTAAAATAGCTTTTAAATTGAACCTCATGAGGCCAGACCCAGACAGCACCATTTATCATTCTAGTTAAACAAAACACAGAAAGGGCTATGCAAAGCAGAGTGGACATAAATACTATTTCAGAAACTTTGCTGATAAAATGAGCCAAAAGCAACACAGATAAGGAAAGAAACACGGATTTATTTTTCAAAAGCTGAGTGACCTGGTGAGATTGCTATCCCTCATTCTGGTCCAAACTGCAGCTGCTTGAGAGCTAGTTAATGTAGCTCCAGGCATAAGCAGCTCTCTTCTTGGTTTTAAATGGCCAATTAAATTTTATTCAGGTCCCACCACCAACTCCTCCCCCACTGTCTCCCTCTCCCCATCTCCTTCTAAGTACATTTCATGCAAAAAGAGAAAATAAAGTAGCCGGGGACCCCACACCTGCCTTCTAATACCACTAGAATCTGATCACCTAGAGGGAATAATCCACCCCACCACCAGGGACTCAGAATTGCAGGGGAGTGAAAAACAGAACACTTCTAAGAAAAGATTTCCCCTCCTCAAGACCTTCAGTTAAATATATATTCCCTCTCTCTGGGGACAAAAGAAAAAGAAAAGCGACTTTCAGTGGCTTATCCTTTCTATGATGGCTGAAATGGGGGGGGAAGTGGAGCGGGGGGGGGGGGAAGTGGAGCGGGGGGGGGGAAGTGGAGCGGGGGGGGGGGGAAGTGGAGCGGGGGGGGGGGGAAGTGGAGCGGGGGGGGGAAGTGGAGCGGGGGGGGGGGAAGTGGAGCGGGGGGGGGGGGAAGTGGAGCGGGGGGGGGGGGGGGGAAGTGGAGCGGGGGAGGGGAAGTGGAGTGGGGAGGGGAGAAACACACAGAATTCATTAAAAACTTAAAAAGACCAAGGGAAAAGGAGCATGTTTTCCAAAGACACAGTTGTTATGAGTGAGGTGTAAAGTAAAAGTCTACAAAGGAAATGTGGAGATTTTTTTTTTTTTTTTTTTTTTTTTTTTAAGTAGGCTCCAAGCCCAGCCCAGCCCAGAGCCCAACCCAGGGCCTGAACTCACACTCTCAGATCAAGACCTGAGCTAAGATCAAGACCCGGTCGCTCAACCAACGGAGCCACTCAGGTGCCCCACTATCATGGAGCCTTAAAGACAAACTCTGTCCTTTTTCTGAGCTCAGGCTTATGAAGAAGACAGCTTTAAAATTCTAGGACCATTTAGGACCTTTCAAAGAACCAAAGCACTTGGAGAACACGAGCTCTCAACTGACATCAAGCCCAGCTTCAGGGGAAATTAGATCTTAAACGAGTTTCATTTCACAAGGTAAGAAAATGAAATGTTTAACCACTTAAGGATGGACCGTAAGAAGGTCTGAGCTAACACAGGCAATATTGCCCCCAGTAAAAAAACCTCTGGTCTATTAGGACATGCCAACTGGTTCTTAAAAAATTTAGAGGTCTTCTGTTTTCAACAAATGAAAAATGTGTGGTCTAGAAAATAACAGAGTTCTTTCAGTCTTCTCTCTTCCATTGTCAACTCGATGTAGTTTGGCCCAGTTTCGTTCAGTGAGATTTATGTAAGTAACCCCCCCCACACACACACACACAATACTGACATTTCCTGATCTCCATAAATAGTAGATCATGTGTAAACCCCAGCATGCTTCTTCACGCTCCTCACGTGTTTTGTTTTGTTTTTGTTTTTTTAAGTACTTATTAGGTAACAAACTACTGCATCTGATCAGTTTGGGGGTTCTTTTTTATTTAAGGTGAAAAGTTCCTTTTCTCAAAGAGTTTACCATCTGCCCCGGCAATTAACAAACACTAATCATGAGAAGTTACACAATCCATCAGCAAAGATGTCAACACAGAGTCCCAGCTCCCAAAAACGGGAGGAAAAAAGCCTTTAATAATATCTAGACCAAACACCTCATTTTGCGGATAAGCAAACTGAGTCTCAGCAGGGACAGAAAGGAGCTAATTAGGGAGAAAGGAAGATTGGAGCCCATGGTTCAAGTCTAATTAGAGGTGCAGATAACAAGCTGTGGTGAAAGAGAGGGCCCCCAGCAAGAGCCCCGAGGGCCCGGGATGGTGGGTGGGATGGAGAGAAGGCGTCAGAAGGGAGGCTGGGAGGTGTTTAGAATGGGGAAAGCACCAGAGCAGCTCAGAGGTGAGAAAGTGGCGACCTTCCCTTTGGGAGCCGTGGGAGAGGTGAGGCTAAGGGCAGGGAAGGGGGACAGTATTGGGGATCATGAAGGCTGGGTTCCAATCCCGGTCTCGTCATAATGCGTACAAAAATGGGGGAAATGACCAGAAGCTCTTTAAGAGGCCACCACCACCCACCACCCCTCAGATTCGGGAGTCAGAGGGCAGAACGTAGGTGTGGGCAGTGGGTAACACGCATCGGGCATCTGCTGGGTCCACCCAGCTCCAGGTGTAGGACCGGGTGATAAACACGAACACAGGAGGCCCTGCCCCACGGAGCTCCCCTTCTACATGTTGGAGCCCCAAACAAGCTTCCTTGGTGTCAACAAGGAAGAGCAGGTGTGGCAGGAGATGCTAATACGGAAGGTGAACCGCCAAGGACAGCGGTGGAGAACCAGGGGCCGTAGCCCCAGCTCGCCCAGCCTCCCCAAACTCACGAGGCCACTTTATCCTCAGGCATTTTGGAGCTCTACAGGCTTCTGAGGGAAAGTGGTGACAAGACACAAACACACAGAAGGCCCAATGATGGGACCCTGCGATAGCTGTGGCCGACACCGAATTCCTTCTGCCACAACCAGCTCCAGGCTCTGCTTCCAGAAGGTTCCCACCACCGCCGGCCTCCCCGCACCTGGCCACTCCTGCCAACTCAACCCAGACCAGGGGGCTTCTGGTCTTGTGAGCATCTTCCCCACGTGTTTTTACCAGGGCTGCTCAAAACAGCAAAAATAAAACAAAAAACAAAAAACAAAAAAAACGGCTTCCTTTTATATTCCCTGATCTCAACGCTTCCTAGAGTGACCTTGCTAACGAAAACAAACTGAATAAACACTTGTAGCATGAAGCAGATGGCTTCTCCTCCACGTGTCTGTAGGAACAGTGTTTGTTTACCAGCAGGGTCAGGAAGACAGGACATAGAAAACCTTCTCAGAGGTCTTAAGTGAGGGAGGGTGGCCCTGGCTGGGGTGGGGCGCGGGGAGAAGGGTCGTTAACCCTTTCAGATCTGCGTGAGGCACTTCATTTTGTCCCCTCTGGCTGGAAGAGAAAGTTGCGTGTATCATAAACCACGGGGGAGGCTCATTGGCACAGCATTTTCCACATGAAGGTGATAAAACGCTGTACAAGAATTTACTACAAATACCGCATTTGAACTTTCTACTTTGCGGAAGAAATACCGAAGTGGACCGTCCAAGCTCAAGAGCAAAGGTGGTTGGTGGGGCTACAAGCAAAGTGGAAGAAACTGGTGCTCATCACGGAGGCTTTTCAAAAGGCTCTTACATGACTTTTTTAAAGGCTAGATATCACAATAGAGACAACCATGCGGACGAGGGTTCGGTTATCTGTGCTCAGAAGTACTTAGGGCATTTATTACTGAAAATGAGGACTTGGGGGACACCTGGGTGGCTCAGTCAGTAAAAGTGTCCGACCCTGGATTTCGGCTCAGGGTTCACGGGATTAAGCCCTGCCTCAGGCTCTGCACTCACAGCACGGAGCCTGCTTGGGATTCTCTCCCTCCTCTCTCTGTCTCTCAAAATAAACTTCAGAACCATAAGATACAATGATGACTCTGCCTGCATTCTACTCTAGAACAAAAACAAGAAAAGGCCCGGGAAATTCAATCCCCAAGGAAATACACGGTTCGTACAAGAACGTTAGCAAAGGAAACCACAGGGACCTCTGGCCCCGTGCCCTGCTCATCTGTGTGGCAAATGTGAGTGAGAAATGAGAATATATTCCTCTCGGGGCGCCCAATCAAAGGAGGGATCACACATGGGCGAGGGAGATCCTTCCAGGGCCAGACACCCAGCCTTGATGAATTCACAGCAAGAAGCTGTGGAGGCAGGTTTTCCAGCAGTTATGGAAGGCTGCATCTTTTGCAATCCCATGTGGCTGTGATTCCATCCTGAGGACTAAGACTAAGTCACCACCGCCAGCCTGATGCCTTCCAGCTGCGTGAAGGCCCGGCCGTTTCTGTGCTTAAAGAACACAAGGTAGCAATTTAGAATCAGTTCCGTCAATAAAAACGCTGATATCTGCCTTTCTACGGGCAGTTACAGAAAACATCTGGTTGAGAAGGAACATTCTGGCCCAACTAGGAAAATCAAAGTATGAATGGATGGGGCATGTGAAAAAACTAACAATGACATCAATTCTACTTGTAAAATAAACTCACTCTAACATTCGGTCAGCAAACATTTTAACATGCCAGGCGCTGGGAACGGGACACAAAGGCAAAGGCACCACTCCCGACACTTGTATTAAGTGCTTAGCATGTGCCGAGCTGTTACAAATAGCGTCTGGAACAATTCTGTTGTTATCATAGTATGAGACAGGGTTTATCACTAGCCTCATTTTACAAAGGAGAAAGCAGAGATACAGAGAGGTTATCTCGTCCAAGGTGATCAAGAAGTCAGTAAAAAAGGCTGAAATTTGAACCCAAGAAGCCCAGCTCCACCCTGACGGGTGTATAAGTAAAGAGGACAGAGGGAGGGAAGAAAAAGCTACAGTCTCAGTCTCAGAAGTTAGTGTCTGGGTAAAACTGATGGGGTCTTTAAGGGTGCATAGGAGTTTATCAGGGAAGAAAGGAGAAAAGTTCTTTCCAGACAGAGGGATTATAAATGCAAAGCACAGACATCAGCACTTATCAAGTAAAATACTTTTTAAAGATGAAAACAAACTCCACTCCTATTTCTTAGGCAGGGAGATCCCGTAGAGCTCCTAGAAAAACAACAGCTAGCAACAGTCTTAAAACATGTTTTGGTTTAGGGCACCTGAAGAAATGCAGTTGAATACAGTACAATACTCCCTGTAGTTCATGCACACAACAGCAATAGCTGATAGCTGTCAGTCCAAACCACACACGGGAACACGACTTAACAGAATGTGTTGCCAGAGATTTGGGCTCCCAAGTCCTTAGCACAGTACCAACAGGAAACCCTGAAACTAAATACCTCACCAAACCAGTCTGGCAACAAAGAGAAAAAAAGCTGGAAAGGGGGAGGGAGTACATGTTCCAGAAGGCCAAATTCTAACAGGCTGGCAGGTGCACTCCTCATTTATTTTTACAGTTTCAACAGACGAGCAATGGCTTTGTTCACCAGAATACGGACACGTTCCCAAGACTTTGAAAGACGGGAATTTCCCCAACAACAAAATAAGAGCTGTGCAATGAATTGGCAGTTCTAAACATGGCTATTCAGGAGGTTTGTCTTTCCCGGAGACACTTCATGGTAATTCACATTCTCTGAACAATATTAAGATGAATAGAATTTAGTGAATCATATCACATAAATGATTAAATGATAGGTTACAGATGTTAATGTCATGAAGTTCCAGTCCCTCCAGCCAACAGGAACAACAGACGGATCGTCTCCACTTTAAAGACAGGTTATATTCCCAAAGTTTTGTTGTTAAGTTGGCTGTTTAGAGCAGTTTTATTCCCCACCAACAATGCTGCACGCGGTGGACGGTATGTAAGACAGAACACAGAAAACCAAATCCAAACTGGGCTTCTACGTAGGTCTAAGGACCCCCACCCACATAAGGCATAAGGATTATGGAGGGAGGCACAGGCCGACTTCTGGAGAGCCGGACATATTCCTCTCACTTGGCCTGCCTTGCGCACGAGAAACCCTCCACCTGCGCGTAACTGCTGCTACTTCCCTAACCTCCAGCAGGAGTTGTATTTAAGGAGGAGGTTGGGGAGGAGGAGAAAGCAGGGGCTCAAGGAGAAGAAGAAAAAAAAAAACCACAGAATCGTGGGGGTGAGGGCGTGAGAGCCAGGGTGCAGGGCTCCCGCTGATGCAAGAGGCAAAGGCTGCGGATTCTTCCTTCTCTGAGCGGCCCCCAGACACCCCTCAGACACCCCTATTTTCCTCCCCTGGATGGTGGGCCTCTGAAATTCCAGGGCTGTAGCCTGGTGGGTCTGAATCAGGGTTTTTCTACACCCCCTACACTTCCCACTCTTGAACACAGTCGTCCACTTCCCTACAGACATGAAAACACGTGTGTGGCTCTGATGGTTTTCTCAGGCTTTTTCTTGCCCGTACACTAGAGAAGGGGCACACGCACGTGCACGCATCAAGGAGAGAGAATACGTGTAGAGACGCATCCACAAGACTACAATTCTATCCAGTTCAAACAGATACACAGAGCATGTGTGTATTACATACATATATATATTTGTATAGGAAAGACCGTACGATTCAAGTGAACTGCGCACTGAGACCGCTACGTAGGCAGAGCACGTGTGAATGTAAAAGCTGGACAGCTCAAAACCAGAACGGGTCAGAGGAACGTGCTGCAGGTGGAGAGGGAGGTGTGGACCCTTGTCCTGCCACCTCACATCACTGAGAACAGGGAGAAGATGAACCTCCCAGTGCTGAAGCCCGCCCACACTCTGGAGTTCATGGAGACACCCCAACTTACTGGAACTTCAAATGCCTCCTGGGTGTCGTCCAGCATCTGGATTTTAATGGACATGAGTTTTCCTGAAGGTGTTGGGGGCGGCTTCTGTCCATGTTCCAAGGTACTGATCCCCGAATTCTCCGGGGCCCCCAGTCGCGATCCTGGACTTGGCCTCTGCTCTATTTCTCCCATGGTGAAAGCAGATTATATAATATCTGCAGAAAGCAGTGAGAAGGAAAAATACATCAGAAGAGGACACTCATTTCAAGCACCTAAGGGGACATCTGTGGTCTCCGACCCTTCCTGGGATCCCTGGAACCACAGCTCGGTGGGCTCTCTGTCCCCTGCACAGCAATCACACGTGGGGAAGCTTCATGCATTCACAAACAATAAGGTCACCTTCAACCAACCAAGGCATGCAAATAGTTGTGCATATTTTAACATATTTTATAGTTTTACAGTCAGCTCTTATTCATACCATAGATTCAGTTGTTTTCAACATATTATCAGTGTCTGCAGCGAGCAAGGCACCACTTTTTACACATCTTGAGTCTGGACAGGAGATGATAAACAGTGCCTAAGCCATGCCATTAGCAACCATTAATTACCTTTTATGGACACACCAACATACTAAGTAATGTGAGTATTACAAAGATAAACAGATAAAACACATGGTGGCTCTCAAGTAATAATCTGTCGAAGCTAAACATGCATTCACACAGGGGTCTTTCTCCTGATTTCTCCTAACTCATTTCTTTCCTGCCATCCCCCTCATCGTTCCCCTTTTCCAGAAAAACCATTCTACATATAGTAGTATCAACGACAACAACGTTATTTCCCTAAAAACAAAACCCAATCCTCTTTACAAATAACCGGCTCTTCTCCCGCCATACCCACGCCACGCCACCCTCCCCCACGCCACGCCACCCTCCCCCACGCCACGCCACCCTCCCCACGCCACGCCACCCTCCCCCACGCCACGCCACCCTCCCCCACGCCACGCCACCCTCCCCCACGCCACGCCACCCTCCCCCTACTGCCTCGGTCTTGCCCCCAGGTCTTCACATGCATGGCTCGCTCTGGATGAGTGCTTTGCACTCCTCCTCCATCCAGAAACTTCTAGTCTAGCTTTCTGGAACTCAGTGCCAGTATCACATCCCCAACACCTGGGCAGGACTCAGGTACCGTATCCTTCTCGGTGTCCACGACTCTGTCAAGCGTCAGCATGGTGTTCAGTCTTATGTGCCTCTGCCTGATTACGTCCCCCATAACCTCATGACCACCCTAAAGCCGGAATCAAATCTTAGGTATCTTTGGATCTCAGCACCTACCTAGACACAGTGCGGGGTATAGAAAGTTCAACAATGACTGCTTGTTGACTGGCCCTGTCTGGACGTGAAGGGTCATGGAGCACAACGGGGTGCTTCCATCATGGAGAAGGCAGGAATGGTCCTCAATCTGGTCTCTAATGTCAGGGAATACTTGGAAGGAGACAAGTACACAGAAGAAGACACTGCAGGAAAATGGAACGGCCCCAACAAAGCTATGGGACAGAAACGGGGAGGCAGATACGAAGAAGAGTAGGAATTAATGCTGGAAATGCGCTTGGAAAACAGGGTGGAACAAACTAGAAGGACTTCAGACACCTTGCTGACAAATACGGTCTTTCCCTGCAGTCAGCGGGGAGCCACTGGAGAAGAAGGACATAAGAAAAGCAGAATTTTAGAAAAATGCATCTGAAGAAGATCTGTTCTACAGGCTGGAAAAAGATGGACGGCGGGGGCTGGGCAGGGGGTTATTCGGTGACAAAACTACAGCAACAATCTGTGCCCAAGGGGATAACTTAGACAGTGGTGACAGAAGGGAAAACATGAAGCCATAAAACCCACTGTTCTGGAAAAATTACCCTGATGTTGTTCACAGTAAGCTGCCCAGAGGAGGATATAAAAGTAGAACAATGACCAGAAAATGTTCTATCAGGGCAGAAGGGAGGGAAGGTGTGAGTTTCACTGGGGGCACCGTTCAGGGTTACAAAAGGCCAGCCAGGGACGTAAGGGGGAGGTGGAGCTGGGTTTGGACTGAGAGTTCAAGTCCATCTTACTGTGTAAGCAAAAGCCACAATGAAAGCAAATGGCAGAAGGTGGAGGGGAGGAGCCAACAAAGTAAAAACAACCGATGGCCCCATCACGAGGGTGGTCATGGCTTGAATACTGCTCCTCCAAAAATCTTACCCCCAGTATCTCAGAGTGTGACTGTATTTGAAGAAAGGGTCTTAAGAGAGGTGATTAATTTAAAATAAGGCCATTAAGATGAACCATAATCCAGTGTGACTGGTACCCTTATAAAAAGGGGAAAACTGGACACAGACACTAGGGATGCTCGAGCACAGAGGAGAGGCCATGTGAGGGCACTTGGAGAATGCGGCCATCTGCCAGGCCAGGAGAAAGCCCTCAGGAGACCCCGACCCTGCCGACACACCGGTCTGGACTCCCAGCCTCCGGAACTGTGAGGAAACACACTTCTGCTGTTTCACCCCCACCCCTAACCTGTGGTAGTTTGTTACAGCCGCCCTAACAAACTATACAAGGGTTCATGCAGAACCCGGAAAGAGGCACAGAAAGAACAACCTGGGGCACCAAGTGACTGCAACAGCTGCAGAAAGGGCACTGAGGGGGGATCACCTGTGGTGTGAGGTACAGACCTGAGTGCCGTGTCTTACACATTTGAGATCACGTCACCCTTCAGCTCTTTTGTTCAGGAAAAACCATCCAGTTTGTAAATCTTATTTGGTAGGCTCTTCTCACCCAACTCCTGCTCATCCTCCTCTCAAAGAGTTGGGCCCCTAGAAGCTTCCAACAATATTCCATATGGAAGCCCCTCCCCCCCTTCCTCACAGCAAAACCTGTGACACTCTCACTGTGACACCAAAGGCTGTCCTGGAGGTCAGCAAATCAGACACTATGGAGTCACCTCAACAACCTGGTCATTGACTCAAACCACCCTGGCCTCAAGAGATGTGTCCTTTGGACAGAGAAAGGGTGTGAAGACCACCTCCGAAATACCACTTACTAATTATTTTTCTACAAACTCTCTACCAAAGTCTAAGAGTATTCTTTGTTTCTCTACAGTCCTTCAAGGTTGGGTTCTGTGGCAAGGCAATACCAGTTAAGGGCGGACTTTTCTTTTTTGAATGCCCATGTAGGACTTCACAGATCTGTTCTGGAAGTACCTTTCCAATTTCTGCCCCAAGTAAGCTTTCCTTAAGACCCAAATTCTAATTCGTTTGTTGTGTGATCTGTGCTTTGCTTAATTCATCTATTAGTCTTGAGACATCTGACTGGACCAAGTTCATCTATAATGCCTAAGCACAGGGCCTTATACCAAATGGAAACAGGTTGTCTGCTTGTTCAAGGAATCAGATGTGGGTGTATATATCTAATTAGTTATGAAATGAGTTGTGTTGAAAACAATCTTCACAAACCAGGCAAAATTATTTTCGTATGTTTTCTGGTTGGGGTCTCATGGTTAAAAATGAATACAACCTCCAGAAACAACCGTGACATCAGCCCCATTAGCCTTCCCCATTCCCAGATTCCTCTGTACTTTTTCCTACTCTGGTCTTGATCCCTCCTTGCCTCTCGAAGCATCCTCTGCTGCCTGCCTCACTTCCCTGCACTCAGTCCATCAGGATGGACAGGCCCTGTGCTCAATCACTCATGCTGGGCCTGGCCCCCTAGCCCCCTACTGCAGAGTCAGGGAGATGTGGCTCAGATGCCCAGGCATGGAGGTAAGGACAGGAAGGAAGGGGCCCATTCTCCCACGTCACCCCACCTCAAAGGTGCTGGGGTCCCTCCTTGCAAAAGCACTTCCTCTCTGTCCAGCCTGAGCAAAGGGCAAGGCCCCTCATCCCCTAAAACTAAATCCTCTCTCCCCCTCGGGCTCAAGATCCCCAGATGAATATGTATGGTCAATTTAAAAAATTAAATTCAGTTAGTTATTAACATATATTTAGTACCTTAAATTCCCTTTTCCTCACTCTTCACAATGACCTCACGCCTGTATTATTTCCACTTCTGGTTATTGACATTTCAACAACGTAGTCATGCTTTGTTTTCCTAGCTGCATGAAGACTATTGCTGTACATGGAAAGTCCTGCTGAATTCAAATATAAATCCAGCCAAGTGGTCTGAATGGAGCATCCGAGGAATGTCACGGGAATATCCGAGGAACGCTGGCAACTCATAAATGGGTGAGCACGCTGATGCTAGCTATCAGAATCGGGGAGCCCGGTAACACGACACAGCCTTCTAGGTGAACATGTCCGGCAAACGTAAAAGCCTTTTGTTTATACAGATCAATCTGCGCTCTATTTGGGCTTTACCTCCATAACTACCCGCCTGGCTTCTGCATTCCTTAAGGAATGGCCAAAGGAAAGGAAATTAACGTCTCTGTCCTTGTGATACATGATTAACTTAGCATGATCACTCCAGACCTACAAGCAAAAAGCTGCTTGAGAAACGACTTTATTCATTAGCTCTATTTGAGAAGCTAGTTAAAAGGAAACAAGAACAACAACAAACACAGCAGTAAAATTGTTAACTGGCAGAGAAAAGATGAAAAAACTAGAGTTGCCCCGGCTTCAAGACTTCCTCTTGGAATGCACCCGAAAGCAAGCAGCAGGACACATGCAAATGCCAACTCCATCCCGGAGGGACTGAAGGACATTTGCAACTCCAAACCACAAACGGGGGTCAAGAGCTGCCAAACTGCCCTCAAGGTCAGACAGAGGAGAAGGAAAATGCTTGCAGAGGCTGCCCACGCCTGCAGAGCTGTGTACCCTGGACAAGTATGGCATCCTGAGCAACGACAAAGCTAGCGAGAACTTTCTGGGCACAAGGGGGAGAGATGTGCAGGTTAGCACGGACAGCCACCCTGGACACCGCGGTGGGAGATCTCCTAAAAGGTGGAGTGGACAGAAAACATTAGAGGAAATGCACATTAGCAGGACATCACCAAGGGCACTGGGAACACGACCAGCCCAGCAAGCAGAGAAAAACAGAGGATGAAAAGATTATATATACATACATACACATACACCCTCAGGCCCCAAGAGTTCCTACTAGCATGGGACACAGCCCTGTCTCCTGGCTCTCAGGAAGCGCCTACAAATAGCTAGTTCGGAAAGAACTCACCAAACAACAAAGGACCTTTACTAAGATGTTACAAGAAAGGGGGAAAAAAGTGAAAAAGACGGGCGTCCGGGTGGCTCGGCTGGACATCCAACTTCAGTTCAGGTCATCATCTCAAGGTTCGGGAGTTCAAGCCCCACATCAGGTTCTGCCCTTAGTGGTGCAGAGCCTGCTTGGGATTCTCTCTCCCTCTCTCTCTGCCCCTCCCCAACTCACACATGCACACACTCTCTCTCTCTCTCTGAAAATAAATAAACTTTAAAAATGAAAGGACAAAGAATTCCAACGTTTCCCAAACACGTCCTCACTTAACAAAACAATGAAATAACAGATTCCATAAACAAAAGCACAACAGGATTTATAAGAGTTCAGGGGAGCTATGGGAAAAATAAGGAAATAGAGCATGAGGGCAGACCTCAGGGGGATACCAGGATGAACAAAAACATCACTGCTATAAAACAGATGTCTAGGTTGCCCCCAAATTCATATGTTGAAACCAAACCCTGATGTGATGGTATAGGGGTCGGGGGTGTGTGTGGTGGGGGGGGGGGGGGGGAGAGTTGGCGGGTGAGTGAGTATATGCTGAGGCTGGAGCCCTCGTGAGTGGATTCATACCCTTATGAAACGGGCTTCAGAGCCATAGTCCATCCCCTCTGCCATGCAAGGACCCAGTGGGAAGTCAGCAGTCTATGAAGCAGGTGCCTTCTGGGGCACCTGGGTGGCTCAGTTGGTCATGATATCCCAGTTTGTGAGTTCGAGCCCATGTCGGGCTCTGTGCTGACAGCTCAGTGCCTGGAGCCTGCTTTGGATTCTGTGTCTCCCTCTCTCTCTCCCCTCCCCCACTCACACGAGAGCACGTGCACGCTCTCCTAAAATATTTAGAAAAAAATTTGAAGCAGGTGTCTTCGTGTTGGCTTTCCCAGCCTCCAGAACTGTCAGAAATAAAGTCCTGCAGTTTATAAGCCACCCAGGCTACGGTACGGTTATAGCAGCACAAACAGACTAAAAGAATCACCAAAATGGAAGTGGCCAAAAGGAAACACACACAAGTGAAAATATGAGGGTCTTGAGGGTAAAGACTGAGGAAAAGGGAGCAAAAGATTTAAAATGGAGTGAAAAGTGATAGCTGTGGAAGACAGAGGACATCCAGCTCACCCACAATCAACATCCCTGAAGAAAAAAAAGAAACATCAAATAATGGAACAAGAAAACAAACAAAAGAGAAAGGTCTAATTCAGGAAAACATTCCAGAAATAAAAGGGGACTCTCCATAGTAAATGAACGTCTATTCCAGAGACAACAGGACGATCAACACCAAGACATCTGTATCATCGCTGATCTTCACAAATTAAGAAGGAATCACTCGGGGGCACCTGGGTGGCTCAGCCAGTTCGGCATCTGACTCTTGACTTTGGCTCAGGTTCTGATCTCTTCATGAGACAAAGCCCCGCATCAGGCACTGTGCTGACAGTGTGGAGCCTGCTTGGGATTCTGTCTCCTTCTCTCCCCTCCTCCCTCACTAGGGTTCTCTCTCTCAAAATAAATAAGTAAACTTACAAAAAAAAATTTTTTTTTTAAGGAATCATTTGGGCACATATGCACAAAGTTCAAACAAAACACAAAGGGTCAAAGTTCAGGCTTGCAAACAGCAACATTTAATGCTTACATTGTCAAAAGGATCCTGAAATAAATAAAAGGAATCAAAACCTTAAAGCCAAATTTTCATCCAATAGAAGAGCCAAACACTATTTTTTTCTAAGGCTTATTTTACTTATTTTGAGACAGAGACAGCAAGCGTGGGAGAGGGGCAGAGAGAGAAGGAAGAAAGAATCCCAAGCAGGGTCCACACAGCACAGAGCCCAACTCGGAGACGCATTCCATGAACCGTGAGATCAGGACCTGAGCCGAAATCAAGAGTCGGACGCCCAAACAACTGGGCACCCAGGCATCCCGAACCAAACTAAATTCTAAGTAGTCAAGAACTCAAAATATTATTGCCCAAGCCCTTCCAGAAGAAACTACTGGAAGGCTAGGCATCAGCAAAACAAGGGGCGAACGTGGTGAAACACTGGAAAGGATTACTGGTAAACTTTAAATCCAGGTATACCCTTAACAGGAAGGCTACAATAGTCGCAGAATATGGTTAACTCCTGACAACGCAGAAATACGAAGAAACTGGCAGAAGAAAGGGCCGCGATGTTTGAGAGGCATGGGAAATTAACTGTTAGCACAGGCTTTAAAACAGATAAAAGAAAATTTAAATCTCCAAAGGTATGCAAATGGTTAATAAGCACACAGAAGGATGTCCAACACCGTTAGTCATTAGGAAATGCGAAGGACATGGACTAGGAGACAGTGAATTTGGATATTTCACATCCACTGTGATGGACGGTAACAAATGTTACAGAGTGTGGATAAGCTGGAATTCTCCTACATTGCTGGTGGGAATATAAAAAGGTGCAGACACTTTGGAGAATATTTTGGTAATTTCTTTAAAATTTAATCAAAAATTCTGCATGCAAGCCAGCAACTGGGCTCCCCTAGGGAAGCCTAGGCGTCCTCCTCAAGGGGCAGGAAAACGGAAGTCCACATACAGACTTGTACATATGCTAATGTTCGTAGCTGAATGAGCCAGCAGGTGGAAAAGAAACAAGTGCTCCCAAGATGGTGAATGGATAAGCAACAAGCAACGTGGTGTATCCAAACAGGGGACTGTTATTCACCAACAATACAGGACATGCTGACATATGCTACAACGTGGATGAACCTCAAAAAACATTTTAAGTGAAAGAAGCCAGATGCAAAAGATTACATAACAAATGACCCTTTTTGTAGGAAACATCCAGAAGAGGCAAATCTAGAGAGAGGTTTCCTGGAGCTCTGGAGAGGGGCTGGGCTGGCAGCAAAGGACCTGAGCGATGGAGATTTTGGGGGGGAGGGGGGAGGAGGTGCTGGAAATGTTCTGAAATTAAATTGTGGTGACAGTCACACAACTCTGTAAATGTACGAAAAACCTGTGAGTTGCACACTGAAAACACATCAGTTATGTTGTGTAAATTATACCTCAATAAACAGCATAAAAAATGTGCACAACTTGTAATGAGCAATGGCTGATTTATGGAATTGTTGAATCACTATATAGTACACCGGAAACTAATATAATGCCGTATGTTAACTGGAATTTAAAACTTTTTAAAGAGGTGTGTGCATCCACACAAATATCCTTGGGAACACACAGAGCCTCTCTGGAAGGACAGAGTAGTGACTGGTAGAAGAGCAGGCTCCTGGTTAAGGACAGGACTGAAAGGGATATTACCCATTCAGAAATACACAATTTTAGAGGCTCCTGGATGGCTCAGTCAGTTAAGCGTCCAACTCTCGGTTTCAGTTCAGGTCGTGGTCATGGTTCGTGGGTTTGAGCCCCACGTCGGGCTTTGCACTGACGGTGTGGAGCCTGCTTGGGATTCTCTCCCCCCCCCAACCCTCCCCCACTCACACTCGTGCCCTCTCTCCCTCTCTCAAAAATAAAAAAAAAAAAAAAGGAATAGAAAATTTTAAAAATTCCATCTACTAGGAGGACATCATCCTCACTCTCCTGGCCCTATCTAGAGCATGAAACCCAACGAGAAGACATCACTGTCAAGAAGGGTCACAACTCTCAAATCAAAACAGGATGACCAAGAGGAATTTTTTTCAAGAATTTCTCCTTCCAGTTTTACATGGAAGCCACTTAAAAATGCGGGGTTAGGGGGTGCCTGGGTGGCTCAGTCAGTTAGGCGTCCAACTTCAGCTCGGGTCACGATCTCACAGCTCATGAGTTCGAGCCCCGCGTCGGGCTCTGGGCTGACAGCTCAGAGCCTGGGACCCTGCTTTGGATTCTGTGTCTCCCTCTCTCTCCACTCCTCCCCCACTCATGCTCTGTCTCTCGCTCTCAAAAATAAACAAACATAAAAAAAAAATTTTTTTTAAATGCTGGGTTAGGGCAAACTCACAGAAAACTGTTACTGAAAGGGAGGAGCCCAAGACGTGGATCCTAGAGCCCCCAAAGTACTTCTGCACACCTGCCACTGTGTGGGGACCAAAAGCAGCTGGAGACACTCGGGAGCACAGAGGGCACAGGGTGCATAACCCGGGCTCCGCTGGGTAACAAAGCCACCTTGTGCTCAGTCCCCGGGGACCCACCAGCCAGGAGGGAGAGGCCACCCCAGAAAGGCTGGCGGCCAGGAGCAACTCAGGAACACAGTCGGCCAAGTTTGGCTTTTCACAGGGGCTTAGATAAGGGGTTTTGAGAAAAGTTCAAAAAACAGCTATCTATTCCAATAGATTTCCTCACTTCAAAAAAAAAAAAAGCGTGTAAGCAAAAGAAACAACTGTGGATCAGCTGTTTTACATCAACCAGAGACTTCAAACAGGAGAGAGACTGCTTGGCCTTGTTTGATCATCTGGGAGGACAGCAGGACATTAACCGGCTCCAAGCTGGGGGCCCCCCACCCCGATCCACCAGCGCGGTCAGGAAAACAGAACAAAGCCACGTCAACTACATAAATGTGATTTCTTCGCCGTCTTTCCTCTCCATCCTAGTAAAAAGTAATAAATTAAACAGGCTATCTTAAATACCTTTAAGTCTCCAGAAGGTACTTCAAGGAAAACGCAGATCAGTTTTCTCATTTCATAGACATTATTTCAAAAGTCTGGTTTTAACCTATCCCTTTTTACTCCAAAACCTGAGCCTGATCAATGCCACGTTAAATGTGACCATTCCTAGCCAGGCGTTTCACGATCCTCCCTCATTTCTCTAGGTGTGAATAAACATTTCCAATCCAGCTGGCCCCTGCGGGTCCGCACGGCTACGTCCTCCTGACACTGAGCTGTTGCTGCTTGGTTACTTCCTTCTCAAATATCGCCCTCTTGACCTGGCTCCAATGTCACCTCCTCCAGAAATCCTTCCCTGATATACTCTTTCAGGGGGAAAAAAGGAGCCTCACTTTCTTCTCTCCGGGTTTTGCTTGTACTTCACTTGCTTTCCAGGCCTTTCTCCCCTTTGCCTGCGTTGCCAACTAGGTTACAAGTACAGAGGGGCTGCGTTACCTACCTGGAGGCGAGACAGGCTCCTCCCGTCTCAGTTCAAGAGACCTCTCTGCCTCAGGGACTGTGAGAACTTCAGCCGGCGCATGCGCACATGTCCCTTCTAGATGACTACCCGGAAAACGCAAAGCCTACCGTTTACTGCAGAGGGGCTTTTAAACCCGGTTGCAAATCAGCAGCAGCAGCATCACCTGGGAGCTTGTAAGAAATGCAAATTCTGGGCCGCGTGGGTGGCTCATTCGGTTAAGTGTCCCACTTCCGCTCAGGTCATGATTTCACGGTCCTTGGGTTCAAGCACCGTGGAGGGCTCTGTGCTGACAGCTCAGAGCCAGATTCTGTGTCTGCCTCTCTCCCGCTCATGCTGTCTCTCTAACTCTCTCAAAAATAAACATTAATTTTTTTTTTTAAGAAATGCAAATCTATCCCAGCACTGGTCCACTGAATCCTAAAGGCTTGGGTGCCTTCCAGGGGATTCTCATGCGGGCTCTGGCCTGAGAACCACCGCTCCACCTCCCAAGGTCCCAATCAGGATCAGCTAAAATAAGTAAATTCACCTAACAACAAACTGGCAGTAACTTCACCAAGAAAACACCTGTCGACCGCGTGTCACAGGTGCACCTGCCGTAATGAGCGCCTGATTTTTTCAGTTGCTCTTGACACTTGGCATTTCTTTTCCAATCACCTTTTCACGTATTTAAGACACTGCAATACTTCATTTGCATTTTCACTGATTTGGTAGCACAGGTTTCCAGCATTAATTAGATAGGCAAAGACAAAAGCCTGTAGAAAGGAAGTGCAAGTAAAAGGTGCTGGGAACAGAAGTCTCTTTTTACCCTGGGGTGGGGGAGGGGTGCGGAAAATCAAGAAGGGGGTGGATCTCTAATTAGTCCCGTGTCAATGACATCAATTTCTTGATGACTTTGAGGGCACAAAATTAAACGTGAGCTCCCCTCCATGCTACCTCTAACGCAAAGGCCAGGGTAAATAAAATGTCAGGAGAAAGGCGGTCTTCTTGAAGAGAAACAAAAAAAAAAAAAACAAAAAAAAAACAGGCTGCAGCCTCTTTCAATCCCCACAGGTGATGCAGCTGCAGATGTCAACAGAGACTGTACTTGGTGGGCTGCCGTCAAGCTCGCTCTACTTACAACACATCATTCTCGTCCACTTACTACAGAAGGTCCTCTTTCTTTGTCTCCAGCTGACACTGGTCAGCCTCTCCAAATATTTGTGGAAAACACCTGACCCTTGCCTAGCCCAGAGTGAGGGTGCAGTGTATTATTACAGGATCTGCTTACTCAACGTCTCTGAAAATCACATTACTCTTCAGACTATCATTCCCGTGTCACGATCATTGGGATCCTCACCGTTGAAGGCACTTATAAGTATCTAGTATGTTTCAGCAACTACACTCAGCACGACAGGGGACCCGAAGCCACAATACGGCACCGTACGGTTGGTCTTCATGGGATGTATTACCCATCAGGCAATAGAAAACAGGTACTCAGCGGTGAGGGTTGAAGGCAACGTGTTTGCTTCTGACCATAGGTATTATGTCAACTTTAAAAGCTACAGAAAGGTATGGATAAGACACGCATTCTAGGCAGAGTTCATTCTGGCATTCAATAAAAGTGCTTGCCATGTGCCGGGGGCCCTGCCAAAAGTGGGTACTAACAGAGGCAAGATGATAGTGAAAAGAAAAGGAGATGAGCAGGTGTGAGGCAGATCCCAGTCGGCCTGAAGTAGGTCAAGGTGTAAGAGGTTCATCTGTGGATCAGAATGAGGCACTAGGGTTTTTAAGACAGGGTGAGACCCGGGGCAGTTTTAAGAAAATACTCGACAGTGAGATGGGGGCTAGATTAGGAGACCAGTCAGGAAATATCTGTAATGCCCTGTGCAAGAAAGGTCGTGACAGCGAGACTAGAGGGTAAGGAGGCGTATTTCAGGAATACTTTGGCATTAGGAATCTGTACAAATGGATGACAAATTAGAGGCAGGGAAGATGGTAACAGGGGAAATCGAGAGCTCAGCTGCAAGTGGAGACGGAACAAGGGAAGGCCAAGAGGCCCAGCTGTGGCTGCCTGAGGGTGACTGCCGAGCATGGAGAAGCTAGCATGGCCAGCAATATTCTGAAGGGGACTGCTTCCATTTTCCTCAATGCTCACCATTCCTCAGCTCCCACTACCTCCTCTCAAAGGCTTCCTCCAAAGTTCCACTCTGGTAAGCTGAGTAGAGGGGCCTGAGGTTCAGGAAAAGGAAGAAGTCACCTGCACACGAGTCAGAGGTGACCCCGTGACAGCGGGTGGTAGGTATCAGAGAGGATGGGAAACGCACAAGAAGAAATAACCAAGATGGTAGCCCGGAGTGAAGGCCACGGTCAAGGGTGGGAAGAGGAGAGGACTTGGCGAAGGAATCCCAAGTTCTCGGAGTTGGAAGGGCTTCTGATGAACATTTAGGACAACCTTCTTCCTGATGGGTGAATCCCATATTTTTAAAAGAGCTGAGTCTGAAAATCCATTCTAAAATCACAGCAGAAAGCCAAGGAGGCAAGCGCATCAAGAACCAGAGGCTAAACCACAATGCTGGGTGTTGTCAGGGCAACACGGAAAATAAGGATTAAGAGAAGTTCATTCAGGGGCGCCTGGCTGGCTGAGTTGGTACAGCATGCGACTTTCGATCTCAGGGTGGTGATTCGAGCCCCATGTTTGGGTGCAGAGATCGCTTTTAAAAAATTTATTTTAAAGAAGCTCATTTGTTAGATCTGGTATGATCAGGTAGTCTGGTATGAAGAGAAAAAATATCAATTGAGAAATGGAGGAAGAAGCCAGACTGATTATTAGTAATTGAGATAGCAAATGTATTAATCCGTTTTTTTCACTAGACTTTTTTTAGAGCTTTATGTTTCCAAGAAAATATAGAGGGCTCGTAAATACCCTCTCTCCTCACACAGTTTCCGATTATTAACATCTGCATTACTGTGAAAAATATTTGCATTTGTATTTGTATTTTCTGTCCACTGACGGACCAATACTGACACATTATTATTAACTCAAGTCCAGCTCAAGTGTACCTTTCGTGATGGGGGTCAAGGGCAAAATGTCATGCATCCACGATTATAATATCACACAGAATCATTTCTCTGCCCCCCAAGTCTCCTGTTCTCCATCTATTCATCCCTGCTCCCCTTCTCCATTGTATTCCCTGACAACCACTGGTCTATTTACTGTCCACCCTTTAGCCTTTTCCAGAAAGTCATATGGCTGGAATCATAGAATATGTAACCTTCCTGTCTGGCTTCTTTCACTAAACAATACACGTTTGAGGTTCCTCCATGTTTTTTCACGGCTTGACGGCTCGTATCTTTTCACCACTGAATAATATTCCATTGTCTGCAGGCATCACGGCTTCTTTTAAAAAAAATTGTTTTAATGTTTATTTTTGAGAGATAGAGAGACAGAGCACAAGTGGGGAAGGAGCAGACAGAGAAGGAGACACAAAATCCAAAGCAGGCTCCAGGCTCTGAGCCATCAGTACGGAGCCCAACGCGGGGCTCAAACCCACAAACCGCGAGATCATGACCTGAGCCGAAGTCAGATGCTTAAGGCACCACAGCTTCTTTGTCCATTCACTCAGTGAAGCACATCGTGGTCGCTTCCAGTTTTAAGGCTACTCTGAAATGCTTTTCAGTTACAGAAGTGGGAGGGGGTAGATGTTACTTCCAAAGGGGGCTGGCTCAGCCTGGGGTGAGAAATAACAGCAAGTCCCGCTGTTTAGCGAGCAGACGTTGCCTGCCAATTTCTGGCGCAGTCAAGCCCACACCTTGGCAGGTAATGCAGAGGGTCCTATGAGATCACTCTCCTTCACTTCATGAGAAAATGACTGGACTGAATAAATTAGAAGAAAAAGTGTTTCTGGAAAGAGGAAGAAAGAAAGAAAGAAAGAAAGAAAGAAAGAAAGAAAGAGAAGGAAGGAAGGAAGGAAGGAAGGAAGGAAGGAAGGAAGGAAGGAAGAAGGAGAGAGGAGGGAGAGAGAGGGAGGGAGGGAGGGAGGAAGGAAGGAAGGAAGGAAGGAAGGAAGAGAAAGGGAGGGAGGAAGAAAGAAAGAGAGACAAAGACACAAAGGAAGAGAGAGAGAAAAGGGAAAGGGAAAGGGAAAAGGAAAAGGAAAAGAAAGGAGGGGTACCTGGGTGGCTCAGTCGGTTAAGCCCAGGACATGATCTCATGGTTTCGTGGGTTCGAGCCCCGCGTCAGGCTCTGTGCTGACAGCCCAGAGCCTGGAGCCTGCTTCAGATTCTGTGTTTCCCTCTCTCTCTGCCTCTCCCCCACTCACACTCTGTCTCTCCCTTTCTCTCTTTCAAAAATAAATAAACATTAGAAAAGAAATTTTTTTAAAGAAAAGAGCACCAAGTATTTTCTTTAATAGACTACAAGGCATTAAGTTTGTGTTCAAATTTGGTCAAGATAGTCCCGATAGCTTCATTGTTAAATAAAGAAATTTTTAGTAAAAAAATTAATTCACAATCTATTGTTCTCTCCTGAAGTTTCTCTGGAAATGATGCTTAAGAAAACAAAAATGCCAAAATCTAAATGCAGCCTGCATCTTGTGGAAAATTCTACTGACATCTATCCTATAGTGAGTAACAGCATGTTTCATACAACTTTAAGAAAAAAAAGAAACCATTTCCTAAAGCTTCCAAATCCCATGAATCAGAAATGACAGAGCTTCCCTTCAGGGTGGGAAAAGGAAAGCAATTTCTATTAAAGCCATTAAAGACTAGACTGTTAAATTGTCTCACAGTTCAATATTATTCAAGAAATAAACGAGGCAGTATTATCGCGGACCAAATGATATAATAAAATTCAACAGAATTGCAAAGGGTATATCACATCTTGGAACACTTCCCCCAGAATTAAACATTAATTAAAATAGTAAAATGTCAAGGGGAAAAAAAAATGTATGTAATAAAAAAGTGAAACCCCTTGTGAAAAATGAAAAATTTAAATGTCAGCCTGGTTAATAAATAAGGTATTTAACTATACAATACTGTCCATAAAAAAAAATAATAATTGGAGCGCCTGGGTGGCTCAGTCAGTTGAGCATCCGACTTCGGCTCAGGTCATGATCTCATGGTTCGTGGCTTCGAGCCCCACATCAGGCTCTGTGGTAACAGCTCAGAGCCTGGAGCCTGCTTCGGATTCTGTCTCCCTCTCTTTCTGCCCCTCCCCTGCTCACAGTCTGTCTCTCTCTCTCTCAGAAATAAATAAACATTAAAAAAAACTAATAATAAATAATAATAATAGTTAGGAGTAATAGTTTTTGCCTTGCATCGCTGAGAGGGAAGAAAAATGATATAGATACCATCAGATTGTTCACCGGATTCTAAATCCTAATTTTTGACATTTTTGAGCACATCGTAAAATGAACTTGATCCTTCCTGGATTTTAGGCTTCTGATTCACGGATTGTGGAAAAAATATACAGGTATTATTTCAACTTAGCCAACACTTATTGGCACTTTCTAGAGCAGAGCAGGCATTATTCTAAGAGTTTTATCAATACTAACTTATTGAAGCTTCACCCACCATGAGGCGGACACTATTACTGACCCCTTTTACAGATGAGGAAACTGAGGCAATGAGATTAAGTCAACTTTCCCACGGTCACCCAGCTAGTAAAGTGGCAGATATGGGACCAGATGGGAGAGAGGCTGGTCTTCACCACCACATCACAAGCTCTCCTGGACAAGATCATCTCTAAAATTGTCACCCTCTCTAATACTCAATGACCTGAGGGCTCAGTATTTTAGATGGAATCAGTTTTCCCTGAACCCCTCACCTTTTTTAGCCCAAAGGTGCCAAGCAAGATACCAAGCTAATTACCTATGTGGGCTAGTAAGGATCCCAAAGGGACAAATCCATCAAATAATCAAAACGCTCACTGAATTATTTATTACTAGAGTATAAAAAGTATGGTGTACTGCCTTTATGGTTCTATGTTACGAATTTTTTAAACGTCTTAACACCCTTCTCACTTCTCTGAGCGAGGATTTTTCACAAATGTGTATTCATGCAGTAGATAGAACATGCAATAAACATCACCCGTGAATTAGCTCAGTTCTTAAAACTGAAGATACTCGGAGCACAGGCAAAGACACTGCCCTGAAAAGTGCTGGGAAACCGCCGAGCTTCGAGGGACATTGAGACACTTGAGGCAGACACTTCCAGGCAAAGTCAAAGACAGATAACCGGCCCTCTCTCTCCCAGGGCGAACACTCGGTTCCCACGGATTACACTGCTGGGTTAAAACAGACAGAACTCTATCGTGGCCACTTGTCGCGAAAGAGAAAAAGCGGACGGTGGAGTGGGGCTGTGGAATCAGCTCCAGGTACTCTCTGGGCTCAAAGGACCAGGCACGGTGTGAAATGAGATATCGGAGCACAGTACTGCCTTTTTTTTTTTTTTCTTAAGGCAGATACCTACTGCCTCGCCTTTTCCTTTTTTAATTTATTTTTGAGAGAGAGAGAGAAAATCCCAAGCAGGCTCCGCACTGTCAGCGCAGAGCCCAAAGCGGGGCTCGATCTCATGAGCCCTGAGATGACGACCTGGGCTGAAATCAAGAGTCAGACGCTCAACCAACTGAGCCACCCCTGTGCCTGCGGAGCACAGTAGTTCTGTTTCTGTTGAGAAATACACATTTTTTCATTCTTGTCTCTCAGTGCTTTCACGTAATAACACGTACCATTTATTAATAAGCACTTACTGGCACTATTTCTTCATCACTACGGAACCACCATGTGGGACAGCTACCTGCAGGAGAGTCTATGAAAGACCAGGGCTCTGAAGAGGAACACGAGGCCCAGCAAGCTTGTGGCTGAATGGCAGGGCTAGTCTGTGTGACCCTTCATGGGCTGGGTCTCCCCAATCCTCCCCGCAGCCTAAAAGGAGGTTACTGTTAGCTCTGTTTCCCAGATGGGGCACCTGAGACTCACTTAGGTAGCAGCCAAAATCCAGGAGGTACCAACCAACAGTCTATAATCCACTGGAACAAGCCATTAAGGAAACACAAACCCGCCTGGGACAATATATAAAGGCAGAAATAACAATATCGGGACAGCAAGAAATGGTAAATAAAGAACACACATTCTGCTCTATTATACTCTAGTTTTTCATCTAACAGTGATTTTGTTGAAGTGCAAAATTCACCTATAACAGAAGTTCCATGTGCATGTTATATATTCTCAGATTGTAAAGATCATAAAATTAGCAATAAAGAGTGAATCTCCACCAGGCATCTGTAAACTTGGATACCCTGTGTCACAGCAAGGCAACAGTTAGAAGGGCATTTTTCTTAAAGTCACTAAGAATAGTTTCAACATTGAAAACAAGCAAGGGCCACCTGGGTGGCTCAATCGGTTAAGCATCCAACTCTTGATTTTGGCTCAGGTCAGGATCTCACAGTTCATGGGTTCAATACTTAAATCAGGCTCTGCACCTGAGTGACCAGCCTGCTTGGGATTCTCTCTTGCCCTCTCTCTCTCTGCCTGTGCCCACCCCGTCAAAATAAATAAATAAACATTTAAAACAACAAAAAAAAAGGAAAATGGATTGTTCTCTACACCAATATAAGCAGGAAGAATGAACAGTCTTTATCTAAAGAATTCTGAAACTGACAAGAACATAAAACCAAATAAACTGAGAGTAAGTAAAACTTAAGCAACAAAAAAAGTATATCATCTGTTACAGAAAACATGAAAAAAACAAAAAAAAAAAAAGAAAAGGAAAACTCAGGGGCACCTGACTGGTTCAGCCAATGGAGTGTATGGAGTGTGTGACTTTTGATCTCAGGGTTGTGAGTTTGAGCCCCACGTTGAGTATAAAGATTACTTCAATAAAAACGTTGAGGGGGGAAAAAAGGGAAACTTAAAACATTAGTCTTGAAATTTACATCTCCCCCAAGTCTATAAAAGCCTGGGACATTTTCCCAACATTTCACAGATAAACAATCCTTTTTTTTTTTTCAGTTATATTTCTAAACTCATTTTAGTTGAGCCCAAGCAAAAACAAGAACATTTTAAAAGAAAAATTAAACTCAAAAACCCTTAATAAAATCCTACTGAGGGGTGCCTGGGGTGGCTCAGTCAGTGTGTCCGTTCGAGCCCCATATCGAGCCTGCTTCAAATCCTCTGTGTCCCTCTCTTTCTGCCCCTCCACCACTCGAGCTCTCTCACTCTCAAAAAAATAAATAAATAAGCATTTAAAGATTAAAAAAAGGAAAAAAACCTGGGGCGCCTGGGTAGCTCAGTGGGTTAAGCATCCGACTTCAGCTCAGGTCATGATCTCAAAGTTCGTGAGTTCAAGCCCCACGTTGGGTTTTGTGCTGACAGCTCGGAGCCTGGAACCTGCTTCAGATTCTGTATCTCCCTCTCTCTCTCTGCCCCTCCCCCGCTCATGTTCTGTCTCTCTCACTCTCAAAAAATGAATAAATGTTAAAAATAAATAAATAAATAAATAAATAAATAAATAAATAGAAAAAATCCTACCTTAAAAAAAATCTTATCAAGGTGGCAAAAAACACACAAGAAGAATATCTACTATGAGTAAGTTAAGATTTAAACTGGCAATTCTGAGATGGACTAGACCAGGGGAACCTATCCACTGTGCATTATAACCAGAAACGATAGTATCATATAATACCCATAAGATCTCAAAAAACACCCTCAAAAATTGAACATGTTCTTAATACTTTTCTATATATGAGCACTGAACAGCAGCTGGTAGCAGGCACACCGAAACAGGTCTTCTGTGGGAAGTGAGATTATAAATGCTTTTGATTTCTCTTCTTTTAAGAAGGTGCAAAGGTCAACATGAAATGGATACCCATCTAAAGTCAGCACGGAGAGTCAGGGACAAATGGCAGGGACTGTTAGTAGCCAACAGGGAAAGGCAGACATGTGAGCCTCTGGAGAATATCCAGAAGAGTTTGCTCAGTCATCCTCCAGAGCAGGTGAAGGAGTCCCGGAAAGGCCCTCGCCACTGCCAGGCGTGAGAGCTGGGCATTCAGGGTATAAAACCTACGTCAAGTCAGGGGACATGTAGAGGCTGCCACGGACACAGGACCCTCTGGTTGGGGAAAAGAAACCACAAGTGTAAGTGAGCTCCAATCCCACTGCACTAAGGAATCTAACATCAACTTAATGTCTTAAAGTTGTCACTATTTTGAAACCAAAATCTAGTGAGCTTAAATATATATACATATATATGTATGTGTATACATATATATTATGACATATAAATATATATGTACATACATACATATACATATATATATATATATATATATATACACATATATATATTTATAGGTCATTTCAGTGGTCCCATATGTGCAGTTCAGACATTCAGAACTTAGCATCAGTGACTTCAGCAAGGAACAGAGAGCACAGTGATCCCTCCTCTCAAACCTTTGACTCTCAGACCCAAAAGTATATGAAATGTGGCCAAATATATCATATATAGTAAAGGATATTTAAACAAGTGGGAGAAAGGTGAATTCTTCAATACGAGGTGTTGCAACAAATGGGTGGCCATTTGGGGAAAAATTAAGTCAGACCTACACTTCTCCCCAAAATAAATTCCAAGTGGATACAAGATTTTAAGGTAAATAATGACATATAAAATCTTTGACTCTCAGGCATTCTCAGCTTCCAATGTCCATTTTTGCTTTAGCTACATAAATTACTCAGGAAGGCCACGTATATTCTGTATATCAGGCACCTCATGTGTCATCTTAAGTTGCCTCTAAGTGTCCATCCTCCGATGGGCAACTGTGGGGAGCTCCCCTCCTGAAAATCAGCAGGGACTAATCTGTATGTGCTCCAGATGACAGAACTGAAACAGTGGTTTACAAAAAAGAGCAGTTTCAAAGCTGAAAATCATTACAATCCCATATTTATTACGGCCATTATAAAAACTATTACCATTCTGACATGAACTATTTATTTCTATTCAATTTTTTTTAATGTTTATTTATTTTTTGAGAGAGAGAGAGAGCACAGGAGAGCATGAGCGGGGGAGGGGCAGAGAGAGAGGGAGACACCGAATCTGAAGCAGGCTCCAGGCTCTGAACTGTCAGCAGATACAGGGCTACAACCAATGAACTGTGAGATCATGACCTGAGCTGAAGTCAGACGCTTAACCAACTGAGCTACCCAGGTGGCCCTATTTGTATTCAATTTTTAAATTGCAATTAATAATTATATTAATCAATCCTGATAAGCAATTATGCCTAATTAGCAATTAAAGAAGACAAAGGTAAATGGAAAGAAAACCCTACCAGAGTTCAGAAGGAACCAATATGGTAGCCTTGACAGTCTTCTTTATTTTTTTTTAAGTTTATTTATTTATTTGGGGGGGAGGGGGTGGGGAAAGAATCCCAAGCAGGCTCCACGCTGTCAGCACAGAGCCTGACACAGGGCCTCATCTCACAGAGAGATCAGGACCTGAGCCGAAATCAAGAGTTGGATGCTTAACCAACTGAGCCACCCAGGCGCCCCATATGACAGTCTTCTTTAAATGAATATATAAATTTTCTGCAATACAAAAACCCACAGAGAATATTTATGGAGCATGACAGAGCAATAGAAAATCCACTCAAGGAAATAAGCAGGCAGTGAAACTAAAAGAATATATTAATTTCATGTAGATCCAGAATTAAAAATGCACCTCTGGGGTGCCTGGGTGGCTCAGTCGGTTGAGCATCCAACTTCGGCTCAGGTCATGATCTCGCAGTTTGTGGGTTTGAGCCCCGCGTCAAGCTCTGTGCTGACAGCCCAGAGCCTGGAGCCTGCTTCGGATTCTGTGTCTTCCTCCCATGCTCATGCTCTGTGTGTCTTTATCTCTCAACAATAAATACATGTTAAAAAATCAAAATCAAAATCAAATGCATCTCTAAGGGATAATTGTCAAATGGGTTGTTATCAAGAAGAGGATTTGAGAAAGGAAGCTAGAAGCTAAAATGGCTTTATTAAGAACAAACCAGGCCAGGGGCGCCTGGGTGGCTCAGTCGGTTAAGCGTCTGACTTCGGCTCAGGTCACGATCTCGCGGTCCGTGAGTTTGAGCCCCACGTCAGGCTCTGGGCTGATGGCTCGGAGGCTGGAGCCTGCTTCCGATTCTGTGTCTCCCTCTCTCTCTGCCCCTCCCCCATTCATGCTCTGTCTCTCTCTGTCCCAAAAATAAATAAACGTAAAAAAAAATTTTTTTTTTTAAAAAGAACAAACCAGGCCATAGTAACCTCCTTTCTGTTTTTGTCAGAGTTTTACTCTGGGAGATCAGGGGATTGTTAGAGCCACAGAATAGCTGGATTCCAATGAGGCATTCCAAAGAAATGTTCATGACATGGCTGTATATTAGGTGAGGATAAGGGCTGGGTGACAAAAAAGCTGGTTGCTACTGAACAAGGTACCAAAAAAGTTTTGAAAAATTAAAGAACATCTCCCTAGACCATGAGTCCCAGAAAATGGCTCCATCCTTGCAACTTATCAGATATCCTTTATTAGTTGCTTTAGTGAAGGTTTTAATGGTATGCAAATAATATTTATGGATAACAAAACACTAACAAAAAGAAATGTCAGGATATTTAATAGGAATGTCTGGCTAATATAACACTGTATGTTAATGATATTTCAGTAAAAAACAAAACAAAACAAAACAGGAATACACCAAATACTTCAATGTTACAGGTCTTCATAAATTGCTCTGATGGGTCTCTCTAAATAAAGAAGTCAGCTGGTTCCTTCCACTGGAGCACACATTTTCCACGGGGAGAAATAAACAAATATAAGAAGAGCTTGGTTTTCTGGTGACTCCACAGCATAATTATCAGAAGTTATAGAATGGCATCTTACTATAATAGGCTACTGAGCCCTGATCTGTCAATCGGTCCATCCATTCATCCATCCATCCATCCATGACTTCCTGCTTAGGTAAGGAACTAGAGAAACACAGACGTTTCATAAAATCTATTTTGCTTGATAGAATATCCACTAAAGACTTAGAGGGACAGAGTTATTACCAACATAAGCAAAATTCTCTGGCTTCCTCACATTTCTTGTCCGTTTAAAATATCTGCCTGTAATCAATGGTTTTTCTTAAAATGCCAAAAGAAATTTCTTTGGAGATTTTTTTTGAAAGTAGACTAGGAAGTAAAACTCAATGTTATATGCCTGGTGTTGAGGGAAATGTGATACGACACTTCTAGAAATCAATACCATAAATACTGTAGACTCCCCCTAATTTGCAATTTTGGAGAATTTATCTTTGAGAAATCATCCCAAGGAATAAAGAGGCCATGAGCACAAAGGTGTTCTTTGACATTAATGTCAACTCAAAATACCCAAAGAAGAACTAACCAAATTATGGAACATCTGCTGCTCGGAATTATAAACATGAAGACTATGCAACATAGGAAAAGTAACCTGTTACAGTGTTAAAGTTAAAAAATGCAAAAGTAGTGGGGGGGGGGGGGTTGGCTGGCTCAGTCGGTTGAGCAGGTGACTCTTGATCCTGGGGTCTTGAGTTCAAGCCCCACATTGGGCATAGAGCTTGCCTGCCTGCATATGCACACATGAATGAATGAATAAGTAAATAAATGCAAAATCACACTTGCACAATGATTATGGATGCCACAGACAGGGTCAATGTCACAGGCAAAGAATGTGAGTTGTTGGGACTTCAGGCCTATATGTCCTTTTTCTCCTTCTTTTAACCCAGAGGTTGCTTTTACTGGTACACTGCAGGAGGGGGGAAAAAGAAACATTAAAAGAAAAGAAAGTAGTACAGCGTCCTGCAATGCCTTTGTAATCGGGATGAAATTCATCTTGGTATCTACAGATTATGAACAAGTTATATTCCTAATATTTATTCCCATTTTGATGAATATTTGGAACCCAAAAAGCATTGTCCACTGTTACAGGATGGAAAGATTCTCAAGTCAGCCCTGGAAAGCCATTTTAGCACACCAAAGCTTACCAACAGTATTAACAAGAGCTAACTACTACTTAGAGCTCCATTTCTGTTGAAAAGTATATTCTTTTGTTCTTTTTCTTTTTGGAAAGTACATTCTGTAGCCCAAGTCAATGTCCTCAGCGCTCACTTCACCTGTTTCAGAGACTCCTAAGGTTACTCCCCTAGAGATAGATGGTGGGGGGTGGGGGGCCGGGGTGAGGAGGTGGGGGAAGACTAGCCAAGTAAGTGTCTATGTTGAGAATCCTGGCAGAGTCTCAGGAGTTAGGAGGGTCAGAGGTGATGCAGGTCAAAGCTCTTGGGAGCAGGAAGACCAGGTCCACAGTGGGAACCCAGCCAGGCAGCATCAGAAGTTACCATGACAGCTGGGGCAGGACTGCGAGTTCCTATAATACCTTCAGCAGTGCTGCGTGGGGAGCATAAGGTCCTGGCCACACTGTGTATGTCAAGTTTCCACTCTTAGAAGAGGTGGGGGGCACAGGAGAGCAACAGAATCGGGAGCCGGTCTAGGTGAGGTGGCAGGAGGCCAGTGTTGGTACACTTAGAGGATTCGAACAGATACTCTGGAGTCAAGTACTACCTATGTCAAAGTTTGTTTTTAATGGGGAAGAAATAGAAACCATATGCTATGAACTGAAGTGAGCATTCCCATGCCACGCCCCCCCCAATTCGTATGTTGAAGCCCTAACCCCCCAATGTGACTGTATTTAGAAACAAGACTTCTAGGAAATAATTCTGGTTAAACGAGGTCACAAAGGTGGGGCCCTAATCTGATGGGATTGGTGGCCTTTATAAACACAGGAAGAGAGAAAGATCTCCTCTCTCTAAACACGCATCTACCGAGGAAAGAGCATAGGGGACACAGTGTGAAGGAGGTCATCTGGAAGCCAGGAAGAGCGCTCTCACCAGGAATCAAATTAGTCAGTGCCTTGATCCTGGACTTCCCAGCTTCCAGAACTGTGAAAAATACATTTGTGTTGTTTAAGTCACTCAGGTCTACGGTATGTTGTTCTGGAAGCTTGAGCTAAGACACTGTCGTTTATAGAGCTCCTGGAAATGTCCTATTGCATTTGTTACCTATCAATTACCTGGCTGAGAAGGAACTGGACTCTGCAAACTCTATCAGTCAGTCTTAATTTTGCTTGCAATCAGTTTGGGAGGAAGGAAAAGGTTCACAATAAACACATACAGAGTTAAAGACCACAGGGTTGGATCTTCTTCGAACACTGATTTATAATGAAAGTATTCCCAGAAAGAACAGCGAAGAGAAGGGAAATTTTTCAGACTTTCACCATTCATTATGACGGTGCAGAGACACAACAAAGAAAGCACGTGGGTTTTAAAGGTTTTGCAGAGAAACTGCCCACGTACCGATGTCAAATATCCTTGCAGGAAGGAGACGGTTGTATAATATTTTTAAACGAAAATAACAAAAGAGTGGAGACAGCTTCAGGCGCCCCACTGCAGACACCTGGTCATTGCTGAGCAACAATTCTTTAGTAGATCAGCTCAAGAAGAGAAAAGCTAACACAAAGGCTATTACAGACAGGGTCAAGAAAACCAAAGGGACGTGGACAAAAAGGAATGACAGCACCAACAGGCAAAAGAAGACAGGGGCAAATCTCGGTCACAAAATATAGACACTCCAGTGTAGAAAATATCGTATGTAATATGAAGATGGAGAACTTCAACAAGAAAGCAAAAAATAAGCTTTTAAACAGGAATCACCCAAAAGGTTTCTGTTAACAGAGATCACCAACCTTGGCTGTTGTTCATAAAAACTGTGATAGTATACTACATCTGAACTCTTTTCTGGGTAACTGCAAATAAAAATCTGATGCATATTTATTATATGAGGCCCCAAACTAGTTTTTAAATTAAAAATTCAGCTATGCCTCACTTGAGAAATCTTTGTAATACACATGGCAATAATAAGTAAATATTGTCTGTATTGAATATGTATTTTATTTTACTATTACATTTGGTTGGTTAGGGAATTTCTACCCCTACAATTTGCATAATCTGGTGAACTGATTCATCACTTATTCAAATCCTTTTCTGTACTGCGGATTATATCAGGTTTATTAATGGAATCTTTTATTCTCACATGATCAAAAGCTGTTACGGTCTACTTGTGACAATGACCAAAATGTGGCAAAAAAATGAACAGGTATCCTCTGTGAACTTGGCCTAAAGCAGCCAGTAATAATCTAGGCAGACACTGAACATTTACTTAAGAATGTATTAAAAATTAAAGGCCTTAGCAGCACCTGGCCAGCTCAGTCAGTGGTGCATGTAACTCTTGATCTTGGGGTTGTAAGTTCAAGCCCCACGTTGGGTGTAGAGATTACTTAAAAACACAATCTTCAAAAACAAAAAAAACACTTAGGGGTGCCTGGCTGGCTCAGGGGGAGAATGCAACTCTTGTTCTCTGGGTCATGAGTTCAAGCCCCACACTGGGTGTAGAGATTACCTAAAAAAAAATTTTTTTTAATCTTAAAAAAAAAAAAAAAAAACAACTAATGGCCTTAAATAGAATTGAAATGACTTCCTTGTACCATTTTGTAACTTATTTTTTTTTAATTTTTTTTAATGTTTATTTATTTTTGACAGAGAAAAGGCAGAGCATGAGCGGGGGAGGGGCAGAGAGAGGGGGAGACACAGAATCACAAGCAGGCTCCAGGCTCTGAGCTGTCAGCACAGAGCCGGACCCGGGGATCGAACTCACAGACTGTGAGATCATGACCTGAGCCGAAGTCGGACGCTCAACCGACTGAGCCACCCAGGCGCCCCTACTGTTTTGTAATTAAAAAAAAAACAAACAAACTCATTTTCCTGACAATCATAACCTTAAGAAGCCTGCCTCGGCTGCCAATCTACTTCAAACCCTTCAGACGGCATGAGTTCATGCACTTGGCCACCCTATCACCTAAGTCTTCCCCCAGGTAATGAGCACGCCTCCATCAGCCAGCATCCAGCAGACCACCAAGTATGGTCACTCCCTGGGAACACAATGGTAAGTGGCCCTGCATCACACAACAGGTAGAAGTGCTCTCTACCGCCCCAGGTGGGGGGTGGGGAGGGAGGTGTTGCACAATGCTGGGAAGCCGGTGGTAGTCTGACCCTGACAAGGCTGGCAAACGTCCATGGGCCATATCATTTTACAGCCAACCTGGAGTTTCGACCTCAAAAACATCCTGGTGCGAGAGGCCAACGCTTTTCCCCACCACGTGTAAAGTCAACGCCAATTAAAGAAACAGTCCCGGCCCACTTGTGTATTTTGGATATCCAGGACGAGACCTCCTGTTTAAGACTGCACACCACTTTGAAGGAAGAAGACTAGGGAACTCATCTCTAGGAAAGGAGGACCTTTTCAAAGGGCATTAACTGTGGCCAGCTCAGCCCTCTCTTTCCTCATGGCCACAGGGAGGCCCACATCGGGCCCCCAGGTAAACTTGGACAGTCTAGGGAGTACTCAAGGCACCAGGACATTACTATAAACCTTTAAGGTACTGTCCTTGCTGTTCATTCTTGAAACTCCATTCACTCAACAAACATTGATGACACTACGTTCTTACAGGAACTGCTGCAGACCCCTCCTGGGTGCTGCCGAAACATGAAAGGTCAGCCTCGCCAGAAGAGCCCACACCCTGAAGGATGACCAACGGCCAAGTCAAGTTGGTAATCCTGCCAACTCGTGTTCAGTAGAACACACACTGCACCCACTGGGAGGAACTTTGGAGCCTGGAGAAGATTTGCCCTCACAGCTTGAAATACCACATTTGCACACTTTTCCCCTCAGGATTTTTATTTGACTTTTCTCAAGTCACAACTAATCATCTCAATGATTTGATGGCCTCCCTAAAGAATGTTCAGTGTATAGACTAATATGTCATATTTAATAGAATAATGTAAATAAAAGTAAAAAGGCGACAGATGAAACTGAACAAAACTCTGGTCATGGACATTACCTCAGCAAGAGGAAAATGGAAATAAGAGAACTTTCCATTTCCCCATAAGACCTTTCAGCTAGATTCGTTCAACAGCCAAATGGCTTTTGCTAATACAATCTCCAGCTCCACGAGGTAATCCATCTGACTGCCCAGATCAGAATGTTTTCAACTCTGGGGCGCCTGGGTGGCTCAGTCGGTTAAGCATCCGACTTTGGCTCAGGTCATGATCTCACAGTTTGTGGGTTCGAGCCCCGCGTCGGGCTCTGTGCTGACAGCTCGGAGCCTGGAGCCTGCTTCCGATTCTGTGTCTCCCTCCCTCTCTGCCCCGCCCCTGCTCACACTCTATCTCTCTCTGTCTCTCAAAAATAAGTAAATGTAAAAAAATAAAATAAAATAAAATATTTTAGAATGTTTTCAACTCAACTGCAATTCTGTTACGGAATTCCTACTGAAAGCTCTTCATGGCTCTTCGTTACCTATAAAACTGAATAAATTATTTAGCATCACATCGAAGGTCCCTTATGGTGATCCAAACCTACCTTTCCATACTTTACCTCTCTCTCTCCTCAAGACACATAGCCCCCTTTCCTTACCTCCTTTTCCAAAACTCCACCCGGCCGGATTTTATTCCTTTACCAAAGATTATCTAAAATGCCACATCCTCCACAAAATTTTTCCTGTTCCTCTCCATGTGAGCACTCAGAACATATTGTATTTCTCTTCTGGCACTCAGCATATTATGCTTTATGTTATGATACTATCTTTACATTTAATTGGGCTATCACATCACACTGAGACATTCAAATATATGATGTGTTAACAGAACACCATCACAAAAGATAAACTCATAGAAAGATACGCTATCTGCTTGGGAAGGGATACAATCGACAAGAATGCGATTGTTTGGGGAAGGCATACTGATTTGCAGGTCAAAAAAAAACAATGAATGAGCAGTATAAAGAGTATGGCAGTACCTCAAAAAATTAAAGAATTACCCTACGATCCAGCGACTCCACTTTTGGGTATATATCCGAAAGAAGCGAAAGCAGGGCTTCGACCAGAGAGTTGTACATCCAGGTTCGTTGCAGCGTTATTCACGATCGCCAAAAGGCAGAGGCAACCCAAGTGTCTACCAACAGACAAGCGGACAAACAAAACGAGACATGTACGTGCAGCTCCACGTCACTCAGCCTTAAAAAGAAGAGATTCTGACACATGCAACAGCATGGATGAACCTTGAAGACATTATGCTCGCTGAAATAAGCCAGACGCAAACGGACAAATAGTGCATGACTCCTCTTAGACGACGTATCTAGAAGAGGTAAATTCACAGAGGCAGAAAGCAGAATGGAAGTTGCCAGAGGCTGGGGCAGGGATAAGGGGGGAGTTACTGCTTCCGGATGCAGAATGTCAGTTGAGAAGATGAAAAAGTTCTGGAAATGCATGGCAGTGATGGCTGTACAACAATGTCAGTGTATTTAATGCCGCTGAACCATACGCTCGAAAATGGTTAATACGGTAAATTTTATGTTATGTATGTTTTACCGACACAACAGTAAAAGATGAATGCATAACTTTCAGAAAATCAAAGTCATCTGGCATGAAGCTACTCCCAAAACCTAGAGCACACTGTACAGACTGTATGTTAGCTAACTTGACAATACATTATATTTAGGAAAAATAAAAAAAAGTCTCCTAAAGGATGATATGCCAAGAATGGTGTCCACCAAGAAAGTACCATCCTATTCCAAAGGCCAAGAAATTAGACACTTGGAGCACAGTACCAGCTTACCTCCCATCTTCTACTGGTATCCTGATCGAATGCAACCTCAAGCGAAAAAGCAAGTCATGCCAGAAAAAAATTCTAGATCAAAATCAGAATAAAATTCCAGATCTAGCACCTGGGGGCACCTGGGTGGCTCAGTCAGTTAAGCATCTGACTTCGGCTCAGGTCATGGTCTCACAATTCGTGGGTTTGAGCCCTGCATCGGGCTCTGTGCTGACAGTTCAGTCTGGAGCCTGCTTCAGATTCTGTCTCTCTCTCTCTCTCTCTCTCAAAAATGAATAAACGTTAAAAAAATAAAACAAACAAACAAACAAAAAAAAAACAGCACCTGAAGGAATCAGATTAACCCCAATGCCTGAATGCTTTTTTTTTTTAAGATTTTATTTTTAAGTAATCTCTATACCCAACATGGGCTCGAACTCACAACCCCCATATCAAGAGTCGCAGCGAGGTGTCCCTTTACTTTCTTTACTTGTTCTTTCCAGTAGTAGGCTGGAGCCAGTTTGTATCGGCTTGTGAGAGCCATTGTTAAATGTCTGGGAATTTCTACCAGCCAGTTGTTAAAAAGACATCATTAAAAAATAAATTATATACACTTAACACTTAAAGTATATTGGAAACAAAAGTAATAAATACTCAAAGGTCATCACTTCCTAATTATTTTCCTACATTTTTACTGTTCTCTATACTCGAGGTTACTTTTGCCTAGTGTATCCGTATAGTGAGGATATTATAGGACAGTAATATTCTTGCTACTGCAAAGCCCCTTCTCATTCTGTGTTCAAGGACGTCACGTCAGGAGCCTGCAATCAGCCATGGTGGGAATATTTGCGCCACGGGAATCCGTGAACACTATGAATGAGAGTGTCGTTTTCGTTTTTCAAGAGAAGTGGTTGTTAAACTAGTTCTTCCCCATTCAAAGTACCTCACCGCCAAAATCAGGGACCTTAAAAAACAGTCATCAGCTTAAAGATGACCAACTGTTCGTGTTAGCCAAAAACGTAAGAATGAATTCAAATCCACAAAAGCAGAGTAAGTAGGGTAACTGAAACAATCCTTCAGAAAAGATTGTTTCTCACAAATTCCTATTTGAGATTATTACTGAGATACTCGAAAGGACACAGAGCCGGCTACCACTCCCCGTGATCACCACAGCAAGAGCAGAAATGGACTTTAGAAATCTGGACAACAACATTTTGGTATTTTCCCGTTCAACATTTTAATGCACCATTTTTAAATTTTTTTTTTGAACGTTTGTTTATTTTTGAGAGAGAGAGACAGAGCGCAAGTGGGGGGAGGAGCAGAGAGAGAGGAGAGACAGAATCCGAAGCAGGTTCCGAAGCAGGTCCCACTTATCATATAATCTCCCACACCCCTATTATATAGGATATAACTTTAAAATGGCACATTAAAATACTTGTTAAAACTGAAGGAAGATTATTCTCAAGGTAGATGTAAAAGCAATCATAAAAAAAACAAAAACCAAACAAAAACAAAGTGGATGTAACAAATAGGAGTGGATATTTTACAATATCCCCGACCCCAACCTTCTGACCTTCAACATACCTTACACATCAGTGTCTTCTGCAAACAGCCCAGCCTCATTCAAAAATGAGGAATCGTCGAGTAGGAACCCAGGCAAAACCCAGGTAAAAATAACCAACAGGAGGGGTGTCCGGGTAGGTCAGTTGGTTGAGCGTCTGACTTCAGCTCAGGTCATGATCTCATGGTTGGTTCGGGAGTTCAAGCCCTGCAATGGGCTCTCTGCTGTCAGAGCAGAGCTCTGTCTCCCTCTCCCTGCCCCTCCCCTGCTGGTTCTCTCTCTCTCTGTCTCTCTCTCTCTCAAAATAAATAAAAACTTAAAAACAAATAATCAACAGGAGTGGCTACAGTATGAAAATACAGGGCCCCTTGTTCCAAAATTAAGAATTTCAAGACACAAGCAGCAGAGCATTAACCCAAGTGCGGGGCCCTTTCTGAATGCACAGGTTGAACGCCCATGGTGTGGCCATGAAAATCAACAAAGGTAACAGACTCAGAGTTCAGAAAAAAACATCCATCCACGATCTGAAAAATACCAACAATAAAATGGTCAATCTAAAAGGGGGCTCAGGCGCCTGGGTGGCTCAGTCGGTTGAGCATCCAACCTCAGCTCAGGTCGTGATCGCATGGTTCATGGGATCAAGCCCGACATCAGGCTCTGTGCTGACAGCTCAGACCCCGGAACCTGCTTTGGGTTCTGTGTCTCTCTCTCTCTCTGCCCCTCACCCCCGCTCTCTCTCTCCCTCTCTCTCTCAAAAATAAATAATAAACATTTTAAAAAGGGTCTCAGAAACTAGATAGGAAGCTTCCAAAAAATGACTATCACTTATCTAAGAGATTTTAGGCAGACTGATAGAGCAGAAAAAGAAGATTAGGAAAAAAATTACAGAAAAGGAGCCACTCAGCTGCAACAATAAAACAATGCAAGCTTCAGAAAACACAAAGAGACACAGGGAGCAAACTTGAAGAAATTACTCAAAATTAAATGGAAAAAAAGATACATAAATGATGACAAGAACAGACGCTAGATTTGGAAAACAAAAGAGAGAGAACACAGCGACTACAGTTCTTAAAAAGTGAAGACTGTTCAAAATACGTGCAGAAATATTAACAGATCTAATGGAAGAAAATTTTGTGATGCAAAAACAGACTGGGACCTACAGATACTGTGGTACAGAAAATCCCAGGAAAGTGACCTAAAACAACCAATGCTCAGATAGGCTAGTAAAGCTCTAAGCTCTAAAAAGAATGAAAGATCCCACAGGCCTGCCCGTTGGGAAAAAAACCAATCCCGTGTAAGAGAGAAGAAACATTACCCTGGCCTTAGCTTCCTCCTCCAGGAATAACCAATGCCAGAAAAAAAAAAAAAAAAATGAAGAGCAACACCTGAAATTCTGAGGGCAAGAACATGTGACCCAAGAACTTGATACTCAGCCAAATCATCCTTCAAATATAAAGGCAAGAAACAGCCACTCTCAAAGCAGTAAAGAACTCAGGGAACACAGTCCCCACGAGGACTTCTTTAAATAAAACACTCCGACAACCCAGAATGAATCAAAACGAAAAACAAAACCTCAGGAACAGCAAAGCCACAGTAAGAAGACTGGTGATAAGCACTAAATAAAAGAGTTACGAGAAACTGGGATATTAGGGTAGAATATAAATGCTACAATCCTTTGCATTATTAAAATTCATAATTGAGAAACATTTGCAGCTAAGGGGAGGAGAGGCGGCATAAGGTCAGTGCTAATTTCTTACAAATTATGGTAATTTCTTACAAGTTACAGTCGGTTTTTTTTTTTTGTGGGTTTTGTTGTGCAGACATGTTTTCTGCAGTAAGCATGTATTACTTTTAAATCTTTAAAGAGTATACGTTGTAGAATAAGCATTACTGGGGCGCCTGGGTGGTTTAGTCAGTTAAATGTCCAGCTGTGCATCTTGGCTCAGGTCATGTTCTCATGGTTCATGAGTTCAAGCCCCGCACCGAGCTCTGCACTGAAGGCACAGAGACTGCTTGGGATTCTGTGTCTCCTTCTCTGCCCCTCCCCCACTTGTGTGTGTGCACGCACTCTCTCTCTCAAAACCCATAAACTTTTAAAAAAAGAGACTAAAACATTAAAACAAAATAAGGACTACTGCAGGGGAGAGATCCCATTGGAAGCCTTGCCAGAACATGTTGGAACTGAGGAAATTAAGCCACAAGCGAAAAGGATTCTTCCAAGAATCCATCAAAGAGGGCGCGAACACATCAGTAGAAGAAAAGGTTCGGGAAGGAGATTTTTTAGCTCACTTTTGTTTTTTAAGATCGCCAAGGCTTAAATCTTGTTCACAGGCTAGAAGGAGCCAGTTGAAGGAGATTAGAGAGGGAGGACAGCTCCAGCAACTGGAACTTGGGTATATTTCCAGCTTTCCCTTAAGATGGCAACTTATTTTTCTCCGAAGACAGATACAAACGTGCCGACACAGAGTTCCTTATGAAGAACTATGCCTTATAATATATAAATGTTCATAGCCGTGTATCTCACTTCTCAACTTTGGCCTTGAATTCCTTGAAGACAGAACCAATGTTACACTTCCTATTTGTGAATGGCCTTCAGGTGCCTCAATAAACACTGGTTGGTTAGCAAAAATTTAATTAAACCAAGCTGTCCAACACCTGCTACAGAGAGAGCTTCAGCAGAGCCTTCTACCTAAACTTAACCACGAACCCATGCACCCATCCCCACTGGTGCCCAGTCAAAGGCAAGGGAGTGGTGGAGAGAGAGCATAGCCTGGGTTCAAATCATGCCTCTACCGATTACAGCTGTGTGACTTTGTGTATACTGCTTGACCTCTCTGTGCCTCAGTTTCCTCACGTGTAATGGCATCCACCTCTCAGGGTTATATTGAGAGAGCAATATATGTAAAGTGCTCAGGACCGTGCCTGACATAGAGTATGTTCTCTAGAAGTGCTGGTTATTATTATTCGGGGGGGGGGGGGGTGGCAATCGGATGGGAGACCAGGCAGAGGGTTCACGTGCCCCATAAAAGCGAGTCACTTCACAGAGCTTTCTCTAAGAACTGTCTTTGCCAAAGCTAACAACACAGTGCTTCTGTACAATGACTCACTGGGTTCCCCCCTTCCCCCCCAGACCCCTCAGTGTCTGTCAGTTCTGTCAAAGGGCTGTTTTATTCACTTTCAAGCTTTTCAGAAACATTTGGAATCTGCACAAAAGAAGAAACAGGAAACTTTTGGGCAGCGATAAGCAGAAAGCCTAAGCTTCTGCTCGGGGGTTTTCCTTGCAGCTCTCACCGGGCTTTTGGCCACAGCACCTCGCCTGTGTGTGGAGGGCTCCTCAGGTGTGCTAGCCTCACACCCCGTGACCTTCATCAAGCGCTCTGAGTCATCAACCCTCGCCAACATTCCGACACACATCAAAAATACATATGTTCCATCCCACTTTAAACTGACACAACAAACCTCGCTATTGACCATTTTTCAAAATTAAAGCAGAAAAGCACTCACCGCAAAATGTTGCTAAATTTGGTAACCAGCGTGCAGCTCGCAAGCAAAAGTTGTTAACGTTTTGGTCAATTTCCTTCTAGTCTGTGTATTTCTAATATAGATATATATATTTTTTAAGTTTTTTAAGTTTATTTATGTACTTTGAAAGAGAGAGACAGCAAGCACAGTAGAGGAGGAACAGAGAGAGAGGGAGAGAGAATCCCAAGCAGGCTCCACACTGTCAGCATGGAGCCTGATGTGGGGCTTGAACTCATGAACCATGAGATCATGACCTGAGCCGAAATCAAGAACAGGCTGCCACTCAACTGAGCCACCCAAGTGCCCCTAATATATATATTTTTAATGTTTTCCTTTTATTTTTGAGGGAGAGAGAGAGAGAGAGAGAGAGAGAGAGAGAGAGCGCCAGTTGGGGAGGGACAGAGAGAGAAAAGGAGACAGAGGGTCCGAAGCAGGCTTTGTGCTGATAGCAGACAGCCCGATGCGGGCTCAAACCCACGAACCGTGAGATCATGACCTGAGCCGAAGTCGGATGCTCAACTGACTGAGCCAGCCAGGCACCCCTCAAATATATTTCATTAATAAACACTTTGGAGTTAGAAAGAAAAGAAGCAGCCAGGACCCAGTAGAATCCACCCATCCCCCAGCAGTGCAGACCTTTTCTGTCACCACTCTTTGAGACCACAGCCATGGCAGGTGCCTGGGTTTTGCTTAAATAACTGCAAACAGGGATGAGAACACTTCCCCATCAGTACCATCTTACTGGCAAACATCTTACCTGGGGAGTGAACAGAGTAGCATGGGGACAGGTGGCCTTCAGCTAGGACTGCGGTCACTTCTCTCTGGATCAGGGACCCTGGCACTTGTTTTCCACCACACCACTCCCCAACCCCAACCCCTTGATCAAGAGAACACGTGTCAGACTGCAACACTTCCTCATCATGCTTAAAGACACGTGATGAACGAATGGTAAGTCCTTGTTACCAGCAGGAGACTGCATGTTTCCACACCCCGATGAGAAAGATCTGGTCAAGCCCAACAGCCCTGATGCTTCTGTTAATTTGTTAATTTGCAAGGACTTAATGAGATGGCCCGCTTCCCACCCCTACTCCCACTCCAGGCCCCTGTGCGATTCTGCTGGTTGGCGTTCTGAAATCCTGAAAATACCTCACAAACCTGCAATCCACAGATGCAAACCCCTTAGGATTCCAAAGACTGCAGGCTGAGAGGCAAAAACCTAGAGTAAATGAAAATCAAAACCTGAAGAAATTTTACCTAGGTCAATTGATATCCTGAAATCTACAAAACTCTTTAAGAAGGAATTTTCGTAAGTACCACCTGAAATTTGAGCGAACCGTGGAACGGCTGACTTTTTTACTTATGCCAACTGCCCATGAAAATTCCTCTCCTTCTTTGCAAGGACAGAACTCTCAAGAACAAATGACCTAATTACACATGAGATTTCCTGGCTCACAGCAATGCACAGGCTATAATGCTAAGAAATGATGATGAATTTGGAAGGGGCTGTGTGCCAAGCTGATTTAGCGAATTGAGTTTGCTTTTTTTTGATGTGCACACCCAGCACCGGAGCTAGAAACCTGAGTGACAGCTATCCTTAACCACGGCCAGAATGCCTATTTCCCCACTAATCTACTGCACGTTTTTCAAAATGTGATTACAAATGCATCTTTTTGGCACAATTTGCCGGCCTGCCTTGGCTACTGGGTTGGTGCCGTGGTGCTACAACAGGGTGGACCTGTGATCTCTGAAGCTTTCAGGAACATGCTAAATTACCCCATACTCTCCCTGGGCTCTAAACCCTCCACCCTATCTGATTTTGCACAGATGTTCAAGGAGAAAGAATTTTTTTCTTTAAACAAATGTCAAGGGCCTGACAAAATACTATACAAAGAAATGCAAAAGCCAGCACTGTGTTGAAAATCTGGTTATTAGCTCACTTCCTTCAAGCTCCAGCTTCTCCATTTCCAAAAACAACAACAACAACAACAACAACAACAACAAAAACCCACAAAAAAACCCATGGAAATTATCGCACTTGCCCAAGGTCTAAAACAAACCCAGAACATGGGCAGGTCACGGACTCACGGGTAATTTCTCTTTGCTCCTTTACGCTGAACTTGGAGGAGCTGTCGGGTTTGCGGGTCCCTTTGGGAACTCCGCTAGGGGCAGCCTGTGATTCTCATTCTTTTGGCTGCAACCCCTGAGGAGGTGAGGTCATGGGGAAATTCCAAGGGGGTCACATAACTGCTTGGTGGCACTGGTAAAGTAGCTGTCTGAGCTGAGTCCCACCGTGCCAACCCCCATGACACCCTATTTTCAGAGTCTGGCTTATTCTGCCATTTTCTCCCTCCTTCCCATCCCTTCATCCCCACGGCCACCAAGACCTCCTTCAGCAGCCAAACTCAGATCAATAGCCTGGCATCTATCTGCTGGATTCCTGCTCAGAAATGTCTCATTCGTGGCTCATCAGAACCGGAATTCTCCTACTTTTCCCCACCCCACCCGACAGAACAGCACAAACCAGAAAAAGCACAGCAGGATTGCCACGGCCCTGAGCCGTCAGGGACACCTTCTCTTTGTTCCATCCAGAAGAGAATTACTAAACTCACTGAGGCTGGCACACCCCGCCCCCGCCCCCCAACCCCGGAGTGAGTGACAACATCTGTGGTCAAGAGATTTAAAACAACACAAAACAAAACAAAACAAAACACAAAACACAAAAAACAAACCTCTAAGACAGACTGAGCTTGAGTTCCTGTGTGAAGGTGAGGAAATGAGAGAAAAACCCGAGTGAGGGTGTGGACGTGGGCAGGGGCACTTCCGTGTTTGCAGGACAAACCTATCATCTAAGAAAGTATATCAATTCTTAGACGGACCCACACACATTGGACTAAATCTGCACCCATGGAAAGTGAAAATGTGACATAATTTTCTTAACAATTTAGGGCTGGGATTTTTAGTGCTTCTACAGTAAATTTTTGCCCCTTGGCAAAACAAACTTTCGGTCGAACATGGCAGATAAACCACCTTGCCTGTATTACTTCTGCCATCAAAGATCCACCAAAATCACAGCAAACGTATCTGTTCAAAAGGACAAAACGATACGCAGCAAAGACAAGAGCAGACAAGACATTCAGCGGACTCTTGGACAATGGAAAGCAGAGAAGTAACTGATGATGGCCCTAAGTGATGCTACGAGGGGTTCGAACAAATAGGCCAATTCCCTCCCAAAGCCCCTGGGAGGCCCCTCTGGAAGGGAGGCTGAGGGGCAGGCTGGAACAGAGGGTGCAGGCCAGATGCAAAAAGGGTGGACCTTGGGGCCCTAAGTCCCCTCCTCCATCTGCCCCAACCGCCAATTAAAAGGCTTATGATCCAATGAAATCGAATCGGGGAGATCAGAAACTCAAAGTAGTAACAGGCACGATGAAAAAGAGAGATGTGATTCTGGGCTGAAAACGCAGCCAGAGTTGGTGGGCATTGAGGAAACATCTACTCACCACCCCCATAGGACACATAGTCCCCTTCCTCCATCCTGCTTCCAGAATACTCTTAGCCTATCCCAGCCTTATTCCAGGCAAAGCTGGAGGAATTATTCTCCGAAGAATCTGAAGGAACACACATACTGACATTTGAGGGTTTCATCCAACAAAAAAGACCAATTTCTGCTTCATTGCTTTAAAGAAAAATCAACAATCGACAAGCCCCATCCACGTACGCAGAGATTCAGATCTGATTTTTTGTACCTTATTCTTAGTATCTGCTCTTAATAAACAGCCAAGGATCAGTAAACATTTGAGGAAAGCTTACAAAATGAAAGTCTGGACCAAAATGCAGAGGAGGAAAAAAGCCTTCTGAAAACATGCAGACTTTACAGGGAGCAGAGGAAAATGTTTTTAAATCTAGAATGAAGATCCCCAGAGAGAACATCATGTCTCAAAATATAGGAAGAGATGCTATAAAAACAGGCCCACATCTCTTGGAAATTAATAATACGGATAACTGAAATTTTTGTTTCTATAGTTAGCTGAAAGGTTAATTTAAAGAAATTCCATAGAAAATAGAGCAAAAAAAATAAGCAGATGGAAATTCAAAAAGTAGGCAATCTTCCGTAAGGTCTAATCCTTAAATAATAGGAGTTACAGAAAAAGAGAATTAAAAGAAATTATTATTTTTTTGTTCCAAGAAATGTTCCAGACTGATAGACAAGGGTTTCAGACTAAAAAGAAAAGCAAATGTCCAGCAAAATAATTTAAGGGGCACCTGGGTAGCTCAGTCGGTTGAGCATCCAAATCTTGATTTTGGCTCAGGCCACGATCTCAGGGCTGTCATGTGATCGAGCCCTGTGTCAGGCTCCACACTGAGCCTGCTTGAGATTCTTCCTCTCTCTCTCTCTCTCTCTCTCTCTCTCTCTCTCTCTCTCTGTCTCTCTTTCTTTCTCTCTCTCTCTCTCTCCCCCTCTGACCCTCTCCCCTGCTTGTGCTCTCCCTTTCCCTCTTTCTCTAAAATAAAAATTTTTTAAATAATAAACATTTTAAAAGGGCCCTCTGAGATATATGCCAAATATTGTGAAACTTCACAATTTGAGACATTAGGTGAAGTTTCTAAAATGTTTCAGAGAGAAAGAGAAAGAAAACAAATCACACACAAATGATGCAAGAAGACAAGGCACCAAAGTCTTCGAACTTTGAAGGATCATATTTTCAATGTTTAATTGCGCATGTAGTAAAATTATCAAGCAAATCTCAGCATTCATTGAAGGCATTTTTCCAGGGAAAGATTCTAAAGCTTCCTTGTAACTTTGAGAAAGCGACTGTAGTATGTATTCTATCACAACAATGGAGTATAAACTATAAAGGTAGAAAATAAAGAATCCAAAAGAGTGGGTCAAGGATAGGAAAACAGTAAAGTCTCTGAATGATGGCTATGTACTAGGATAGGGGTGTTGCACACAGTGGTACACAATGGAGGAAAAAAGATGGGAAAGGTGAACGATTATACAATGCATGCAGAATTGGGTAAAAATTAGTTGAAAGAAAATTGACGGGGCTGTTGAAGTTATCTGGAAGAAACTAGCCATAGGTACATCGAAAATCAAGCAAGTTTTTAAGAAGTAAATTATCTCTAGGAAAAACAAAAGAAAGCAGCCAAATGAAAGAATCTGGCTCAGCCATGAACACTCCCTGCAGTGATAATAAACAATGCACACATAGAATTAATGTACTTAACCACATTGGGAGGGGGAAGGAAGGAGAAACACGGGTGAGGTAGGGGTTCAGAGAGCTAAGCCTCTGTCCCAGTAGGAAGTACAGAAGAGGATCCAGAAGCTTGACTACCTTTTTTTTTTTTTTAAGTTTATTTATTTATTCTGAGAGAGAGAGAGAGAGAGAGAGAGCACTCTAGCAGGGTAAAGAGAGAGAGAGGGAGAAAGAGAATCCGAAGCAAGCTCCACACTGACAGTGCATAACCCGATTTGGGGCTCGAACTCATGAAACCGAGAGATCATGACCTGAGCCAAGATCAAGAGTCAGACGCTCAACCAACAGAGCCACCCAGGTGCCACTGGAGGCTTTAACTACTTCTAAACAAACTTCCACCTCATCATCCTGTTTTCAGATCTTCTCTGAGCCCATGAGGTCTCCTCAGATACTAAGAGAGGAGTTTCAACACAATGACGGAGAAAACATGCAACAAGAATGACAGAGAAAACATGGAAACAGAATGACATAGGTTCCAGAAAACAGATTTCAGGAAGAGAAGCAGGAGTACTCCAGGAGAGATCCCCAATGCTGACCAGGCCAGAGATCCTGTATCAGGTGCTAGAGGCAGACGGGGGCCAGGGTAACTGTAGGAGACACAGAAGGGTGCTGACCAGGCCAGAAAGCAACATAGCCCAGACCAGAGCAGCTCAGGAGACTTCCAGACAAATCTCACTGATGAAAAAACACAGACTATCTGAGCATCTGATGAATTTGTATACATATTAAAGAGATCTAGGTAAGAGGTAAGGGTTTTTAAATAAATTTGCTAAGTACACAGAAAATGAGGCAAAGGAAATGCTAGATAATTATTAACCCCAGGGAGAGCAAAATTGGGCACAAAGGAACAAACAAACAAACAAACAAACACGGCATAAACATGAGCCATATGGCTAGCAGCATGGCTCAGTTGTCAACAGTCACAGCAGAAACTATAACAATAAAATGACCCCAAATACTAATCTCCTGGGAGTTTGTTTTTTATTCTTGGATACCTGCATGTCATTACCACTGACTGTTATTAGAAAAAAATAAAGTTGGATCCCATGGCTACTCTTTAAACCAACATAAATTTTTTGAAAAAACCATAAAGTTCTAATATGAGATTTTTTTTAAATGCTCTCAGATTGAGGAAGATCTCTCTAAACATAACCTAGATCCCAGACACCATGGAGGAAATGACTGATAAAGTACAGAGCCAAAAAGGAAACTACAAAGTAGGACAAAGCATTTGACTAAGGACTAACTTCTCCATATGCAAAAGACCTCCTGCTAATCAACAAGAAAAATACTTGCAACCTATTAGAAAAATGGGCAAAGGCAGGAACAGATCGTGGATAGACAGCAAAGAAAATCCAAATGGCTTGTTTACATGTGAAAATAAGTCCAGCCTCAACTATTAGTAAGAAAAATGCAGAATGACAATTAAGAAAGCCTGACATCTCAGTGGTCAGGTTAGGAAAAATGTAAACATTTGACATCACTGTGGTTCCCCACTCTAACAGGCAGTTAAGCACCATGGTTAAGAGGGGACTCTGGATCCAGACCGCCTGGGTTCAAATCCTGGCTCACCACTTACTGGACACGGCCTTAGGGCAGATTACATCATTTCTGTGGCCTCAGTTTCCTCATCTATAAAACCGCGATCATGAGAGTTACCTCTAAGGGTTGCTATGAGGATTAAACAAGTTAATATTTGTTACTATTACTAACAATAACAATAGTTCCTAGCAATGGTAAGCACTATGTAAGAGTTAGTAAAACAAACAAATGGGGATAAACTCTTGGAGGGCAATATGGCCGTATCTATCTATTTTGAAAACAAACATACCTTTGACACACATCCCACTTCTAGGAATTTCTATTTCAGATATACTCGCAGAGACACCAACGATCCTCACTGCAGCACTGTTTATAAGACCAAAATATCTAAAACAACCTAAATGTCTATCATCAGGGAAACTTCACAGGGAACTGAAGACACCCCTCTAAAATGGCCAGTATGTGCCAATAAAAAATGAGACAGATCTGTATGTATTAATATGGAATCATCTTCAGAGTGTATGGAGTGAAACGAACAAGATACAACACAGCATAGTATACGCGACCATTTGTGTTAAATGTCTATGCATAAAACATTTCTGAACGTTTTACTTTTAAATGATGGGGGATTGTCACAAAAAGGTCCTACGGGGCCTGTCTTAATGGGTAGAACCATGAATGATTCTTTCCCAAGTATCGGAAAAGTTTCTTCTCTTAAAGGGAATAAACTTTCCTTATGTAACTTTATTTTTCCTATTTGATTAACAAACCTTTTCCCCATAGCATCCTGTTAAAACAAACTTCAGCTTCAGGGTGCCTAGCTGGCTTAGTCAGTAGAGCCTGCAACTCCTGATCTCGGGGTTGGGAGTTCGAGCCCCACACTGGGTGCAGATATTACTTAAAAGTAAAATCTTAAAAAAACAAAAGCAAAACAAAACAAAACTTTGGCCTGACCGAGTTCAAACTGCCATAAACTCTGAATTACTGGGATTGAAAACCAAGGCACAGGACACCTCGGGCGGCTCGGTCGGTTCAGCGTCGGACTTCGGCTCAGGTCAATGATCTCTCAGTTCCTGAGTTCGAGCCCCACATTGGGCTCTCTCGAAGAGCCTGTTTCCGATCCTCTTCCACCCTCTCTCTCTCTCTGCTCCTCCCCTGCTCACTCACATGTGCGCGCACTCTCTCTCTCTCAAAAATAAACATTTAAAAAAAGTTTTTTAAACCAAGGCACGACGGGCCACGTGCGAGGTAGTGTGTTCACGGTATCGCTTCAAAATAGTCACAGTTCGCCTTTCCTTTCCTTTAATAGCCACACGGCTGCCACATCCCAGTACAATTTTACCAATTGTTAGCGATATCACAAACTCAAGCAAAAGAAGATTTTTAAATCAAACTCAACTTCATAGCATTTTGAAGATAAATGATAGGATTAAGCAAAACGCCTGTCATTCGCTTCGGACAGTCCTGTCTGGGGAACCTCTCGGCCTGCCAGGCAGGCTCTACATCAGAGAGACGGCGAGAGGCTTCCCCTCACACAAAAAGGTACACGTGAGGTAGGACAGAGGAGGAAGCTTAAGTGACAGCGATGAAGAACGCTATAGAACTCTTAAAACTATTAAGAATAGGACACTTGTTTCACATGAAGCAAAAATCTCAGTTCTCTAAAAGATTAATCATGGCTCCCCCGGAGTCAGAGTTGCAGGTAAAACCGCCTGTGAAGTGAAGGCCACGGAGGTGTGGCTCTGTTGTGTAATCAAACACAAATCAAAAGAGCCAAGAGGTGCAATTAGGAAGAATTGAGAGATTTCAGCGTAAACCCACCAAGAGCACCCCAGACTTCCTGGCTCCTTCAGTCTCAAATTAAAAAGCCCTTCTCTTCATTCTCAAAACAAGACTCCCTGAAATGCTGCCCAGTGGATGTCAGGGAAACAGAGTCCAGATGCTCAACCAGCCTCTGTGTTTCAAACAAACGATACTCCCCCCACAATGGCCAAGGTGGCCTGCAAACAGACAAATATTAATAGAAGTAAAATACCCATATGCCAATTTCCTGACTCTTTTTGTTTTCCCCTCCTCTCCCCCATAATCTCAAATGCTCGTAGGTGCACCATTCATTCAAAGTGCGATTGGAGTTGTCAGCAACAGCATTACTCAGAGTCAAGCAACCCAGTAATTTATTCAGGACTCACCTAAAGAGGGGTAATCAGAAGGATTCAAGTTATAAGCCACTAAAGTAGGATATCATGGTCCCCAAGTAAGCTCTTTCTTCCCCTAAGTGGGCATTTGTTTTTCAGATCCCCCAGCTCCTGAGCTAAAAGACACCTCAGCCATTCCTAGAACATTGTTAAGGATTCTCTAACTTCACAAGAGGCTAACTGGGCCGGGCCTGGGTGTGATGGCGCCTGAAATGAAGTCCAGAAGCTAAAGGCGGGTACTCTACAGGAGAAACAGGTGTCTGAGGGCCAGGGTGATGAATACATTTAGATGTACTGTCAATTTGGGACCATAAATCCAAGGGTTTTACAGCCATGTGGGCCAAACAGTGGATGAAGTCAGTCGGCTCAGGTTTGAGAGGTCCAAGGTAATTTTACCAAGAAGCCCCAAAGGGGGTCTCAGTTCCTTCATTCAGCTTAATGACCACTGACGATGGGCCATGGCCAGTGCTAGGCAGCAGTTACACAGAAGTGAACAAAAGAAGCCAGCGTCTACTCACTACAGAAAGGCGCTTTATTCCCAGCGCACCCTCACCAAGAAGGCAAACGTGTTCCCACTCCTCACACATCCCCCTCTTGGAAATCCCACACCACTTTGCGACCCCCAGCTGTCAGACAGGCTTGCCCCATGGGAGTATTAACTGCCAGAAGCATCCTTCAGAGTTAGGTGTTTTCTTTGACACTCAAGACTGTTCTGGAAACACTCCTGCCACAGTTCTATTTTCTACCTCATGAGAAAGGCTAAATGCTTCTAATGGAAAGTAGATCCCAGACCCCCTCCCTCAAATGCCATTAAAAACAAAAACAACAATGATAAAAGACACAGGAGGGACAGTCTTCATAGCCCCTAAATCCTTCTAAGCACATTCTGGGAAATATCCACATGTAAATATTCAAAGAGCAAGTGGTCTGGGGACCTCCCCCTCCGCACTGTGAGCTCAGCTACATTCCTCAGAGGCAAGGTCAACAGGAAATGACCTCACAAGACCTTTTACCTTAATCATATTAGTTTAACAATTACTGAAGCAAGACTGAGGGGGAGAAATTCATAAAACATATGTAATATGAAAAAAAGTAAACATTAAGGAAAATGCTAGAAGTTGATAACGGGGTACAGGGGGACAAGGCGTATATATAGGAACCCTCCGTACTTTCTGTTCCATTTTGCGGTGAACCTAAGACTGTTCTAAAAAGCAAAGTTTTGCGGGCACCTGGGTAGTGCAGTCAGTTAAGTGTCAGACTCTTGATCTCAGCTGAGGTCATGATCTCAGTCTGCGAGATCGAGTCCCACACCGGGCTCTGCATTGATGGTGTGGAGCCTGCTTGGGATTGTCTCTCCTTCTCTCTGCTGCTCCCTCCTTCTGCTTGTGCGTGCACTCTCTCTCTCTCTCTCTCAAAATAAACTTTAAAAAACTTTAAGTTTTTTTTTTAATTAAAGCAAAAAAAAAACACCCTAAATAAAGCAAAAATAAAGAAGAAAGCAATCTGGGTGTGTGTTTTGGTCAGACTACTTTTCAAAGTTTCTACCATGACCCTATTATTTTTGCAATTTAAAAAAGGCTCATGGGGGCATCTGGGTGGCTCAGCTGGTTAAGCTACCAACTTCAGCTCAGGTCAGGATTTATGGTGAGTTCAAACCCTGCATTGGGCTCTCTGAGGTCAGCACAGAGCCCGCTTTGGATCCTCCGTCCCCCTCTCTCTGCCCCTCCCCTGCTCAAGTTCTCTCTTAAAAAAAAAAAGCACACACACAAGAAACAAGGTTATTTTTTAATGTTTTATTTAAAAAAAAGGGGGCGCCTGGGTGGCGCAGTCGGTTAAGCGTCCGACTTCAGCCAGGTCACGATCTCGCGGTCCGTGAGTTCGAGCCCCGCGTCGGGCTCTGGGCTGATGGCTCGGAGCCTGGAGCCTGTTTCCGATTCTGTGTCTCCCTCTCTCTCTGCCCCTCCCCTGTTCATGCTCTGTCTCTCTCTGTCCCAAAAATAAATAAACGTTGAAAAAATTAATTAATTAATTAAAAAAAAAAAAAGACTTCATGAAACATGGTCAATTCCCACGTGAAATACATGAGGCTAGCCTTGTGATCTATTCAGGACACCCAGGCCACCCAATGCAGGCAAGATGCAGCAGTTTGGCCCACAGTGCAGCCCCGTGATCCCCAGACCCTGACATGAGGCCAAAAGTACCCACCTGCCAGAGGGCTGGCATCAGCATTCAGGGAAAGCCTTCTCCCACGGCTCCTTTATTATGTGGCTTCAGTTTGACAAATGAACTCCTCCTTCCCACCCCCAAACATTAGAACCCAGCTACAAAACACCAGCCACCGGTGACTCTAACAGGTTTTCATCAGACCTGAGTTTCAATTTCTCAAAGCTGAACGGCTGTAAGTAACCACTGGTACCAACGACTGTGTCTATCAGAGGCAGAGCAGCATCTTCAAAGGTGACGCCGAGATATGTCAATACGACTGTGACTCATTCCCCCCAATTCCTTGAAGGAAAAAAAACTTGTATCACAATGCTGAAACAATGATGAAATCCTCTGGTGGCTGCTGTCATCATTCTGTCTCCGGAAGTGCCTGCTAAGTCCAGACGAAACTCGGGGGAGGCAAGGGAGGCACTCACCGTGGGTGCAAAATTTAAGGGGGCACCAAGACAACTCAGTAATTAAGATGATCATTTTTAGTGACTGTTTTTTTTTGTTTTTTTAATTTTTTTAATGTTTATTTTTGAGAAAGAGAGAAACAGAGTGCAAGTGGGAGAGGGCAGAGAGAGAGGGAGACACAGAATCCCAAGCAGGCTCCAGGCTGTCTGCACAGATCCCGATGCGGGGCTTGAACCCACGAAGCATGAGATCATGACCTGAGCCAAAATAAATATTTAAAAAAAAAATTTTTAAATAGATGCACACATACTTTTCTTTTGAGGCAATTTCATTTCCTTTTTCACGTAAGAAGAAATACATCCTTCCTTAAATCACCTTCAGGGCCTAGGGTCGTCTTGATTTCCAAATCTTTATTTAAAAACAAACAAACACACAAACAAACAAAAAAACGCCGATCACAACGACTTTTACAAGCAAGTTATTTAGAATCCGTGATTTGTAGCTCAAGAGTCTACCTTCTTTCAAACAACTATCATTCATTATTTTCCTGTATAGCTGAGGGTCCCCTGGCCCCTGCCTTATGTCCCTATAAACATTCTTGCCTGGGAGCAAAAGACCTTTTAGACAAACACAGATAAAACCACACAGGTTCTCAATAAATGTATGCTGGCGTGTATATGGTGAGGTTCACCCCTTAAGCCACAGATTAGCTGGATCTGTCTCCAGACTGTCCCAAAGGTATCCGATGGCCTCTGGGAAAAACGAGCTGCCCACTCTGAGCTGCACGCTGAGCATGAGGGTGACCGTCCGCGTAGCCCCCTCCTGTCCCGGTGCCCCATGCAGTTCACACCTCCTTCCAGTATCAAAAACGCCTCCATTTGGACAAATAACATACATGCGCTTCCCTTGAAGACAAGGGCTTTTGTCTGTTTTGTGCACTGATGTGAATGCAAGCATAGCCCCTACCTTATGAAAGGTGCTCAACAGATCTTTGTGAAAAGTAAGATCAGTTTTATTCTTCCTAAGTGGTGAAGACATTAGGAATTTAATCAGCTGTGATTTTCCAGATGCCTATGATCCTGTGATAAGACTTCCATTAATCCGTCAAAGAAAGGCTCTTTTGTAAGGACCTAGAAGATAAAAGGGAAGCCGCATCCACGGCCCCTGACCCCAGGAGCTAACTCTGGTGAAGAGTGGGGTTCACACAGCAGGGAAGAAGGCCTTACGCATCCATGTAAGATCCGTTATGCCCACGGGCACCACTGCCACTTGCCCTGGAAGGTCTCCACGTGCTTCCGTGTGCACCGTTCCAAAAGGTGTGTGCCAGTGGAATTCAGAATCGGGCACTGCTCTACTTGGGCATTTGAAAAATAGGCAAGACTTGGATGTTTCGCAAATGTTTTGCTGGGGGCTGATGAGGGCCGTGAAGAATCAGCACCTTCACTGAAGTGCTTCCGACCCACAATAGAGAAAAGTAGGCAGATAAAAATGCTCCTCGAGTTAGAAGAAAATAAAGCAGTAGGCACCCCTCCTATTTCAGCCTGGCCCCTACTCTGGGCCTTTCTCAACCTCCAGATACAGGCCAGTTACGCTACAAACTTGCCCTGAGCAAGCTCTACCCCCGTTTTTTCCCCCACCCCAGAAGGTGCGTTCCGATACAAGCAAGAGCCTCGTGGGGATAATATACAAGGAGGGACACACGGCTTATGACACTCTTCACAAGGGATCATTAGGTTAGAGCTGCTGCTCCTGGGGCACAGACATCAACATCTACGTGCTCGTGAACTTCTGAGCTTCGCACAGCCCCAGGAGGAGGTGGGACAGAAGCTTCTCTTACATTTCTGCTGCTCCCGTCCCTGCTGGTCTCCTTCCACCCCCACCCCGGGAAGGTTTTTCTTCACTTCTCTCTTATTTTTGCCATAAATCCCATCCATCTGGAAAGGCTCATGCTGTCTGGGCACAATCTCACATCACCCAGTGCCCCCGCTCCTAGACGCACCCCCCCCACAAGAGTGGTCCCTCCCGTCACCTAAACAAGAGTCCTTCCCTAGGAGGAGAGGTCGGAGGTTCACGCTCCGCTAGGCGATTCTTCATCATGGTGGGAGCAGTCTGAGCACCTCTTCCACGGGAACGGAAAACGCTCTAAGGTGTGATGAATTGTCAGGATGACTGGAGGACAGCTTGCATTTTAAGGCAAGAGCCATGGATGCTGGACTTCCTGCCCTTCCCCACCCCCATCCCCAAACTGTCCTGCTCAAAACACCAGCAGAGAGGGTAACTGAAACATGAAGGCAATGCCGGCCAAAAAAACAGAGAGTCTGGACACTATGTGGGAAAGCCCACGGGGCCGACTCTGGACCCGGGGTCTCTGTGCTTGAGACCGACCCACCTCTGCCCTTTCTGAGGTTGGTGCTGAGAGCTAAGAAATACCCCTTTATTCTGCACCCTAAGGCTCAAGCTGGGCATCTGTCACTTGCAACAAAAGAGTCCTAGGGACCCTCCTACCATAGATTTATGTACACATGGTCACTGCAAGCAAAACAAACAAACAAAAAATGACCGATATGGGCACCTGAGTGGCTCAGTGAGTTCAGAATCCGACTCTTGATTTCCACTCAGGTCACGATCCCAGGGTGGTGGGAGCGAGCCCCAAGAGGGGCTCTGCGCTGAGCATGGGGCCTGCTTAAGATTCTTTTTCTCCCCCCCGCCCCACCCCACCCCTCCCCTATGTGCACTGTCTCAAAAAATAAAGTTTTAAAAAAGTGACCACTAAAGGGCAATGTTAGTTACATTCTGTAGAACCGTGTAACAGTAACATCACAGAGGCATCGTTTTCATTTCAAAGAAAGCTCCATGTAGAAAACACTTAGTGTTAAGGGGGAAAAAGTGGCTTCTCAATGTGCATGCATCATTCTCTCAATTTTTTAATAAAAATGGACATTTGCACATATAGGTGATAATGCCGGAAATACACCAAATATTGCCAAAAGTTAAATGGAAATCAACCATTTTTTGATTTTCATAATCTTTAAATGGCAGGATTCCAAGGAATTTTTACTTTCTGTTTTATATGTGAGTACTTTTCTACTCCCGTCACAATAAACACACTACAAAGTGACCACTAAAATAAGTCAACAAAAACAGGCTTCTTTAAATTAAAGCTCCATTCATGGGGCGCCTGGGTGGCGCAGTCGGTTGAGCGTCCGACTTCAGCCAGGTCACGATCTCGCGGTCCGTGAGTTCGAGCCCCGCGTCGGGCTCTGGGCTGATGGCTCAGAGCCTGGAGCCTGTTTCCGATTCTGTGTCTCCCTCTCTCTCTGCCCCTCCCCCGTTCATGCTCTGTCTCTCTCTGTCCCAAAAATAAACGTTGAAAATAAATAAATAAATAAACTAAAGCTCCATTCAAATGCCACCTCTTCCAATCAGAATCCACTATCTTACTGTCCTGAACACTTCCACCATTACTATACCTTGTGCAAGGTTCTTATATTTCACCTTTTATTATAATTACCTAGACTTTTCCCTCATGCCCCTGGATGTCATACTCCAAGAGTAAGGACTGAGGCCTATTTTTGTGTCACCAATGGTAACTAGTATATTCAACAAAGATACTCATAAATATCCCTTGACTTGACAGGCCCTTACATAAACTAAAGTAAAAATAAAACGGCCCAGTGAATAATGAAATTACCCTGGTCAGTTGGCCACCATCATAGTAAGGGGAGGGTGGAGGGGCTGATCAGATTTCTTTTTAAAAGTTGAATCAATTAGGGGCGCCTGGGTGGCTCAGTCGGTTGAGCGTCCAACTTTGGCTCAGGTCACGATCTCGCGGTCCGTGGGTTCGAGCCCCACGTCGGGCTCTGTGCTGACAGCTCAGAGCCTGGAGCCTGTTTCAGATTCTGTGTGTCCCTCTTTCTCTGGCCCTCCCCTGTTCATGCTCTGTCTCTCTCTGTCTCAAAAATAAATAAATGTTAAAAAAAAAAAAAAAAAGTTGAATCAATTAAACGAAAATAGAAATATTATTGCTCCCTGTTCTGCATTTTGCTCATCTGGATAGTTTACATTCAATTTATTTGTTTAATATGAAGGTTATTATGAAATCATTTAACTTTTCCTTACAAATATTTGTGTCTAACTTTTCCATTTGGTAAACCTCTGGTTTACCCAAATCCTGACATTTTCAACTAGCTTGCTCCACTAATAACATTGGCCCCCAATAAGACCCGATACCAGAGAACCAGAAGCTCTGGTAAGATTATAAAGGAAGATATTAATCTCTGATTAATGATGTCCTCACAAATCTCCTAAGCGGTATTGTATGTGCAGAGAAATGCCATTCTAGGGTGACAAAAACGGCCGGTGCTGCCATCATTGTTTCTTAAGGAAATGTTATTCTCAAGCGTGTCCTGTAATCCAAACTGCCAAATGATCAATTCTAAACAAATGTCCTACAAGGCCACCTTAAAAGCAAAGGCAAAATTCATGCTGATTTAGCTGCAAGATTTACACACAATATCAAATACCTAAAGTCCCGAAATAGAGTTTATCTCTCACAGAGATTTGATATGACCACGAAGTCACTCTCCACATAATCAATAGAGAGAAACATGTTTTGTCACAGATAACGGTACATGGCAAAAGAAAGATAAGGTCTTCCAACTGATGTGCCAGTCAAGAAGCTTTGGATGGCAGTAACAGAGTTAGAAAGTAAGTAAAATGATCATTTAGCACACGAAGCCATGTTGGTATTATTTAGTATACAAAATTCACTATTCTTCGGTATACTCAGCTCCAGGGGCAGGAAGATCAATGACTCAATGACACCCACAAGGACTCCGGTCCCAGGGCATCTGGGTGGTTCGGTGGCTTAAGTGGCCGACTCTTGATTTCAGCTCAGGTCATGATCTTACAGTCGTGAGACTGAGTCCCACATCAGGCTCATACAGGGGATGCAGGCTGCTTAAGATTCTCTCTCCCTCTGCCCCTATGCCTCACTGAGCCGTGTGCTCACACTTTTCTCTCCCTCCCTCCCTCCCTCCCTCTCAAAAAAAAAAAAAAAAGTCTCTGGTTCCATCTTTCAGCTCCATCACCCTCTTGCCTTCATCCCAAGGTGAACCACAATATGGCTGCTGTGGTTCCAGGCATCACATTCAGTCTAGTCTTTGGGTCTCTTTTTAAGAGCACAGAAACGTTCCCCAGAACCCCCTTCCTAGACCTCCCAGATGTTGGGGTCTTCTGGGAAGGGTCTGGCCTGATGACGAAAGGAGCCTGAAGAAGCCTGTGCCATTACTGACCTGCCAACAAATGTGGGAGACGATATAGCTGCGGCAGCCATGAGTCATAACAGCTAATCAGGAGGCAACAGTCTGATTAACTGCTCGGCAGCAAGCCTAAGTACGAAGAGCAACATGCTGGGGATGGCGGGGTGGACAGACAGAAAGAACCTGGGTCCCCGATGACACCGTGAGCTGAGACACCCAAGTGGGAACCCCTTATTATTACTTGAGGCAACGAAAGGTTTGATGGTTGGTTAGCCAGACATTGTACCATTTTAAGATGAAAATACTCTTAAAGATGCCCTTGAAGTTTGAGGGAAAGAGCACCAGTAACTTGCCCCACATCACAAACATGACCAGCATGGAAGGGCAGGTCTATCGGGTCCCGGGGCCTCCGCTCCCAACTCCTGCCACCTCTGACACCTCCCGTATCGTCAAATGTCACAGGGTGCTCGCCACACGCATTTTAGTTCGGATCAACCAAGATTTATTTACTTTCTCTGGGCAGGAGAAACAAAAATTAGCAACACATACTTTCCGACCCTAATAATGCTTATTGTTTGGGTCAGAAAATGAGAAAACACAGACGGCAAGATACAATTCCTGCCAAGATAAGGGGAACTAAAGGCATTTCATAACTACCTACATGTGCCGCTCTGACCTCTTTTTAACGTGTTACATCTTGGGGCGCCAGGTGGCTCAGTCAGTTAAGCATCCAACCCTTGGTTTCAGCTCAGGTCATGATCTCATGGTTCGTGGGATGGGGCCCACATGGGGCTCTATGCTGACAGTGTAATGCCTGCTTGGGGTTCTCCCTTTCTGCCCCACTCATGCATGCTCCCTGGCTCGCGCTCTCTCTCTCTCTCAAAATAAATAAACCTTAAAACATTAAAATTAAATAAAATGTTACACCTTGCTATTACCCAAGGCTTCCTTTTCGTATCGCTTTCAAAAATATTTCTTTCCCATCATCTTTCTGTGTGCCGAAAAACAAATACAACTCCAGTTTGAATTTTAAAAATCGATTTATTTGATCATAATCTCAAACATAATTATTTCCTCATATTTTCAAAACAAGCAGGTATTTTCTCTTTCATTTTTAAGCCTCTTCAACTCCGTTTTAGGGAGGAAGAAACAAAACTGCTCCTTTACCCTCAAAAATGGAAGCTGACCACTTGAACAGAGCAATACCAGTAAGCCTTACACATAAAAACGTGTTATTTTTCCAAAACTGAGTAAATTCCCTGGCCTTTGATAAGTTCAATAGTTACGCCATGTATATAATACTTTGCCAATAATTTTTGCTTTTCAAGAGATACCATCAAAAAATAGAAAGGTTAAAAAATAGACTGGTGAAAATATTCACAACACACAGATCTAACAGAGAACTCATATCCAGAATATATAAAGAATCCCCACAATGAGACAAGATGACATTGAGTATGTGCAGTTTATTGTATGTTGATCGTACTCTAAAGCTATATAAAATGATCGGACAAAAACATAATTAAAAATACAAAAGATTTAATACACAAAGGAAGATATGCAAACGGCCAATAAGCACATGGAAAGCAACCACTGGCCATCAGGGAAATCTAGAATGAAATCCCTATGACACACTGTGACACACCCACCAGAATGGCTAAAATGAAAAAGACTGAATTTCCAGTGTTACTGAGGATTACAGTAACTGGAATGCTCAGATGTCATCGGTGAGAATGTAAAATGGTGCAAATACCTGGGAAAACAAATGGTAGCTTCTGATAAAGTGAAGCGTATACTTATTATAAGACCCAGCAAAAGAATTAAAAACAGATCTCCACACAAAGACTTGTTCGCAAGAGTGCACAGCAGCTTCATGCATCAGAGCCCAAAGCAAAGGGCCAGAGCGGCCAAAGGCGAAGGAACAAAGGGTGGCGGAACGGACCTTGAAATGGTACCGGGAGATAGAAAGAAAGATACTGGTGAGAGGCTGGGAGGGAGGAGTAGAGAAAGGGAAGAAGGGGAGAGCGGGGAGGAGCAGGAGGAGGAGAGGAAGGGGCAATCAAAGTCAAGGAGAAAAGAAATTATACCCGGACATAGTGAAGGTGCAGAACTCCAAGGAACCTTAAAGCAGCCGGGGCGCCTGGGTCGCTCAGTGGGTCGACTCTTGATTTAGGCTGAGGTCATGATCTCACAGTTTATGAGTTCACGTCGGGCTCTGTGCTGGCAGGACGGAGCCTGCTTGGGATTCTCTCTCCCTCTCTCTCTCTCTCTGCCCCTCCCCAGCTCATGTGCACGCGCTCTCTCTCTCTCTCTCTCTCTCTGTCTCAAAATAAATAAATAAGCTTAAAAAAAAAAAGTCAGCGGACAGAAAAGACAGACTACTCACAAGCAACAACCAGCCCAGAGGCTGATACTACAGCTGCCACAAAGGAACCAGAAGGGAGCTGATTAATACAACGTCAATCTGGAATCGCGCACCCAGGGCGTTTATCATTCCAGAACAAAGATACTTAAAGGCACACAAAAACGGAGGTTACCACCAAACAGATGCTCACTAATGAAGCCTCTAGAAATAGATGCCAAGGAAGAAGGAAAATTCTTGGAGAAGCTAGCTTTTCAGAGAAGTTTTACTTTCTTCTTCATGCTTTTAGACCTAAGTTTCTTCTTAATGAGACTGTAACTTTTTACAATATGACCCAGCTTTCAAGGTTAATCGCAATTGTTAAATTCGAACAAAATGGAAACAAAATCAAATATCATATCTTCAAATTCCCGGAACAGCAACCTTAAAAACTTTAAAGACTAACTGTAAAGGACATGAAAATCTAGGTTTATTCATTCACAGCCAGTTATCTACCAAGGGATTGCTATGTGCTAGGCATATACTAGATCCTGAGTTAACAGGATGAGAACAAAAAATGAAAATCACCATATTCCTGGATTTGTAAGTCTTCCTGTATGAGACACTTTTATGGAAAGCCGAAGTCTGTGTGTAGAGTGGCGTTCCTCTTGTGGCAAGAAATATTAGCATAATAGAGTTAAAAGCAATCTGGTTTGGCTGGTGGCTCCTTTGTTTGAAAATGTATGCACAAATATGACAATTTTTCACATGAAATTAATTCAGTGTAAATGATGAATTCTCACATCATTTATTTGCCAATCTTACAGTTTGTCTATTATTTCCGTCCCATGTTAAAATAAGAAAACTGCCAATGCCTAGCCTGCACTGGGCATGCACTCAGTTTTAGTCACATTGTCTTTGATGGTCCCTGGCTTATTTCAGAGATATCAAAAGCTTAGAGCACCATATTTAATATCTATCAAGTGCCCACTTTTGCTTCAAGTATCCACTTGGCAAAACATTTTTTAACTGCCTTCAACCAGGACTAGGGCAGCCGAAAAAAGCCAGCTTCTCCACTTTAAAATAAACATTTTCCGGGGGCTTCTTGATTAAAAACAAAGGCAGCATTTGGCATAAAAAGACTGGTGAAATCAGTATTTCAAGTAATTTGAATGGAAACATTTGGGCTCTGATCTTCCTGGACATGTGGAAATGGTTAACGCAGTAACCTGGAGGAAAACAGAGGCCGTAGCAGAAACTCTACCCATTAAAAAGCAAGAAAAAGAACTTGACCTCCCGCTTCCCATTCAATAGCCAGGCTTGAAGAGCCTGGCCTTTCCATCGAAGGTACCCAAGAAAAGGAGAGGGCAGCCATGGGACCTAAAAGCCTGCCCCTTCCCCTCCCAGCCAACACCTAGAATGCCTGTGCACCCAAAGTGGAAAGGACTCAAGCCGGCAACCGTATCTGGGGGATCACAGGAGCACCTCTCTTTTCTGTAGCATTTTCTCTTATGGGGGCCAGGACATTTCTCAAAAAGCTTAGGCAGTTCTCTGCAATAAGCAAGGCCAGTCATAAAGGGTGTGTTTCAAACGCCAGTTCCACTGGCCCAATACCTACAAATCCACAGAACTTGCCCCACCCTCCAGGAAAAGTCACAATGTCTTTCCTAAAGGGTGTTCAGCACACAAAGACTGGGCTCTTGCCTTTTCTCCAATGTTCTCTAACCTCTTCCAGGATGGAAAAAGCTTCTCTCTTTCGATGGACGTTATCCCAAGCACCCTTCTTAAAAAGCTGTATCGTTTTTCCAAACGAATTAAGCTCTGCTATGTGCATCGAGTATTAGAGGACAAATTCCACTTTTTAAGAAACGAACCCCTTTTTTTTTTAATTTTTTTTTTAACGTTTATTTATTTTTGAGACAGAGACAGAGCATGAACGGGGGAGGGGCAAAGAGAGAGGGAGACACAGAATTGGAAGCAGGCTCCAGGCTCTGAGCCATCAGCCCAGAGCCCGACGCGGGGCTCGAACTCACAGACTGCGAGATGGTGACCTGAGTTGAAGTCGGACGCCCAACCGACTGAGCCACCCAGGTGCCCCAGAAACGAACCCCTTTGATCCTGTATTAATTCTTAACTTTCTTCAGACAGTTTCTGTAACGAAATACAAAACAAAAACATTCACCCAGCTTTCTTTTAGTCTCAAAATAATTATAAACTAAATGCAACCCACCAGAGGAGAATTGTCTAGGATAGATTTTTCAATCTCCTTTTGGTAAATTTGGCTACAGAGTAGTGTTACTGTTCTATTATGACCCAAGGAATTAAATCCCTACACAAATTCCAGGAAGAGACTATCAATGTGAAAAGGGGCATTATAAACCCAACTCCAGGATTTCCCTAGGGACAGACTCCTTAACGCGAAACCACACACCGACTCACAAGGGTTGTGCCACAGAATCTGTGACCCTATGGGGCACAACTACATCATCCCCAACTATTTCAAGTTTCCTGTCCACCTCAAAGAAACAAGAGATTCTGGGAAGCCCTGGGGTAAGGGAGGCATCAATTCAGCATCTCTACCAACCAACATTTCGCCCAGTGAGCCAGCCACTGGCCAATAATGTCTATTTTACCCAGAGGCAGATCTATTAGCCAGACATTCTAAAAACACAAACGTTTTGTTGTGCTTGGAGGAACTCCAATATTGGTGCCTTGCTGCAGAACGATGCTGAGGGAATATAAAGTGAGCCATGTGGATGCTGAACCCACATAGGAAGCCATCCTCAGAAACTGTCACACCAGAAGACCAACCCTGTGGAAAGGCCGAGGGGTAAGCCCCCAGCCAGAAGGCTGTGGAATGAGGGAAGAAAGCCAAAGCTAGGAGATATCAGAAAGGCCCACCCCATGGGAACAACGAGGGCAATTTTTAAGGCAACTCCCTCAAAGCTCTCAGCACCAAAAAGGCCTTTCCCCTCCTCTTCTTTTTCAACTGAATGAAAGAGCGAGACAATGCTAAAGGACGTTCTGACATGGGTTTGGCAAAGTCACCACGTGCAAAACACATTAAACGTAACCCATGGGGGTTGGCTCTCCCAAGACCGCCGGCCGGGTGAGGGGGGCCGGGGGTCCACAAAAGTCATGGCTCAGGGGGAATCCGGGAAACAGGGCAGGGCCGGCGGCGGAGCAAATCAAACCTGGGAAGCTAACAGGGAAGGCATTAACAACAATAATAAAATGAAACAGCCAGAGGCAGGCCACCATGGTACTCCAGAAGGCTGAGACAGGCTGAGACCGCTAAACTCCTCCAGATGAGAGGCGATCTCTCCACAGCTCAGGGAGCTGACCTGGTAGCAGCGTCCTCGATTCTTTTGTAAGCCTCACCTCCCTCCTTTCTGGGGTCCTGCACCGATCCCGGCAGTAGCGGGGCCCCAACTGCCAGGAACGAAATCCAGAACGATGACGGGGAACTCATCCCCCCACCACCCTCCTCAAATAACACACACACACACACTCTCACTCTCACTCTCTCTCTCTCCCTCTCTCTCTCTCTCTCTCAAGGGTCTGGCCAGATCACACAGCTAAAGTTTCCGGAACTTAAATCGTAAAGCCACAATCAGAAGTTGTTGTTTTAAAATGCTCACCACAAAAATCTGTGTCCTTTGCTGGAAAGAAAAAAAAAAAAACTTTGCTCTCCGTAAAGGCGGTAAAGAGAGACAAAATCTAACTTAAGCGGTGGGTGTGTTCCTCTTTGTCACCTACCCGGGTGCTCGCGCCGCGCGTGGGCGAGCGGCAGGCACCCGGCAGCGCCGCGGCACCCGAGCCAGTGGCCACCTCCCCGGCCCGCGATCCGCCTCTGGGGCCAAGACTGCGGCCCGAGGTCCGGAAGCGGCGTCCGGCGCTGTCACTGTGCCGGGTGGTGGGATGGAAGGAAGCGGGGGGAAGGGCACAGCGGGGTGGGGGAGGCGAGGGGAGCCGCGCGCACAGCCGCGCAGCCCGGGTCCGCGGAGGTGAGAGAAAGGTGCAAAGGGCGGCCCGGAGCCCTGAGGCCCCCGAGCTCCTGCTATTGTTGCCGGGGCTGCCGAGGGCCCGATCCCACCCGCCGCCCGCCTCCTCCGGGCAGGACCCCGCGGGCACTCAACCCGCCTCCACCCGCGCCCCCCCGGCGGGTGGGCCCCGAGAGCCCGGACTCGCACAAGTTGCCGCCCGCCCGCCCCGCCGCGGTCATTGTTCGCCCCGCGCCTCCTACCTCCACGGCGCCGGCGGCTCCGGCTCCCACTCCGGGCCTCCGGGCTCAGCAGCTCCGAGCCCCTGGCTGCCGAGGGCGCGGCGGCTCCGGGCTGCGCGTGCAGCGGGGGCGCTCGGCTATTAATACCCGCGGGCGGCGGCGGCGCGGGAGCGCGAGCGGGGCTGGCGGTGGCCGGCCGAGGTCCGAGCCATCAAAGGTGGCGCGGGGCGGAGGGGAGGGCGGAGCAGGCGGGGTGGGTGGGGAGCGGGCTCAGGGTCGCCATGGCCGCCTCGACGCCCGGCCGAGTGCCACTCGCGCGGGGAGGAGCGGCGCAAAGCGGGCGGCGGCCGCGTCTCCGCCCCGCGCCCCAGCCGAGCGCCCGCAGCCCTGCGCCCGCGCGGGACCCGCCGCCTCCGAAGCCGGCGAGCGGGAAGTGAAGGCGATCGCGCCCCTCCCCGGGCCTGGGCCGGCCCCTCGGCGGCGGGGGGAGCTTGGGCGCCGCGCCGCCGGAGCCGCGGGGACAGCGGGAGAGCCACAGCCCCCTCCAGCGTCCGGGCCGGCGACCTGCGCGCCAGCGTGCCCCGCCCCGCTCCGCCCTGGGGGGCAGGTGCGTCAGGGGGCGGCGGGAGGGGGGGGCACCAGCGCGGAGAGCCCCTCCCGGACCCCGAGAGCCCACCTCGGATCTGTGCCTTACTTGGTCCTACAGCCAGAACCCGAGTCTCTGCGCTGCGCCACCGAACCCAGCGCAGGAAGCGCTGAGGAGAGCGCTGCGCCACCAGGGACACGCCAATCCTGCTGCTGTGGTTGAAAGCGATCTAAGGAGAGCGGGAGACGAGCGCACCGGCTTAACCAGGAGCTGCTGCAGGGCGGTCGGCGGCGCGGACTCTGCAACTCACTGGCTGAGGTCATGCAAGGGGGTGCCTGTGTGCCCACCTAGGACTTTACGTTGTCGTGCGGGAAGTGGCGATTTGCAGGGACCCACGAGCACCTTCCCCTCCCAAGCCACACGAGCGGGCTTCCGGCACCACCCTGGACTGCGAGCGACTTAATCCCGAAGGGGCGGTTGCCACCTCCCCCCGCCACGGCCCAGTGTTTTCCACCCAGGCGATTCCCAGTACAGTCCCCACCTCCCCACCCCCACCCCCCACTTGCCCCACCTCCAGGAACAGGAGCAACGCCCAGCGGGGGAGAGGAGTGAAATAGGTTGGGAGCTGGTTTGCGGAATTTAATGGGGGAGGGAGTAAGATGGCTTGAGGAGGCAGGGACCTAGGGCGGGGGACACAGTTACTGTCCCCACCCTCCAGCAAGGAGCCCCCGCTTCACCGTCTCCATCTCCCCCTTCCCGAGCCCCTCGTGCAGCCTTTATCTCGCTGTAGACTTTCTACTCGTGGAGGGGAAAGGGCGGGCGGCAGCAGCTCAGAGACCAAAGCAGCTCTCAGCTAGATCCCGAGGCTACCTCGGTGGTTTTGTGCCTCTGAGGAGTTCACAGTCCTCAAACCAGATGGACAGGTTTCATGGGAGAAGCCACAAGGGAGCGGGCAGGAGCCCGCAGTGGGGGTTGGCACAAGAACAGGACGCATTAGAAGTACAGGGGGTACCTGTGGCAGCAGGTGTGAGTAATTCCTGGAGAGGAGCAAAGAGACATTTTGAGTATAAGGTGCTGACCTGTTTGGTTTTTTGTTTTTTGGGTTTTTGTGTGTGTGTGTGTTTTTTTTTTAGCCAAAGGCTTTATTTTTTTTTCCGCAGAGAGAGCCCAAGAGCAGGGGACAGGCAGAGAGAGAGAGAGAGAGAGAGAGAGAGAAAGAATTTTCAGCAGCCTCCACACTCAGTGCAAAGCCAGAGTCGGAGCTCCATCCCACGATCCTGGGATCAAGACCTGAGCTGAAATCAAGAGTCCGATGCCCAACTGCCTGAGCCACCCAAGTGCCCCCCTGTATTTTTTCTTTTTTTAACCCTTGTGTATTTGGTGACAGTGGAAGTAAAGAGCAGGGGCGTGTTGTTGGGTCAGCCTGCTGAGCGTCAGACTCTTGATTTCGAAGGTGAGATCCAGCCCCGCCTCTGGCTTTGTGCCCACATCCAGGAGCCTGCTTAGGATTCTCTTTCTCCCTCTCTCTTTCTGCCCCTCCTCTCTGCTCAGGCTCTCTCTCTCAAAATAAATATATAAACTTAAAAAAAAAAAAAAGAGTGCATTGTAGGCCTCTGACCAAAGAAGAAACAGCAGATGGGCTGAAAAGAAATAGTGGGTTCTGACCAGCTGTGTGGCCTTTGATAAACCATTGATCAGAGGGTTTAGGCCAATGCTTCTAAGTGTGGCTCTCACACACCTGCAGCAGCAACACCTGGAAACGTCCAGAAAGGTAAATTGGGGGGCCCCTACCCTAGACCTACCTTATCAGGTTCTCCAATCACCTGGAGGGCTGATTCAACTTAGATCCTCAGGCTGAGTCTGTAGCTCTGGGGTGGGGCTGAGAATTTGCATTCCTTTAACCGGTATACTGGGCCCACACTCCAGCCACCATCTTAGCATGATGGTTTGGAGTCCTGGAATCACCTCAGATTTTAAAAAAACATCACCCAGGCTTTACTTCAGACAAGTACATCAGGATTTATGGGGTTGGGACCCAGGCCTCAGGCTTTTTAAAGTTCTGTGGGTGATTCCAATGTGAAGCCAGGTTTGAGAACAATTACTGTTTTCATGTATACATGAATCACCTGAGGATCTTGTTAAAATGCAGATTCTGGGTTCAGGTGAGACACGATTTTTTTTTTTAAGTTTATTTATTTATTTTGAGAGAGAGAGCACAAGCAGGGAAGGGGCAGAGAGAGAGTGAAGCAGGCTCCACATTATCAGCACAGAGCCCAACATAGGGCTGGATCTCATGAACCCCGAGACCATGACCTGAGCCAAGATCAAGAGTCCGTCGCTTAACTGACTGTGCCCCACCCCACCCCCCACGGCCCCTGGTTTGGGGCACTATTTCTACCAAGCTTTCTGTGTTTTCTGCTAGTCAAGGGGCTACTGCGGTGAGTGGCAAGCAAAGTGCTAAGCCATACCTCACAACTAAACCAAAAACCTATAGAAATCTGAAAATTAGAAAAGTGACATTTTCCCAGTCCTTCTCTTTGGAAGACACACATTTCTGCCTTGCCCTAGGTCTCTTTTTCTTCTTTCTAGGTCTGAAACAAGGTTTGTGTTGTTTTGCTCTTAGCACATGTACGATCACCCTACATCTAATGCTGTTTTATTACCTTAATATTACCAGCGTGTTTGAGGCAAGGTGACTTTTCACAGAGGCAATCTGAGAGTGTCTGCAGGCCTGCAGAGAGAGTTAATACAGGAGAAGAGAGAGGAGGGCAGGCTGAGGGCTCCAACTGAGAGAGGCTGGAGAACCACCCCCCACCCCACCCCACCTCTAGCTTCCTAACAGCTCTTTAGAACATACTGTGCTTTGTACTTCATCTCATTGAAAGCACTGTTTAAATTCCTCTACCTGAAAAGCCAGGGACATCTGTCCTGCAAAATCTGCCACCTGCACAGTCAACCTGTGAAAAAATTGACGCCCTCACTTATTTTTTCATTTGTGCTTCCCTTGCAAGCTATACAAATTTGCAATTAACTAAATCCCCTTTTTATCTCGTGACATGGGGTTATTTAGAAATCTTTCCAGGGGCACCTGGGTGGCTCACTTAAGCATCTGACTCTTGATTTCGGCTCAGGCTATGATCTCATTCATGGTTCATGAGATCAAGCCCCTCGTAGGGCTCAGCACTGACAGTGAGGAGCCGGCTTGAGATTCTCTCTCTGCCCCTCCCCTGCTGGTACACACGTGTGTGTGCATGCACACTCTCTCGTGCTCTCTCTCTTTCAAAATAAATAAATAAACTTTGAGAAATCTTTCTTTTTTTTTAACTTTATTTATTTATTTTGAGAGAGGAAGAGTGGGGGAAGGGCAGAGAGCAAGGGGGAGGGAGAGAGAGAGAGAGAGAGAGAGAGAGAGAGAATCCCAAGCACCCAAGCAGGCTCTGCACAGAGCCCCATGCGGGGCTCGAACTCACAAACTGTGAGGTCATGACCTGAGCCAAAATCAAGAGTCCAACACTTAACTGACTGAGCCACCCAGGTGCCCCAAGAAATCTTTCTGAATTCAGTGGTTACCCCGTTCTTAACTTTTCTCTTTGTTAATTTTAGCTGGCTTTTATTATAATAAATGTGTGTACGTGGTAAATTAAGAAATAATCAAGCAGGACAGAAAGGTATTAAGTAAAACATATGAGGGACCCTTCCCTGAATTCCCAGACCCACTTCTCAAGAGATCAGTTTCCCAAGGGTTCACAGTCCTCAGAAATGTTCTAAGCTTAGACAACAGTGTGAGTAAATCTTTTATGCTAAAGCCATCATGTGTCACAGTGAAAAGAAACTTCTTATTCCATAGTTACCATCACCGAGAGACACAAAACACACCACCATGGGGGGACCCCACCTTTCCGGATCAGGGCAGCCTCTGGGTTTAGGGCAATGCAAACCTCTGGATGTGAGAATATGCACTGTCAGTAACATGAGAATCCACATTAAAACCTGTCAGGGAACAGGGGATTTGCCCATAGCACTTGTGGGCAGCTCCAGCCGTGACTCCTAACACTCCCATTCTGCCCCTTCCCCTCACCCTGACCAAGGGTCGGTGAGTTCCTCATTGCTCATGTACAAAACATGGAACCGGGACGTGATGTCACTCCCATGATTAGCTTACAAAAGACACTCTCTCTTGCCTGCCTTTGACGAAGCCAGCGCCATATTGGGAGGTGTCCTATGAAGGACCCATATGGCAAGGAACAAAGGGATCTGGTGAAGAAATGAGGCTTTATTTAGGCCCTTGAGGCATTATCCTGTGATAATATCAGGAGGGAGCTAGGAAGGGGATCCTTCCCAGTCGAGCCTTGAAATGATCGCAGCATTGTGAGAAATCCAGAGCCCAAGGACCCAGCTAAGCCATGCCTAGCTTCTTGGCCCACAGAAAGTATGAGATGATAAATGCAATTGTGTTAAGCCCTGAGTTGTGGAGTAATTTGTTGTGCAGCAATGGATAACTAAAAGCACACAGCATCCTATAGTAAGAGTAGTAGAATTAAAAGAAGCACATCCAAAGGTAAGTCAGTAAGGAAATATGAATCTCCCTTATAGTAGAGAGGAAATAAAAATCTTGGGATTTTGAGCAGAACAGAGCCCTACTCTTTCTGGAGCCCTACTACCCATGGGGGCAGAGTTACCACATGCTCAGAGCTGCTCCCCTTTCATGGAACCAGCAGATACTGAATTGCAGAGAAGGAATGGAGATTGTAAAATTTATAGAATCCAAGAAGGGTTCTAGAGATGAGGACTTAATTATGTTGCAGAGTAGGTTCTAGATCTAGGAAGGAAAGGGATCTTAATGGTGGCAGCAGAAACCAGGTAGAGAAAAGGTTAAGGGGAGACTGTGGAGGAAAGGTAGAGAAGATAGACCCAGCGACTATCCATATAGGACACTTTTGGCTCAAAAGGTAGTTGCATACTAAATCTTGGTAGAGATTGCAAAATTCCCCTCCAAAGATGGTGCCAGAATTTCTTCTTCCACCGTGGTGTTTCTTTTGTTTTTTTTTTAATTTTATTATTTTTTAATATGAAATTTATTGTCAAATTGGTTTCCATACAATACCCAGTGCTCATCCCAACAGGTGCTCTCCTCAATGCCCATCACCCACATTCCCCTCCCTCGCACCACCCATCAACCCTCAGTTTCTTCTCAATTTTTAAGAGTCTCCTATGGTTTGCCTCCCTCCCTCTTTAACTTTTTTTCCCCCTTCCCCTCCCCCATGGCCTTCTGTTAAGTTTCTCAGGATCCACATAAGAGTGAAAACATGGTATCTGTCTTTCTCTGCATGACTTATATCACTTAGCATAACACTCTCCAGTTCTATCCATGTTGCTACAAAAGGCTGTATTTCATTCTTTCTCTTTGCCAAGTAGTATTCCATTGTGTATATAAACCACAATTTCTTTATCCATTTGTCAGTTGAGGGACATTTAGGCTCTTTCCCTAATTTGGCTATTGTTGAAAGTAGTGCTATAAACATTGGGGTACAAGTGCCCCTATGCATCAGCACTCCTGTATCCCTTGGGTGAATTCCTAGCAGTGCTATTGCTGGGTCATAGGGTAAATCTATTTTTAATTTTTTGAGGAACCTCCACACTGTTTTCCAGAGAAGCTGCGCCAGTTTGCATTCCCACCAATAGTGCATAGTCCACATCCTCTCCAGCATCTATAGTGTCCCAATTTGTTCATTTTGGCCACTCTGACTGGCGTGAGGTGATATCTGAGTGTGGTTTTGATTTGTATTTCCCAGATGAGGAGTGACGTTTAGCCTCTTCTCATGTGCCTGTTGGCCATCTGTATGTCTTCTTTAGAGAAGTGTCTATTCATGTTTTCTGCCCATTTCTTCACTGGATTATTTGTTTTTCGGGTGTGGAGTTTGGTGAGCTCTTTATAGATTTTGGATACTAGCCCTTTGTCTGATGTGTCATTTGCAAATATCTTTTCCCATTCCTTTGGTTGCCTTTTAGTTTTGTTGATTGTTTCCTTTGCAGTGCAGAAGCTTTTTATCTTCATGAGGTCCCAATAGTTCATTTTTGCTTTTAATTCCCTTGCCTTTGGAGATGTGTCGAGTAACAAATTGCTACGGCTGAGGTCAGAGAGGTGTTTTCCTGCTTTCTCCTCTAGGGTTTTGATGGTTTCCTGTCTCACATTCAGGTCCTTTTCCCATTTTGAGTTTATTTTTGTGAATGGTGTGAGAAAGTGGTCTAGTTTCATCCTTCTGCATGTTGCTGTCCAGTTCTCCCAGCACCATTTGTTAAAGAGGCTGTCTTTTTTCCATTGGATATTCTTTCCTGCTTTGTCAAAGATTAGTTGGCCATACTTTTGTGGGTCCAATAAAAACAATCCTAAAATTTGTATGGAACCACTGTGGTGTTTTCAAAACATGGCCACAGATTCTTTGACACGCCTCTCATGAAGAAGTGGTATCTATGTCTGCTCCCTCTAAGTCTGGACAAGCTTGTGACTCAGTCGGTAGAGTGGAGGTGATGCTATGTGACTTGGTCATAAAAAGCCATTCAGCTTCTAGCTTCTTCTCTGCATATACTCGCTCTTGGAGCCCTGACCTGCCATGCAAGAAGTCCCAACTATACCAGGTTGCCTAGGTGGCTCAATTGGTTGGGCATCTGACTTCGGCTCAGGTCATGATCTCACCATTCAATAAGTTCGAGCCCCGAGTCGGGCTCTGTGCTGACAGCTCAGAGCCTGGAGCCTGCTTCAGATTCTGAGTCTCCCTCTTTCTGCCCCTCCCCTGCTCATGCTCTCTCTCTGTCTCTGAAAAACGAATAAAGGTAAAAAAAAAAAAAAAAAAAGCATTAAACAAAAAAAGAAGAAGTCCCAACTATCCCAAGACCACATAATCAAGAGGCCACACAGTGGTATTCCAACTGAAAGTCCCAGATGAGCCCATCTTTTACCATCTCAGCCCAGGTACGGGGAAGTGAGTAAGAAAATGTTCTCCAGCCCCACTGTGCCTATCCCAACTATCTCAAGCCTTTCCGGCCACCCCAGCCTTTGGGTCATACCAGCTAAGGATGCTGTGAAGCAGAGAAGATCCATCCCCCTTGTGCCCTTTCCAAATTCCCGATCCACAAAATCTATGGTAAAATGGTTATTTTATGCCATGAAACTTTACAGGGCTGGCTATGAAACAGTGGATAACAAGAACACCCACTAAGGGTGCTTGAGAATGCTTACTGCTTACACTTTGACCCACTCTAGGTATTGGCAGACTTTTAATATTTGTCAATCTTGTACGTACAATGGAATCCTATTCTTTATCATCCCTGGACGTTTCTTCGTCCATGAATTGACTTTATATCCTTTGCTCATTTAGCCATTGGGTTGTCTGTCTTTTTCTTGTTGATTCATAATATCTTCATAGGTAAGGAAATTAGTCCTTTGCTCCCATATAGTGGGTATTTTTTTCTGTTTTTATATTTGTTTATGATACCTGTTTTTGCGACAAGAAATTCTTAATTTTTATATTGTCAGATTTATCACTGTTGGCTTTTTTTTTTAAGTAAACTCCATGCCCAACGTGGGGTTCCAGCTCATGACCCCGAGATAAGAAATCATATGCCCCACCAACTGAGCCAGCCAGGTGCCCTGACCATTGTTTGCTGTTACGATTTCACATGTTTGCATTATACTTGAAAAGGTTTTTCCCAGCTTTAAAAAAAAATCACTATATTTTCACACTTTAACAGTTTATTTTCATAAAATTGATCTATATAGTATTTATTTTGGCATAAGAAATAGGACATAGAACCAACTTTGCCTTTTTCTAAACTATAAACACCATTTGAATAATAATAAAAATAATCATATGCAGAGTAATAACCCAGATAATAATAATCATCTCTCTACACTTGTTCAAAATGCCAATTCTGGCTGCCTATTCCTGTCCCAGTAACGAAATGTTTGTGTTCATAGCTTTATACTATATTTCACTATGTGATAGAACTTATACCCCATAATTTCAAAGGTTTCCTGGCTAGGTTTACATAATTATTTTCCAGATGAATTTTGTCTGGTTCTAAAAAATAATCATATTATACCTTGGTAAGAGTAACTGGGGAAGTTTTACCTTTAACTACAGGGTTTTTTCTATTTATAAAGATAGTAATGGCCAAAACATATGGCTGTTAGTGAATATTAGCTCATTTAACTGACACATCAACCTTAGAAAGTAGGAGCTGTGTTATCCCCATTTTACAAATGAGGAAACAGAAGCGCAGAGTGGCTAAGTAACTTAAGCTCACACAGCTAGTAAATGGCAGAGAAGGGAATTCAAAGTCAGTCAGGCTTCAGAGACTATGCTGTACTTCCCCATTATGCTGCCTTGTGCCTCTATATCCATATGTCTGGGACAGCTGGAGAAAAATATTAAAAACATACTTCTTTTAGGATAGAAAATGGAAAAGGATAGAAAGTAAGTGCCCTTTGTGACATATTTTTTCCAGTTCACTTTCAAAAGGAGAAGTTTAGGAGGAAACCAGAGGAATGTCACAGAGCGCAATGATTTTGAATCTGGCCTGTGATCTTGCCTTTTGATTCTCAGAGAATGAAATGAGGTATAAGGGGATAGTGTATCACTGTTGATGGTTACTTGAAGCATTTTCACTGTTCAAGATGCACCGAGAATTGAAGTAGGAATGGGGTTGGGGAGGGTATCTCTATCTGTATGTCTCTGTCCTCATGTATCTATGTGCACATACACATGTGTATGCCCACAGTCAAGATAGCAAATCTCTTCTCATTGATCTCATGTACGACGACCTATGCAAAATAACTGTGATGTTTAGTAACCTGTGCTTGGAGATCCATATGTATTGCATAATTATCCCCTTATTTAAATTGGATCTTCATACACTTTAAGGCAAAAATAAAGAAAAATGTTCATTTCCCCCTCAACAATTGCTGCTGAAGATCCATAAGGACCATAAGAAGAATGGGGCACCTGGTTGCCTCAGTCGGTTAAGCGTCCGACTCTTGATTTTGGCTCAGGTCACGATCTCATGGTTCATGAGTTCAAGCCCCATGTTGGGCTCAGAGCCGACAGTGTGAAACCTGCTTGGGAATCTCTCTCCCTCTCTGTGCCTCTCTCTCTCTCTCAAAATAAATAAACTTTAAATATAAAATAAAATTAAAAAGAAATCACCTGGATATGATGAGGGACAGTTGGCCCACACGGACGCATCCTCAAGCTGTACCCTCCCTGCAGCACAGCTGAGAACATTGGGTCCTCTTAACCCTCAAATTACCACCAACTCTGTTGGGGGGCTGGGGGGGGGAGTTTTTTCACAAATTGGGCTTTAGCAGCTTCTTTATCCTCCTGCATTGGATCAAGGCCGCTTAAATACAGTTCTTAATCCTTGAAAAGAAAGCAAATCCTAAATACAACCACACCTTTGTCCTAAGCAGTGGCATGTGGCTGTTCCCAGCAAGAGCCTGTTCCGCGGATCCTCAGGAACGAAGTCCAAGGAGGACACACAGAGCAGTAAGCAAGTACTTAGCTGAATGATTCCTCTAAGCTTTCATACAGATTAAGAATACTGGGGGAAAGGAGCAATAAGGAGGAATTATTCATGAAGTAATTTTCATTCTTTAACAAATTAAAATCCCCGTTACACATCCAGGCATAGCCTACCTAAGTATGCAATGCCTGACCACAAATTATCTCTAAATATCACTGTTTTCACTCTGAATGAGTTAAACCGAGAGAACTGGACTTAAATGACAGTAATCTGAAGCCCATGAAGTTCTTGCAGTTAGAATTTATGCAATACCAAAAAAAGGGGGGGATGGGGGAAGGGTTGGGGAGAGAAAGAGAGAACATTTTCCTTTCCTACACATGCTTCAAAAATAGAGCAGGTTTGTAGATTATCAGTGGTTCTTCAGGACTGCTCTATAATTCAAGAGAGTAAAACTTTTTAAAAATATTTATTTATTTAGTTTTGATAGAGAGAACGTGAGTGGAGGAGGGGCAGAGAGAGGGAGAGAGAGAGAGAGAGAGAGAGAGAGGGAGAATCCCCAGCAGGTTCCACACTGTCAGTGCAGAGCCCCACGTGGGGCTCGAACTCAATCATGACCTGAGCCGGAGTCAGGCGCTTAACCGACTGAGCCACTCAGGAGCCCCAAGAGAGTAAAACTTTTAAAAATGATCAAAAGATTTGAACACTTAACGGAAGGCGGTGTATGAAAAGCCAGTGATGAGAGAGCTTCTTCTCAGTCTGCAAACCACAAATAGGAGACACTCTATTCATCCACTAGGATTGCTAAAATTAAAAAGACTACCAACATCAAAATGTGGTGAGGAGACAGCAGCTCAAACTCCTATATTGCTGATGAAAATGTAAAATGGCACAACCACTTTGGGAAAAAGTCTGGCAGTTCCTTATAAAGTTAAACATGCACTCACTGTGAGACCAAGTAACTCCACTGCTATGCATTTAGGCAGGAAAAACAAGAACATATGTCCACAGAAAGGCTTGTACAAAATGTTCACAGCAGCTTTATTCATAAAACTAAACAAAAGTCAAATAAAATGGGGGTAGAGGGGGCAAAGAGATGCCCATCAACAGGAGAACGGAGAAGTAAGGTACGGTGCATTCATACACAATGAATTTATATATAATTCAACAATAAAAAGGAATAAACTATTGACAACGTGGGTGAAACTCAAATACATTTTGCTGAGAAAGGACCTTCACACACACAAAAGTACATACTGTACTTTTCCATTCGCATGATGCTTTACGGTGGGCAAAGCAAATACATGAAGGTAAAACTCAGAATGGAGGCTGTCTGTGAAAGCTCTCCCTCTGCGGTGGAGATTGGCTGGGAGACCAACATGAGAAAACGTCCTGGAGTGATTATAATGTACTTGTCCTGACTGAAGTTTGGTTTACATGGAGGACTTTGTGAAAATCTAGTGAATATAGACTTTGAGATTTGTGCATTTCATCATATGTAAACAGTACCTCAAAGGAAATGAAACAGAGCAAATATTGAACTCTAGTGAATGCTATTAATGCTGAAGTACTTAGGAGAAAGAGGACTTATGCCATTTACCTTGAAATAGATTTAAGATTTAAAAAAATTTTTTTTAATCTTTAATTTTTGAGAGAGAGACAGCATGTGAGCAGGGGAGGAGCAGGGAGAGAGGGGAGACAAAGAATCCAAAGCAGGCTCCAGCCATCAGCACAGAGCCCGACGTGGGGCTCGAACTCACGAACCGCAAGATGATGACCTGAGCCGAAGTCGGACGCCCAACCAACTGAGCCACCCAGGCACCCCTGCCTTGAAATAGATTTAAAAAGGCCAGTTGATGGACGGCTAGAGAGATAGATGGATAGATGGGTGATACAGAAAGGAGAATAAGATGTTAATTATAGACTCTTGGTGGTGGCTAGAAGCATGTTCACTATAAAATTTTTTCAACCTGTATGCTTGAAATTTATATGATAAAATGATGAATTCCACTCCTAGGCATATACCCAAGAGAAATGAAAACATATTCCACCTAACAACTTACACCTAAGTGTCTGTAGGAGCATTACTAAGAATAGCCAAAAAGTGGAAACAACCTGAATGTCCATCGGGTGGTGAAAGGGTAAACCAAACATGACTTACCTGTAAATGGAATATTGTTGGTGATAGGAAGAAACCTATCCGTGAACCTTGAAAACATGATGCCAAGTGAAAGAAGCCAGTAGACCACATAGCGTATGATTGCATTGATGGGAAAGCTCAAGGATCTATGGAGACAGAAAGATCAGAGGTTGCCTCAGGCTGGAGGAATTAGAGGGAAATTGGGACTGAATGTTAAGGGGTGGGGGGTTCTTTTTGAGGGGATGAAATGTTCCCAAGTTGATTGTGGAGATAATTATGAAACTCTGTAACTGTATTAACAGCCATTGCCTTGTACATTTTAAATGGGAAAAATGTACAGTATATGATTTATAACTCAATAAAGCTGTGATAAAGAATAAAATACTGGAAAAATTATTAGGATCAATCGTATTATTACACGATTAGTTGCCTGATTAACTACAGATTTCACTACAAGTGAAAACATCCTTGTCATATGCTCTAATATGTATTTTTAAGTTTTTAATGTTCATATATTTTAATATGTAGTTTTAAGTTTTTAAATGAGTTTTAATTCTTTTTTTTTTTTTTGAGAGAGAGTGTGCAAGCAAGCGGGGGAGGGGCAGGGAGAGAGGGAGAGAGGGAGAGAGGGAATCCCAAGCAGGCTCCACGCTGTCAGCACAGAGCCCAATGCAGAGCTAGATCTCACAAACCGTGAGATCATGACCTGAGCCAAAATCAAAAGTTGGGCACTTAACCAACTGAGCCACCCAGGCACCACTCTAATATGTATTTTTTTAATATAAATTTCTTAGAAAGGAATTTCTAAATTCATGGAACATTTGAACTTGGTATTCATCTTTGATTTGTCAAGCTAATTCCAACTGGAGGACTCTGATATTCTAAAGCAGATGGCTTTGGGGTCTGTTTTTTGTTTGTTTTCAACAATTCCTAGTGACAGATGTCTCAGGCAAGGGAGTTAGAAATGCCTGAACACTCCCTGCTGGTCACCCCAGGTCCCTGTGAAGTCTCAAGGGACGGAGTGACCCAGGGAATGAGTATGCGTGAAACAAGGAAGTTGTTGTTTATATAGGCCACCGGTTCTCAAACTTGGGTGCGTATTGGAATCACCTGTGGGCTTTTTAAAAAATCACTGACACTTCTTATCCCTCCCAGAGATCCTGATGTAATTGCTCTGGGGTGCAGTATGCGAGCCGAATTTTTTTTAAGCTCCCCAGGGGATTCTAATGCGTACTCAGGTAGCAATCCACTAAACTGGGACCTACAGCGAGCTCTGGGAGAGCCAGGCTGGAGCAGAGGCTCAGAATCCAGATCCAAATGCTGGACTCTCACCCCTCCCTAGGTGGCCCCAAGATACAAGAACCCTCAGCAAGGGTGACCAGGTGTGATGTCATCATCCTCTTTCAATTTTTCAAAAGAGAACACATTACATGATTCCAAGTCAAACTCTATTTAAAAAAGGGATTTCGAGGGGCGCCCGGGTGGATCAGCCAGTTGAATGGCCGACTCTTGATTTAAGCTCAGGTCATGATCCCAGGGTTGTGGGATTGAGCCCCTTGATGGGTTCTGTGCTGAGTGTGGAGCCTGCTTGAGATTCCCTCTCTTTCTCTCTCTCTCTCCCTTTCTCTACCCGACTTGTGCTCTCTCGCTCTCTCTCTAAAAACACATAAATAAATAAATAAATAAATAAATAAATAAAGGCATTTCATGACAAGCTTCCTCTTACCCTGACCCCACGGCTCAATTCTCATCCCATCTCCCAACCCCAAGGAGGCACCACTGCCAATGGTTTCTTCTTTATCTTTCTAGGGAATTCAAACCAATCCAGATACATGTTCTTTTTTCCTCCTTCAAAAAAAAAAAAAAAAAAGAAAGAAAATATAGAACTTGGGGCACCTGGGTGGCTCATTTGGTTGAGTGTCCGTCCAACTTCGGCTCAGGTCATGATCTTACGGGTTCATGAGTTTGAGCCCCTCATTGGGCTCTCTGCTGTCAGTGCAGAGCCTGCTTGGGATTCTCTGTTTCCCTCTCTCTCTGCCCCTCCCCTGCTCACTCTCTCACTCTCTCTCTCTCTAAAATAAATAAACATGGGGGTGCCTGGGTGGCTCAGTTGGTTGAGTGTCCGACTTCAGCTCAGGTCATGGTCTCGCAGTTCGTGAGTTCGAGCCCCACGTCAGGCTCTGTGCTGACAGCTCACAGCCTGGAGCCTGCTTCAGATTCAGTGTCTCCCTCTCTCTCTCCCCCTCCCCTGCTCATGCTCTCTCTCTCTCTCAAATGTTAAATGTTAAAAAAAACTTTTTAAATAAATAAATAAAATAAATAAACATTAAACAAAAAGAAAATGTCAAACTTTATGCTACTTTTTTCTGGGAAAATCTTGGAAATAAATTTATCTCAATATTTAAAGATCTTCCTCATATTTTTACATCTGGTATTCCATTATGTGAATGCACTGGAAATTATTTTTTTTTTTTTTAAGAAAGAGGGAGAGAGAGCACAAGTAAGCAAGAGACAGAGAGAGACAGAGAGAGAGACAAGTGGGGCTCACCCGAAGTGAGGCTCATGGTTTTTTTTTTTTTCGCCCAAAGCAGGGCTCATGCTCGCCGGATGCAGACTTGAACTCACAAACCCTGAGATCGTGACCGGAGCCGAAGTCAGACGCTTAACCGGCTGAGTCCCCCAGGCGCCCCAGAAATTATTATTTTTTAAAATTTTTTTTAACGTTTTATTTATTTTTGAGACAGAGAGAGACAGAGCAGGAACGGGGGAGGGTCAGAGAGAGAGGGAGACACAGAATCCGAAGCAGCTCCAGGCTCTGAGCTGTCAGCCCAGAGCCCAACGCGGGGCTCGAACTTACGGACTGCGAGATCGTGACCTGAGCCGAAGTCAGACGTTTAACCGGCTGAGTCCCCCAGGCGCCCCAGAAATTATTTTTAAATGTATTTATCGACGGGCATTTAAGTAGTTTCCTATCTTGTACTACAGGCAGTGCTCCCACGAATAACCCCGTGTGTGCCGTGTTGCACAGGCAGGAACACGACCACTGGATAAATTCCTAAGAGCAGGATTGCCGGGTCAGAAGGCTGTGCCTTTCTAATTCTGACGGACATTGTGCGATTGCCCTCCAGAAGGTTGTTGCAATTTACTCTTGGACCAGCGACGTGTGAGAGTCCCTCCTTCCCCACCGCCTCACCACAGAGTGCGGTGCCCTCCTCTATTTCACTATTTCCCTCCCCCCCCCATAGGATGAAAAATGACATGTCAGTGTATTTTGGTTTGCTGGTCTTTCTTCTTGTGACCTAGAAAGCCTTTTCCTGTGTTTAAAATCCTCGGTAACTCCTCCCCTATGACAGTTCACTCACAGCCGTTGTGGTCCCACTAGCAGCACAGAAGCAAAGTAACCTCGCAGAGCGTATGGTTTCGCTCACTGTCCACACAACCCGTTAAGTTAGCGATTCTCCTGGGAGGAACAGGGAGGTGGGTGGACAGATGGACAAACAGAGAAGGAGAAGCCCTCTGTCCTCAACAAAATGATCTTATCGCTGTAGACCTCTTTCCACCAATATTCCTGCATTTCTTTTTCTGAGTATTGAGGCGCCATTATACCATCAGTAGCCATAATTAAACTACCATTTCGTACTTTCCACATTTTCTTGGCCTTAAGCTACTCCAAACAGAGCTAATTATCCAAAACTTGAAATGATGCTTCTATCATATGCAACCGTTACGCTCTCAGCATTTTGTCTGCAAACCTAGAAGTACAAAATCTCTGATTTACACTTTACTGTTTCCCCCAAAGCCCTTTCCGACTGGAGAACTTTGCGTGTGTCAATCCTCTTACTTAGTTTGGTTTCCTTTGGTGTGAATTAGAAGACCCAATAAGGACTTTGTAATGGCATCTAGCCAATCCCGCAGGTGTCTTGCAGGACAGAGGGTATCAATTTCTTCTTTTAAAGCATTTCCAAGGAAAGATCCTGCATTTTCTCAAAAATTCTCTGATTCCAGTGTTTGTGATCTAGTCATCACAACAGCTTTCCACCAGCTAGTGCCTCAAAATGATCTCATTGACCATCCTGACGTAATTTGATGCTGATCACTCCTACATTTTTCTCCAGTTCTCACAAATCAGTCATCAAGACAGATCCACGCTGTAATTAACTTATGACTTTGATTTCTTCCATGGTAGAATGAACAGACTTTGATTTTTTTCCACGGTAGAAACACCTCTGTATTTGCTTCCAAATTCAGGCGTGCAAAAAATTTCGTCTAAGTCAATTTCTATTCCAAACTGCACCCCACCAGGCAGGAAGAAACTCAACCCCAGCCCGGGTGAGGGGGGTGCGTGTGCTCAACACCCTCCTGCCTCCATACCTCTTAGGGAATAGTAGAGTTCCAGGAGCTCAGGTCACATCAAGGTGTGAGGGGACCCTCTGGAAACCACATTCTTGTCCCGGGCTACAGTTCTGCTACTTCTATGTCCTGCTGAGGGGCAGGGACTGTTGGCAAAGCTAGGGGCCACAGGTGAGGCAGGGCTCCCACTGCCTGTGGGACCACAGACTCCTCTTTACTTTTTAGCTTGGGGGAAATCCCTTCTCTTTTCTCATTTCCTTCGGGGGCACTAGCTCTCTCCCTCTCTCCTGCTGCCACAGAACATTGACCACAGTTGGGGTCTCAGCATTTGAAAATCTGAATATCTCAAACAAAATTCCGCCATCGATTTATTTATTCCTCAGTTGTGACGGATGCATGTCAGGATGTGTACGAGCAGGACCCCACCCAGGAAAAGCCCTTGGCGCAGCCAGGGAGACCCCGTGGTTAGCAGCAAGAGCTATACTTACTACGAGGTAAGCACCACAAGGATGGCCCTGGGGACCCGGCAGGAAGTGTACTCAGACGGAGAAGGCGAAGGGGACCTTCTGGGAGGGAGGGAAGGGAAGGTGTCACAAACAGGTGGTGGCTGGGCCCGCAGTGGAAGAGATGGCGCCAGCAGGTTTCATGCCACAAATGGCTCTTTTCAATCCTCTTTGCTCAAATATTTTTGACATTAATTACACTTGAGTTATCTCAGCTCTTACTCGCAAGTGTCTCTAAGAAAGTCTCCGGTTTAGCAGACCCCTCCTTGCTGTCCCATTGAAACGTTTCTGGTGTTTTCCAATATAAAAATATATGTTATTTCCTACTTAATATTTTTTCAAGTGCCTTCTAACTTGATGGGACATCAATTCATTTGTCCTTAGAGAGCCATCTCTCCTAAAACTAAAAGGTAACCTATCTCGAATTTTTGTGTGTCTTGTGGGGGTATAGTTAGTATAAGGTACAACTAAGCTCCTTTTATTATTTGTCTTCCTCTTGTATTACTGAAACCCTGAAAAAAATTGGATCCAAACTCCATCGGTGGATGAACATTAGAATGATAGAATTCGTGTATCGTTACTTAGATGACTTCGCTCGGTCCTTTTACGTGAATTCTATTTTACAGCGTTTTCGTGATGGGCAAACTGAGTCTTCTCTATTGCCCTAAATCACAGGAATTGCAAAGGGCTGATTTGGGAATGGCACAATTTATTGTCAGTTTACCCAAAAAGTTCTATAATGTAACCCAGAAGAGTGTGTTGGGGAGAGGAGAGACGGATGCTCTCTTAGCAAAATAACACCAGAGTATTTTCAGCAGATCTGGCATTAAAATGATGTTAATTCAAGGAACGTGAATCTCTCTAGTGAACCAGGCAGGCTTGGGGGGGGGGGGGGTGAGATGGAGAGGAGAATTTTCAAGGAAAATGATTCCTGCAGGGGTGGGGGGGAAGGGTCGGTGTTAGCTGACTAGAGGATGAGTAGCTAAAGGTTGCACCCCCATTTTCAAACTTTCCCCCAATGCCCCATTCTCAGGAGCAAGCTCACCCTTGTCCTTTACGGGAAAGGCCAGAATACACTAGACCCAAACTCACTACTTGGACTTTGGGGTCTCTGTAATTAGGCCAAACGGAAAAGCCACGGATTGATGTCTGAGACTTCAAAATGTGCAAGAGACAAGGAAGGTTGGAGGGGACTGGAATGTTATCATTTTCATTGAGAGGGTTGGCAGGACCTGGGTAGAGGGCCATGTGTATGTGAGGAGGGGGTCAAATCAGATATTTTAGGGAGCAAAAGTGGCCCATGAGAGGGATCAGGGGACTTGCATGTGGGACCATGTATCAGGAGCCCTGATATATCCAGGAAAGGGTTAATATCCAAAAAATATAAGGAATTCATACAACTGGGTAACCAAAAAACAAATAACCCGATTAAGAATTGGTCAGAGGACTTGAATAGAGATTTTTCCAAAGAAGACATACAAATGGCCAACAGGCATATGAACAGGTGCTCAACATCACTAATCAGGGAAATGCACATCAAAACCACACTGAGATATCACCTCCTACCTGTTAGAGTAGCTATTATCAAAAAAACAAGAGTTAACAAGCATTGGGATGTGGAGAAAAGGGAACCCTTCTACACTGTTGGTGGAAATGTAAACCAGCACAGCCACTAGGAAAAACAGACAGTGTTCTGTTCCTCAAGGAATTAAAAATAGAACTACCATATGATCCAGCGACCCCACTTCTGGGTAGCGGATAGAAACTGTCACTTATAAGATTAATAAATGTGAGGACCTAATGTCCAACATGGTGACTACAGTTAACAATACTGGACTGTAAACTTGAAATTTGCTAAGACAAATTCTCACCGCACACAGGAGAAAGTAACTATAAGAGGTGATGGATGTGTTCGTCAACCTGATTCTGGTAACTGTTTCACAATATATACATGTACTGGATCATCACGTTGTACACTCTAAATATGTATACTTTTTATTTGTCATGTATATCTCAGGAAAATCTGGAGGGGTGGCTAGGGGGAGGTGTCAGCAAGGCTTCTGTTCTCTGAAGGCTCTAGGGGAGAATCTGTTTCCTACCTTTTATAGCCTGAAGGAGATACCTGCATTCCTCGGCACATGACCCCAACATCACACTTCCTTGGTCACACGTCCTTCTCTCACTATGACTCTCCTGCTCCCTTTGATAAGGACTCTTGTGATTACATTGGCCTACCTGGATAACCCAGGATAATCTCTTGATCTCAAGACCCTTAAATTAATCACACCCATGAAGCATGACACAACATAATCACGGGTCCTAGAGATCAGGACAAGGACATCTTTGTGGGGGCGGAGGGTCATTTTTGTACCTACCACACCCATCATCTCCTCAACTTTCCATCCACAGAGAACAAGAGACAGAAAATTAGGAATTAGTCGTTCCCTGAACATTTAGCACCTACTATGTGTTAGCTATTGTTTTAAACACTGGAAATAGAGAATAAAACATAAAAATCCTTCACCTCAAGAAGTTCATGTTCTGGTACTGGGAAAGACAGAATATGCACAGTATATATACAAAATCTGTAGTAATTGAGATGATAAAGAGTTCTAAGGAGAATAAACAGTAATATGGAACGCAGGAAGTGAGTCCACTCAGGGCTTGAGAATTTGGATAGAGTGGCCAGGAAGGCCTTATGACAAGGGGAAGTTCCAGAAAAGACCAGAAGACAGTGAAGGAGAAATATGATAGATATCCATCTATAAGTAATACAAGAAGTATCCATATGGATATCGAGTCGGGGGGGGGGGGGAGCAGTCTAGGCAGAGGGAAGAGCCACCGAAAGTGCCTGGTGTATCTGAAAAACAGCAAGGAGGCTAGTGTGGCTGGGGCAGAAGGAGCCATGGACTCACAGGCTTGGGGACACAGAGGTGAAGGAAGCAGGACAAGAGGCAACGACGGGACTTTGGCTTTGACTCAGGGTGAGATGGGCAGTGGTTGGAGAGTTTAAGCAGAGGAGGGACACCACCCAACTCATTATAAAGGATCTCTCTGGTTGTTGAATCAAGAGTTGATTAAGGGCTGGAAACAGTAGTATAGGCAGGAGACAGTGGTGATATAGACCAAGGGGTAATGATGGAGGTGGTGGGAAGCGGTCAGAGTCTGGCAATGCCAACAGGACTCACTGACAGACCACAATAGGGAAGGAGGTTTGGGGGACGGATGGGTTCCATGCTGAGCATGCTGAGTGTGGGTTGTCCGTTAAGTATCTAAGAAGAGATGCCAACAAGCAGCTGGGCATACAGTTTCAGGGGAGAGGTCCTGTCTAGAGTTAAAAACTTAGAAGTTGTTATGGACTGAATGTTTCTGTCGCCTCCAAGGTCACATTTTGAAACTCCAGTCCCCAATATAACCATATTTGGAGATGGGGCTCCAGATTAGGTAGGTGACTAGGGTTAGATGAGGTCATGAGGATGGGCCACCATGATAGGATTAATTCCCTCATAAGAAAAGAAAGAGAGAGAGATCTCCCTCTCTCCATACACAGGAACCTAGGATATGCCATGTGAGGACACAGCAGGAAGGAGGCCATCTACAAGCGAGGCAGAGAGCTCTCCACAGGAAATGAATTGGTCAGCACGTTGACCTTGCACTTCTAGCCTCCAGAATGGTGAGAAACAAATGTCTGCTGATGAACATCATCCCGTCTGTGGTATTTTGTTATGGCAGCCTGAGCTGACTTAGAAGTTAAAATCACCTAGATGACGTGTAAAGCCAAGGACCCGATGGGCTCACTGAGAAAGTGAGTGAAGCTAGACATCCAAGGACTGAGGCTTGGACCTCCCCTGGCTCACAGGAAAATGAGGAACGCGTTTCCCTGATTTTCATGCTACTAAGTCATCTACAGGAAGTAGCATCTATGCCATATGGGAGGAAAAACGGACACAGTGACAGCCATTTTTGTCAACCCCGCACAGCAATGTTTGTTTATTCCCAATCTGATGCTACTTTAAACGTCCTCAAATGTGAGGGCCACCTTTCCGTGTGAGTTTGCTCAGGCTGCTATAATAAAGTACCAGAGACTGGGGGCTCAAACAACAGAAATTAATTTTCTTACAGTCTGGAGGCTGGAGGCTCTCAGACTCAAGACATTGGCAGACTTGGTTTCCTCTTAGGCTTCTCTCCTTGTTTGCACATGGCTATTTTCTTTTCTTTTCTTTTTTTTTTAATATTTATTTTCATTTTTGAGAGAGAAAGAGACAGAGGAGCAGAGAAAGAGAGAGACACAGAACTGGAAGCAGATTCCAGGCTCTGAGCTGTCAGCACAGAGCCCTATGCTGGGCTCAAACCCACAAGCTGTAAGATCATGACCTGACCTGAAGTCAGACACCCAACCGACCGAGCCACTCAGGTGCCCCACAGATAGCCATTTTCTTCCTGTGTCCTCACATCATCTTATCTTTGCCTGCGTCTGTGTCCAAATCTCTTCTTATGAGGACACTGGTGTTATTTGATTAAGCCCACCCTAATGACCTCATTTGAACTTAATACCTCTTTAAAAACTCCATCTCTTGGGGCACCTGGGTCACTCAGTCGGTTGGGCGTCCGACTTGGTTTTGGCTCAGGACATGATTGACCCCTGCGCCAGAGCCTGTTTGGGATTCTGTCTCTCCCCCTCTCTCTGCTCTTCCCCTGCTCGTGTGTGCTCTCTCTCTCTCAGAAAATAAACAAACTTAAAAAATATCAACTTAAAAACTCCATCTCTAAATAGTTGCATTCTGAGGTGCCAGGGTTTATGACTTCAACATATAAATTTCAGGGACACACAACCCAGCCCATAATACTGCTTCAAGAGATGAGTTTTGAGGTGCCTGGGTGGCTCAGCCAGTTAGTTAAGCGTCCAACTTGGGCTCAGGTCATGATCTCACGGTTTGTGGGTTTGAGTCCTGCATTGGGCTCTGTGCTGACAGCTCAGAGCCCCGAGCCTGCTTCGGATTCTGTGTCTCCCTCTCTCTCTGCCCCTCCCCCACTTGTGCTCTGTCTCTCTGTCACTCAAAAATAAATAAATGTAAAAAGAAGAAGAAGAAGAAAGAAAGAAATGAGTTTTTCTTTAGTCTTTGTGTTCATATAACTTCTCACCCCATCTGTGACAGAGACTGAGGCACCCTAGACCCCTCAGTGTCCAGTCCTGCCTGGTAAAGGGACCCTGTCTTCTAGAGACACTGCAGGGTCCACTTGAGTGACCGCGGACTTGGCTTGTAGCTCCTTGGGCATATTGTTCAAGGGCTGGCAGACACCCAGTGGGCTGAGACGACTTGATAAGTCCTAGAAGAGGGTATGACCTGCACATGTCACCTCCTGGCTTTTCCTTAATGCCATGGCAGCAAAATCCTGCCATGGGACTTTTGTGGTCATGATCATACTCCCTTGCTCTGCCTTTGCAGGGGAGAGCCCTGCTGGGTAGATGGACAAAGTCACTGCAGAAGCACTAGTCAGGCAACGGGGACACTTAAGACAAGTGGGTGAGTTTTAGTGACTAACTGGCCATTTTGCTTGGCCCCTTGATCTCATCACCTCTTTGTTGGTAAATGAAGCTATTAGCCTCTGTCTTTTGTGTCCCTAAACTGATTTTTTTTTTTTTTTTGCTAAAGCAGAATATTTAGGGCCCAATGTGTACAGCATAGAGGGATCAAGGCACTAAAACTTAGAAGAGGGTCCATAAAATGGAGACCCTGCTTTGTGTTGAAAGCTACAGTTGTCACACACACACACACACACACACACACACGAAACTATATGTTTTTAAGAAATCTGAGAAAACAGCCAAAGAGAATGACATGGGAACGAAATGGAATCACAAAATAAATGGTAGAAAAACAAAACAAAATGGAATCCAAAATCTGCCCTCAACCTAATAACCCTTACTGGAAAAAATAGGCAGAAAGTTCCAGGCCTTGATAGAAGTGGTAAGATGCCAGGCATCTCTAAAGTAGACACTCTCTAACATACTGCAATTTGAAATTTTGATATTTAAAAGATAGAATAGTGGAAATATTTGAAAGAGATCCATGTCTATTAAAACCAGTAGTGCTGGAAGATCAGAATGTGAATATTATTTTGCCTTTTTAAAAATATTTTTAGTATTATATTGAATTATCTTAGGATAATATAGAAATTCAAATGGGAATATATGAGAAATATTTTAAGGTATTCATAAAAACAATACTACATGAAAGTAAGTATTGTGACTAGGCTATGGATCAACATTCCTAGAACTTGTAGAGTTTTTTAGTAGACCACAGAATTTATGCTCTCCAACTTCCCATCATTTGCCAGAATTTCTTGTATATTTATGTGCTATCTTGGCTCAGTTACATACTAGCAATGTAATCTTGAACATCTAACTTCATTTTTCATAGCCTTTGTTTCTGCATTTGTGGAGATGAAAATCACTTTCTCACATGGCTTTTTGGAAGAATCAAATAAAACCATACAACTAAAGCATCCTTCTCTTGGGAAAAAAAAAAAAAAAAGCAGATGAGGCACCTGGGTGGCTCAGTCGGTTGAGCGTCCGACTTCAGCTCAGGTCATGATCTCATGGCTCGTGAGTTCAAGCCCCACATCAGGCTCTCTTCTGTCAGCACAGAGCCCACTTCAGATCCTCTTTCCGCCTCTCTCTGCCCCTCCCTTGCTTGTGCTCCCTCGAAAATAAATATTTTTTTAAAAAAGAAAAAAAAAGCAGAGGTGGGGTGGGGCAAAAGAGAAAATTCTCCTGGGGAGTGGTGCTTGACCTGGTCGGTCACATGTGCCTCCTTGGGGTTTTCACACTTCAGGGACTGGTCTCCTAGGGACACCGGAGCGGCATGGGGCCTCCCGCCTCTCCTCCATTGAACTCATGTATCTGGTGGACATTTGTTGGATTATTTGACCAATAGACCCAGCCTCCTCCACAGATGCAATCCTGACCCACCCAAGGAAGTACTTGATGGGCCTGAGATGGGCACTCAATACCAAGAGGACCCTAAGTCCTTTCCCTGAGAATTTGGAGGAGGAGGGAAGAGAAACTATGCAGTCTATCTCGATTGCTGTATCATGTAAACTTGGAAACTGTTGTTGACAACTCTTTTCTACCATTTGAACTAGAAAACAGAAACATTTAGTTGGCAGTATGAAAGACAGACAGAGATATTCCCAGGGAGGCAAAGGCAAGAGGCAGAAACGTGTATTCTTTTCCCAGAGCGGCCATAACCGAACGTCTTTGACTGGGATGGCTTAAAATATAAAAATGTATGTGTCAAAGTTCTGGAAGCTAGAAGCTGGAAAGCAAGTGTCATTAGGGCCATGCTCCCACTGACGTATCCAGGGAGAATCTGTTCTATGCCTTTCTCTTCACTTCCAGTGTTTATTGGCAATCCTTGCTATTCTTGGTTTCTAAAGACATCACTCCAGTCTCTCTACCTCCCATCTTCACATGGCGTTCTTCCCTCTGTGTCTGTTCATCTCTCCTTCTCCTTTTCTTATAATGATACCAGCCATATTAGGTTGTCCCTCCCCTCCCCCCCATTCTAGTATGTTCTCAGCTTAGCTTGATTACATCTGCAGAGACCCTATTTCCAATATAAAGCCATGTTCACAGACCCCAGGAGTCAGGTGTTCAACGAATCTTTTGGGGGACACAATTCAATCCAAAACAGGAGTTCTTGGATTCTCTACTGCTCACCACCCCTGGTTCCATTTCTAAAGCTAGCTGTATCCTAGCCTTTGCATTCTTTGCGGTACCTGAGTAACAAGGCCCATCATCACAAGAGCTAGCCAGAGCTGAGTTGTGCTATTTACCGTGAGAGAGTCCTCATTAATGTGCTAGGCATGTTCCAACTCCATTATTGTTTCCTCTTTTCACACCTGAGATGTGCCACAGCTTTTAAATTTTTCACTAAATGCCGAAAGGGTAGAGGAGGGTCAAACAGGAAAATGATGTAACTAACAATATGCAGGTTTCTGACCCAATCACCTCTTCTGAGAGTGAACTCACCGACGTCCAAAGATAGCATTTTCCAAATCATATAGTACAAAGTGATATCTCAGGGAAAAAATTCGCAACAAAGAAACAAAGATAGTTGTACTTTAAACTTTATTTATTAAACTTTTTTTTCCAATGTTTATTTATTTTTGAGACAGAGAGAGACAGAACACGAGTGGGGGAGGGGCAGAGAGAGAGGGAGACACAGAATCCAAAGGCTCCAGGCTGAGCTGTCAGCCCGACGTGGGGCTCGAACCCATGAACTGTGAGATCATGACCTGAGCCGAAGTCAGATGCTCAACTGACTGAGCCACCCAGGTGCCCCCATAAATTTTATTTTTGTAAAGCATTACACAGGAGGACCCTGAGAGCTGAAGAGATTACTGATTTGCCCAAGAGCCATGGCCAAAGCAGCAAATGAGGGATAGGAAATTCTTCTTCTCCATCTCACTTCACCATACCTTGTGATTGAATGTGTCCGACTTTGGCTCAGGTCATGATCTCACCGTTCGTGAGTTGGAGCCCCTCGTGGGGCTCTGTGCTGACGGCTCAGAGCCTGGAGCCTGCTTCGGATTCTGGGTCTCCTTCCCTTGCTTCCTCTCCCCTGTTTGTGTTCCCTCTCTCTCTCTCTCTCTCTCAAAAATAAATAAATATACATTAGAAAAAAGAGAGAGAGTGAGAGAAAAGTGGAAAGCAGATTCTTATTCAGTCAAGGTCCCACCCAGCAAGGTCTGTGCAAGAAACCAGTGAAACTATTACTGCCTAATTCTGCATTTCTACGTGCTTTTAAGAAGCCCATATTTCTACTGTACATGCAGATTTCACTCTTGTCCCCCATTTGTTCTAATCTGTGCTTCTGAAATAAACATTTTAGTTGAAAAAACATACTATGCAAAAAACGGCACGAACGAAAAATGAAAGGGGACTGTTTTAGATTAACAAAGACTCAAGAGACAGAACCAAAGAACATGTGTGGAATTTGTTTGGATTCTGATTCCAGCAAAACAAATGTAGAAAGGCTTTTTAATACAACCAGGGAGTTTTTATTATGATCTGGGTATTACAATTCCAAGAATTATTGTTAATTTTGTTAGGTGTGATAAATGGCCTATGATTATGTAAGAAAATGTCCATAATTTTTAGAGATACATTATGAAGTATGTAGGGGTAAAATGTCATGAAACCTGAAATGTGCTTTAAAATATTGCAGCAAAGGAGAAAAAGAGAGACTCTATGTGATAAAATCTTGGCGATAACTTACTCTGTGTTTTGTTTTATGGAAATTTATTCTTCTATCTTTTATACTTTTGTTTTAAATTTGTCATGGTAAATTTAGAAAGTACATATAAATAAAATATCTATAGAGTTATCACATGATAACCTGTCTTTATCATGTGATAATCGCATAAACTCAAACATACATTTTGCATTAGATAGTTTCTTAAGTGAGTTCCTGGTGCTCTTGGCCATGGCAGCACATTTTTTTATTTAATAAAGTTTAAAGCAAATCCTAGACATCATGTTATTTCACCCAGGCATCCATTTGGGGCAGTTTGCTCCAAATAGGAAGGAAATAAAAATAATCACTGCTTTATCGAGATTTCGTTCTGGTGCAGGCAGCTGGGGGGCGGCCAGTGAGTCAAGAAACTAATAAATATAAGCGTATCGAGGGGTGATAAATGCTAATGAGAAAAATAAGTGGGGTGAGGGCACAGAGAATGATAGGGAGGGTGCAGTTTTACAGTGTGGAGGTCAAGGATGTCAGAGCAGAGGACTGGGCTATGTGGAAGCCAGTCTGGGCAGAACGCTCCAGACAGAAGGAACAGCATGTGTTCAAGAGTCTAGGGAGAGTAGTGGGGTAGGGCATTAGGTGATGAGGTCAGAAAGGTGCCTGGACTGGGGCGCCTGGGTGGCTCAGTTGGTTAAGCGTCTGACTTGGCTCAGGTCGTGATCTCCTGGTTTGCGAATCGGAACCCAGCATTGGGCTCTGCGCTGACAGTGCAGAGCCTGCTTCTGGTCCTTTGTCTCCACCCCCCCTCAAAAATAAATACACGTTAAAAAAAATTAGATAAAAAAGAAGGATGCCTGGACAAGATGAGGTAGGGGTGTGTTGGGGCAACCCCAAATCCACCCCAGGTTCAAGCGATTCATAGGGGGACCCACAGACTCAGCATATAATCGTACTCATGGCTACAATTTATTACGTCCAAAGCAAAATCAGCAAAGACAAAAAGGTGCATGGGGCAAAGTCAGGAAAGCCAGGTATACGCTTCCAGAATCCTCTGCCCGTGGAGTCACACAGGACATGCTCCATTCCCCAAGCAAGTTGTTGTGATGACACGTGTGAAGTGTTGCCTACCAGGAAACCTCATTACCGACTCAGTGCCCAGGGCTTTTATTGGGGGCTGACCACTTAGTGCCCTCTGCCTGACACCTGACATGTCTCTAAATCCCAGCCTTGCAGAAGAAAAGCAGACACTCAGCATAAACCATACTGTCTGTAGAAATAGTTTAGGCCCAGGGAGCTCCTCTTACCAGTTAGTGGTGGGAACCTTCCAGAAAGTCTAAGTTCCTAGTTGCCAGCCAAGGGCTAACCTTGTAATCAGGCCCCTCTCAGGACACTGGTTGCACCTGCTGTGCTTACTGTCATCTGCCCAAGAGCCTGGTAGGCAGCAGTGAGGATTCTGGAATGTGGGAAGGGGAGGACAGAAATGCTGTAAGCAGGACATCAGGCTGCTCATGTCTTCCCCCGAGGGTTTGTGGAGACAATGAGAGAGAACAGAGATCCCTGGGAACATCAATGTCAGTGATATGCTTCGCTGGGCAGAGCCCGAAACCCCGCACCCCTCCTGGATGGGGTCCGGTTTCAGCAAAGCGTGTGAGTGAGTAGCCTGCGCTGGGGAGGGAGGGATTCCCACCTCCCCATGGCCCAGGCATGCTTGCAGGAGGTCCCTAGGTGCTTGGGGCCTGCTGGGCTGGGGAGCTTCTGAGACCACCTTTTGGCCAGTAGAGACCTGGGGAAGAACCAAAGGAGGTAGCCACCTTCTAGGGTTCAGTGCCAGGTGTCAGCATCCCAGAAGGTCAGCTCGGAGGGGGCCAGTCACATTTCAATGGTTTACTAGCATAGGGACTCGAAAACACTAGGTAATCACAGCAGGAACCAGCACATACCTAGAGGACAGGGTATAATTCTCGGGTCCCTTCCCATCCTGCCACCATGGGGTCAGGTGAAACCCCTACTATGGACCAAATTCCCATAGTATACTCCCCCCACCCATTCATGTGTTGAAGTCCTACCCACCCCCCCCCCAATGTGATGGTATTTAGAGGCAGGATCTGTGGGAGATAATTCAATTTGGAAGAGGTCATGAGGGTGGGGCCCTCACGATGGGATGAATGCCCTTACAAGAAGAGAGAGAGCTCTCTCTACCCCGATTGCTCCCCATGTGAGGACACAGCAAGAAAAGGGCTACCTGTAAGCCAGAGAGAGGGCTCTCATTGGAGCCTGACCATGCGGGAACCCTGATCTTAGACTTGTGGCCTCCAGAACTGGAGAAGATAAATGTGTGTTAACTCTCCCACACCCATCTCTACTATTCTGTTATGGCGCCCAAGCTAAGACACCACTTCTACACCAGATGCCAGGAAGGCAGGAAGAAAAGGAGGAGGCCAGCATTGAATTCACATAGTTTAAAACCCTGGCAAGTATGAGCATTTATCCTGAAGAAATCAAGTAATTTCAAAAGATACCTTTCTTTTTACAAAAATAGCCTTTGTTATTAAGCTTTGAAAGTCCATAAAGCCTATTTTAAAAATCCCCAATGGAAGCTTCAATTTTAGCGCTTTTACCCTTTTTTTTCTTTTTTAAGTAGGCTTCACGCCTAGCAGAGAGCTCAGTTCGGGGCTTAAAGTCACGACCCTGAGATCAAGACCCGAACTGAGATCAACAGTTGGATGCTTAACCAACTGAGCCGCCCAGGTGCCCCACTTATAGTGCTTTTAAAATGTAGTCTTCAGGGCACCTGGGTGGCTCAGTAGGTTGAGTGTCCAACTCTTGACTTCGGTTCAGGTCATGATCTCACGGTTTGTGGGTGCGAGCCCCACATCAGGCTCTGTGCTGACAGCGTGCAGCCTGCTTGGGATTCTCTCTCTCCATCTCTGCCCCTCCCCCACTCTCACACACGAGCTCTCTTTCTCAAGATAAAGAAAATAAACTTAAAAAAATAAATTGTATTCTTCAGTGTCAACACAGTTGTTTATAGCACTTTTCCTAGAAAACCTTAAAATTTAGTCAGAATTTTAGAAAATGTTTAACAAAGAACATAAGCAGAATTTTCATGTTCTGATAGTTGACATAGTAGGAAAACATAATGGAGAACCGTATGAACTTCATGGGAATTGAAAACCATATAAACTAAAGGATGTCTGGGGTGCCTGGGTGGCTCAGTCGGTTGAGCGTCCGACCTTGGCTCAGGTCATGATCTTTCAGTTCGTGGGTTCGAGCCCTGCATCAGGCTCTGTGCTGACAGCTCGGAGCCTGGAGCCTACTTCGGATTCTGTGTCTCCCTCTCTCTCTGTCCCTCCCCTGCTCATGCTCTGTCTCTCTCTGTCTCAAAAATAAATAAAAACATTAAAAAAAAAAAACAACTAAAGGATGTCTTTTAAAGTCAGGGTGCAAGGTTAGAAGTTGCTTCTAAATCATTTTGTTTGGATCATTTCTTCCGAAATAACATTTCTAACGTCTAGTGAAGACAAACAAAGGAGCCAGAAATTACAGAGCGACAAAAATCTACCGTGCTATGGTATAAGAAAAGGGGAAGTATATCTATCATGTTCTTGCCCCTAGAAACATTTGTTGTTATTTCTCGTTTATTAATTTTCCCCCCGAAAGAGACCATTCAAACAAGAAGAAAATGACACAGTGAAGTAGAGTTTAATGTTTTTCCTTTGACAACTCAGCAGAGTGGAGTGCTCACAGGAAGATCTGATTGGTTGTAGTAAACTAAAGAAGCTGCATTTCCTTGTACATCTGAAGGGTGTGCGTAAGAGTGTGCGTAAATTTGCAACCCCGTGTGCATTCAACAGATACTTATGGGTACCTACCATTTGCTAGCACTGCAGGGAGCTAGGGAGCTAGGTATTCTTGTTGGGGGTAAGACAGACTCAATCCCTCCTCCCATGGGTATGAAGCCCCACAAAGTGGGGCTGAACGTGGCAAAGGTGGTCAGGGATGACAAGTCCCCATGAGTGTCCATTAGCCTGAGACCCTACACGAATGCATGGGATTTAATCAGGCAAGAATAGGAAGGACAGTTTCTTCTGAAGCCCGGGTCCAGAAAAAAGAGCAAACCTGAGCACACACCCCTCAAAAGCCAGGGGCAGCGTATCAGTCAGGTTCATCAAAGAAACAGAACATGGATGTGTGTTAAGGAATTTATTTCAAGGAACTGGCTCATGTGATTGTAGGGCAGGCGAGCAGACTGGGAATTTTCTACCTGGAGCTGAGGCTGCTGAGATAAAACTTCTTCCTCAGGGAGACTCTGATTTTTGTTAAGACCTTCAACTGATTGGATGAGGCTCACCCAGATTATCAAGGGTAATCTCTACTCTTAATCCGCTGATGAGAGATGTTGGCCACAGCTACAAAACGCTTTCACAGTAACATCTAGATCAGTAGTTAGTTGAATAAATTGGGCTAGGTCGGATAACTACGGCCTAGTCAAGTTGACACATACAAGTAACCATTACAGATGGGACCAGCATTGTAAGCAAGTCAGAAGAGCTGATCTCCATGTATACCCAGTAGGCTAGTGGATTATGGTACAACCAGGTGGAATTGGGCTAGTCAAGGGCTAAGTCCAAGAGTGCTGTCCAGGCCTGGCCTTTGACCAACACCTTCTTTGGATTATTCGCATCAAGAAAGCCAAGGTCCTAGGCACTCTGTATTTCACCTGAGGTTTTCCCTCCCCATCTGGCTTCTGCTAAAGGCGAGGCCCTCCCAGAGAACCGGATCTCAGCTGGAGCTAACTAAGCCCTAGCCACTAACATAGAAGAACAGGGCTTTCCCCTTAAAGGTCTAGGGGACCTGTTTCCTATCCGTACATGCACCTCTCCACCCAGCCAGCTGAATTCAGGGGCAAGTTACCCCATGTGGCAACTGGAGGTTAGTTGCTTCACAACCTAACATACTTCTTGGCACCTGGTAGCTGCTAATTAAATGTCCACGCTCCTCCATAATTCCATGAGATGATATTTAGACCATGCTGGGTATACTTATCTTGGCTCTAGTCACTCTAGTTTGTCAGTATTTTTCTTAAAATGTGTGGTACCCCAAAATCCAGTATCAGTGTTTACTAAAAACATCGGGGGAATTATTATTTTCTGAGATGAATTACTAGATGCCTATTCAAGTAAAGAGGCCACTGGGTTTTATTTTAGCTCTGCATTTGTTCACTTAGAGAATATTTATTGAGCCCCTCCTATGTACCAGTGACTGCTCTAGAAACCAGGTAGAGAGAGGCGAATGCAGCTTACTTTCTAGCAGGGGGAACAGATGTTACACAAGCAGACAGGTAAGTGCCTCAGAGAGTTTCAACTATAAAGTGCCCGGAGGATATATTTAAACTGGAGAATGCGAAGTCAGCCTGTCCTGCCTTGCCTTGTCTCTCCTAAGGACACCACAATGCAGGCTCTTGCCCACGTTTTCTCCTGTCCCCTCTGCTTTCTGACCGACTGTGGTGCTTCCTCATGTGGCCCTGCATGTGTGCTGTGCCTCCTGTCTCCAGGAAAGGTTGAGAATAATAAAAAAAACTTCTGCCTTTATGACAGTCATTTCTGTGTCTATATGTCTTACCATACCTAATTAAAACAAGTCCCGGGTACATTTTTTTACCTAGATCTTTTTTTTTTTACCTAGATCTTTTTTTTTTTTAAGTTTATTTATTTATTTTTGAGAGAAAGTACAAGGGGGGGGGGAGGGGCAGAAGAGAGGGGAAGAGAGAGAATCCCGAGCAGGCTCTGCACTGTCAGCACAGAGCCTGATGTGGGGCTTGAACACACACACTGTGAGATCATGACCTGGGCTGAAGTCGGACGCTTAACTGACTGAGCCACCCAGGTGCCCACAAAACTGTTTTTTAAAAGTTATCTCAATTTTTTCAGCTTCTACTCCCACTTCAAACATAGTGGAATATTTTAACATTTCCCATGAACGTTTCTGAAATTAGAATATGGAAAGTATTAAACTAATGCATGTTTTTATTAAAGCAATGAATGCTGCTTTTAAAATAAAATTAGTCTCTGAAAGGACCCGGGAGTTCATTTTTCTTTTTAATTTAAAGTCTAGGAACTAGCTACTTTACTTCGATTAAAAAAGAAATGATTATACTCTGACCATTCCATGCTTTTATGTGGTTTTGTTGCATTTGGGGCTGTATTTTTTTCTCAGCACAACAAAGAAATATCAAAAAGGATCTCAAAGCAAGAACTTTGGCATTCTTTCCCTTAAAAAAAAATTCTCAAGTTCTGGTTGCTCTTAAAAATTAACAACCATTTCTCCCGACCCCAAACATGTGCTTTCTCCTCGTTATTGTGAAATGAGGGGACGGCTGACTCTGGGAGTAGCTGCTGGGTCCTGTGAAGGAAGCCAGAGGAATCACAGGTAGGGTTTCAGTGCCAATAATTCACGGGAGCCCCACAACTGGGCTGAAGGAGAGAGCACCGTCAAAGACTAAGTAGGCCAATGGCATGGGCATGAAGAAAACAAGGAAGAACAAAAATCCACCCTTGAAATATAAATGCTGCCCTAATTTCAAGGCAGGTTGATGGTACAAATGTTGAATAACGCCCAGGATATCACACAATATCTATAGTCAAGTGAGCCATGCTGAAAACCGTGGATGTATTTAAGACCCAGAGAGAAAAATTATGAAATATTTAAGAACCAGATGGTATTTATGTGTGGATTGATTCTGCCTCATGAAATATATAATGAATTGCTTTTAAAGGTTGATGGGATTTGAATCAATACAGGTGTTTGTTCTAAGTGACTTAGAATGGGAAAATGAATGTCAAGGCTTTGCTGCCCCAAGTTTTCCGTGGTTTGGGAGAGGTTACAGGGAAGGAGCAAACCATCAGGGTTGGGAATACTCTGAACAGGGAAGCAGCAGAATCATCCTGAGATGCCGTCCCTTCTGGAGGGAGGGGGGGCAGGGGTTTTATTACTTTGCTCATGTATTCTCTCATTCATCATTCATTCTAGGCTCCATTATGGAAGATTTCAGCATACGGAGAAGCAGAGAGGCTATTATAGCGAACTTTCATTGGCCAACTTCAACATTTCCCAACTCTCGGCCAATCTTGTTTCAACCCTAATTCACGAACCCCAACACCCATCGATACACACAATCAGGTACTGTTTTGAAGCGAATTCTAGGTATCATCTAAATTCATCTGTAAATGTTTCGGCCTATAATGTACATGCGCGGGTGTGTGCGTGACTCTTTTTAGATGTGATCACGATACCCTTACTTTCACCAGAAATATTCACATTCACATTTCCCCAGGTGTCTCATAAATACTTGTACCCTCGGTCTGTCTGACACTGGGTCCAAACAAAGCCTGTACATTGCATTTGGTCAATGTGTCTCTTAAACCTCTTTTAATGTAGGTTCGCCCTCCTGTTGTTTGTTTGTTGTTGTTGTTTTCTCTTTGCAATTTTTTGTTGTTAAAGGAATCAGGTCATTTGCCTTATATAGTTTTCCACATTCTGGATTTTGCTGACGACATCCTTGTGGTATTAATATGTTCCCTGACCCCGATATATCCTGGACCTGGTAGTTAAACTTAAAGACTTGATTCAGGGGCGCCTGGGTGGCTCAGTCAGTTAAGCATCCGACTTTGGCTCAGGTCATGATCTCATGGTTAATGGGTTCAGGCCCCGCGTCAGGCTCTGTGCTGACAGCTCGGAGCCTGTTTCGGATTCTGTGTCTCCCTCTCTCTCTCTGACCCTCCCCCGTTCATGCTCTGTCTCTCTCTGTCTCTAAATAAACGTTAAAAAATAAAAAAGTCTAAAGAATTGATCCAATTGAGTTCCATTTTTAAAAAAATTTTTTTTAATGTTTGTTTATTTTTGAGACAGAAAGAGACAGAGCATGAACGGGGGAGGGTCAGAGAGAGGGAGACACAGAATCCGAAGCAGGCTCCAGGCTCTGAGCTGTCAGCACAGAGCTCGATGCAGGGCTCGAACCCACGAACCGCGAGATCATGACCTAAGCTGATGTCGGACGCGTAACCGACTGAGCCACCCAGGCGCCCCACATTTATTTTTTTAAAGGAATACTTTATTTGCAAATATTGTAAACTTCCAACAGGAGGCGGATTATATCTGATTGTCTCTTTTTATGTGGTTTGTACCCATTGATGATTCTCGCTTAAATTCTTCGTTTCATTTGCAGACACTTGGACACTGACCGGATATTTTTAGATGCAGTAACGAAATCATGGTTATGCATTGAAAGCGAGCTATTATCTTTTAGAGATATGTACTGAAATATTTACAGATATTCTGGTTCTATTATTCCTTCTTTATTTAGAGAAACTGAAATATTCTAGGACGAGAAACATCTAGAGGAATGCAGTTCATATGGGAAAGGCAGACCAAAGGATTCATTCTTTCCCCTTCTGAGATTTCGAAACAGTAAGTGGGTTCTCAAGGGCCTCTTAGGACTAGTGAGTTGGGTTTTTCTAAAAGCTGCAATATGGGGGTGGCTCAGTGAGTTAAGCGGCCCAGGTGGTGATCTCAGGGTTCATGAGTTTGAGCCCCGCATTGGGCTGTGCACTGACAGGGTGGAGCCTGCTGAGGATTCTATCTCTGCCCCTCCCCCCCCCAATAAATAAATAAACTTAAACAAAATAGCTGCAATATGGACTCATGAATTTTAACACATTTGACATGGGACATGGTCTCTTTCATCCAAAAGCTTTAGGCACTGCAACTCAACTGTAAAAGCAACTTTCTTATTAAAGAAACAACGGTGAAAAGTAACAGGGTGACAAGAAAAGGGACAGGAAGAAAGGGTTTTACAGTGCGGCACGATGAGGAAATGCATTAGGGAAAAGCAAGGAACTTCAGAATGAGAAACTCCAAAGTTCAGTTTCCCAAGGATGGCGTGTGGCGTGGCCGGAAGCCCAGCTCGCCCAAGAAAATGTGACCCCTGATCCCCAGCTGCTGCAGGCTCCGTCTGTTTGGGGCTGGACTGAGTCTTCTCACTTGAGCAGTCAGTCTTTCCCCCCTTTATTCAAGTGGTCACGTGCGACAAGAGAGCTAAGCCCCAGAGCTCCTGAGTCTCTCTGTTAAAGTGGGGGCGGGGGTGCTGCGGAGGAAAGGAGATGTACTGGCATCCAGCCAGACGACATCTAAGAAGCACGAATAGTAAGACAATGGTGACTGTTCTTTGCTGATTTTTCTATCACCCAACAAATGCTGTAAGTCACCTAGAGTGACTCATTAGCATTCTCTATATCCAGCTGGGTGCACAGAACCTCCGGGAGCCAGGGCCAGAGGGGACGTGACCCCCGCAGGTCACCACACGTGCAGCTTGCAAAACCCGGGCACCTGGAGGCTTTGAGAAGCCATCCCACAGGCTGCTGCAGAAAGATGAGCAGACCTTTATTAAGGGGATAATTAATTAGTCCTGAAACCTCGTAGCAAATTATGCATTAATGATGCATTAATAATTCATAGGCAGCCACTCACGATTCCCCACGCCACCTCCTGGGAGACAGCTTCCTGCATCTAGAACTTCTTGAGGGAGCCCCCAGTTGAGCAGTTATTAGGGAAAGCCGGGCAGTAGCCTTGAGCCTGGCTGTGGGAAAAGTACAGAAATCATGCGTGGCCCATTGGGACTAGCTGCTTTCATCCCACAAGGAAAGCAGGCCGGAAATTAAAGATGCACAAAATACCAAAATGAAGAAAATCCTAGAAAGAGGGAGCTGTGGGCTACAGGAATGTTTCCCCCTTCCTTACATTTGCTAGAGACGGTGAGAGCAGATGAACTGAAGGAAATCTAGGCCAGAAGAAGCCACACTAATAACTGATAGCAATATTTATATAGCCCACTAGCGGCTTGATCCCACAAACCATGAGATCATGACCTGTGCTGAAATCAAGAGTCCCACACTTAACAGACTGAGCCACCCGGGTGCCCCAGCAACATCTATATTTTTATATAGACCTTTACCATTTTCAAAGTGCATTATCTCATTTGAGCCTACAAACATCTCCTTGGGGCATCTGGGTGGCTCATTCAGTTAGGTGGCCGACTCCATTTCAGCTCAGGTCATGATCTCATGGTTCATGGGCTCGAGCCCCAGGTAGGGCTCAGTGCTGACAATGTGGAGCCTGCTTGGGATTTTCTCTCTCTCTCTCTCTCCCTCTCTCTCTGCCCTTCCCCTGCCCGTATCCTGTCCCTCTCTCTCAAAGTAAATAAATAAACTTGAAAAGAAAACCACAAAAACAAACAAAAGAATTCCATCTCCTTAAAATAGACACGAATCTGTCTTCTTTCCAGATCTATTTGTTCAACAAAATATTTATTGTATGCAGGCACCGGATGGATTTCAGGAGACCCATATATCAGATGGCTGTGTCCCAGGGTTTAGGTGTTTCTCTTGTAGTTTCTAGTCGTACAAGCCTGAGCTATTTAATTATAAATAATTAAATGATTGTGGCTAAGCCTATTGGTAATTGTAGAAGAAACCGATTAAAAATAATGTGTGCAAAGTCATGTTCACAGCAGCGTTTCTCACAGTAGTCAGTAGGTGGAAACAACCCGAGTATCCATTGACAGATGAGTGGGATACACCCAATGTGGTCCATCCATGCATCGGAGTATTATTCAATCTTGAAAAGGAAGGACATCCGGTCACCTGCTACAACATAGACGAACCTTGAGGACGTTATGCTCAGGGACATAAGCCAGCCACAAAACGACAAATTCTGTATGATTCTCCTCACTCAAGATCTTTAAAGTAGTCAGACGCATAGAGACAGAAAGTAAGGTGGTGGTTGCCAGAGGCTAAGGAGAGGAAGAAGGGGGGAGTTATTGTTTAATGGATACAGAGTTTCAGTTTGGGAAGCTAAAAATGTCTCAGAGATGGGTTACACAACAGTGTGACTGTACTTAACACTCTGAACTGTGCACTTAAAAACAGTACAATAGCACATTTTGTGTCATGTATATTTTACTACACTTAAAAGATAATCATGTGCACAATTCATACAACTGAAAGGGATGCCCGAATGATCACACCTTGAATGATGACAGTTGGCGGGAGTCATGATTATTTACACTGATCTATCATACCTGTCATCATTTCTTATCAACTCTCCTACCAGATCCTGAGACACTATGGCACCTCCTGAGTAATCGCCATGTGCCACACCCTGGGTTTAGCGCTCTGCATTGGCGCGGGAACCCCGCAGCAGCCCCGCGGAACAGCCATCCCTGTTGTCAACAGTTTACAGAGGCAGGAAGCAGATAAGCAGTGTAGGGAGGAGAGATCTGAACCCAGCTGAGTGGACTCCAGACTCCTGGCCCTTAACCAATATGCGTCCTGCCTCTCTCAAGATTAAAATGACTCTCGCCTTAAGATATTGGCTAATAAGAGTAGTGCACAAGGACAGTGTATAAATAAATAAATGAACATTATTGAGTACATGTCCCCGAACTTTACATCAGAAAAAGACGGAGACCAAAATTTATAGCTGGGGTGTACTTAAACTAAGGCCTTGTTTGCCTGGGTATCCTGTGTTTCCATTTGCTAAAATCTAGCCGCTTTATCTCTACTAGATCATCAGACCCTCAAAAGCCAGGATCCTGCCTTGTTTTTGATCCCCACTACCTGGTAACAGTAGTTAGCACATTGTGTGGGTCTTCAATAAAATTTTGCCAAGTTTGGCAAAATTCTCACGGCAGTTGCATCTAGGGCCCCGGGCCAGCTACTTAATTTACACAGCCCAGTGCTAAATGAAAATGCAAGGCCCCTTGTTGAGAAATTATGAAGAATTCCCAGACAGCAACAGCAGAGCATTAAACGAGCCTGGGGTCCTCCTGAGCACAGGGCCCTGTCACAGTTCCTATGCCCATGAAGCTGGCCCCGCCACACAGTGATACGCAGGGATCCATTCTGCTCTTTTCTCTGCTTGGCTATATTTAAATTTTTTTCAATGATAAAATGATTTTACAGTTTGTTGGCTGACTAGATTCTCATTTGTAGGCAATAGCATATAATGATGGTTCTCAAAGTGCAATCCCCAGGCCAGCATTATCAGCATCACCAGCAAACTTGTTTAAGGTGCAAATGCCTGTGGGGTGCCTGGGTGGCTCAGTCCGTTGGGATATCTGGACTTCGGCTCAGGTCACAATCTCACCGTTCACGGGTTGGAGCCCCACATCAGGCTCTGTGCTGACAGCTCAGAGCCCGGAGCCTGCTTCCGATTCTGTGTCTTCCTTTCTCTCTGCCCCTCCCCCGCTCACACCCTGTCTCTCTCTCCTTCAAAAATAAATAAACATTTAAAATAATAATAATCACAATAATAATAAAAATGATGCAAATGTCTGAGCCAGCCTCAGGCCTACTAGATCAGAGGTGGGGCCCAGCAGTCTTTTATATCAAGTCCTCCAGGGGATTCTGGCTGCTGCAATTTGAAAACCACCAATATATGTGGTGCCTAAGGCCATACATTTAGTTGTTAGCCAAACGGACTCAAGCCCCAGAGTCAGGCTGCGAGCTCAATCTTTCTCAGTTACACCATGTAATCACGGGACAAGAGGCAGAGCTAGAGAAGCAATTATCCAGCACAAGTCTGCACAGTGTGCACTATCCTGGTCTCTGTCCTCACTGAGCAGACAGACCAAGCCCTAAAGCCCCTGAAGGTCACTGTGCAGGTATATCTGCTCAGTGTAGACCACTTCCTGAATCCCAGTTTAGCACACACATCGCAGGTTGGAAGGATGGCTGAGTCATTCAACATAACATTAACACTTGTTGACATTCATAGGATTAAAACCTGTGCTCCAGTCCTAACCCCGGGGCTCTATGAGTGTGACCTTCCATGGAAATGGGTCTTTGCAGATGTAATTAAGTTAAGATGGGGTCATGTGTACTGGAGTAGCCTGGGCCCGAATCCAATATGACTGGTGACTTTATAAGAAGAGCAGAAAGACACAGAATTGTTATGGACTGAATTGTATCTCCAGCAAATTCATGTGTTTTAAGTCCTAACCTCTAGTGTGACTCTTTTGGACATAGGATCTTCAGGAGGTAATAAGGTTAAATGATGTCAGAAGGGTGGGGCACTAATCTAATCAGTCTGGTGTCCTTAAAAGAAGAGGAAGAGGCCCCAAAGAACTCCCTTTCTCTCTAGGTGTATACAGATGAAAAGGTCATGCGAGGACACAGCAAGAAAGTGGCCATCGGCAAACCGGGGAAAGAGGTCTTACCAGAAACCAACGCTGATAACACCTTGATCTTAGACGTATTGCCTCTGGAACTGTGAGAAAATAAACTTCTGTTTAAGCCACCCAGTCTGTGGTATTTTGTTATGTCCCCCCTTGCAGACTTTAAAAAAAAAAAAAAAAAAACATCTAAAGATGAAGGCAGAGATGGGAGTGATATATCCGTAAGCCCGTATCCACAGGACTAAAACCCCGCAGATTAGAGCCAAGCTAACAAAGTGCCAAGTTAAATATGTCCTAGCCTGCTACCTTGACAAATATTCCTTCATAATAATCTGAAGGCCGGGTTCTAACAAAACATTCTTGGACTCTGCCGAATATTCCAGAAGCTTGGAGGAATAACCAACTGACTGGCAATACCTCAGCTTGTTAAGAGTTCATTTCTCTCTGGAGACTCTACAAATGACAGTGGATAACAAGCGACAGTGAGAATCAGAGAGACCAAATGTGGCCGCTCTCCCTACACAGAAACAAACGCGGCACGATTTTCCCTGAAATAAGACGCAGCAAAAAATCTCTAGTTTTCAATTTAACAAGGGATGTGAGGCCCTTTTTAGAATGGTTTAATTATTCCTCTAGGTCAGATTCCCTCTTTCAAGATAATTAGATTATGATGATACATTGAAGCTAGCTTTCTTCCTTAACATTTTTATTTTGTAACAGTTTTAATAGAATTCAAATGTTTATTACTACCTATTTTCTGTAATGTAGCTCACTTAACCAATCTAAATTAAAATGTGAATAGGCTAGTCAGTAGTTAGGGGGCCTTTTAAGACATTCGATGTTTGGGGAAGACTTTAACAAATATTCATATTAGAATCATGCTCTATGCAGCCTATATTTATATAAATAAGCAGAAGGCAGAGCAGCAAGCCAGCATTTCCTTCTACTTTGAATGAATACTTGTAGATGTTATATAAAATCTAATGATTTTTGACAATCAGAATAGTGAAAGGACAAGCATCCCCCTGAGGAATAACATTAGAAATTCGGAACGTGTCACAGATGTTTGTTGAATATTGCTTTTACTGAATGAGTCTGAGAAGTCACATGCACGTTACCTAAATGAACTTAGAATTTGGCTTGTGCAGTGCACAAATCCTGGCCCTCTCACAAAGGGAGAGACAAGGTGACATGATTGCCATAGTTTGAAAGAAGCTGGGGGAGAGATGGGGACTGTCCCTAGAAATCTGCATGTAGAGTGCACATCATCTTAGTGATTTGTCGGCACCCAGGACCTGGAGGCTGACACCCCATCTTATATACATTAAAGCACAATGCTGTCATCCCACAGTTGGTCAGCTTGGTGCTGACCACATTTAGAAGAGACAAATAATACAGAGCCCAGACTGCCAGTTCTCCAGTTTCTGATGATAATTCGAGTGATTTACTTGCATCCCTTTTCTCGTGCCCCTGAGAAGTCTTACCAACCTGGGTACTCATTTCCAGGCACCTGGGTTCTTGGAAAGCCCACGTGAGTAACCAGAAGGTGGCCCAGTAAACGCGGAATTAGAGCCAAGAGCAGTGGACGTTTCTGAGCGTGACTCCATTCACCTTACAGTGAGACTTGGAACAGATGTCTCCTGATCAGATTGCTACTGTCCTCCAGGAGAAATATTTTATAGCTTTTGAAAGTCCTTTTCATCTTTTGTCATGGCCCGCCATCATGACCAGAATGGATTCATATTTATTTGAGATTCAGCATATCTAAGTGAACATACTTAAGGCTTCAGAGCTAAATCGCATAAGGCAAAACCATGTATAGTTAGTTAGTTAGATTTGACTCTTCCAGATTTATCCTGGGTAACCACAGATGGAGCAGACAACTCCAACAAGACACTAAATGAATGCAGCACTAAAATACTGAACACCTAGGGGTGCCTGGGTGGCTCAGTCGGTTAAGCGTCTGACTTCGGCTCTGGTCATGATCTCACAGCTCGAGAGTTTGAGCACCGCGTCAGGCTCTGGGCTGACAGCTCAGACCCCGGAGCCTGCTTCAGATTCTGCCTCTTCCCTCTCTCTCTGTCCTTCCCCTGCTTGTGCGCTCTGTCTCGCTCTCAAAAAAAAAAAAATTAAGAAAGATTTTTTTTTTTAGATACTGAAGACCTAGAACTTCCGTTGACAGACTGTAAGGGACCAGCGTATCTCAAGGAAGCAAAGGAATCCTCCGGTTGACAGACTGTATGTACAAAAGGCCAGCCCTTCCGCAAAAAGATGGGGGAGGGGAAGAAGCCAGAACTCTGAGAAGATCAGATCGAAGGAAAGCTTAGAGACTGGAAGGGGAGACAGGGATAGCTGGATAGCCGAATTGAAGTGTCAATGAGGGACACAAAGCAGGGCTCATTAGAATATGTCACAGAAGGGAGATAGAAGGGAGAGACCAAGAGAGGAGGCTTGACATCCGGAAACAAGGGACACGCCATGCCCCCTGTAAGTCCCAAACCATGTGGCACCTCTGGGACGTGTCATAGGAGAAAACTTAGGTTGTTTTATTCCTTTTCTGTGCGTTCTCCTTCCTTTTGTGTTTAAGCATGCTTAATAGTTTTTAAGACTCTTTAAACATAGGATTTGAAGGGGGGGTTAAAAAGATATGGAGTAAGAGAAGATAGTAGGGTGGTTCCTCAAAAGTAGATCCATATGATCCAGCAACTCCACTTCTGAGGACATGCCCGAAGAATCGAAAGCCGGGTCCCAAACAGATGTTTGCACACCTGAGTTAATAGCAGTGTTATTCACAATAGCCAAAAGGTAGAAGCAACTCAAGTGCTCCATGATGAACGGATGGCTGGACAGAGAGTGGCAGATACAGACAAGGGAATGTTTATTCACCCTTAAAGAGGAATAAAGCTCTAATACATGCTTCAGTATGAACCTTGAAGACATTATGCTAAGGGGAGTAAGTAAACCAGAATCAATAATTGTAATAATAATTGTAATAAAAAAAAGTGTGGGGTGAAAACAAAAGTCTTCCTCTCATTTCACTTCCCCCCAGTCCCAATGCCACATGAGTGGGGGTTCATCAAAGCCCCTTTGGGCAGAACGGGATTTGGTGGGTTTTTTACTGCATTCTTCATGAGATTAGATGACATTGCTGGTGATTTTACTCTTCAGTTGATGGCTCTTCCATATGGTAATGGTTTTTTAATAGGTTAGTTAGTAGGACAGCCTTGACAGGACTCGCCTTCACACTCTTGAAGGAAAGCTCCTGCTTGTTCCAAGAAACAAATGTTCTTTTTACACTGTTGTGCTCTGCCTCTTACCTCCTACTTAGGGCAGGCAATGACTGTTCTAGACCAAGTGGTGACTGGCTTTCCCCACATTCTCTTTGCTGTGAATCACCTCAGTCATGGCTAAAATAAAGCTTACGCGGGCGAGAGGCCTCAGTGCCTTGCCCGTGTCTCCTCGGCGGGAACCCTTTGCAAAAATGCTGGCCCGGCTTTCAACCGTCAGCACCTACAACTCTTTACCAGGAGGCTCTCTGGCTTCAGCACCTCGCTGTGCCTGCACAGGGCAGGATGGACGTGCCAGTGAGGGAACGTCCCCAGAAAGAGGCCCTCAGCGGTGGAAGCAGCGGACGAAGTCTCCGGCCCTCTCTCGCCTCTGGGTTGTTGGGGGGCGGGGGAGGGGGAACCGAGGTGCATCTCTGCACGGTACCCAGCAGGCGTGGGTACAGGCAATTCCCATCGGGACAGTTGGTTTAAAGCATCACTTCTGATTGGCTTCCTTCTCGTTCCTGCTTCATTTTGCCACTCCTTGCCCCCGCCCAACATTTCCTAGAACCCCCTCCCAAACTACTTGCACGTGAATCCTTGTCTAAGGAGGGGCCTGTTTCCGGGGGACCCTGCGTAAGACACGCACACCTGGGACAGACTAGTGGCACCCCAGTGTGCTGACACAGTCAGTCTACACCTTTCTGACAGTCATACCAGGACCGTAATTGAAAATGTCCTTGGGGGCGTCTGGGTGGCTCAGTCAGTTGAGCATCCCACTGCGGCTCAGGTCATGATCTCACGGTTCGTGGGTTCGAGCCCTGCGTCGGGCTCTGTGCTGACGGCTCAGAGCCTGGAGCCTGCTTTGGATTCTATGTCTCCCTCTCTTCCTTCCTGCCCCCCACCCCCACTTTTGCACGTGTATGCTCTCTCTCTCTCTCTCTCTCTCTCTCAAAAAGATATAAATTAACTTAAAAAATGTCCTTGGAGAGGCTGTATTGGCTGAATTGTGACCCCCAACATTTATATGATGGATCCCTAACCCCCAGTACCTCAAAATGTAACTGTATTTGGAGAAAGCATCTTTAAAGAGGTAATTAAGTTCAAATGAGGTCATTAAGTGGGTAGGCTCTAATCCAATAGGACAGGACTGGTGTCCTGATAGAAAATGTAAAGAAAAATTTTTTTAACATTTAGTTTTGAAAGACCGACAGAGAGCACAAGCAGGGAAGGGGCAGAGAGAGAGAGGGACACACGGAATCCGAAGCAGGCTCCAGGCTCTGAGCTGTCAGCACAGAGCCCAATGTGGGACATAAACCCACGAACTGTGAGATCATGACCTGAGCCAAAGTCAGACGCTCAACTGACTCAGCCACCCAGGTGCCTCAGGAAGAGGAAATTTTGGAACACAGGCATGTTTGACATGCACGGGCACAGAGGAGTGACCATGTGAGGACACAGCAGGAACGCAGCCATCTATAAGCCAAGGAGAGAGGCCTCAGAAGAAACCAAACCTGCTGACCCCTTGATCTTGGACTTCAGCCTCCAGAACTGTGAGAAAATAAATATGTTGTTCAAGCCACCCAGTCTGTGGTACTTGGTTATGGTGGCCCCAGCAAATCAATACAGGAGTCTCCACCTTCTAGTGGTAAGACACCCCGTTTTTGGACTCTTCTGGTGGTTGAAATGTTCTTCTCTCTATGGAATAAAATCCTCCTCCTAGAACTACTTTTATTTCTGCTTGTTAGAACAACTCAGAAGAAATCAGCTTCCACTTTTATGTGAAAACGCTCCATTTTTCACAGAACCAAAGAACCTGAAAGCTAGAAAGTATCTGAAGAGACGGGGTAGTGAGGCTCACATCCTTCTGCTGGTGCATAAAGGCAGGAGGCCCATGGTTTTTATATCAACCATAAAAGTATAATAAGGAGGCCGCCAACACTTAACCATCCTTCTTAAAAAAAAATAGAATTTTGGTTTCTGTCTTGCTGTAACCTGGTCCTTTGATAGAGTGATTGGAGGCTTTAAGTATTAGGAAGTATTGGTTTAGTCCTTCATTTGGACTCAGGAAGCAGAAGCCAAGATGGCGTTGAGGATTGTCAGCAAGGCATTGGGGGTGGGGTGAGTCATGCCTGAGAGATAAGGGGGAGGAACAAGCATGAGGCTGGGGAAACCTTCAGGCCCCCTCTGCCCATGCTAATGTGACCCCTGGGGAAGGAGTAGGAAAACAGGCAGCAGCTCAGACCAGGCTGGGGGCCTCAGAGTCTCACCCACCCGACCAGGAGCTCAAAGCCTGTGCAAGAGGCCAGTGCTGCACCGGGCAGAAATGGCCAGGTGCCTGGACCCCCACTGAGCTCAGTCCGGGGCTGGGGGCGGCCTGAGCACTGAGTGGCTTCGGTCAGAAAGCAGAGTAGAACCTGAAGATTACCTACGCTCCCTGCTGTTGGACGGCGATGGCCAGTTTTCCTCGAAGGGAGATGCCAGCTGTGTGCCCCATGGCTGCCGCACGGGGCCACAGTCTGTGCTCTTGTGGTTCCTCCTGAACTAGGGTCCTTGAGTCTTAAGATGCGATTCAGGGGTGATGAAAAGGAGAGCAAGCTGTCACCTACTTCACCTCCTCTGCTCTCATCTGGTGATCTGGCCTGAGACCACGCTGGATTTTCCTGCCTCATCACCGGGACACCCCCCCCACCCCCTGCTGCCCAAGTGTCCCTCTGTCGTTTTCTTGCACTGAGTTCAGTACTCAAATACAGGCACTTCAAATTCCAGCCAAGACTCCCAAGTCATGTCTAACTAGCCACTGAGGCACATGTCAAGACTTTTTTTTTAATTTTTTTTAATGTTTATTTTTATTTTTGACAGAGAGAGAGAGAGACAGAGCATGAGCGGGGGAGGGGCAGAGAGAGAGGGAGACACAGAATCCAAAGCAGGCTCCAGGTTCCGAGCTGTCAGCACAGAGCCTGACGCGGGGCTCGAACTCACGCTGCGAGATCATGACCTGAGCCGAAGTTGGACGCTAAACCAACTGAGCCACACAGGCGCCCCTGTCAAGAGTTTTACTTAGCTTTTTATTTGTATTTGTAAAAAAAACCCAGAATTTTACAAGTACTAAATGCTTTCTGTTCCTCGGTTTAAGAGAGTTTGCACAGATCTTTAGTCTAATAGAGATAGATTAGTGAGGACTTAGGACGTTATTATAAATGTGGTAGGTAAAATGAGGGCCTGCTCCAATCGCGAACTTGATACCAACTATAAACTTGAAGAGAATAAACAGGTTTCTCAACCAAAAATTCTAGCAAACCAAGTTTCATATAATGAATGTTTAAATTCTAGATTACAAGTGATTATCCCTTAGATCTACAAAAAGTAAACTTTTAATGTATAACTTTTTAGTAATAACCTTTGTGATTCTTAGCAAAGAATTTAGAAGTACAATGTTAAGGTAACAAGATACATAATAAATACAGATTTAACTTAGGTTTTATGGTAACAGGCTTGTAAATATTTGGTAACTTTTCCTTGTCTATTTAAAGAGGCGAATGGCTGGCTGGAAGCTTGTCATCTCAAAGAACCTGTATCAGCTGCCCCATTTTTATAAGTTTTTAAAAAGTCTTATTTATTTATGTTGAGAGAGCATGAGTGAGGAGCAGAGAGAGGGACAGAGAGAGAATCCCAAGCAGCCTCCACATTGTCAGCACAGAGCCCGATGTGGGGCTTGAACTCACCAACCTGTGAAAGCATGACCTGAGCCAAAATTAAGAGTCAGAGGCTTAACTGACAGAGCCACCCAGATGCCCCATTCTTAAAATTTTTAAAAAATTAAATTGCGGGGGCACCTGGGTTGCTCTGTTGGCTAAGCGTCCAACTTCAGCTCAGGTCATGATCTGGCAGTTCCTGAATTCGAGCCCTTCGTGGGGCTCTGTGCTGACAGCTCAGAGCCTGGAGCCTGCTTTGTGTTGTGTGTGTGTGTGTGTGTGTGTGTGTGTGTGTGTGCGCCCCTCCCCCACTCATTCTCTATCTCTCTCTCTCTCTCCCAAAAATAAAATAAACATCAAAAAAAAATTTAAAGTTAAATTGCCAACTAGGGCTTGTAGTTTCTGGCTTCAGTTATAATCTCTTGCCAAGTGTGAATGAAAGAATATGGGGCTTATAATTTTGTTTCCACGTGACCGATAGATAACATTTGTTGGTTCTCTGTTCAATTTCATCCCCGTGTCGAGCTAAAATCCATTGCATGTTGAGTGAGCTGTATCTTGACAGTAAGACTGTAATGGTCTAGGCAGAGTTTCTGAGTCGAGTGGATGATATCTGGGAAGCAGTCGCTGTGAAAAGGTATTCATTCATTTCCCCTCTTCTGCTCTTTGCCATTACCCTCATTTATAGTGGATTTGGCAAAAATAAACCTTATCTTTTGTTTTTCTTGAAAAACATTTTTTTAAATGCTCATTTATTTTTGAGAGAGAGACAGAGTGTCAGCGGGAGAGGGGCAGAGAGAGAGAGGGAGTCACAGAATCGGAAGCAGGCTCCAGGCTCCGAGCTGTCAGCACAGAGCCCGAAGCGGGGCTTGAACTCACAAACCCTGAGATCATGACCTGAGCTGAAGTCAGACACGTAACTGACTGAGCCACCCAGGTGCCCCATTATTTTTCTTATAATTTCACTTATCTAATTCAATTTCATACCCCTACTTGCCCTTACATATGTCATTTACTCATGGTTATCGAAAGATTCTCCTACTCAGTATTAATAGCTGTTTTTGAAATGAGTTCTCTCTTCTGTTTTGTACCTTTCCATTTTTTCTTATATTTCTAGAGTCCTCTGGCCAATCAATATTACATCTTCACCCTGAATCCTCTTGGCAAGAATCAAAGTTATAAACAACTCTATGATGTTAAATGATAAATACTTAAAAGCCAGACAGCATAAAACCTGGAGTCAGAAGATCTGGTTTTCAGTTTCCACTATTTTTCATCTAGCCTGGGGCAAGTAATATAAACTCTCCAAACTTCAATTTCCACAATCATAAAATGGCAGTTATTATACCTTTTGAAGATCACATAAAATAACAGTTAATATCTGCCAAGTAATTACTAAATACCAGACTTTGATCTAAGGGCTTAAAAGTATTCACTCATTCAAATTTCACAACCTCGTGAGAGGGCTATTATTATCATCATTTTGTAGATAAAGAAAATGAGGCATATAGAAGATTAAAAAAAGAAAACCAGTCTAGAGTCACACAGACAGGAAGTCAGAGAACTGAGAGTTGAAGCATAGGAGAGGAAAACTTCTCCTTTACTGTCTTATGTTTAAACACTGGGGGCCTACGAACTAAACTAACAGCAGACAGATTAACAGGAGAAAAGGGATGCAGTTTTTTAATAACATTTATATACGTGAGAGTTTACAATGAAGAATCAAAACTCAAAAAAGCAGACTAATGGGCTAATATACCATCTTAACAAAAGAAAGAAGATTTGGGCTTTGAGGAAGGAAAAATCATGGGGAAGTGGGTAGGAGACATTTGAAATAATTGATGGAAGGGAAGTATTATTTTTATTTTCTTATTGTTATTTTTAATTATTTTTAATGTTTACGTATATTTGAGAAGGAGAAGAGAGACAAAGTGCGAGCAGGGGAGGGGCGGAGAGAGAGGGAGAGAGAGAGAGAGAGAGAGAGAGAGAGATTGAGGGAGACACAGAATCGGAAGCAGCCTCCAGGCTCCAAGCTGTGAGCACAGAGCCCAACGCAGAGCTCAAACCCATGGACCATGAGATCATGACCTGACCCAAAGTCAGACGCTTAACTGACTAAGGCACCCAGGTGTCCGGGGAAGTATTATTTTCAGTAAGGTCCGTTTTTGCAAACTTGTCTTGGTGTCAGTTCACTCTCTCCATTCTTGAACATTCCAGGGGGAAAAGACAGGCTTTTCAATACATGGTGCTGGGAAAATTGAACAACTGCATGCAAAGAATGAAACTAGATCACTTTCTTACATCAAACACAAAAATAAAGCCACTAAGGATTAAAGACCTAAATGTGAGACCTGAAACGATAGACTCCTAAAAGGAAACAGAGGTAATAATCTTTTGAACATCACCCTTTGCAGCATATTTATGAATACGTCTCCTTGGGCAAGGCAAACAAAAGCAAAATTAAACTATTGGGACTACACCAAAATGAAAAGCTTTTGCACAGCAATGGAAATGATCGATAAAACAAAAAGGCAACCTACTGAATGGGAAAAGGTATTTGCAAATGATATATTTGATAAGGTATTAATGTCCAAAATATCTAAAGAACTTACACAACTCAACACACACCAAAAAACAAACAAACAAACAAACTCTCAAATAATCCAATTGAAATGGGCAGAAGACACAAACAGACATTTCTCTAAACAAGACAGACAGATGGCCAACAGACACGTGAAAAGATGCTCAATATCACTCATCATCGGGGATAAGGCAAATCAAAGCCACAATGAGATATCACCTCACACCTTTCAGAATGGCTGAAATCAAAAACACAAAAAACAAGTGTTGGCAAGGACGTGGAGAAAAAGGAACCCTTGTGTGCTGTTGGTGGAAATGCAAACTGGTGCAGCCACTGGGGAAAACAGTACGGAGATTTCTTAAGAATTTAACAATAGAATTAGCATATGATCCAGTAATTTCACTACTGGCTATTTACCCAAAGAAAATGAAAACACTAAATCATAAAGATATATGTACTCCTATGTTTATAGCAGCATTATTTACAATAGTCAGCCCAAGCAGCCCAAGTGTCCATCGACAGATGAATGGATAAAGATGTGTGAGATATATATATACTGTAAAGATGTGATATGTAAAGATATTACCCAGCCATAAAAAAGAACGAGATCTTGCCATTTGCAACGATATAGAGAGACCTAAAGGGTATCATGCTAAGTGAAATAAGTCAGGCAGAGAAAGACAAATACCATATGATTTCACTTACATGTGGAGAATAAAAAATAACAGACAAACAAAAAATGGACCTTAAGTACAGAGAACAAATGGGTGGTTGCCAGAGGGGAGGTGGGTGGGAGGATAGGCAAAATAGATGAAGGGGATTAAGAGGTACAAACCTCCAGCCATAAAGTAATAAGTCACCAAGATGAAAAGTACAGCCTAGGAAGGTAGTCAATATTGTAATAACACTGTATGGTGACTAAACTTATCATGGTGAGGACTGAGTAATGTATAGACTTGTCCAATCAATATGTTGTATGATTGACACTAATATAACATTGTTAATTATACCTCAATAATAAAAGAGTTGGTTTTTGTCTAGTATGGACGGGGTAGGGGGGGTGGGAAAGACATGTTCACAAGGGGAAATTTATGCCCTGCTTTTAGGCAGATAAAGGAAGGCAGAAAACACTTCCTGCATCTGGTGATTCTCAGTTGCCTTTGGCTCAAAATAATCCTTATACTAAAGTGGCATATACTGGGATGAAGATTCTGATCTCCTTCAGAAGCTAAGCAACGCCTGACTCTGGACTCTATTCGTGACCACGACACGTTATTGCCTCCATTATAATATCTGCAAATGCCTTTTATTAACTATAAAAAGTGACACACGTGAGTTATTGTTTTATGTATTATAACTCACATGGTCCATATAAATGCAGCCTGATGTATCTTCAAATGTGTTGTAGGGAATTTCATCATTTATTGGCTAATTCACAAAAGCACAATTAGATGAGTCAAAAGTATGTAGGTAAATAGATTAGGATAAATCAAATCAGTGGTATACAAACGTGGCTGAGCCACAGAAATTAGTGGTGATGGATTGCAAATTTGGGGTCCCAGCCCAAGGCTACCGAATTTTTAGGGAGGACCCAGCAATCTGTATTAAGAACAACAACAACAACAAATGACCCCCAGATGATTCTGGTGACCAGTTATATTCAGGAACAACTACACCAGCAGACGTCTTCAGATCCCTTACTACAATCTGATTCCATAATCCCCAGGAAACTTTTTGGTTTAGTGGTCAATTTGAAACAATTTTCAACTGCCCAGATTGTCACATCATTCAGGCAGCTCATTCATGAATAACTTTGAACGCTCTCTAGGGAGTATAGAAGCCACGTGACGCATTTCTCCTTTGAGACACTGGAAGCAGGACCAACTCACCTGTGATCCATCACAGCCAGTGAATTAGAAGGCTGTTGGTCACATTTAGGTTTCCACTGGGTCATATCCCAGACAAAACAGCAACTTGCACACTGCTTTTGTGATACGCCATGTACAAGTAAGTATTAAAAAAATCTTTCTCTACAGTGTTGAACTAGGGTTAGCAACCGGTCTATGGAACTAGTTGTAATTGCTAGTAGAGGGGAATTATTTTATTTAGCATATTAAAATTACAAAAAGTATGCCAATTCTGTAGTTTTAAAAAGGTCTCATTAAACATAGCTAAATATAATAAGGCACTTTCACAAGAATTCTTGATTTTGCTAGGGATTTAAGGTCAATGGCAGGCTGAGTCGGACTTTGAGTTAAAAAGTGAGGGGTAGGGGGCGTCTGGCTGGCTCAGTTGGTGGAGCATATGACTCTTTATCTTGGGGTCATGAGTTTGAGCCCCAAGTTGGGCATAGAGCTTACTTAAAAAATAAATAAATAAAAAGTGAGGGAAAGAAAAGAAAAATATTCCACACAGTAGAGTCATGGATGTTATATTTCTACTGGTCATGTTTGTCATCTTTCATACCATGTGACTTTTTATTTTATTATTATTCTTATTGAAGTAAAATTGACATACATTATATTAGTTTCATGTGTATAACATGATTCGATATTGGGTATATACTGTGAAATGGTCACCACAATTAGTCTAGTTATTCTGCCACCTGACTTTTTAAAATGTACTAACATTTTTGTTCTTTGAAAAAAAACCATGACAAACACTAATAACACAAAAGGTGTTCAATAATAATTATTTTGTGGGCGCCTGAGTGGCTCAGTTGGTTAAGCGTCCGGCTCATGATTTCAGCTCAGGTCATGATCTCACAGTTCATGAGTTCAAGCCCCGCATCAGGCTTTTAGCTGACAGCACAGAACCTACTCAGGATTCTCTCTCCCTCTCTCTCTCTCTGCCCCTTCCCTGCTTGTGATCTCTCTTTCTCTCAAAATAAATAAATAAATAAACATTATTATTATTATTATTATTATTATTATTATGTTTTCACCTAATGTATCTACTCCTTATGACTTTCCCTCCCCAAGGGCAACCACTGATAACTTATTGTCCATACTTAATGTCCTTCCAGAAGTGTTCAATGCATACATGAGTGCTGTATGTGTCTGTGTGCATGCGTGTGTGTGTGTGTGTGTGTGTGTGTGTGTGTGTGTGCGCGCGCGCGCCTCTTTACGGTGAAGTGCAGGGTTATGGCATTAAGATGCCTGGGTTTGAATCCTAGCTCAGCCACCAACTGTGCAACACTGACCGAGTTCAGTTTTCGGAGTTATAAAAAAGTGAATAATAATGGAATCTACCCACAGGATCGTTGGGGGATTAAATGAGCTAAAGCATACGAAGTGCTTGGATCTTAGTCTGGCATAGGACAAACACTTGTAAGCACTAGATATGCTGAGTCCTTGTGCTTACAGCGATGGGAGCACATCTCAACTTACCCCACTTGATCTGTCACCACTAGCAGACTGACCTCATTTTGTCACAGTGGCACGGTGGCCCATGACGTGGACAGGACCCATGACATCCCCCATACCCCTATGACCGACATTTCTTCCATGAGTGAGATTCCGCTTTTACAAGCCATGTTGCACTCACCTTCCTGCATGTGGGTCCTTCAGGACATACGCCAGTTTAGGGGGTAAATTCTCAAGGAAGAATTTCCGGGTATATAGCACCCACTGCTCAAATCAACATCAAACTACACGTGAGGCCGTAAGTGAGTACAAAATATGCTTTTCAAGCTGCTCTCTGGACTGGAGGGAAATGGCTGCAAGATTTGTGATCAGAACCTTCTTCCTATGAAAGTGAAATCAGTGAAAAGACGGCATGCAGACAGGACAAGTAGATCTGTGGCGGAAGGGGGGACTTCGGACACTTCAGGAACTTTCTAGATTCCTGGTGGTGGCAATTTAAGAATACCAGCATTGCCACCACAGGAAGCCACAAACTCACCAGGGGAAGCATCGCTTGGTAAGGGCCTCTCAGCCCCCAATCGGTGCATCTGGCACATTTTCTCATCCACACGATGGGGCTGATGTGGAACAATGTGGGCCAGTTGTGAAAAACATGATGCTGATAAGACCAGGGTCACATCACCTGCAGGCCACTGGGCCATAGATAGGGTCATGGGTGGTTGCTCTGGAGAGAGACCTTAGTCATCATGGAAATTGCAAGTACAGAACCTGAGGCCCAGGGAGTATGTGATTTGCCAAAGTCTTGGAATCCATACTTTCTAACTGCCATTCTAATCATCTTCCTGCCATCCCACAGTGGCCCCACTGTGCCTAAAAGGACACCCCTAAGTAGAGTATTGCGACTGGAGAGGTGTGTATGTGTGTGCGCGTGTTCATGCGCGCACACACGCACAAGTATGAAGTGGCGAGGAAGGAAGTCTTGCCACACAGAAAACTTCCCTTAGACTCAATTAATATTGTCCAGTATGAGGAGATATTGGGGAGTGAATATCAATAATTCCACACAGCTGACAGGCAGGATGGTAGGATGAGTCTCTCTTATTCCCTTCCTTTAAAACATGTTTAGGGGCACCTGGGTGGCTCAGTCAGTAAAGTGTCTGACTTCGGCTCAGGTCATGATCTCCCAGTTCGTGGGTTCGAGCCCTGCGTCGGGCTCTGGGCTGACAGCTCAGAGCCTGGAGCCTGCTTCAGATTGTGTCTCCCTCTCTTTCTGCCCCTCCCCCACTCATGCTCTGTCTCTCTCTATCTCTCTCAAAAGTAAACCAACATTTAAAAAATAAATAAATTAGGGGCGCCTGGGTGGCGCAGTCGGTTAAGCGTCCGACTTCAGCCAGGTCACGATCTCGCGGTCCGTGAGTTCAAGCCCCGCGTCAGGCTCTGGGCTGATGGCTCGGAGCCTGAAGCCTGTTTCCGATTCTGTGTCTCCCTCTCTCTCTGCCCCTCCCCCGTTCATGCTCTGTCTCTCTCTGTCCCAAAAATAAATAAAAAACGTTGAAAAAAAATTTTTTAAATAAATAAATTAAAAAAATTTTTACTATAAAAATTTTTTATTATAAAATAATAAAATTTTACTATAAATTTTATTTGACTATAAGAAAATTTATGACTACGTAGAGAAAATTTGCTTGAGCAAATAAACTTATATACCGGTCATCATTTCACTTAGTCACCGGCCATTTTTGATTCATCTGTATTAGGTGGGGCTTTCATAACACATTTCCAAGCCCACGTTTTTTTTAAGTTTATTCATTTATTTTGAGAGAGAGAAAGAGAGAGAAAGCATACAAGCAGGGGAGGAGCAGAGACGAGAAGAGAGAGAGAATCCCACACAGGCTCCATGCTGTCAGCACAGAGCCCAACACGGGGCTCCATCCCACAAACCATGAGATCATGACCTGAGCCGAAATTAAGAGTCAGATGCTTATCTATAAACATTGGGGTGCATGTACCCGTTTGAATCAGCATTTTTATATACTTTGGATAAATGTCTAGTAGTGCAATTGCTGGGTTGTAGGGTAGTTCTATTTTTAATTTTTTGAGGAATCTCCATACTGTTTTCCAGAGTAGCTGCACAAGTTTGCATTCCCACCAACAGTGCAAAAGGGTTCCCCTCTCTCTGCATCCTCACCAACATCTGTCATTTCCTGAGTTGTTAATTTTAGCCATTCTGACAGGTGTGAGGTGTATCTCATTGTGGATTTGATTTGTATCTCCCTGCTAATGAGTTTGTTGAACATTTTTTCATGTGTCAGTTGGCCATCTGGATGTCTTCTTTGGAAAAGTGTCTGTTCACGTCTTCTGCCCATTTCTTCACTGGATTGTTTTTTGGGTGTCGAGTTTGTAAGTTCTTTGTAGATTTTGGATACTGATCCTTTATCCAATATGTCATTTGCAAATATCTTCTCTCATTCCGTCAGTTGCCTTTTAGTTTTGCTGATTGTTTCCTTCGCTGTGCATAAGATTTTTATCTTGATAAGGTCCCAATAGTTCATTTTTGCTTTTGTATCCCTTGCCTCTGGAGACATGTCAAGTAAGAAGTTGCTGCGGCCAAGGTCAAAGACATTGTTGCCTGCTTTCTCCTCTAGGATTTTGATGGATTCCTGTCTTACATTTAGGTCTTTCATCCATTTTGAATTTATTTTTTGTGTCTGGTGTAAGAAAGTGGTCCAGGTTCATTCTTCTGCATGTCGCCGTCCAGTTTTCCCAATACCATTTGCTGAAGAGACCGTCTTTTTTCCACTGGATATTCTTTTTTGCTTTGTCAAAGATTAGTTGGCCATACATTTTTTGGTCCATTTCTGGGTTACTGAAAACCATAAAATGCCTAGGAATAAACTTAACCTAAGAGGTAAAAGATCTATATGCTGAAAACTATACAAAGCTTATGAAAGAAATTGAAGAAGACACAAAGAAATGGAAAAACATTCCATGCTCATTTACTGGAAGAACAACTATTGTTCATATGTTGATACTACCCAAGGCAATCTACATATTCAATGCAATCCTATTAAAATAATACCAGCATTCTTCACAGAGCTAGAACAAACAATCCTAAAATTTTTATGGAATGAGAAAAGACTCCAAATAGCCAAAGTAATGTTAAAAAAGAAAACCAAAACTGGAGGCATCACAAGTCCAGATTTCAAGATATATCACAAAGCTGTAATCATCAAGAAAGTATGGTACTGGGGCAAAAACAGACACATAGGTCAATGGGGAGATATTTTTTAATAAGGAAAGAAGAAACCTAATATGTATGCAAATTCTGAGAGATGGGGTGCCTGGGTGGCTCAGTCTATTAAGTGTCCAACTCTTGACCTTGGCTCAGGTCTTGATCTCAAAGTCCTGAGTTCAAGCCCTACATTGGGTTCCATGCTGGGCATGAAGCTGACTTAAATAAATAAATAAAATAAATTTTAATAAAAATAAAAAAAATGGGGTGCTTGGGTGGTTCAGTTGGTTGAGCGTCCAAGTCTTGATTTTAGCTCAGGTCATGATGTCACAGTTTGTGAGTTCAAGCCCCACATCGGGCTCTGTGCAGAGCCTGCTTGGGATTCTCTCTCCCTCCCTCTCTCTACCCCTTCCCCCACCTCTCAAAATAAATAAATAAACTTAAAAAAATGAAAAAATCATTAAAAAAAAGAAAATTTTGAGAGGTGATTTACACAAACTGGGGTAGGTTTGGGGATAAATCGGTGGTGAAACTATAGAAAACCTAGATTATTGAAAAACAACCATTATCATCTTCAAAGAAAACAAAAAGTTGTATAGGAAAACAAAAAAAAAGCAGAGCACACTGCATAGCTCACCTGTCAGTGGCATTTGCGTGGCCCCAGGAGCGGAACACTAAATACTGTTTTAACCAAAATTATAATATTGCCCTATGAGGCAGGTTGGGGCACAGGGGTGTAAGAAAGAGTTCAATCATCATATTCCATAGGAGGAAGTCAAGAGGTATGGAAAAATCAAGAAATATCAAATATAAATGTGCTATGTAAAGAGATGGAGAAAAAAAATCAGTTAAAAGAAATAAAAGAAGTTGTCCCTGGAGAACGAGAAGTTAGCGGGGGTGGGGCAGTTGGGGAGCTACTGTTTTTCATCACAAGCTTTATACACTATTCAATGGTGAAAATTCTGTTTATGCATCGTTTTAGTTAAAATGAAAAGTAAGTACAAGTAAAACTATTAAAAACAGAAGAAAATTGAGGGGCTCACAAATAGAAAGATCAGCAAAATGGACATACCACTCTCACACTTGAGGTTTTATTTCCCACAAGCTGCTTGGACCTCAGCTTATAAACACTTCTCATGTTGGTATTTGCGCAGCCGTTGATGTGCAAACCGCAGTGGGCTTTGTGAGTCATGATGTCATAAGGGAGAACATGCTAACATTGGAAGGTATCCCGCCAGGGACTGTCAAGCGGGGGAACAGGAGGTGGGAATCAGGGTTGGTAGAACATCACTAATGGGGTGTCAGAAGATATGTATAATTGAGAAGAGCTGATCAAGTTTTTCAAATGCGTTAAGCTAAGTGAAAACAGCCCGTCTCAAGAGGATACATACTGTGTGAATTCATTAACGTGACCTTCTAGAAAAAGTAAACTATAGGAACAGAGAACAGATCGGTAGTTTTTTAGGAACTAGGGATGGGGAGGATATTGACTATAGAGGAACACTGGGGAATTTATGCGGATGATTGGTAGTTCCAGAACTATACATATTTGTCAAAACTCGTGGAACGAAACAGAGTGAATTTACTACATGCAAGTTATTCCTTGGTGAAATCGACTTTCAAAATTATATAAAAAATCAATTGAAAATATCAACCTGATGATGAAGCAAGGAATGAAAATGTGGTCTGACCATAGAATGGAACATTGTTCATCCATAAAGAGGAAAGGAGAGTATGGACACAAGCTATAACATGGAGGAACCTTGAAAATAATGTGCCAAGTTGGGGTTCCCGGATGCCTCAGTCGGTTAAACCTCCGACTCTTGATTTTGGCTCAGGTCATGATCTTGCGGTTTGTGAGTTCAAGCCCCATATCAGGCTCTGCACTGACAGTGTGGAGCCTGCTTGGGATTCTCTCTCTCCCTCTTCTCTGTCTCTCCCCCACTCATGGTATCTCTCTCTCTCTCTCAAAAATAAATAAACATTTTAAAATCCCACCTTTAGTAAGTAGTCAGAGATGTAGTCAAAGATATATGTATAAGGGTGTTTTTAGCATTCTTTAATAGGAAAATAGGAAAAATAGGACCAGTGATCTCCATTAATTGGGTAATGGCTAAGTATGATAAAACCACATGGTGGAGTATGGTACAGACAATGAGAATACAATTTTTTTTTTAAAGAAAAAGTACAGAAGAGAAGCATGGCATCTGAAATTTTATATTCACAGTACAAATGGAAAAATAAAATTTGTGATAATTTGTAGCATTATGTGAAATTTTTAAGAGTAAATTAGTTTGGAAGACATCTCTGATGTTGTATGTTAAACACTTAGTGAAAGGATTATTGACCATTCAAAACAGAATAGGAAATATAAGAAGTTCAGATTAATTAAGCTTTCTGTGTGAAAATAAACAGGTCTTACATCAGCTAGAATACTAGGTGAACTTTTTAATATACTGTTACAAAATCAGGGCGAAGACACAGTTTTTTTAAAATGAGACGTATCAAAGCAGTGTAATTTGCCCAAGGACTAATCATGTTTAGTAATATTCCAGGTACTTGCCCTTATATAATTTTTCTGTATTTATGTACCTAAATTCTAAAAAACTTTACATTTTGTTGAGTATCTCTGACATAGTCATAGTATTTTCTCTCTTTTTCTGCCTGGTAACAACTTAAATGTTTCTTGCTTTTTCTCTTATAATTTAAGAACCAAGGCCAATAATTTAATTTATGGAGATTAATCAATGCTTGTATAAATCAAGATCTCATAATTTGAGAATACTCAGGGAATAAACAAATTTTAACTCCACATGCTTTAAGAAAGCTGGTCCTCTGAAAAAGCTTGAACACTTGATGAATTGTAACTCAGAAAACTTTTTGTATTACAAGTGTTTATCCAGCTCTACAAATCAATCAGAATAGGCCATCTTTTAATGGAAGAGATTTTATAGTCCAATTTATTAACTTCCTCCAAAAGTAGCCAGATATAAAAGTCTGTTTAGAAATCTCTCCTCAGTGGGGCACCTGGGTGGCTCAGTCGGTTACCTGTCTGACTTTGGCTCGGGTCATGATCTCAGTTTGTGGGTTCGAGCCCCATGTCAGGCTCTGTGCTGACAGCCTGGAGCCTGCTTTGAATTTTGTGTGTCTCTCTCTGCCCCTCCCCTGCTTACACTCTGTCTGTCTGTCTCTCTCAAAAATAAACATTAAAAAAAAAGAAGAGGAAATCTCTCCACATTCACACGATGGAACAATCTTTTCAGGCAAGATAAGGTGACTCTGGAAGCATCTGTAGCTGATTCCTGCTAGTTTGTTTTGTATTCTTCCCTGTTGTACTTGCTCAGAAAGAATGTCAGTCACATTAAGGGCTCACATTTATGATCTATTTAAACCTTGTTATCTAATCACTTCTAGAATTTTGAGTAGGAATCTCTGAAAATCCAGTCTTCCATTAAAGCCACCAAAACACCAGCAAAAATAGTCGAACTCAACTTTTGCAGCAGTCTGGAAACTAACCAAAGTCTTGCCACAATCTGGGGCCTATTTATTCAAGAAAACGGACTGCATCTTGGTAGGAACAATGACATTTTAACTTGCCCTATTGCACATCTCCTTTCTGTAACCCCATGGTAGCCTGGGAACCCAACAGTCTTGGAATCAGTCAGTGTGGGAATAGCAGCCTGTCAGCCACTTGAGGGAGAAGAATGACCCTGGAGCTCCCCCAAACGCCACGTGCCCAGAGAATTGTCACTGTGTGATCTGCCTGGCAGTTCCTCTGTCCACAGCCACCCCCCCCCCCGCCGCCCCCCACAATAGCCACAGGCACAGCAGAAGTATAACCAACACTCGCGAGCCAAAGAACTTGAATGGCACACACTGACACTCACCAGGGGGACAGCGAGAAGGCAAGTCAGGACTCCAGGGGTCCGTATGAGAGGTTCACGCCAGCTGCGGGCTCCTGTGGGTACATTTCGATGAGCAGATCTCAGTGTGATCTCCAGAAAGTACTGTCGACAATAATTCAGAAAAATGAGTGTAGTTAAAAGCCTAGCTGAAACCTAACTTGTGTATGAGGGGGATCAATTATCTGTAAATCAAAAGTCACGGCAAGGTTTATGAAAGTAAAAACTGCAGGCCATCTGTGGACCAGAGTTTGCCCTTATTTCATTGTCTTTGGAGGTGCTGATTAGCTGAAAATGATCAAAGAAGGCGGTTTGCCCTGGAGCACACAGACATACTTATGAGGGAAGACAATTTTAGTTATTTATGGGTTTTCCAAGAAACCTTGTGATTTCAGCTGTGGCTGAATGTGGAAGGCATCTATGCCTTACTTACATCAGATTGTATTGTTTTCTTGATTCCTCATAGCAGAGGCTTGGGGTCCACTAGACCAGGCTTGTCATTTCTTACCTAAGCAATACTGAACGTTAATTTCCCCATCTGGAAGTGGAGAAAATGATCCCGACATCATGGCATGATTGGTAGGATTCACGCAGGTCATGTTTCCAACACGCTTAGTATAGCGTCTCCCACATCAGAGACACTCAACAAATGGTAGACTTTATCATCAGTTATTAGGGGAATAGCTCACTGTGTCAGTCAGTGTCCGTTCAGAAGAAAGAAACCACACCGAACAGGGCGAGTTTAATATAAAGAATTATTAACCATAATGGGGGATTACCTACTAAAGGGTAGAGAGAACTCCAAAGAATACCGGAAAAGAAGGTGTAGGGAACAGCCACTACCTTCAGGGGGGAGTTGGGGCATCTAAAAAAGGAAGAAACCTGACAGCCGCCCCCCCCACCCTCCCCAGCAAGGGCTGAGATACGGACCTTGTGGAAGATGGTATGGCCGTGGCCATGCCGCTGGGTGTGGTGAAGTTTACTAAGGTTCCACACTGGTGGAATTTAATGAAAATCTGCCCATCAGGGTGCCAGGGAAAACTGCCCCTGGGGAGATGTTGCATTACGGAAAACATTGGCCATGCACCCTCAGGGGAACGACATTGGGTGTCCTACAACCACAGCAAACCAGGAACACCTTCCTCGAACTTGGTCTATCAATGGCAAAGAGGAATGATACGAAGGGGGAAAAAAACGCCATGATCATCCTTCGTGGAAAAGTCTTGCATGTGTACCTAACCCTTAGTTAGGTCGGAATTGCACAGTTTCACTAATTGTAATTCCACGTGATACAATGAAACTCATATAGATGTATTTTTACACAATTATAATTACAATGCCAGTTGTAATCCTTGAACTCCAGAAGAAAAAAACGATTTTGGAGGACCCACTATGCCTCTATGAAAATTCAGTGAGGTAAAACCTATTGTAAGAAATCAGATTTTATTCCTACAAAATTCCACCAATCGATTTTTGTTGCCAACAACTAACTTTCTGGATGTTTGTTTATGATTCTTTTCTTTTTAAGTTTTATTTTGTTTTATTTAAAAAAATTTTTAAACACCTATTTGTTTTAGAGAGACAGAGCCTGAGCGAGGGAGGGGCAGAGAGAGAGGGAGACACAGAATCTGAAGTAGGCCCCAGGCTCCGAGCTATCAGCACAGAGCCTGACATGGAGCTCAAACTCACAAATCACGAGATCAGGACCTGAGCCAAAGTTGGACGCTTGACTGAGCCACCCAGGCACCCCTAGATTTTTTAAGTAATCTCTACACCCAACATGGGACTCGGACTTACAACCCCAAGATCAAGAGTCACATGCTCGACTGACTGAGCCAGTCAGGCTCCCCCAAAGGAACTGCCTTTTCATTAAGGTTAAATTTGTTAAAACCCACACAGTGCTTAGAAAAGGACAGGCCACAAGTTAGCACTTAGTTTACTGGCTATTAGAGAATAATTAACTGTTACTATCCTAATTGTATTATTATAATAATTATTATAAATAGCTAAATATTAATGCATTAGCAACGTGGCGTGTTATTCCTTTCAGATAATTTTTGAATCTAACTAAAGTATCACGATTCTCATGGTGTTTTGTGATGACACATTTTGGGATATATTTTTTAAATGTTTCTTTATTTATTTTGAGAAAGAGAAAGAGTGAGATCGGAGGCGGGGCAGAGAGAGAGGGAGCGTGAGAATCCCAAGCAGGACTCACGCTGTCAGCTCAGAGCCCCACACAGGGCCAGATCCCACAACCCTGGGGCTCATGACCTGAGCCGAAATCAAGAACTGAATGCTAAACCAACTGAGCCACCCGGGCACCCCTGGGATATATTTTTGGGTTTAGATCCTATATTTCCCAGTTTGAAAAGACATGAAATTTGTCTTACGTTATCAATCTGATGATTCACAGTCATGGTTGTTTGATAATAAATATCTAAAATATTGGGCAGGAGCGCCTGGGTGGCTCGGTGGGTTAAGTGTCTGTTCAGGTCATGACTTCCGGGTCAGTGAGTTCGAGCCCTGCTCACGGTTCTTCTCTCTTTCTCTCAAAATAAACATTAAAAATAATTTTTAAAAAATAATATTTAAAAATTTGCAATGTCCTACTTACAAGGTGTTGAAGGCTCCAACACCTCTTTCTGTGCTCTGCTGTTCCCCCTCCTTTCTACACACCCCTTCTTGGTGGGGACCCAAAGCAGCAGGACTTACAATACCCAAGCCACGGGTGGCTCTCACTCACTCAAGAGGAACCCTTGAAACCCACAGGAGACCATGTCAGGACAGAGCGTAATTTGGGTCTGTCTAGTGCTGCTGTGAATACTTTCTCTCCTCTCTGTTCCGAGGAGGTGAGAGTCTGCCTTTCACTGCTCCAGGGGTTCATTACTGGTTTGGGGGATGCTGAGTCCAAGGCAGAAATGCCAGGCGTCCGGGGAGAGTCCCTGCCCCATCGTTGGTTGTGAGCACCCCAGGCTCTAAGAGGTGGTGTGCTGGACTGAGAAAGGCTTGGGGGAGGCAGAGAGGAGAGGGTGCTTGGAGCTTCTCCTGAAACTGACCAGGGTGGTGGTTTGGGGATTTCTGCATTCGGCAGACACCCCAGTAGCACCAGCACCAAGGGGTGGGGGTGGGCGAGTGGAGGTGGAGTGCGAATATGCAGAATGGGCGCAGAACCCACCCCGCCCAGGAGCAGCAGTGAGGGGCCCTGGGGTCAGCGTGGGGGCCACTAAGTAAGTGCCGGCTCACCTCAGAGGACCCTGCAGATTCTCCGGCACCCCGATCTGACCCGTTGTGGAGCGGTTTCCATCCTGAGATTTGAGTATTCTGATTTGTAACTCCTGGCAGGTTTCTTTAACAAGCGCTTAAAAAAAAAAAAAAAAAAAAAAAAAAAAAAAAAAAAAGGCGGAGGAATTAGCTGGTGAGAGGCGAAGATACAGTGTGGCTTAACCATACACAGATTTAATAAAGGTATAATTTAAGCCTATAAGCACAACTAATCCATGAGTTTATGTTACACAGGTGTGGTCCTATTTTTACTGCTAATTCCCTCCGCTTGTGGAATTAATAGCTTTCTCACTTTCTTATTTCTTCTTCTTTTAAATTTATTTATTTATTTTGAGAGAGAGAGAGAAGTGAACTGGAGAGTGAGAGTGTGAGCAAGCAAGGGAGGGGCAGAGAGAGAAAGAACAGAGACAGAAATCCAAGCAGGCTCTGAGCTGTCAGCACAGAAGCCCATGAGGGCTGGAATTAACAAACCAGGAGATCATGACCTGAGCTTAAATCAAGAGTCAGACGCTTAACTAATTGAGCCACCCAGACACCCCCTAAGTTTTCTACTTGTTTAAGTGTCTGGTTTGTTAAATGTTGTTAAATATTGAACAATGCTTAATTGTTTTGTTCCTTTTCTAAATCCTTTATATTTTGTATAACTTCCTTTTGCCTTCTTAACATATTTATTTAGAGAAATATATTTTCTTCTAAATAACACTTTGCACTGATGAATTTTGGTGGGTAGAGTTTGTTTTTATTTTTTTTAATGTTTATTTATTTTTGAGACAGAGAGAGACAGAGCATGAACGGGGGAGGGGCAGAGAGAGAGGGAGACACAGAATCGGAAACAGGCTCCAGGCTCTGAGCCATCAGCCCAGAGCCCGACACGGGGCTCGAACTCACGGACTGCAAGATCACGACCTGAGCCGAAGTCGGACGCTTAACCAACTGAGCCACCCAGGCGCCCCTAGAGTTTGTTTTTAAAATAGGATGTTAGTAATTTTTGTGGACTCTCTCTGTAACTCTATTGCTATCATGGGGAGTGTTTTAAATTCTGTGGGGAGGGGTGCCTGGGTGGCTCAGCTGGATAAGTGGTTAAGCACCCAACTTCAGCTCAGGTCATGATCTGGCAGTTTATGGGTTCGATCCCCGCCTTGGGCTCTGTGCTGACAGCTCAGAGCCTGGAGCCTGCTTTGGATTGTGTGTCTCCCCCTCTCTCTGCCCCTCCCCCCCCCAAAAAATAAATAAACATTAAAAAAAATTAAATTCTGTGGGGATATCAGTTAAGGCTCCTCCGGGTACTGAGTAATTTAGGCAAACGTGTGAAGTATTGGAAGGAGCCTGGGCAGCTCTAGCAGCAAAGGACGAGAAGAGCCGGCCCTGGGATACAGGTGCCGGAAGCCCAGCCCAGGCTGTATCCTCCAGAGCTCCCTTGCCCCACTGGGACCCAGCTAGGAAATCATGTCAAGCCCCCGGATCTCTCTGCATCAGGTTTCAGTTCCTGGGAGAGAAAATCTATTGATCTGGCTTGGGCCAGGCGTCCAGTTCTGGGTCCAGGGGGAAGATACAACACAGACACCACCGCTGAGGACTCACCATCTGAGGGTCCCTCGGGCTCCCAGAATGGAGAACCATGACCTGAGCAGCTATCCCTCCCGGTACACAGTGGACCGTGTACTGTCCAGTCACTTCCGAGGGAGGAATTTGGCCCATAACTTCTCTCTGCTTTAGTTTTCTCATCTGTAGATTGGGGATCCTGATACTACCTACTTCAGAGAGTTTATGGTGCAAATGAAACGAATTAGCATTTGTAAACACACACAGAACAGAGCCTGTCACAGAACCAACACTGTTTACGTGCTTGCTATTATATTTCTAATTTGGTCAACATAGGGCCCGTCGATTCTATGGATTCCAAACTTCTTTTTTTTTTTTTTAATTAAAAAAAATTAGTTTTGATGTTTTATTTATTTTTGAGAGAGAGAGAGAGACAGAGTGCAAGCAGGGGAGGGGCAGAGAGAGAGGGAGACACAGAATCTGAAGCAGGCTCAGGGCTCTGAGCTGTCAGCCCAGAGCCCGACGCGGGGCTCGAACCTATGAACTGTGAGATCATGACCTGAACCCAAGTCGGACACTCAACTGACAGCCACTCAGGCACCCCATGGACTCCAAACTTCTTAACCCAATATACAATTATTTGGAGTGTGAGACAGATTCATACACATTTTTAAAAGGTAGATTCTCCAATTTTGCATCTTGTTTTCTGAAACTTTGTTAATTCTACCTTACTGGTGGTGATGTTCAGCTCTGTGATTTTTTTTTTAATTGTCTTTTTGTTTATTTGATCTGCCATATTCTGAACACAGGGTACTGAGGAATAAAACTGAGGAATAAAACTGAGGAAGTTTTATGTATTTCTTCTTGGATAACTGTCACCTTTTCATTTATATATTTTGTTGTTACGAAATGTGTAGCACCTAATGAATATTGCTGTGTTTTCATTACTCACTGTGTCCTTTATCATTCTAATGTGCCAGCGTGGATGTTTCCTCTGGGCTTTTGTTTAAAGTCTGTTTTGTCAGAGATCATGATTAAAACTCCTGCCTCTCTTACATTTGCACAGGCATTATTTTTAGTTTTGCCTTTTCTCTTTCCTTTAAATGCATCTTTGGACATAATCCAAAATCCATCAAATCCTTGGGTTGGTTTCTTTCTTTCTTTTTTTAATGTATATTTATTTTTGAGAGAGAAAGTGTGAGCAGGGAAGTTGGCAGAGAGAGAGGTGGGGGAGAGGGGCACAGAGGCTCTGAAGCATGGGCTCTGTGCTGATAGCAGCCAGCCCGGTGCGTGTGGGGCTCGAACTCACGAAATGAACCGTGAGGTCATGACCTGAACCCAAGTTGGACGCTCCACTGACAGAGCTGTCCAGGCACCTCAGCCTTGTCATTCTTAATCCCGAGTAGATGCTCCTTCCTTGCCTCCCTACATTGCTTGACTAGAGCCTCATGACATGTGATACAACCTTGTTTGTCCATCTTCCCTGTAAGCCTATGAGCAACCTGAGGGCCAGGATGGTAAACTTGACCTCTGAATGCCAATGGATCCTGGCCCATAGTAGGCACTCAATAAATGGTTGTTGAATAAATAAATGAATGAGACATTAATCTTGATATTTATGGACTTTAAAATGGTTTGGGGGCTCCTGGCTGGCTCAGTCAGTAGAGCATGTGACTCTTGATCTCAGGGTCACGAGTTCGAGCCCCACGTTGAGCATAGAGATTACTTTAAAATAAAATAAAATAAAATAAAATAAAACAATAAAATAATGTCAAATCATTAATATTGTTGCTTTGAAATCTTTTTAGTTCCTCCTTATTTTTTTTGAAAAGTTTATTTATTTCTTTTCGGGGAGAGAGAGAGAGAGCACGCACCTGCACAAGCAGGGGAGGGGCAGAGAGAATGAAAGAGAGAATCTCAAGCAGCCCCTGCACCATCAGCTTGGAGCCCGATGTGGGGCTTGAACTCACAAACGGTGAGATCATGACCTGAGCCAAGATCAAGAGTCGGACACTGGGAATGCAAGCTGGTGCAGCCATTCTGGAAAACAGTCTGGAGCCTCCTCAAAAAACTAAAAACAGAACTACCCTACAACCCAGCAATTGCACTACTAGGCATTTACCCACGGGATACAGGTGTGCTGCTTCAAAGGCACACATGCACCCCCATGTTTACAGCAGCACTATCTACAATAGCCAAAGTATGGAAAGAGCCCAAATGTCCATTGATGGATGAATAGAGAAAGAAGATGTGGTATATCTATACAATGGAGTATTACTTGGCAATCAAAAAGAATGAAATCTTGCCATTTGCAACTACGTGGATGGAACTGGAGGGTATTATGCTAACTGAAATTAATCAGAGAAAGACAAAAATCATATGACTTCACTCATATGAGGACTTTAAGAGACAAAACAGATGAACATAAGGGAAAGGAAACAAAAATAAAAAGGGGGGGGGGGACAAAACAGAAGAGACTCTTAAATGTAGAGAACAGAAGGTTGCTGGAGGGGGTGAGGGAGGGGGTATGGGCTAAATGAGTAAGGGGCAGTAAGCAATCTACTCCTGAAATCATTGTTGTGCTATATGCTAACTTGGATGTAAATTTAAAAAAATAAAAAATAAAATTAAAAAAAAAAAAAGAGTCGGACACTAAACCCACTGAGCCACCCAGGCGCCCCCTTTTTAGTTCCTTTTTAAATACCTTGTTATTATATACTGTATTTCCCTTAAGACAAAAGATAATAATTTACACCATCAAACGTTCCCCATTAGTCATACTGACAAATTAATCTTTTCTCTGAGTCTACCTTTGAAATGCAAATTAAATTGTCCATTTTTAATGATCCTCGAAATGAATGATTTTTAACTGTAGCCCTTTCCGTTCCTGAGGATTTACAAATGTTGCTCTTCTACTGTCAAAGCAGAACAAATGGACGAGGTAACCGACCTGGGATTATAATGCTTCGTCCGAAATTGCTCCGTAAATGTCTTCCCTGATTTTTCACTTGTAAAATTGAGGCTTTTCCTGTCCGCATATCTCTGAACAGCAGCTGCCTTACTCTGCTGCTTGCGGCAGTTTTTAGAAAATATTGTTTCGTTATAGAATGTAATGGTAGAGAAGACCCCATTTACAATAGCAACAAATAAGAGAAACCAGTCAGGAATAAATTTAACAAGATATTGCATCGTAAAGCCTGAAATTCTATGTGCTGCCTTAATGTCTTTGAGCCTCATGGGGCCCCGGAGCCTTAGTGGTAAGTTCGGCTGTTGCCGGATATGCCCTACCCCACCCCCCCGCCCCACCCAGTGGGGTGTTTGTTCAGACAAGCCAGTCATATCCTCTTGTGGGAACCATCATCACCTCCTGTCACCGCAGAGCCTGCCTCCCACCACATGGACTGGGTCACTCTGCTCCCAAGTGTGGCCCCTGTGTGGCCCTGCATGGCCTGGATGTCCTCCTCCCCGGACTAGGAATGCAGGTGACTAACAAACCACTGTCCATCTTATCTGTCCGGTGCTGGTGTTGCGTGAGCGGTGATCATACACTAGGGCGCAGAATCCTTCCTTCACCAGTGGGGTGAATAGGATGTGATCAGAGCAGGCACGTGCAAAGATTGCATGAGAAAAGTTTTAGAATGCTCCTGAAAGACACAAAAATAGGCTTCAGCAAAAAGGAAAATGTCCCCTATTCTTGGACAAGATGACTCAACATTTCAAAGCTGTCTGTTCTCCTAAGTTAACTTATGAATTCAATGCAACCTGACCCAGTAAGAATACCAACAAGCTATTTTATAGAGTTAGATACGTGACTCTAGAGTTCCTATGGGAAAAAAACAAAACATGCAAGAATAAGCCAGGAAAACAGTGAAAGATAAAAACTGTGAGGGCAAATTAGCCCTGGCAGACATTAAACTGTAGGATAAAGCCTTTATGATTAGCAGTGTGGTGCCGGCATGTGAATGGAAAAATGGACAATGGAAATAGAATGGGATGTCCAGATTAGACTCAAATATACAGGGAAATTTAATATATGACAAATGTGGCATCTCAGATCATTGGGTCAAAACGAACTTTAATAAATGGTGTTGGGAGCGTGGCACAGCCATTTGGGAAAAGATAAAATTAGATTTATATTCCACTCCACACACAAAGCAAATCCCAAATGCATCAGGACTCTGGAGGTAAAAATAAAAACCAATACCATCCATTTTTGAAGGAGACAGAGAGACAGAGTACAGAGTACAGAGCAGACGAGGGACAGAGAAAGAGGGAGACGTAGAATGGGAAGCAGGCTCCAGGCTCCGAGCTGTCAGCCTAGGGCCCGATGTGTGGCTCAAACTCATGGATGGTGAGATCATGACCTGAGCCGAAGTTGGACGCTTAGCCAACTGAGCCACCCAGGCGCCCCTGATGGCACAAATTTTTACACGTGACAACATATTCTGTTGTCGAGGTTGTGGGGAAACAGAAACTCTCAGATGCTGGTGGTAGGCATGCACCCTGGCATAACCCTTCAGGAGGAAAACTGGGCAGTGTCTAACAGTATTATACATCACTTCTACTTCTGGAGCTGGCAATTCAGCAATTCGACTTCTAGGACTCTATGCTATGGATATGCCTCCAACAACATGAAAATATACATGCGCAATATTATTCATTGCAGCATTGTTCCTAATTGTGAACCACCAGACCCAACTTAAGTGCCTTTATGCAGGAGATTGGCTGAATAAACCATGCTACGTCCACACAGTGGAGTGCTCTACAGACATAAGAAAGAATGAGGAAGATCTCTGTGACATGATAGGCAGGGACTCCCAGGAAAAGAGTACCCTTCCTGCAGAGAGTAAAAGTTACCTGCAGTATGTTAAATTTCACGTAAGGAAGAAGGGATTATTAAAAAATACACATGTATCTGCTCATTTGTCCAAAAAAAATAGAGGAGGGGTAAATCAGGAGCTAAAGACACCAATCACCTATAGGAGAGAGTGGGGGAGAAGTGAGAAAAAGGGGTGTGAAATCGGAGTATCAGGGATAAGGAGGGAGTGACATTTCTCTGAGTATACCTTTTGTATGGCTGTGACCCTTAGAACGACAGCCGTGTTTTAGACACCCTTCAAATACCTAAAATGAAACACAAACACCAACGAATCAACCTTAACTGTGTCACAAATGAATCACTAACAGCACAAAGGGGGATAGGCAAGAAAACGCCTAATCTGGGTAGTTTTGGTAACCCATATCCTTACTGGATACCAACAGAATGGTACATAAATGTTATTGTTAGTAAATGTGTTACTTACAGGTGTATGAGGTAACAATTCTAAAATCACTATGGGTGTATAAGAATGGAAGAAATAAGTAAGGGCACTATAGATAATGAAAGCCAGGTTTTGGGGCACCTGGGTGGCTCCGACTAACTGGTGGCACCCAGTTAAGCATCCGACTTCTGCTCGGGTCACGATCTCGTGGTTCATGAGTTTGAGCCCCGCGTGGGGCTCTGTGCTGACAGCTCGGAGCCTGGAGCCTGCTTGGGATTCTGTGTCTCCCTCTCTCTTCCCCTCCCCAACTCTCACTGTGTGTCTCTCTCTCAAAAATAAATAAAACATTTAAAAAAATTAAAAAAAAAGAAAGAAAGCCAGGTTTCTCACCATAGGAAAAAGAAGTTCCAAATAAAGGCTAGAATGTACCCCATAGCAGTGGATTTGAATAAGAGATATTATAAATTCATAGTTTTAAATATATACACAGAAAGATAGATATAGAAATACACATGTCAGGGCGCCTAGGTGGCTCAGTTGGCTAAGCCTCTGGCTCTTGATTTCAGCTCAGGTCATGATCTCGCAGTTTGTGGGATGGAGTCCCACACTGGGCTCTGCGCTGACAGTGAGGAAGCTGTATACACACAAATGTACATACTTACACTTCCTGGCTCTGACTATTCAGAGGGCTGAAAAGCAATGACACTTCCATGACAATGAGAACATCTAGCACCCAAATCTTGGTTTCTAGATGCCATTCTCCAATAAAAGCAACCAAGGATCCTTGGAGAAGTGGTTAGTTCCAGGACTGAGCAGGGAAAACACAAGATGATGTTGGAACATCTTATAGTGCCTGAAATAAGGAAGTGCTCACAAAAGAATGGGGCCTTGAGGAAAGATCATAGGACTCAATCCAAAGGGGATCCTGGTAGTCAAAGCTGCAACAATTTAACAGAGGAGGGAGGGAAAGAGGTAGAAAGAAAGAAAGAAAGAAAGAAACCAAGGAAGGATGGAAGGAAGGGCAGAAGGAAAAAAGGAAGTTGGATTTTAGCTCATAGAATAAAATAATATCCACTCTTCCATATTGATAGAAATCAAACACATGGAGAGAAGGGACTGCTCTTCCTTACAGAAGAATTCCAACCGTAGAAGACAGAGGGAAATAGAAAATTGCCACTTGGCTAACACATAGTCGTTACAGACAAGAGCCACTGAACAAATGAACGCTAAAATTGGTGGGTGAAAGTTTGAGGGGAAACAGGATATTGGTATAGTCTGAAAGAATCTCCCTGGGAAAAAGGTAGTCACTTTACAGTAGAGAAAGCTGGTGGACACCACCAGAACCAAACGATCAAAGGTTAACATCACCAATAAGAAGGCATTTTGACATCACGTATCTTTGTGTCTGCCGCACTGGGGACACAGCACGTTTCTGTGGGTTTCTTGCTAAAAGCCCATAACATCGTTGTAGTCATGAGAAAACATTAGACGTGCCCAAATTAAGAGTTATTCTATAGAATAATTGGTCAGAACTCTTCAAACGTGTCAAGGTCACGGCAGGAGGAAACTGAAAAACTCTTACGGTCCAAAGGGGACTAAGAGGAGACAACCCCTAAATGCCATGTGGAGTCCTGCATAGCATGCTGGCGCAGAAAAAGAATGTTCGTGGAAAAACTGGTAATGTTTGAATGAGGTCCACAGTCCAGGTACTGATTATTCCAACGTAAATTGTCTGCTTTTGATCGTTGCACTATGGCTCTGTAAGGATTACATGGGGAAAGTTGGGTGAGAGGTTTACAGGAACAGTACACTATTTTTCCAACTTTCCTAGAAGTCTAAATAGTTCAGGAGGGAAGAGCTAAACAGGTGATGGGTACTAAGGAGGGCACTTGTGATGAACACCAAGCTGTGTGTAAGTGATGAATCTTTAAATTCTACACGTGAAACTAATATTGCACGGTATGTTAACCAGCTGGAATTTAATAAAAACTTGGGAGGGAAAAGAGAAAAGTAGGATGTGTGCTTTTGGGTAAAATGAGGAATGAAAATGCACTTTTTCACTGAGGATAAAAAAAGTAATTTTGTCTTAAATTGAGTCTGGTTATTTAAAGAGGAAAAACTTAGGACAAAATCTGGGGGAAAAGGTTAAAAAGATTTGTGGAAAAACCGTCTTAAAATGTGCAGTCAAGCTGGTTTAGATTAAAATAAATATGTTTAATGAGTTTTTAAAAATTTTTTAAACATTTATTCATTTTTTGAGAGACAGAGAGAAACAGAGTGTGAGCAGGGGAGGGGCAGAGACAGAGGGAGACACAGAATCCGAAGCAGGCTCCAGGCTCTGAGCTGTCAGCACAGAGCCCGATGTGGGGCTAGAACTCTGAAACTGTGAGATCATGACCTGAGCTGAAGTCGGATGCTTAACTGACTGAGTCACCCAGGTGCCCTTATTTAATGAGTTTTAATATCAGAAGTAAACTGATGCAAAATTAGGATTTGGTTTTCTCTCTGTTAAAAAGAAAACGTTTTCTGGGGCGTCTGAGTGGCTCAGTGGGTTAAGCATTGGGTGTGGAGCCTGCTTAAGATTCTCTCTCTCCCTCTGCCCCTCCTGCCTCCCCCTACTCAAAAGAAAATGGTTTCTTAGAGTATTGGTCTGCTATTTGCAAGGAATTGTAAACACATGTTTTTCTTTATCTTTCACATAATCTACCTAGAAGAAGATTCTACATTTTGTCTTTATCAGGTCTTTGATTACTAAGGGGGAAAATCTGAGTCTATTCCATATTAAGGAGCTAAGACCTTTTAAAAAATGTGTATTTATTTTGAGAGAGAGAGAGAGTAAGCATGCATGATGGGGAGGGGCAGAGAGAGAGGGAGAAAGAATCCCAAGACACGTCAGAAAACATGAGAGGTGTTGAGGGCTGTGATGCCAGCTCCCCAGGTGTCCCTGGAAGGAGATAGAAATCTCAGTTTGCAGAGTCACCGTGGGAGGCAGGAATGACCCACACGGCAAGGAATGGCTTTCTGCCACCAACCACGTGAGAGGACCCTGCGATTCCATGAGACCCCATGACTGCGGCCTCAGGAGACCCTGAGCGGACGACCTACCAATGCTGTGCCCGACTCCTGACTCCAAGAAGCTAAGAGATAACAGATGGGTCCTGTTTTCAGCCTCTGAGTTTGTGCTCATCTGTTATGCGGCAGCAGAGATGAGGACGACCACCCCACAGGGATGTGACTGGCCCTTCAAAACTTAAAACCAGGCCCAAGTGGCCACTAACGTTAAACTCGCCCTACCTTATGACTCAGCAATTCGGGGACAAATGAGTAAGGCCTCTAGAAGCCACGTAAGGGTGGGCAATGCATCACACCTGTCAGAACGGCTAGTATCCGAGAGACAACGGTGTTGGCGGGGCGTGGAGGAAAGGGAGCCTCGTGCACTGTTGGGGGGACTGGAAATTGGTGCAGCCACTGTGTAAAACGGCATGGAGGTGCCTCAAAAAATGAGAAATAGAGCTAGTCCATGGGCCAGCAAGGCCATTTCTGGGTACACTGCTGAAGGAAATGAAATGCCCATCTTGAAGAGAGAGCTGCACCCTGCCCCTCCCCCCGCATGTTCATTGAGGCCTTATTCACGATAGTCAAGACCCAGAAACAACCTGACCCGGCCGTCTGTAGATAAATGGCTGAAGCGAATGTGGTATTCACAGATACACACGATGGGCCATCATTTGGCCACAAAAAAGAAGGAAACTTTGCTATTTGTGGCAACACGGATGAACGGCTCTGGAGGGCCATGTGCTGTATGATCTTCCTTATATGTGGAATCTAAAAAACTCCTGACTCCTAGAAACCGAGAGTAGAATGGCGGTGTCCAGGGCCTGGTGGGTGGGGAACTGGAGAGATGTTGGTCAAAGAGTACAAACTTCCAGTGACAAGACGATTAAGTTCCAGGGATCTCCTGCACTGCATGGTGACTGCAGTTAACAATACTCTCTCGTGTACTTGAAAGTTGACAAGAGAGTAAATCTTAAATGTTCTCACCACACGTACACAAAAATTGTAACGACACGAGGTGATGGATGTGGAGCCGTTAACTAAACTTACTGCGGCAATCAATCTGCAATAGATCCGTCTATCAGACAGGCACATTGTGCATGTTAAACTCGAACCACATTGTGTGTCAGTGATATGTCAGTAAAACCGAGAGAGAAAAAGAAAGCTAAAAGAAGAATGAGCAGCATTCCTTTTTCTCCCTTGTATTTTTAAATGTTGATTTATTTTTGAGGTAGAGCCCATGGGGGAGGGGCAGAGAGAGAGGGGGGGACAGAGGATCCAAAGCAGGCTCCATGCCGACGGCAGCGAGCCCGACGCGGGGCTCGAACTCACGAACCGCGAGATCGTGACCTGAGCCGAAGGTGGATGCCCAACCAACCGAGCTACCCAGGTGCCCCTTTTCTCCCCCTTTTAAAGTTTGTAGCAAGGTACACAAAACATACAATCTGCCATGTTGGCCATCTTGAAGTGCACAGGTGAGTGGCATGTAGTACATTTACATGGCTGTGCAACCATCACCATTATCCGTCTCCAGAGCTGTTTCTTTCTTCCCAAACTGAAACTCTGTCCCCATCAAACAATTCCCTATTCCTCTCTCCCCTGCTGGCAACCGCCACTCTACTTTTTACCTCTATGAGTATCTTATATGGTATCTCATATAAGCAGAATCATATGGTATTTGTCCTTTTGCTACTGGCTTATTTCACTGAACACAGAGTCTTCACGGTTCATGTGCGTTGTAGCACGTGTCAGAATATTCCTCCTGTGCATGGCGGAATAATATTCCATTGTCTGTATATCCCACATTTTGTTTATCCGTTTGTCCATCAGTAGATACTTTGGTTGTTTCCACCCTTTGGCTGTTGGGAATAACACCGTGTTGTGCTTAATTGCCTCCTAGAAAGAGCCACGCCATTCTTCAATAGTTGAAGAGAGGAATCGTGGCACATTTCTTCAGCGCAACACTCCGTGACAAGAAAGAATGAATTACTATGCAAGCACAGCACGGATGGAGTTCACAGACATAACCTTTGAGAAGGGGGAACGGGCAGTGGTGCTCCATGAGGGGCTTTCTCAGGTGTTGGCAAGGATCCTTCATTGAGTGGGAGGGTGGTTTCATGGGTGTTCACTGGGGAGCACATATGGAGCGTTATCTATGTATGTTCTGCCCATTGTTCTGTGAGCAGTGACTTCAACTTTAAAAGTTGAAAGAAAGGGGCAATGGGGTGGCTCAGTTGATCAAGCGTCCGGCTCTTGGTTTCCGCTCAGGTCATGATCTCGTAGTTTGTGAGTTCAAGCCCCATATTGGGCTCTGCAAGATGGGGCAGAGCCTGCTTGGGATTCTCTCTCTCCCTCTCTCTGTGCCCCTCCCCTGCTCGCTCTCTATATCTCTCATAAACAAACAAACAAACAAACAAACAAACTTTTAAAAAAAGAGTTGAAAGGGAAAGGAGCACCTGGCTGGCTCAGTCAGAAGAACGTGTGACCCTTGATTGTGAGTTGGAGCCCCATGTTGGGTGTAGAAATTACATAAATCAATGAATCAATCAATCCCTTGCACCATTGTTTCCTTGTTCTGTTTTCCAGAGGCAAACAATATAATCAGTTTCTTTTGTTTCTTTCCAGTTATTTTGTGCTAAGTATCTGTGTATATATTTTCTAGCATACTAGAGCCAGTGGTTTTGCACTGTCTTTTAAAAAGATTTTAAGTTTTGCTTAATAATCTATCTGGGATAGTTTCCCAGAGCAGAACACAAAGATTTTCCTCAATCTCCTCTAGACATTTGGGTTTCCAATAGTTTGCTATTAAAGACAATGGTGGAAGATGAACCTCAACATAAACCTCACGCCTTATGTAAAACATAACTCAGAATGGATCACAGACTTAAATGTTACACAAGCTGCTAAGGACAGCCCACATTCAAAGGACATATCTCTTAATCGGGGCGGGCGGGGGGAGGCAGGATGCAACGTGGGAGAGAATTGGTTACAGCACAAAAGAAAGCCATTCCTATACGTGAATATAAGTAAATAATACAAGTTCAGTATGATTATCCATTCAAATGCATCGTATTACCAATGATTTTATGTAGTGGACGTTGCAGTGTATTTTTGCAATTTTTGCCTGTGGATAGTGTGATTTAAACTTGAGTATTATAGGGGTGCCTGGGTGGCTCAGTCAGTTAGGCAGCCGACTTCGGCTCAGGTCATGATCTCGCGGTCAGTGAGTTCGAGCCCCACGTCGGGCTCTGTGCTGTCAGCTCAGAGCCTGGAGCCTGTTTCGGATTCTGTGTCTCCCTCTCTCTGACCCTCCCCCGTTCATGCTCTGTCTCTCTCTGTCTCAAAAATAAATAAACGTTAAAAAAAATAAAATAAAATAAAATAAACTTGAGTATTATAAAAAAAAAAAATTAGCATTAGCAATCTTCCCAAGCCTCATCATTGTGATAGCTCCCCTTCAGATTTTGGGTCCACTCTTGGATTACATCATTCTGGATCACGCACAGCTGACATTTCCTTTGCCTTCAAAGTGCCACATGGTCTCGGATTGTGAGGCACAGTCTTGTGGGGTCTTAGTGTTTCACAGCTTTGCCCCCTGGTCTACTGCTAGCTGCATGACCTTACAGTGTTTTCCTGTTCACTGTGTGTATCTTTATTTGCCATACTGGACCTGCTCAAGTCTCCAGCGATCCATATCTACCCAAACCCTCGACAGTGTTGGCTCTACAAAGGCGAACGCTTGTCTGTCTTCTTTCTATCTTCCAGACCTGGCACAATGCCTGGCAAATAGTAGTCATTGAAAAAAGTATTTGCTCATTAAATAAATAAATGCTCTGCCAGCAGAGTTATAGTCTGATGTAGATTTGATCCATGTGTATGGCATGACTTCAATTTACATTTTTGTTTCTTTCTGGTAATCAACTTTTGGCCATTTATTGGTAAATTTTATCTTCAACAAAAAAAAAAACCCTCAAGAACCATTCTTTAATGTTGCAATGTATTGAAGTGTTGCAAGTAAAATGTTTGATGTCTGGGATTTGATTTTTTTTTCCAATTTTTATCTTTGAGGAGGAAAAAAATGTTTAATATTTTTGTTGTATAAGGAATAGTGTCCAAGGCAGGTACTTATACTCCTGGCCTTAATCCCATACACTCCTGTTTTATAAAGCTATAGTACAGAGCAAAGTTGGAATTGAAAGGTATGGTAGAAGACACAACAGATAAATCGAAAGGAGCAGGGGGGTGGGGCTTGATTTTGATTACTCAAGGAATAAAAAGTTGGGAGGAAGTAAAACAAGATGGCAGAATACTGTTAATTATTGAATCTGGTGGTAGTTACATGGAGGTTCATTAGGATCTTTTCTTTATTTGGGGGAATCTTTAAAATTTTCTATAAGAAGGGCACCTGGGTGGCTCAGTCGGTTAAACATCTGACTTTGGCTCAGGTCACGATCTCATGGTTCACGAGTTCAAGCCCCAAGTAGGGCTCTGTGCTGATAGCTCGGAGCCTGGAGCCTGCTTCGGATTCTTGTCTCTCTCTCTCTCTCTCTCTCTGTGCTCCCCCGCTCACACTGTCAGTCTCTCTCTCTCTCTCTTTCAAAAATAAATAAATATTAAAAAATAAATTTTTCTATATGAAAACATTGAAGTGCACTTAAATAATAAAATCAAAAAAATTGCCTGCCATCTTTACAGAAGCTCCAAGTGTTATAACCACATGGAAGATTATTTTTAAAATACCTGGATTGAGGTGCCTGGCTGGCTCAGTTAGAAGAGGAAGCGACTCCTGGTCTCAGGATTGTGAGTTGGAGCTCCACGTTGGGTGTAGAGATTACTAAAAATAAATAAATAAATAAACTTAAAAAAAAAAACAAAACTTGGATCAACAGACTTCTTGCCTGAATTTTCAATTTATCTTTGATTTTCTGCCAAACTATTCTGCGTAGGAGTAAGACTATATGAACCTAATGCGCTCAAGCAGGTTTCTCTCAATTTTTCCCCACCGCTATATTCACAATTTTTTTAAAAAGTCTATTACTTTCTATTATTATTAGGCTACACTAAATGGAACCCTTTTCCATGACTGATGTAAAGTTTTCTAAGACAAAAATGACAACCCTTGGGTTCGTCAAAACGTATGGATTATGACAGGTTAAGCAAATATTTTGCAGATGAAGAACGTAGTATGTGGAATATTCTCTAGCCGCCCCCCCCCCCAACCTCCCGCCCAAAATTCTTAGCTCAATAGAAGGGTACTCTTTTTTTTTAAATTTTTTTAACGTTTTATTTATTTTTGAGACAGAGAGAGACAGAGCATGAACGGGGGAGGGGCAGAGAGAGGGGGAGACACAGAATGGAAGCAGGTTCCAGGCTCCGAGCCATCAGCCCAGAGCCCGACGCGGGGCTCAAACTCACGGACCGCGAGATCGTGACCTGAGCTGAAGTCGGACGCTCAACCGACTGAGCCACCCAGGCGCCCCTAGAAGGGTACTCTTAAGAACTAAAAGCCTTAAGATGTGAGTGGCCTATTCTATCCCCTTAAAGACTGAGAAATTCTTTCCATAATATCACTTCGTCAGCTTTAGGTTGGACATTAACAGTGATGAAAAACTCCTAAGTCTTGGATCCGTTCTCCTTCCTGGTAACTTATTCCTTCTCTAGACACCACCCAGACTCATAGCTCTCAGCCACTTCTCTAGAGCTGCCATTGAGAGCCAGGCAGAACTGGCCCAGTCCCTGTTGGAGACAACGGGGATCCCCTCCCAAGATCTTGAACTTACCACATCTTTCCTCTGCATGGTGCAGCCAAATTTTATGATGCTGGTGGATGGTATTCCCCTTTCCCCAGAACTCTTCTCAGAACGCGGCCTTTTCCCAAAACTGCTTTTAAGAATCAGTAAGGGGTGTGGGTGGGTGGTGGTGGGGAGGGGGGGGATTCATGTCAAAATCCCAGAGGAAACATGAAGCCTTAATTTCAATTATGAGACAAAATAATGTTGCCTCTTATGAAAGAAGTATCCAGCCTCAACAGACATAAGAGTATGGCTTGTTTTTGTAGGGATCATGATGGGGAAGGAGAGGAGATTAAGAATTTGGGTGCAAAGAGGCTTCCTAATTTTTCTGGGATCATGGTGCCTTGTGGTCTTCTTGTTCCCCTGGCCTGGCATCAAGCCCTTTAGAGACAACTTGGATATGTGGAAAATGCAGCCTTTCAAGCAGGGTGCAGCTACGTGAATAGATGACAACATTACTGAGGACCTACTGAGTGCCAGGCTTTCAGCCACATGCTGGCAAAATAGCATTAAACCCTATGCACAAAAGTTATGGGCATGTTTCTTTCTTTCTTGCAGTTTTCCAAAATGAAAATGGCATCACTATTGTTTTTGATAACAAAAAAAATGCATATTATACAGAAAATTCAAATAATACAAAAAATATAAAGAAGGGGGAAAAGTGGTTGCTTTTCTTAGCATCCTGGAAAACTGGAGGTAAGAGCAACCACCTCACAAGATTGTTGGGAGGGTTAAATGAGAGAACGCATGTGAAAATATCTAGCACATAGTAGGTCCTCAAAAACAGGGGTGTAGTTATAGTAAAACCAATGGAGCTTAAGTTTCAGGTTTCCACAGTGACATGAGCTCCTTCCACGGCCCCTGGCAGTTTTTCCTTCGGTCATCGATTTTTGTGAAATTTGCAAAAGTGATCTATTTTTGTATTTTTTTTTCAAGTGCCACAAAATCTGGAACGTCTCCTGCTAAACAATTGTAGTTACTTTCCTTCCCTTGATGAACAGCGAAACCATGTTTTCCATCTACTAGGAAAGGCCTGTGGAAGCGACTGAGACCACCACGAGTTGGCAAGGCTCAGCTCCAGCGACAAATGTCATGTTACCTTTCCCTCGAGGATTACATGGCTCCATCTTTGTTAGTGAAGCCCGCTCCTTCATTCTTCAGAACGATCAAAATGGCTGGTGCCTTCCTGAGTCGAAGAACAATGCCTCGGCAGCCTGCTAAGCCGTGTGCTTCCTGAATTTAAGAAGAAAGTGGTCCCTGCCTTCTCCCTTCCCTACACCACAACGGAAAACAGCCTCAGCTGTCAGCAAGTTGAATAAACAAAGTAAGGGATTATTTCTGTCTTTTTACCACCTGTGTGACTGATCTCTGACACCAACAGCTCTTATTATGAAATCTTATTTTGAGGACGCTGAGGAAAATGATTGCATTTCAGTGCAGAAACACAATCTGAGCCTGTTTTGTTGGCTTCAAAAGATTGTTTTGGTCACTAAGGACCCATGAGAGGAGAGAGTCTGTCTGCACAGCTAATTATCTTCAGCCACAGGCTGCCTCCATGGCTCAGTACTGGCAGTAATGAGGCCTAGGTCTTGGGTTTGGGCCCCTTGTGGACAAGCTGACTTTGCTCCTAACATGATTACAAAATGCATCTGGACTTCGGTGCTCTTAAAAACGCGCATCACTTATCCAAGAGGGCCTGAGCGAGACGGTACGGGTATGGTCCTCACACAATTGGACGAACACTGTACAAATACATGATTCATTTTTTTTTAATGTTTTTTTATTTTAGAGAAAGAGGGAGCATGTGCATGTGTGTGAGTGAGGGAGGGGCAGAGAGAGAGGAAGACAGAGGATCCAAAGCAGTCTCTGCGCTGACAGCAGAGAGCCCAATATAGGGCTGGAACTTGTGAACTGTGAGATCATGACCCGAGCTGAAGTTGGCCACTTAATCCACTGAGCCACTCAGGCGCCCAAAGTACGTGACTCATTGATCTTGGGGTTGCAGTGCTTTCTTGTAGATGAGGAACAGACTTAGAGGTCTTTTATGGAACAGATGGGAGAATAACGTAAGAACAGATAGTAGTAAGTACAGTAAAACCTTGGTTTGCAAGCATAATTCGTTCCGGAAACATGATTGTAATCCAAAGCACTTGTATATCAAAGCGAATTTCCCCGTAAGAAATAATGGAAACTCGGATGATATGTTTCACAACCCAAAAATATTCACATAAAAATGATAACAATACTGTAATGTAATACAACATAATAAAGATAATACAAAATAGAAAAATAAACAAATTAACCTGCACTTACCTTTGAAAACCTTCGTGGCTGGTGTGAGGGGACAAGGGAGGAGGGTTATTGCATAGAGTGACTTTCACTATCATTAACAGAATCAGTGCTATCGTCACACTTCTTTTCATGCGACTTTAACAAAGAACCTATCCAATGACCTAGAATGAAGCAAAGCATTCCTAAGCTTACTCTTGCATGGAAAAGCAAAGGACTGTCCATTGGTGCTTTGAAGGGACAAAAAGTACCCTAGTGCCAGTTGTGGGCACTTCCCAACGTTCTGAAAATTCACTGCTTTCTGACAAGCACCGTGGCCTGAGACTGAGCGTTTGACCATGGTAGACAATCACCGACAATCCCGGAGAGAGAGAGAGAGAGAGATAGAGAGAGAGAGAGAAAACCATTGACTCAGTTGTGATCATGTGACAACTCAGCATCACATACCAGTCGTATTCCAAGATATCACTCGTTTATCAAGTTAAAATTTATTTAAAATGTTTGCTCGTCTTGCAGAACACTTGCAGAACAAGTTACTTGCAATCCAAGGTTTTACTGTATTCTGGGTTGAATGTAGGTCTTCTTCCACTTTTCTAGAAAAGCGATATATATGGGGCGCCTGGGTGGCTCAGTCGGTTAAGCGTCCGACTTCAGCCCAGGTCGCGATCTCATGGTCCGTGAGCTCGAGCCCCGCGTAGGGCTCTGGGCTGATGGCTCAGAGCCTGGAGCCTGCTTCCGATTCTGTGTCTCCCTCTCTCTGACCCTCCCCCGTTCATGCTCTGTCTCTGTCTCAAAAGTAAAATAAACGTTAAAAAAAAATTTTAAAAAAGAAAAGAAAAAAAGAAAAGCAATATATATATCCATTAAAAATAAAAAGTCAGAGTTATATCAGTACTTGGATCTATTGTGGTAGGATTTTCTGGTGACGACAAAGCAAGATGTAGAAGGAACATATGGTGTGATCTTGTTTTATAAGATAACTAAAAACCCTTAGCTATAGCTATGTATAAATGCATAAATGCCTTTTCATTTCTTTGTTTGTTTTTAAAGAATTTATTTTTAAGTAATCTTTACACCCAACGTGGGGCTCGAACTCACAACTTTGAGATCAAGAGTCTCATGCTCCGACTGAGCCAGCCGGGCACCCTAAAATTCCTTATAATTTGTAGAGAAACACTGTGTTAACATTAGCTACTCTGAAGAAGACATCCACCAGTTGGACAACTACCAATCTACACTTTGTCTCTATGGATTTACCTATTCTAAACATTTCATATAAATGGAATCATATAGTATGTGGACTTTTGTGTCTGGCTTCTTCAGTTAGCATGTTTTTGAGATTCATCCATGTTGCATGTATCAATGCTTTGTTCCTTTTCATGGCTAAATAATATTCCATTGTATGACTATACCACAATTAGTCCGTTTGTTCACTGATGGACATTTGGGATGTCTCCGCCTTTTGGCTGTGATTAGTGCTACTTTGATCATGTATTTGAGCACCTGCTTTCAATTCTTTTGGGTACATACCTAGGAGTGGAATTGCTGGATCATATGGTAATTCTGTGTTTAATTTTTAAGGAACTATCAAACTGTTTTCCACAGGAGTTGAACCAATTTGCATTCCCACCAGCAATATAGGAGGGTTCAGTGGAATGTTTTAATTAAATAAGGAAAGGCACTAGAGAGGCCATAAATCCTTTTTTGTTTAAATTTTTTTTAACATTTATTTATTTTTGAGAGATGGAAAAGACAGAGCAAGACCGAGTGCTAGCAGGGGAGGGACAGAGAGAGAAGGAGTCACAGAATCCAAAGCAGAGGCCATAAATTCTTAGAGCCCATTAAGGGGAGTGATCACAGGGAGAACAGCAATATCAGTGGGTTGAAAATTACCTTTGGCCTTGGGCCAATTCCTTACTTTCATGGAGCTTCACTTTCCTCATTGGTGAAATACCAAAACCATGACATCACCAAATACTTGAGTATTAAACAAAAAAACATGAAAAAGCATACTCACTGGCACAGTGTGGACAATAATTAGCTGAATCTCAACGTTCTTCACTAACAGATACCTTCAATGTAGTTGAAAAGTTGGTGGAAGCCATGATAGATACACACATGACAATTTCCCAAAAGGGGAGAGTTTCCATAGAAAACGTGTCTCTAGGAAGTAGAATTTCAACCAGAGGAGGGCACTCATGGTGGGGGCAGTAGGTCACACGGTGGTAAAAAGCACAGCCTTTGCAACCAGACTGTCCTGGGTCTTCAAACTAGCTTTGCTTTGAAGTAGTCAGAATTCCTTCCATTGCAAGTGGCAAGAACCCGACTCAAACAGCCCTTCGAAGAAAGGAGACTGACTTGCTGGCTCTGGCAGAGCTTCCCAAACAGTGTCTTGTGCATAGGCTATAGGTGGGTGGTGGTCCTCCTCCCCTCAGCCCTGGTGAGGCCGTGGGGTCCACCAGGGCTGGTGTCTTGACATAAGAACATGCAGAACCGGTCTCTCTGCTTCCCTTGGCAAGCTTTCTCATTGCACACCTGCTGTCTCATGTGATCACTGCCCCTTATGGGTTTCTATCCTCACATCACATGGTTGGAGAAGAAAGAAGTCTCCCCCCTGCCACCCCCCCCCCCCCCGGGCCACACGTGGAAAACCCCAGGGATGGTCTGATAAGCCTGGTTTCCATCATGTGTTCAAGTTTTCCACCAATTCCCATGACCAGGAGACTATGTATTTCAACTGGCCCAGCTTGGGCCAGCTGTGCCATCCCTTGTAGCCACAGGATTGGGATCATTGAAGATAATGGAAGCTCCCATCTCTACGGAGGGAGGGAGAAAGAATGGCTCCTCAAAAGGAGATGGACACAAACATTTTAATGACATCTAATTTAATTAAAAATTTTTTTAATGGCTTATGCTTTTGGTGTCATGTCTAAGAACACTTTTCCTAGCCCTAGGGTCCAACGACTTTTTCCTCAGTGTTCTTCTATAAGTGTTAGAACTTTACATTGTGCATTTAAATCCATGATCCGGGGTGCTGGGCTGGCTCAGTCGGTAGAGCATGTGAATCTTGATCTCAGGGTTGTGAATTCAAGCTCCACATTGGGCCTGAAGCCTATTATAAATTTAAAAAATAGAATGAAAAAATAAATTAATTAATGATCCATTGTTGAATTAGTTTTTTCATTCAGTGCAAAGTTTAGGTTGAACTTCCTTGTTTGTCTCTGGATGTCTAATTTTCCAGCATCATTTGTTGAAAACACTGTCCTTCCTCCGTGGAATTGTGCCTTTCCTAAACATTAATTGGACATATTACATTGATCTATTTTTGGGTTCTCTTTTCTCTTCCATTGATCTATGTGTCTATTCCTCTTCCAGTACTGTGCTGTCTTGGTTACTAACACTATATACTAAGTCTTAAAAACAGGTAGAGTATTTCCTCCCACTTAATTCTTCTTTTTCAAAGTTGTATTGACTATTCAAGTTCCTTGACCATTCCATATGTATTTTAGAATTGGATTGTTTATATCTGCAAAAAACAATCTTGTGGCGATTTTTATAGGAACTATGTTGAATCTACAGATCAATTTGGGGGAAATTGATATCTTTAGTATAGTGAGCTTTCTAACTCATTAGTGCCTGACACCTCTCCATTTATTTAGATTTTCTTTTATTTATTTCATCAATATGTTGTGATTTGTCAGCATACAGATTCTATCCTGTTTTGTGCTGCAAAAGACCCTGTCCAGAGGGTGAAAGATAAGCTCTTGACCAGGAAAAAGTATTTGCAGATCACATGTCCCACAAAGATCTTACATTTGTAATATTTAATATAAAGAGCTCTCAAAACTTGACAGTAAAGGAAACTAACAATCCAATAATGCAAACCACTGATAGTCCCAATGATTAAGGAACAGTAATATTATCTTCTGCACACTGATTTCGTCGGGGGGTTATTTACTTGCTATTAGCATCATTATAAAATAGAATTATAAAATAGGCAAACAAGCACATGACAAGTTGTTCAACATCAGTAGCCACGTTATATTTTAGTACACACAAGCTTGGATCATGCACAGAAATCAAGAGATTGAGTGTCCATGTTGACTTCTTAGTGTGGGAGAATTAAATGTGCTCATATTGGTCATCCATGATAAAGGATATAATTGAACAAATCCAGTGTTATGTCAAAAGTGTGTGTGTTTATCACACAGAAAAGCTACTGTTTTCTCCAGAGGCATATGCCAAATTTATAACAGTGTGAAAAGTATTACTGTATGGTACATGTGTTCCTTTTCAAAAATGTGTTAAGTACATAGAGCCAGCTTAATCTGTATCTTAGGGTAGCAGATGTTAATTTTCATATTTTCTAATATTTATCCTTAATGATCCCCCTTAATCCTACCATGCTATTATTTTGATCGTAAAACTCTCATGGTTTCTCCAGTTTCTTTTTCCTTGTTTGTTTAACCATATTGTACCAGGCCATCATTCGGATAGGAATGTGTAGAACCTGGGATCTAAACATTGCTTTAAAGACTAATGCTATGTAGCAGTTAATTATCTGCCATATATGTATTGAAGGTCAAATAATTAGTTGGCATTTATCAGGCACTGACTATATAGAAAGTTTTTGGTTTTTTTTTTATGTTTATTTACTTATTTTGAGAGACAGAGAAAGAACACATGAGTGGGGGAGGGACAGAGAGAGAGAATCCCAAGCAGGATCTGTGTTATCAGTGCAGAGCCTGATGTGGGGCTCGAGCTCACAAACCATGAGATCATGACCTGAGTCGAAGTTGGACACTTAAATGACTGAGCCACCCAGGCGCCCCAGAAAGAGTTTTTAAAAATTCCTCCAATGTGGAAAAATTTCAAAATAATTTTACATAAATAGCAGCTCAGGCCTCATGCTTTACCAAGTTTGTGTTGTTAATCAGATTATTTGTCCCAACAATGGCGGAGGGTCAGAAAAGATAATACAGTGCAAATACACTGATAACCCAGGAGAGGACCAGTCCCCAACGGCTCTGATTATTCATAGTAACCTGTGTTTCTTGCCTGTTTATGCTCTGAACGTTGACCACGGAAGGGGCGAAAGTAGAATCCTGGGCAGCAACAGAATACGTTGAGGTATTTCTAATAGAACTGGTACATTCTTTAGAAACTGCTTCAGGATAGGTTAGTGTATCTCTTCCCCCAAATGACGAAATCCTTATTGTTCTTCAACTTTTCAAGTTGTGATGCTCCTTTGCTGCCCCCTCAAGGTTCTCAGAGTTTTTTCCAGGAAGACACATTTTTAAGTAACCCAAGATGCCACCCAAAACAGAGTATAAAAATCTCACATAAGCTGCTCATAATGCAAACCACTGATAGTCCCAATGATTAAGGAACAGTAATATTATCTTCCGCACACTGATTTCGTCGGGGGGTTATTTATTTGCTATTAGCATCATTCAGGATGATGGATATTTAAGATCTAGTCATTAAAAAATATGTTTTGCATACATTTTAAGGTAAAAGAGCAAAGCCTTTTTTTGATATCTAATATTCTTGGGCTTTTAGGACACCCACCGTGTAATAAATGAGTCACAGATTCTGTCTTGGTTATTGTTTCACTGTGTCTACTGTCAACCTAGCAACTACATTTTTGTTCTGAGATATAAGGATTTGCCAGCATTGTGCTGGGCAGGAAGGGCCTGTGGGAGGGCAGGGTCCACCTTGCTGTGCACCTAGGAATTCCCTGGCCTTTGCGCCCTTGACCTCAGCCCTCACTGCAACTCTGCGGAATAGGCATTTATTTCCCCATTTCCCAATGAGCAAACCGAGGTAGGAAGCTTGCCAATGCCAAGTACATTTTCCAAACCCACGCACTTAATAAAGCACATGGACAATTCAAATGCCTTCAGAGTCCATGCTTTTCCCCACCCAGCGCTAGTCTCAGGAGAAAACATGCACTTGCTCATTCTTTCCTTAGGCTTCTGCTTTCCATTCATGCTCCTGTCCAAGCCGTTCATTGTGCACCTGTTCTCTGTGGGCCCTGAAGGTAAGAGTTTAAATCCTTCCAGGTTAGAAGGCAGATATAATGCACGGACCCCCAGACTCCGATGCTGCACGGCAATGAAAGCGTACCCCACAATCCTCAACTGCTCCCTTGAAAGTGGCTAAGATGGTAATCTCGACGTTTTGTGTATTTACCACAGTTGAAAAAATGCAATTACAAAAATGAGACAGAGCGAATAAAATATCGGTCACATAGAGACATTGGAAGGCTGAAAGAGTAAGACACAGGATACTTAAACATTGGTAAATTCACAAAGCAGTTGTGATGCCTGGGGCCGAGGTAAGCGAGATTCTCCTACTCTGGGGAGCAGCTACTAACCAAGGGCTAGGGGAGAAAAGAAGGGCTGGGCTGGCTGGAACCAGAGCTCAGGGGGCTGGCGCCCCACTCCCAAACCTGGGGTGGGAGGCGGGTGGTGTGCCTGACGCTGGGAAGCCCTTGGGAAGCTGGAGTTTGACGTGCTAGCTTCCTCCTACTCCTTCCTTCTCCTCTCCCTGCCATGTCTCCCAGCGGGGCCTCCCGTCGGTAGGGTCCCCACAGGAGCTAGCTGGCAAGGGAGCCCTGCAAATGCACTTGGCAAAGTCCCAACCCCAGTGTCAGAGAGCAGAGCAAGGAAGCTTGGAGTGAATGAGTGAATGAATGACCAGCACAACTGGTGAATTTTCAACATGGATGTGACATTGGACACTATTGTGGTGACGTTAAGTTTTCTGATGGTGATGATACTGTGGTGTTTACGGAAATGTCCTTATTCTTGGGAGATGTGTGCTGAAATGTGAAGGAACAGCGGGTTAGGATTCTGTAACTTTTGCTAAAGAAAAGATTTTTCATGACACTGGCTAAGAAGGCAAGGTGGACTTTATTCAGGGAGGCCGTTGTGACAGGTGTAGGGTCCAGGACAGTGGGTCCATGATGTGGCAGAGACCGGGCTCAGCTCTGACTCCAACGAGGACAAGTGGGGATTTCCAGGCAAGGGGCAAGGTGGGGCTCGGTGGATGGAAAACCGTGAAAAGGGGTACGTGGGGTTCTGGCTGAACTGACCTGCAGGACCCTGAACCTGACCGGATATTGGATGTCCAGCGGCCCCACTGATAGCACGATTCTGGCTAGATTGGAACAAGGCAGAGAGGAAGTCTGAAAGTCAAGGTCTGTGTGAAGAAGTGCTCAGAGGAACCTGCTCAGAGCTTGGTCAAGGAGGCAGGTTCCATCACCCTCAAGGGATTTGGGAGGTAAACATTCAAGGTGGTGAATCTGGAGAAGGGAGATATGGGAGTTCTGTGTGCTATTTTGTACACTTACCTATGAATTTGAAGTTGTTTTAAAACAACACAATTTAAAAAAAATCCCCAAACCTGTACAGTTCTTTAGTTTTTGGTCCATGCCTCCAAGTGTCCTGTTGGCTGAGCCTATTGCTGAATTTTGTTTGTCTAACCTGACAGAACAACCATGGCATTGCATTTCTCGTAACAAAGGACAAAACTTGTCGATCCTGCAGGATTTCATTGCAAACCTTGGTCAAGAAGTATCTCAAAGACTTTAATCATGAGTACCATCTGCATGATTTTTGCTGCACCCTCACGGCAATCGTGTCTGTATTTGCATTATAATTTAAAAAATCAACTCGCTTTTTAAAAAGTGCTTTAAGAGAAAATTTTAAGTCATTACTCCAAATAAAAAACTGGTATCATTTGCTGTAAATAGCAGGTAACCACAAAACTAAACACATTAAGAACAGAACTATGTTATTAAATTTTTAAAAATAAAATGGAATGCTAGTAAAGATAATTATTTTATGAAAATGCATACTTGAAAATATTCTCCCTAATGAGAGCGAGACTTTATGCTGATTTAGCAATAAAAGGATTTTTGGCCCAATGCCACTTAGTTTAAAACGAAATGAGGTTCTAAATCAATGTGATGACCTCATTTTACCAATTTGATGATAACCAGTACTGAGTGTTTCAATTTAGAGGGCAAAAGATCTTTAACCTCCACCTTTAATAGAGCTGGTTATTGATAATTCCTAGTGAAAATGATGTACTTTCATTCCAAAGATCCATTTGAATATTCATCACCTTGGAAGGATACATAAGACGGAAAATGGCTTAAAAAATCCTTTTCAGACAATGTAGTATGTTGGAACTTTAGTATAAATTTACTGCAGGAACATAGATCTTGAGCAGGCCAATTTCAAAGATTTCTTTCATAGCAGAGGCATTTAGAGGCACGAAAAAATTAGGTTAGATAATCACTGTTGGCTTAGCAAAAAATAAAACAAAATAAATAAACCAAATGTCTGATTAGAGTTCAGGCTGGGTTAACTAGGTAGGTGGGTAGTTTTTCAGAATAGTTTTGGTTTTTTTTGTTTTTTGTTTTTTTGAACTACATTAAAAAAATCTTTTTTTTTTTTTTTTTTAGTTATCTCTGCACCCAACGTGTAATTTGAACTCACAACCCCCAGATGGAGAGTTGTGTACTACTTCCTGAGTCAGCCAGGTGCCCTTCTCAGAACTGTTAACCTGACTCATATCCATCAGAAAGCATAGGCTTTTCATCTGGAATGCTGATTTCCTTCCAGAGGGAGGTTATCAAATACAGGGCAAAAAAGTCCTGTTGGGACCAAGTCTATGAATTTTTCTTTCACAAGGAAAGCTCAATGGGGCCAGCTGAGGCACAAGAGTGAAAAGAGACTTTTCCCTGAATCATTTTTTAAATAAATCTTGAAGTTTGAACGAGGTACAGGTGGCCCTTTGTGTAAAAATAAGTTAAATAATTAAAAAAAAAATTTAAGACTCCGCAGAATTTGAGCCTCTTCTCGAAATACCCATATGCCAACTAAGGAAGAGACCTTTATTTTTTTTAAATAAGCAAACAGTGATTATCTACCCATTCCTTACTTATCCACTGCCATCTGCTTCAGAAAATGTCAAGGACCTTTTCATAAATAATTAAAATATTTCCAGCAAAATGTTCACCTGAGTTCAGAAGCAGAAAGCTCAGATTATCAGGTTTTCCAATCTTGGTTGGTTTTGGAGTATTTAATTGGCGGCTGGTCTCCGGGACCTGGGTGTAGGTGTCATAGTAAAGCCACTACCCTGAACCACGTAAGCACTTGGGTTACATCATTCCATTGAACTGTCACCAGCACTCTCCACCGCACAAAATTAGAGAAGTCTTTGGAGCATCCAAGAGCAACAATTCAGAAACCATGTCATCTATGCTAGTTAGATCAGATAAAGGCCAGGTTGAGATGTTTGCAATGAAAACAGGCCCAGGCAAGAAGCAAATGGTCTAGTACAACAAAGTAGAGCGGGGGATGAGGGAGACAGCACCTTACCTGCAGGTCTAAGCAGTTTTCAAAACAGCAGAAGTCCGTGGGTCCAGGGCTCCCTTCCCAGGAGGGAATGGGGTTCGGGCTGCTGGGTACTTGGGGAGGCGGGGCTGTGGGGGACCATGGATCAGAGCCGGAAGCAGGCCCTGCTGCCTGGCCCCCAGCCTTGCACACCTCTGGGAATGACTTGTCTGAGCTGGCCTCTGCACTGGGATCGCACAGGCCATCTAGGGAAGCAAGTAGCTTTGGAGTGAGTGGGATCCCTGAAGGCTTTTGCAGGGTCTCCCACTCACTGTCTTTGGTGGCAGAGATCTGGAAGCTTCCATCTCGGGAGGGAAGGGGTGATCTCCATTGTGAATCAGGAAGTACCCCCCTTAGTATCTTCACAGGGGTACTGGGTGGCTACTGGTTAAGGGTCCAACTCTTGATTTCCGCTCAGGTCATGATCACACAGCCATGAGATAGAGCCCCACGTCAGGCTCTGGGGCTGACAGCTTGGAGCCTGCTTGGGATACTCTCCCTCTCTCTCTCTCTGTGTCCTTCCTCTGCTTGCTTTCTCTCAGAGTAAACTTTTTTAGAAAAGGCCCCTCACTTAGTATCTTCAAAGGCAAAGTTCATTGTGCCTCGGAGTCCTTTCCAACTGCTATCCAGAAAAGCTATCCCTCTCTAGAGACAATTATAATTGCAATCCATTTTTAGGTCTCCATACTAGTGTTGGCTATTTTGTATTTTTAGTCTCTTTAAACACCATCTACAATGTGAGTTCTTGGTCTTACGACTTACTGATATTTCATATAGTAGTGGTAACCTTTTCTCGAGACAATTCAGGAACACTAAAAATTGACAGGTTGTGTTTTTCTCTCAAAATAGAGTGCGAGCGGGGTGGGGGGTGCAGAATCCCAAGCAGGCTCTGCACTGACCCATGCAGGGTTTAGACGCATGAACCATGAAATCATGACCTGAGCTGAAACCAAGAGTTGGAAGGAAGCTCAACTGACTGAGCCACTCAGGTGCCCCTTTAATAAACTTTAAATATTTTTATTAAAAATTTTCAAAAATATTTTTGAGACAATGTAAGTGGGGGAGGGGCAGGGAGAGGGGGAGACGGATTCCAAAGCAGGCTCAAGGCTCTGAGCTGGCAGCACAGAGCCCAACATGGGGCTCAGCTTCATGAACTGCGAGATTGGACGCAACCAACTAAGCCACCTAGATGCCCCATAAACCTTAAATATTTTTAAAGCACAAAGTGCAATATGGCCACAATCCTGTATTTTCCCACTACTTGCAGTCAAAGGGTCTTTGTTATAAAGGCCAAATTTTAGACCTATGTAAGACGTGTCAGCTGAAGCCGAAAGGAGTTTGGGAAAAGTCTGGGAGTGTGAAATTAAGCGGTAAGGGGCAGTCATGTACACGTGGGACAGAAACAGACACAAAAAGCTCACCTGCCCCACTAGGTTTCTACATATTGTGAAACAAGAGTTAGCTGCAGTTGGGGATTGGGACCAGGATTCTAAATGGGCAACAAATACTTCGGCATTTTTCACGGTCAACCAGATTGTGATTTACTGGCAATACTTCCCCTAGGCAGGAGTTGTGCTCGGTTGCGGGGAGAGGGTTTGGGGACCCGACAGGCTTTCTGTGCCCGGCTCCTTCACCCTCCAAGAGAGCATGTGCTGGTCTGGTACTCTGGGCCATCTGTGACACAACCCTAGCACCAGCTCCACGGTGCCAGCAAGGCCAGGCAGAAAGCTTCAGCTCAGGAGTTTCTTCAGGGACCAGGAGTGGGCAGTTTAAGGCCACTGTGTACATCCCCTATTTGCAGTACTTGATATGTTAGTTCTCTTTCTTCCTATTCTACCTTCTACTTTTCCTTGTTATGTAATTGGGTGTCCCCTACCTAAAGGCAGACGTTTTGCTCAGCACTTGCACTGAAGCCGGTCAGTGTTTGTTACACAGCTTAATAAAAGTGACCGCGTTCTCGCTGGGAAGTACTACTCCACGTTTCATGGAGTAACTATGACGTAACTAGTTGTAAAAGCAGATAGTGTCCAGATTTAATTCTACCTCTTCAAATGTGTACTCAAATAGCAAACCTGCACCACTAGGCAGTCTCAGGTGCTTCGGGTGTTGTACTACCTCAGGCCTCACAACCATCCCGTGTGGTAGATCTGTCGACAGACTGTTTTACAAACGAATACTGAGGCAGAGAAATACAGGGGCTCTAGGAGGGCCTAGACTAGTAAGTAGTTGCAGCCAAAATGCGTGTGTGCTATTGCTCCCACTTTTGAGAAGGCGACTAAGACATAGGTTAATTTGTCCAAGGTGTCAATACATGTATAGTGAGACTTTTGAACCCAAGCAATGGTTCTCATCAGATGTCAGCAAACCACGGCCAGCCTGTTTTTGTAGATTAAGGAGACACAGCCACACCCTCTCGTTTGGTATCGCCTATGGACGGTCTGGCGCTAGAATGGCAGCTAAGTAGTTTTAAGAGAGACCTTTGAGCCTGCAAAGCCTAAAATATTTTTTGTCCCTTAGAAAGTTTGCTGACCCCTGGTTTTCATCACTCAACACCATGATCTTTCTTTCAAGGTGTGCCTGAAAACACAGGGTGTGGTCAGGCTGCAATGGAAAACTTGGACATTTTCTACCCATCTGTCACAAAGTGTCCAGAGACAAAGGGGAACTAATTCCTTATCCACAGCAAACGGCGCAAGTCTTGATTTCCATCACAATCTGAAGGACAGTCAAGGAGGACAGAGACTTACAGATTGAGGAAACAATGAAAGATCAGAATCACCAAGAAACATTTCAGAATCACTCTTCTGCCTTAACTAGAATTAAAGCACTTGGGAGATGTTTTGTATAAAATCCATACATACCACACCGCTTCTGGATTCAGTTTTTAGAAAGTAACAACTGAGCTATAATTTTATCTTCTAAGTGTTAGTATTTATCCATTCATATAAACAATATAATCTGTATAGTCTAGGCAATGACTGTCTGGACTAAAGGTCTGTGTAAAAAAAAAAGGGGGGAGGGGGTAAGGAGGGGGGTAAGCAAGTCTAGTCCAGAATGGTTTGTTACCCCTGCCCCTCTGCTTCAGAAGTTCAAGTGTTGGAAATGAAAATCCCAGCCTCCTCGTTGCAGTTGGTTCACACTCTTCTGAAACAGTGGTACTCCCACGTTTGGAGCTAAGGAAATCAAAGACGGCAGCTTCTGGCCATCACTCCTTTGAGGCAAAGAGGAATAGGAGCAGTGATTTCTATGCAACAAGATGAAAGCCAAAAAACTGTTTTATCCAATACCTGTAGGCAGAATGAAGCCATACTAAATAAAACATTACCTTGCTGTGAGGGGCTTCCAAATTGCTTAAAATGCCTTAATAAAAATATAATGCTCACACAACTATTAATATGCACCCCCCTTATTTACTAGGAGACCAGGTGCATCAAGAATGTTTATTTGCGTATTATTTAGTGATGGTTCGGTTAGTCAAACTACAACTCCAGAGTTATGATAAAGTTGCCTCCCATTACAGAAGTGTCAAATTAGCTTTAAGACAATTTTACTTTTCTTTAAATTTACAGCATTAAAAAAATACTCCAAATAAGTTTTGCTACAAATTTCTAATACTTGTGCAGGTAACTTAATCCTTTGTTACAAAATACCCAGAAAACGTAAGAGCCACACACATGATTTTCCTCCAGAAATAGCTTGGATTCATAAATATACCATTGTTGGCTGACACGCAAGGCCACCAGGCAACTAAATTTGGTACAAAAGGAAAAAACATGAATTTTCATCTTGTGTAGATAAAATGAGGTATTAAAAATGTGTCCCCAGATAATTCCAAAGAACCGTTAGTTCATGAACATATTACAATTAGTTACAAGCCCTGGATTTCCGGATCATGGCACAGTAATAGCCTTTAATACCAACCTTTCCCTGATGAATGCGATTCAGTTTCAGTTGTTTCTCTATTTCTAGCCCGAGGATGGATCTGCACCCATTTACTTCTTTCAGGGATCTTACTGACTCTTCACTGGTCCATCTTCTGACTTTCCCATTAGTGTTTAAACCAGAAGCTACGAGTCTTACCCGTAAGTACTTAGTACAGAGCTTTGCAGACACTAGATTCTCCAAAAACATGCAGCCATCTTCTGATCACACTTCCATTTCAACTTAGGCAGGCGCGCCACATTTTTAACATGTTTTAAGTGTTGTAATAATTTAAATTAAAAACAACAGCGAAACTGCTATTGCAATCAGTACACGATTCGGCCTTCCAAACTCTATTCTACATAAGAAAGCACAAAGGAGTTGTCTTGACACATTTTACTCCAACAGGAACACAGGGTATAAAGTAGTTCCAAGTGTTACCCACACACGTTACAAAACAGTCGAGTAGGTGCCCACTGAAAGCAATGATTGTGCTGGTGAAGTCATTCAATGCTGTTCTGCAGGATACTGAAGCTTCTGGGCTAACAATGTGCTGAAAACTGAAAATATATTTGAAGGATATTTGCTACCCAGTGAACCATCTTAATTTTAACTCATTCTTTCTATTCCATTTCAGATTTAATTTTAATAAAGTAATGCAAATCACTTAAAGAAAAAATCTTTAATTTTAAATTCTGATCTATGCATAAAATTCATTTTTGTATCACGGTTAAATTTAGTACAAACTATAAAAGTGTTAACACTGAAGTTTCAACAGAAATCTATTAAGATCCCTTAGAAAAATTATGTAAAGAAACAACAGCAAGTCATTCACTGCTATGAGGTTAACACACAAGGAAAAAAATTTCATACATTTTACTGAATTTATCAGCAAATAATTTTAGGCATAATACTTATCATAAAATTAAAAGTCTGAAAGTTGTACGTGGCTCCCTATCAATTACAATTTGCAGTGAAAATACTAAGCCAGATCTTTTTTATCTACCAGAACAACACTAGTTTAAAAAACTATTGGTTGAAATTTGCAAACTTTAAAGGGATACCAGTTGTGAAGGAATAAGTATATAACTTAGCTTAAATTAAAGTGGAAGATGGTAAAAACTAAATGCACAAGGAAAATATTAGGGGAAAAAGAAAACCTTCGAAGACATAGTTGCTACTCTAAAAAAATATTAGCTTATTCTTATATTAAAAACATTAAATGAATCAAAGCCAGACAGTACTGAATTTCTACACAGATCTCTTTGTACTTCAATGTTGTTTATTGAGTGAATGAGACACTACTGCCAGACATGCCAACGACACTTCACATTCAAGGGCTGGAAGCTGGAGAGCTTTCCAGATTGAGTCACTGCATAAGCCTTTTGGGAAAAAACTGAAAGTGACATCAAATATGACATCTTCATGCTTGTTTTTGTCTTCAGCTTTTTTTTTTTCTTCCAATTTTTAGATCTACTGGTTTGTTGGGTAGAAGGCTTCTTTCTACCCTACAAAAAGACTCACATCCAATTAATAGAACACTAGGTGTATAGCAAATTGTTTTAGTACACATCTACACCGAATAACTGATCTTAAAGCTGTTTTGTCTTAAATTTCCTTAAGTCTAAAGAGAAAAATTAATTTTCCTTCCCTTTCACCTTCACGTGGGTGGCTTATACCAATAGAAAAATACTCTTCAGTGCTGCTGTAGGGCTTACAGGGAACCTCTTCAGTGGTACCATAGAAATCCTTTCAAACCCCACTCTGAAACCCAGTGCTTCTCTTCCTGCTGTTGTGGCTTTGCAGAAGAATGGCCTACACAACACAACTCTACCGTTCTCTTTTGCTCAAAAACAAAACAAAGAAACCTAAACAAAAGGGTAAACGTTTATTTGGAGTTAGTTTTCTGGTGGTGATATTAAGGCCCTTCAAGCAGAGTTCAGGAGCTCCTGTATGGCTGCCTGCTGCTCGGGACTGAGCTGTGCTATGCACTCAGTCCACAATCCTCCAGAAGTCTAGGAAAAAACAATTTCATACATTTAGATTCAGTGAAATGGTCATTTAGAAGTATTTTACTAATCATCATTAGTAGACTATAATAATGCCAAATACTTTCTGTCGATGTAGTTTGAGGAGTGCCATAATAAAAGCAAGAAATCTATGCATTTATTTAAAGTTCATTTCACTCACACTGTTTTCTTCATCCAATCTAACCTGAAAAAGCTATATTAGGTAGAGGACACAGTCAAGTAAACAACACAAAGGAATAAGGAGCATAAATCACTTAAAAAACTTTGGTAGCTGACAGCTCATTTACTATTAAAATCTCATCTTTTTTTCGTCACAGACAATGCAAAAAAAACCTTCTACAGGAATATGCGCTAAGCACCAAGTGGAAGGTTTGAAGTATCTCAAGTTTAAGACAAACATTTTAGTACTGATAAAAGATGAGAACATATAGACACAGTATACATTAAGTAATCTGAAGGTTGGAGACAAGAGAATATAAAAATGAAGAAACTTCCTTTGCTCATTGGGTACCTATTTTTTTTCTTGTAGAACAGAAAACAAAACAAAACACCTCCCTAAGAAACTGTTTTATTTCCACAAAACAGCTTACCTGTACTTGGCGGACTACGTTAGCCAGACGTTTGGCACAAGGATCTTCATGTTTAATTGCCTCATGCATTTCTCCTTCTGCAATTATACTGAATATTTTGGGCAGATTGGTATTGTTGGGGCCAAGAACGATTGGGTGATTACTGACCAAAGAGAAGAAAGCCATTATAAATGAAAATTAAGGAAAAATTACGCAAGCACTCACATTTTCCTATATCCTTCCCCCAGTATGGAATTCTGCTATAGGATCTTTATAAAATGATTATGCATTCATTAAAATCAAATTCAGTGGCAGGAAAACCAGCTAATTTTATTTATTAGCTCTTCAGTGTTTTCCCATGTAAATTAAGAAAAATACTTGGCTCATCTCAGGTTAGTTTCAAGGGCCAAACAATAAATAGGACGTTCTAAGTGCCTTATAAATAACTTGTGACTTATTAAAAAAAAACAAAACAACAGAGCTATTACTAAGAATAGCAGTTTCTTATATGGCAAAATGATTTCCAAATAAATGTGAAGTTCAAAAGGATTTATGGGCATTTTAAGAGTAAGCCAGGGGGCGTCTGGGTGGCTCAGTCGGTTGAGTGTCCAACTTTGGCTCAGGTCATGATCTCGTGGTTTGTGAGTTCGAGCCCCATATTGGGCTCTGTGCTGACAGCTGGGAGCCTGGAGCCTGCTTCCGATTCTGTGTCTCCCTCTCTCTCTGCCCCTCCCCGACTCATTCTCTCTTTCTCCCTCTCTAATAAAAAAAGAAAAAAAAAAAAAAAAAAAAAAAAAAGAGTAAGCCAGGAAGTAAACGTCAGGCAAGTTTAATGGAAAGAAACATAACAGTGTATTTAACCGGGATTCCAGTCTTTGTCATTAAGAGAATTTCACAACAGTCCTTTCCAAGGGAGGTGATCAAACAGCATGATGGAGAAGTGGTCACTTCAAAGGCAGTAGTAGATACGGAGTGTGCAGTCTCCACCAGGGTTAGCACATCCCTTAATGACAGTTCTCAGTGGGAACACACAAATACACTTGTGTGAACCTGAACTTAAACAGATATGAAGGAATATGCTCACTGGCCTATTTCTACGAATTCCAGATGAGTGGTTGTAGCCCTTGGAGTTATTCATGAATAAAAGCAGTAATTAGTAGTGACAGAGCCTCGATCTGATTAACATTTAGGAGAACTTGGACTTAGAAAAACACACCACAGAACATGCCTTTGATCTGATAGCTTCTGTAGCCTCCAGGTTGTTGCAATTCTTAGATATACTCATGGACACAAAAGAGCATTAATAATGCCAGAGCCCAGGGCCAGATCTTCATTACCCAACTGGAATACTTTCCTTATACCACTGATTCTTGAATCCAAAAACCATGGTGCTAATGACATACTTTGATCTCATTATACTAACACATGATACATGTCAATTCTACTTCTGTAAAGCGGAGATTAAAAAAAAAATCTAAAGCCAAATAAATAAACAATAGATAAATGGGGTGACATTTTGGTGACATAAACGGGCAACAACATTAAAACAGAAACTTTTTTTTTTTTTTTAAGTAGACTCCAATGCCAAGTGTGGAGCCCAGTGTGGAGCTCAAACTCATGACCCTGAGAGGGGACCCAAGCTGAGAGCAAGAGTCAGATGCCTGGGGCACCTGGCCAGCTCAGTCAGTTGAGCATCTGACTTTGGCTCGGGTCATAACCTCATGGTTCGTGAATTCGACCTCCATATCGGGCTTTGTGCTGACAGCACGGAGCCTGCTTTGGATTCTCTCTTTGCCCCTCCCCTGCTTGCATGTGCACGCACTCTCTCTCACAAACAAACAAACAAACAAACAAACATTAAAATTTTGAGAAAGAGTGACAGAGCGTGAATGGGGGAGGGAAGACAGAAAGAGACACAGCATCCAAAGCAGGCTCCAGGCTCTGAGCTGTCAGCACAGAACTGACACGGGGCTCGAGCTCCCGAACTTTGAGATCATGACCTAAGTGGAAGTTGAACACTTAATCAACTGAGCCATCCAGGCACCACTATGAACGGTTAAAAAAAAAGAAAAAAAAAAAAAAGAGTTGGATGTTTAACCCAAGCCACGCAGACACCCTTGAAAGAGAATCTTCTTAAAACATTATGTTCTATAATGCCTCATCTGTTGAATTCCATAAAGAACAAGTCAAACTAGATCTAACTGTAAGGCAGCGTTAACTGTGATACGGTTTTAAAGACAACATTATTAGAAACCTATATATCTGAGGGGCTGTGCACAGGAAACACTGCTTAGAGAGGAAGAGAGTGAGGTCTATTTGTCCTTTTTCTTACCTTTCGATCAAGTCACACAGATAATTGAAAGTCTGAACAGCTTCTTCTTTATCCTCATGTAGTGGAAGCCAAGACAACCAGTGAGGCAGGACTTCTTCCACGTTCACACAGTCAGGCTTGAACTTCATAATCTTCCCCACTGCTGAGATGCAGTTCTCTGTGGCATTGACGTTTTCTTTGGTCTTAGAATCAGCAGACTGAATAACTCTTACCAGCAGTGGAAGTGCTTCTAAAATAAGCAATTGCAAAAAAGGTCAGTTTTTTAAAACCTCACATTTTCATGCAAAGCCAGTATTTTTTATATAAATATTTCTTTTTATCTTCGGTCCAGTTATCGATTGTAGTCAAGAATTATTGAAGTGTCCAGCCCGTTTTGTTTTCTTGGCTGCAGAGCCAGACCTAAGAAGGAAAGGAGGATTGCCCCGGCATGGGCCGGAGCATCAGTGCTCCACTAACTGGGAGCCCAAGAAGTCGGCAGGCTCAACATTCAATTCCCGATCATCTCAGGGTACTTCAAGCTTTTAAAAGCCTCCAGCTGTATTCCTGCACTGGCTTACAGGGACCCCCATATGTTTTAAAAGTCCTATGCCGCAGCTGGGGTGTACCTCCCAAGCCCAAAATGAACTCTACTCTGGGGGATGGGGGTGGGGAGGCTCTGATTCCACTCAGATTTCATTTCCGTATCTTCGAGAATAAAGACGGTCAATTTGTATATGTTATAGGGGAGACGTTTGAAAAAGGGAAGAAGAACACAGCAGAAATAGCTATATAATGTTTGGGGATGTGGAAAAGAGAACGAGAGAGCGATAAAAGGGATGCCTGGGACCGAGCAGAAGAAAGTACCTGTACAGAAAGGCCGGTAGTTCTCTCCACCGTACTGTGCCATGACACCCAGGCCATACGCAGCTGCTTGCCTCACTTCGGGGCTGCTGTCGCACACATATTGGAGCATCGGCCTTAAAAAATATTCTGCGTATTTAAAAGAGGCTGGACTACAGTGTTCTATGACATCATCAAAGATGCACAATCCCCATTGTCTGTCTGGCCATGGTCTATGTGGACACTATAAAAGAGATAATCTTTTAAGCTCTGAATACTGGAGTACACGAAGAACGTTAAAAAAAAATTCACTATAGGCTATCATGTAAGTGATAAGCTTACATGGATATTCCAGATACAGGCAACGAAAAACACAGTAATAATCACTTCTTGTGAATCCTCAAATTACAACACAGACTTAAGGAAGTACAGGTTTAAAAGACTTTGTATGATTTTTTTATAAAATCCCACAATTTGATATCAGCATATACCGGAAGAACCAACAGCAGCAACAACGTAGGTACATTTAATTCACAAAAAAGACAATGATAATGCTGTATTTAAAGAACAACAAAAGTTATGACGATGTTAACTTTATATATCCACTCAACAGGCTAAGTCCTATGTGCCTAAGTTTTTAAAAAAACGTGCTGCCCTACTAAATACAAGATTAAAAGCCAAAGTGAGACAAATTTCTATTGATTGCTTTTCATGTGTATTTTAAAGACTGAATACATAAGGCCATCATCCAGAATCGATGATTGCTGGCTGTATGTAACAAGGATTTTAAGGGAGTCCTCTAGGGTCCACTGAAAAAAACTAATTATGTTGATAACTGAGCAGGGCACGGATAACCGGAAATAATGAAAAGTCATTTGTATGTCTTTGGAATGCATTCTGATTTAACTGAACTATGGAAAACCTAATTAGCAAACTTCTAGCATGTATCAAATGAGAAAATATCAAGGGCAATGCAATAAACCTGATAAAATCATGGAAACTCTTTAGGATTTCTAAGGTCCATTTTAACCTAGAAGTGTGTTTTCAAGTGCTGCACTGAAACAATCCCTGGTCAACTATCTAAAATAACGTCAAAGAGAGGTAACACTTACAATTAGGTTGACAATTAACGGGAGCAGCTGTTCAAACCATGGTAACACCTTTTCCTTGTAGCTACTGAATATTGAGTGTAAAATGTCTGACACTTTGGTCAGAATATAAACATCGTTATCATCCTAAAAACAAAAACACACACAACACCCATATGTATCAAAAGGCATCTCCACTACTACTGCCAACAGTAACATTCATTTACAAAAATCTAGGAAATGCAGAAATTAAACTACTCATCACTGTAAGGGCACCTCTACGGCTGGGTGTCACGCCTCCCACCTGCCGACAGAAAGAGAAGTGCGGCCAGTACTGCACTTCCTCCAAAGACTTTCCTTGGAACATACTTACATTTCAAATTCTGAAACAGAAGTGTTTTTACTTCAGTAGTATTTTTTGCTTTCTGCAAGAATGTTTCTAATTTTGGAGCAGATGGGTGGAGAGATGTGGGGTCAGTTAACTGACAACACCTCATCCCTGGGAGCAATTTGTGTGTGTCAGCATGGGAGCACCCTGCACAGAAAGGGATGGACCACCCCACACAGAAAGGGGATGAGCCGTGTGCGGGAGCACCCCGCACAGAAAGGGGATGAGCTGCGCACAGGAGCACCCGCACAGAAAGGGGATGACCCGAGCACGCGAGCACTGGTCCACCAGGATGGCTACGTGCCACATCTGGAACCTAAATATGCAGCTGAAATACATCTGATGGCATCAAATGGTTTGATGAGGAGAGAACTGAACAAAGCAACGTAGAAGACTTATTTCAACCACTGCATGTGTATTATTTATAAGGCAATTCTCACTATCCTGTGATCTGGTAGAAAGACAGCTGTTGTTACAAAAAGATCTGGCCTTAAGCCCTAGACTCGCGGCAGTGTGTGGCTTTAGACAGTCATTTAACACCTGACTTTGAGTCCACTAATCTTTAAAACAGTGAATACGCCAGCCAATAAAAATTTGCTGAGAGGCATATATAAAAGAAACACTAGGTGAACTTAGAAGTGCTGTCATGTGGGAGGTATTGCAGCAAAAACACTCACACAGCATCCAAAACACAAATCAGCTAACTGCAATTACTTATTCTCTAGATTAGTAAATGAAATACATGTCAGATTCTTCTGCTAAAAAAATTACCGATAATTACATCAGAATGACAAGTCAGAAATGAATTAGAAACTTAAGCATTTAAAAATGTTCCAGATGCAAATGATCATATAAATTAAGTTCTGAAGGGAATAATTTACCTCATCTTGTAGTGACTCTTCCACCTGTTCATCATAGTCTTCATCTTGTCTTTTAACTAAAACACACCCAAATAAATGTCTTTTTAAACGGTCGCCAAAATGGTCAAGGATTACATTCAGAAATAAAAGTGTGGAGAACTTACCTTGCCGCAATTCTTGATTTTTAAAATGTTCTTCGAGTTTAGCTTTCAATATGCCTCCCAATTCTTCAAAATGTTCATTATTAAGGCATCCATCTCCCATTACTTCAATGCACTAATGATGAAATTGAGGAAAGAAAGCAACCCATGAGATTTAAATGTTTTAAGAGTCAAAAGTTAAGTTCTGTTAAGAATAACACGGAAGCATGAGAAAAATGAACATAACTCAGTACAGTCGAAGACTAACGATTAAATGAGTAGATTACACTTGCTTGGTGTATGTTCATATGACAGTACTTCAAAGAAAATAATTTAAAAAATATTTTTATTTTGAACATGTCCTGAGCAGATCTTAAATGCCAGGCATTACTGCTAGGAGCTGACATCTCAAAGATGGAGCAGACTATCCAGCTTCTGAGGAGCTCAATTACCACACACACGGTCTACACAAACACAGTGGGGAGAAAGGACAAGGGGGTGCTGGGAGGGCACTACAGGCCGAGGAAATCACATGCACAAAGGCCCAGGGGGGCCTCCTTTGTTAAAATAGAAGAAATGTGAACTGTAAGAGTGTAAATGGGGACAAATGAAAGGTAATGAAGAACTTTTAAACCAAACTGTGGAGCAGACCATGGAGCTGTGAACAATGGGGGTGACCAGGAATATTGGGAAGAGGAGTGCAAGTATTAAGCAAGTTCATGCCTGAGAAAAGGAGAATGAACTGGGAGGGAAAGAAAGGAGAGAGACATCGGGAGCAGACCAAAGGAGGCGATCTCAGCACAGAGAAGACATAAGGGAAAATGAAGAGCAGAGGCATCTAGGAGAGAATAGGACAGAAAGTAGGTGTGAGCTGGAGATGAGCCAAGATTCTGCAGTTGGATTATTAGGTAAATGACGGTGGCAACTTATCAAGACTGGACTAAAACGTTAAAATAAGAAAGAAACATTTTCAGTAAATAAAAAAAAAAAAAAAATCACTTAAGATCCAATTTTATTTATTTTTAGCAAGACTAATATATGAACATACAACCTTATACATACTTTTAAGAGAATATTTACCTTTGCAAAAGAATGCATTATTTCTGAGAGGACATCTGAGTCTGGTTCTGTGCCAATGGCCTTGATTAGAGCATCACACATAAAATGCCACATCTGTGTGAGATACTCAGGACCACGAACTCTCGCACATTCCAGGAGAAGAGGCATGGATTCTGCTGCCGCCACTCGAACACGTTTTATTGTTAAGGAAACGTAATCAATAATTTCAGACACACTTAGTCTAATTCCTCTCCTTGAAAGATTGTTCTCTCATTCTGCTTACGTAAATGTTAAAGTGTTCACCGAGTGCCAGTCATATGGCCAGATTATCTGAGACTGCTATCCAGGAGCTTGTGTTAAATATATCGTGTGTATAAAAACAGACATCTCCCCGGCCATATGACTTATCCCTGTCTTTTCTGTCACCTACAATACAGCAGTGAGTCTCAAATGTGACCTGCAAACACAGAAATGATTGTAAAAGGTTCTGGGACCCTTAGAGCATATCTTAGTATGTTCTCATCCCCAAACTTATGCAATATATATTTCTAATGGGAAGCCTGGTGGGGGGGGTGGCACTCAGTTGGTAAGTGGCTGACTCTTGGTTTTGGCTCAGGTCATGATCTCACAGTTTTGAGTGTGAGCCCCATGTCAGGCTCCACACTGACAGCGTGGAGCCTGCTTGGCATTTTCTCTCTCCCTCTTCCTATACCCGCCCCCCCTCTGCCCCCACCCCTCATTCTCTCAAAATAAACAAACTTTAAAAAAGAAAATTAAAAAAAATGTTACTAATAAATGCAACCAAAGCTATATTTCTCCTGGGAACACTAATTAAGTTCTCCTGTCAGAGCCTTTTCAGTTTCAATGAAGACCAAGCTGCCCCTCCCTATCTAGTGTCAGTTGTGACATCAGGTCGTGAGACTTCCCTTTGTCCTCTCTCATCATGGTAAGTTTCTCTTGGGCAAAAGCCATCTTCTGTAAAGGATACCACTACAGGATACTGCATGAGGAACTAAAACAAAGGGGCTCTGGAGTCAGGAAGATCTGAGTTTGGGTCTGGCCTCAACCACTCTGTTGGGCTGTCCCTTTTTTTTAAACCCATCTACGAAATTGTGTGTGTGTGTTAAGGCCTAAAAATGTTTCCATGTATTAATTACAACAATCATGTTATGAAGGAAAACATTTAACATGCAGATTTATCAAGAAAGGTTTCTCCAAGGTGATACCCACATTTGAAATGTAGGACTAGGCCACAGAAAGTTATCAGCGGGTCTCTTAACCTATTAAGAAAACTCTTAGTTTCGGGGCACCCGGGTTGCTCAGTCGGTTAAGTGTCCGACTTTGGCTCAGGTCATGATCTCACTGTTCGTGAGTTCGAGCCCTGTGTTGGGCCTGTGCTGACAGCTCAGAGCCTAGAGCCTGCTTCAGATTCTGTGCTTCCCTCTCTCTCTGCCCCTCCCCCTCTCGTGCTCTGTCTCTCAAAAAAGGAACGTTGAAAAAAAAATTATAAAAAAGTCTTAGCTTAACACCACCAACAGATATTTGAGAAAAGTTCTTATATACAACTACAAACATTTACTAAAAATATCAATCCTTAAAATCTTTCCAGTGGTTCACAGAAAAAGCTGTCAACTAGAAAATAGGTAACATTTTCTTCTTGTTTTTGGCACAAAAACCATGACACTAAAGCACCTGCAAAAAATGTAGTTAACAATCTTAAATTACAGTTAGTGCCAACAATCATAGTGAAGCACACATCAGTTAACACAAAGTCAAACACTCAAGCTACAATTTAACTAATTCTAGAAATGTTTTGCATTCAAAAATTATAGGATATCATCATGGAAATAAAATTTCAGTAGAGGGACCATCAGTTTGACAACTTGTTCAGTGTATTCCACAAAGCCTTCCTTTAACTCTTTAGCATAGCAAACCTGAAACCAAAGTATCAGAAATCAAGATCCATGTTAGTTTTTAGGTACTAACATTGATTAAATAGCAGAATCGTAAGGACCACAGAATGCTGTACCCTGACTGGAAGTACACTTAGAGCTGCATGCAAGACTGTGAAAAGTATCTGGGAAATACAAATATAAATGTAGAAAAAGCTGTACAAAGGGAAAGGGCCTTGGCGTGACTGCAGTATACGCTGTCATTCAAAGACCGGAACACCCCACGTTTTTAGTGTTGTGTGTGGGAGAATGGTGCAAAAGTTTCAGCACTCTGAGGTACTTCAAACAAAATATATCATTGAAGAAAAATACTTTAAAGAGATATAAAAACCCGAACCTTAATTGTAGTGTATCACTCTGTAAATCTGCAAATAGGCTTATGTTATTTTGTAATAAAAAAATCATTTCATCAGTGAAACAGAAAAATAATGCTGCTTTAAAAATAATTGTTTCTCGGGGTGCTTGAGTGGCTCAGTCGGTTAAGTAGCTGACTCTTGGTTTTGGCTCAGGTCACCATCTCATGGTTCGTGGGACTGAGTGAGCCCTGTGTCATGCTGTCAGCATGGAGCCTGCTTGGGATTCTCTCTCTCTGTTCTTCCCCTGCTCGCGTGCTCTCTCTCAAACTAAACAAACTTAAAAAAAAAAAAAGTTTCTTTACTTTCTTCCACATTAAAAGATTTGATAATTTTGTTTAGAGATGTTACATTTACATTTACTCTCTAGTTGAAAGATACCACAAAAATCCAAAATGTCTATGAATTATATTATAGGCATAAATGTTTACAATATATAGTAAGTACTGATGATAAAAATAAGTTCAAGAAATATAAGTTTAAATGAACTGGTAAATACAACAATGCTTTATTAATGCAAGATAAAATTTAAGTTATTAACTTTTATTTGGGCTTACTCATCTGCTAAGTTTGTAATATACCATAATTTCTTAATTCTACCTTTAAGAAAAATAGATTATTGTCCCTGTCTGTAACACATGCTCATAAAGGGGAAGGGGAGGGAAAAAACCAAACAAAAAAACAACCTCAAAGAGAACTTGCACACAAGACCTCATAACACTGCAAGAGGTAATTACTGTCAACATTTTGATGTCCCTACCATGTTTATATTTTTTATATGACTGACATCATACCAGTTATATTTTCAGTAGCATGAGCACATTTCTGTTCATTCATTCATTCAAAAAATATTCCTTGGTCATCTTATCTACTATACACTAAGCACAGAACGGACAAAAATCCTTGCCCCAACATAGCTTTGTATCAGCTGGGTACAATAATTATTATCTTCCTGATAACAGGCATTCAGGCTTTTCATTTTTGTTGTTGTTATTAGAAACAGCAATGATCATGAAGTTTACCTACGTGATTTCTTTATCCAGAAGTGGAAATGTTGGGTCAAAATATCTCTACATTTTATTTTTTAAAGAACATATTCCTGCTCTTCAAATAATTTCTTTAACATCTATGGGAGGCACTCCTCTGAAATGTGTGTATGAATGTGTTCTAAGAACTTGTCAACTGAAGTCTGATAAACACTATACGCACTCACCAGCATCTGACAAGCAGTGGACTTTTCTTCCAGTCCTGCAGTTTTAATACCAAAACTTTGCTGATCTCCAAGGTTCACAAACTCCCAACCGTCATCATCACTCATGTTTTCCATGTCTTGGGCTATTAACAAGGAAGAAAACAAATTCACGCTAAAAATAATCACAGGGAGGAATTTTACAACTGTTATGTCTTCATGAAGACACCTACTATCTAAAAGGGCTACTTCAGGCTTAATTGAAGCGGTCTTCATTAAAGGCCCCATAACCACTGGAAGGTACTGCTGAAATTCTTTTCCAAGAATTTTGCACATTCTGGCCCATGCTGAGATCATGTAAGAGATCTGGGGAAAAAAATTAAAATTGATTTCAAAACAATGGTAAATAGACAATCACAAAGAAGCCATTTCCCTATTTCATACAAACAATGTTTTATTTCACATTCATAGCCCTTCAAGCAGAAAGTACATTTCCTAGGGTCATATACTTAAAACATTCAGAAATAAAATCACTGTGAACCTTTACCCTGGGATAGAGAGAGCAGGCGAGGGAAAAGAGGAAGACCAGGACTGTGTCTTATTTTTTTCTTACTTTCAAGAAGCAATATATAATTTCCTCTAATAGCATCTGAGTCACATATATAAAATCTACTTAACCATTTTAACTCCTAGGCCCTACATTTTTTGAAGACAAGAACATATTTTATCTGACTGTATCTTTACTGCCTAGCATTCCATTCATTAAACATGTATTAACACCCGAGAAAACATCCCTTTCTCCTAGCTGTTTCAATTTTCTGTGTAAGTGGCTGGGTGTTTTTAAGACACCTCTTCTACTACTGTGTTTACATAGTCTCAATCACCTGCAAACCACCAACAGAGGATCTAGTTCTAATTCATCATCCCTGTAACCCAGAAAGTGAGTTGATCTTTACTAATATATCTCACGTGCGTATACACACATATTCTCCACACCTACTCTAAAACAAACAAAAAAACCACACACACACAAAAGAAAAAACAATCTAAGTTCATAGGAAATAATGATAGCATGGCCGTGTAAAGTCCAAATGTAACCCAGCAATTATTTATGGAGTCGCTGTTATTCATTAGGCATTGTGAATACTATTAGGACCATGACACACACTTACAATTTACAACACTGTGTCGTAAGGATCCACTACCAAGACTTATACTGGCCTTGAAATATGAGCTGGGATTAGTCAGGCTGCATGGGGCAGGGGTGACATGAATGTGTGCTCATGGGCAGAAAGAAAAAAGCAGAGCAGGTTTGTGGGAAGTCATGTGGCAATGACAGGGCTGAGAGACGTCCAAATGGAGATGTCTAGTAAGCGGGGGGATCAGTGAACCCTGAATTGAGAGAAAGATCTGGCAGTTACAGCACATGGAGGAAAACTGAAGCCATGGTGTGGATGACACTGCTCAGGAGGGAAGAGGGCCTAAGACAGAACCCTAAGAGCATAAAAATACCCGAAAAACCAAAAGCCAAAAGCCAGAGTCAGGGGAGAGGGCAGCCAGAGCAGACTGAGAAAAAGATGGCATGAGAAGTAGAAGGAAAGCCAGTGAAGAACGTCTCTGCAACCAGGGATTATCTCAAGAAAACTATCACTCAATTTCTTTTTTTGAGTACATTTAACTTTATACTAGATGTAGTATACGAACATGTGAAAGCTGCTTTACCTGGGGATCATCATCTTCCATATCGCTAAAGTCCGTCTGGGTCTTCAACAAGAGCTGCATCACATCTGATGCATCTTGCATGAACTGGAAGAAAATATTTGGGAAAATCAACACCGGTGTTTCTCGTGGCTATCAGAACAGAGAGGTGCTCACCGCTACCCAATTTTGGTTCTTGTATAATAACACAACTTTCCAAAAGAAAATCCATTACATTTCCCACATGGGTCATAACCCCTTAGACAAAAGTATCACACTGAAAAATTTTCATCTATGTTGCACACACCTAGTGCTCTTTCTAGAAAAATAGATTCTCCAGTGAAGGTCAGAGTGAACTGCAGTATAAAGGAATTTCTTTTTTTTTTTTTCCAATATATGAAATTTACTGTCAAATTGGTTTCCATACAACACCCAGTGCTCATCCCAAAAGGTGCCCTCCTCAATACCCACCCCCCATCAACCCTCAGTTTGTTCTCAGTTTTTAAGAGTCTCTTATGCTTTGGCTCTCTCCCACTCTAACCTCTTTTTTTTTTTCCCCTTCCCCTCCTCCATGGGTTTCTGTTAAGTTTCTCAGGATCCACATAAGAGTGAAAACATATGGTATCTGTCTTTCTCTGTATGGCTTATTTCACTTAGCATTACACTCTCCAGTTCCATCCACGTTGCTACAAAGGGCCATATTTCGTTCTTTCTCATTGCCATGTAGTACTCCATTGTGTATATAAACCACAATTTAAGGAATTTCTAATGATATCAAGTTTTGGTCTATAGTTTATGTATTTCCAGCAGTAAAAAGATAATCCAAATCCAGAAAGAAAATTTTGGATTGCTCCCTAGAAGTATAGGATTTTCAGGTAACTCTGTGTAGTTCTGCCAATCCCCACTGTATAAACAGGCAGTGTTTCAGAGACAGTTTGAAAATCAGACAGAGTAGGAACATGAAAATGTTGTATTGATTAGGTTCTCAGTATCTCACAGAAAATAATTTCTAAGGTAAAGTTAACACTGGTGCTGGTTTTGGAGGAGACCAACTGGAGAGGTTCTACTGTTGGTAGTTCTGAGAATTAGAGCGCGAGAGGTCAATGACAGGGGGGACTTCATTTGGATCAGCTTTGACACTCTGATATGCTGGCTGGAAGACAAATACATCTGCCAATGGTCCTTGCTAATTATTTTCTGCAGAGCTATATGTATAGAGATTTCTCTTAGGACACTTGATGGTTTTTGGATTAACAAGAAAGCAAACGGAATGTTACCAAGTACGTGTTTAAATGAGTGAAGCTAAACATATGGATCTTGAACTCCACACGCCTCCCAGTAGACTGTACATGTGGTAGGAAGAGGAGGAGATTTCAAGAGCATAAATGAATTAAGAAAAAAACCTTAATATTAATGCTGAAAAAATGAATTTCTATATAAAGCTAGAATTACAGGAGAGTAAGACAATGGAAAAAAACAAGTATCTGGAAAACCATTTAGCAGAAGGAAAAGGCCTCTAAGTACCTCCCTCAATGCCTCCACAGCCAAACTACAGACAGTAAATTCAGCCTTCTACAAATCACTTACTTTTTCCTTCCCAACGGCTAGACCAATGAGGCTGATGCACTCAATAGTTTTTCCTCTGAGAAGTCGGAGTTCCTTCTGAACTGCGTTCTCGACGATGTGCTTTAGTGATGGCATAAATAAGTCATAGTAGGGGACAAATTTTTCCTCTGCGGTATCTGCAACTGATGCGATAGATGTCACAACTTGTTCCAGAACTAACTTGGTGCCTTTCTGAATCAACTAGGAGAAGGAAGACACACAAAATAAATCATGCAAACGAGAAACTGGAAGAAATACCTGCTCCGAGTTCTCACAGGCTTCTCTGAGACAGCCAGCGGAGACCACCCTCCAGCAGCCCGAGTGGAGACCGTAGGTTCCGGAGCAAATTAAAGAATCCCTGCGGAACTACTGATGTGGGATCTCCTCTCTCTTCTGTTAATGGAATGCTCCTTACTCAGGTCTGCCTTAACTCCAAGCAACCAATTCTCAAGCACAAATCTGATTCCTTTTCCAATTTTTGTATCCCAGCTTGACACCCGTATTTCTCGGTCCTTTTACCTCACTGACTCCCACTACTTACCGTACACTCTGCGCCGTCCTACCATGCATGAGAGAATCCCCTTCATGGTCCATTCCTTTATCTTCTCATGTGACTCTCCCCAGAAGGTAGCACTAATGACCCCATCAGAGCCAGAGCTTTTTAGCCAACTATTTCACTGTCTTGGTGAAACACACGAGCTCCCCTTTCTCCTGCATTCAAGATCTACAGGTTCTCTGACCTGGCTAGTAACAAACACTGGGTACTTGCAGCGGGGCTCATGCTGTCACCTGGTAACATTTTCTAACCCTTGAGGATTCACAGGAGTACCTGACCCAGGGACTATTCCAGATTTGTTTCATTTCCCCCCAGTCAACTCCAGCCACTCTGAGCAGAGTTCTTCCTCTTGCACGACCACTTCCACTGCCCTGTAAGAGGGTAACTTACTCCCTTCTTCTGCATCCGCTCCACGTTTCAGGTCTTGACTGCTTCTGATCTCCGAGGAACGTTGTTCCTCATCAGCTACCTTCTCTTTGCACAACTTTTGCTCACATACTTTAACTTCTTCCCCAGGCCGTCTTAACAATTCCTTCTTTTAGTCTTTAAAAAATCTGACCTGTTGCCTCTTTGGAGTAAGGGGATGCAATTGAAACTCTATTTACACTTCAGCCCTCTACCCAAACACACTTGTAAAGTCACGTTTGATCCTTCTGTTCCTGATTTAACCAACAAACTCATCTGCCTTCAACTGGGGTCTACCCGTCTTCAGATTCACTCCTGTTCCTTCCTGGTCTGCTGTCACTGGACACTGAACACCTGTCATATTTCAAAAGCCCCTTTCTTCACCTTCGGAGACACTGTATCTCGTCTCCACCCCGTTTCTCCTTTAGAAAATGACTACGTGAAGTGTGGTTTACTAATTCTTCCTGGTTCATAACGAATTGATATGTGAGAATTGAGTTAATAACGTTAGAAACTTTACTTTTATAGCAATTTGACAGTAACTTTGTGTCTGGTAAACACAGGACTTTTCTTAAGAGGCTTTTATTTGTCCTTTTTATTCATTTCACGACAAACTGAGCCTGAATCTTTGCCTTTCTCACTTGCATCCTCTCCTCACACACTGCTGTACTAACACCACTGAGTCTCTTAGGCTCTATTTCTTATGTAAGCTATCACTGCAAACCTTCTTCTATTTGGACAGCCAGGCCTGATTTTAAAATTCAACTTATTTAACGTAAAAATGATATTCTTTCTCATCTGTCTACTTCTGTCATCCAGGTGAGAAGAACGGTCAACTTTTTTTACTTATCTTTCGTCTTTTTTTTTTTTAAGTTTATTTATTTTTGACGGGGGGGGTGGGGTGGGTTGGGGGGTGGTTGGGGAGGGGAGAGAACAAGCAGGGGAGGGGCAGAAGGAGATCGAGAATCCCAAGCAGGCTCAGCACTGTCAGCACAGAGCCCAAAGTGGGACTCAAACCCACAAACCATGAGATCATGACCTGAGCCAAAACAAAGAATCAGACACTTAACCGACTGAGCCACCCAGGCACCCCCTCTCTATCATCTTTTAAAATTCAAACTGGTAGAAACTGTTACTGCTTCCTGAAAAATGACTTTTAGAATCATCTTTCCCCACTAATTTCCACTATTACCACCCAAGCTCTGTGAACAATAATCTTGACAGTCTTAAATTTTCTCCCGTTTTGTTTACGCCTCACAATGCTACACAGCTAATTTCTTACAATCACATTATCAGGATTTCCTGCAGCAGTTAAGAACAAAATGGTTCTTCCAAATTTATACAAATCAGAATTCAAAATAACTGCCTTATTTTCAAGGCAATTCACATACTGATTTTACCTAACGTTTAGGCTACAACTTCTTTCCCAATTCCAATGTTGGCCTATTCTCTGGTCAAGACTGAATTATTCTACTTCAAACAGCCTAACCTGACTTTCTATTCTTTATGGCCAGGCTGAACCTGGTCTTTCTCCAGGTCTTACCCACTAAAATAACCTACATTAATCTCTAAATAGGAGCTTAAAGACCTTGAAAACCTACCTCTTGAAGTTTAAGTACCATGATGGAATGTAGATGTTTCACCAAATTGTCTAAATATGGAATAAGCAGTGACTTGGGACAGTCCTCAGTGAAGTTGATCAGAGCGGCAGCAGCATGGGCCTGCACTCGCTGATTGCCCTGGTCCTCCATGGTCTGCAGCAGGGCCGCGATCACCTGGAAAACGGAATCAGATAAACACACATTTTGAAACACCACATTTCCAAGCATACCTCCTCTGTTTGAGTGTTTGAGGCATTGTTACTTACCTTCTCATGAAATTTCTTTTGGAAGCCAGGTGCAAAATCTGTAGCCATCTGTCCCACGGCATTACAGGCTGCGTACCTTACTCTTGGATGCTGCAATAGGGGACTTTGTGTAAGTAAAGGTAAGGGGTTCCCACATGGGAACTATGGTAATAAGTATGAATCAGGTATTTACTGGTACTTACAGGATCCTGAAGAAAAAGCAAAACAAAATTTACTATCTCATTTAAAATTCCTTCCATTTGCTGGTGGCATCCTTCACCAATGGCAGATAAGGCCATTAATCCTGCATGCCGGTATTTCCAGTCAGCTACAAAAAAGAATTACAGGTGAAAGAACAGTTAGCGAGTACAAACATGTCATTCTGGTAGTCAGAAGCATAAAAAAAGCTCTCCTTATTTAGAAAAGACCACCAAAATATTTTTATACATTAATTAGAAAAATGGACAGAAAAAAGTGCCCGACTGGACTATTTCACTATGGTAATGGTTATGTCAGACGAGCATTTCTATTCCAAAAGTAGTGCAAAGGCAATATGAAAGAAAAGAGTTTATTAGTATTTATAACAACCACTGAAAATAAGCCTTTTCCCCCTAAGATTTACCATTAGCAACAAATACCTGGATTTTGTGCCACACACTGCTATTTATTGAACACAGAGATTCACTATTGTCCAACCATGGAAATTTATATTTCTTTAAAAAGAACAAAAGCCATGGAGAAGATACTGCTTTTAAAGAATTTTTATGTAACAACATGGTAAATGAATATAGATGAACATTACATATATTCTAATATTACTAATGGCTACTTGGTTTTAGACTAGAATATTAGCTAAGCAGTATTTATTATACTGATCTTCATATCATATTCTAATATATAATTTCCCTGACTCTCATTTCGAAATGTTTATGCTCATTACATTATCGTTCCCTTTAAGCGGTTTCACACAACTTGTGGAACAAAGCAAGACATACATAAATACAGAAAGCTAATATCTGTGTAAAGCAGTGGCTCTCAAGGTGAGGCCCAAGAACCCTGGGATTACTGTCCTGATAATACTCTTTCACTCTCACTCTGAGGGTCCAGTGGAGTATTCCAGGGATTACAACACATTATGGTCACTAACACTGAATGAAGAAGCAGAAACAAGAACTCAGCTAAGACACTTAAAGATATTTACAAAACTGCATAAGACGACATTCTTCTCGCTAACATATTTTTGTTTTGAAGTCATTCTTCACGAAAAATGTTATTTCTGTTCATGTGTAATGGGTTTATTATTGCTATCTTTAAGTGAACATTTTAAATGTTTTTCATCTTTAATAATACAAACACTGATATAACCCACATAAACAAAAGCATTCTAGGATCTTCAGTTGATTTTTAAGAGTGTAGGGGCGCCTGGGTGGCTCAGTAGGATAAGCATCCGACTTCGGCTGGGGTCATGATCTCACAGTCCATGAGTTCGAGCCCTGTGTCAGGCTCTGTGCTGACAGCTCAGAGCCTGGAGCCAGCTTCAGATTCTGTGTCTTCCTCTCTCTCTCTCCCCCTCTCATGCTGGCTGTCTCTCTCTAACATTAAAAAAAAAATTTTTTTTTTTAAATTTTTTAAGAGTGTAAAGGGATCTTAAAAACAAAGTTTGTGAACCACTGGCGTAAGAGTTAACAAAAGTTGTAGAGAAGCATAAAATTATATCAGAATTAATAATTTTTCACTTTGGGGAGCCCAAGATGAACTCCGTTGTAATATACTACTATAAAGAATTTTTTTGAGAGGGCACCTGCACTCCTGCACACCCTGCATGAGGAGACAGGTAGAGACAGAGGGGAGAGAGAATCTTAAACAGGCTGCATGCTCAGTGCAAAGCCCAACATGGGCTCAATCTAATGACCACAACCTTGAGATCATGACCTGAGCTGAAACCAAGAGTTGATGCTTAACAGACTGACCCACCCAGGCACCCCTCTAACATAAAAAATTTCTGAAAGTTTCCTAATTCTGCTGTTAAGTATTAAAACTTTATTATTAACATTATTAAATATTTTTAACGCATTTCAATTACTTAATATACCAATAAGCCAACATTTTTCAACTAAGGAATAATCATCCTAGGAAATCAGTAAATCAGATGCTAACCTTTGCATATTGGATTTACTAAGTTTTTTTTTTTTTTTAATGTTTATTTTGGGGGGAGACACACACACACACACACACACACACACATACACGAGAGAGAGAGAGAGAGAGAGAGAGAGAGAGAGAGAGAGAGAGAGAGGGAGGGAGGGAGGGAGGGGGAGGGAGGGGGAGGGAGAGGGAGAGGGAGAGGGAGAGGGAGAGGGAGAGAGGAAGGGAGACACTGAATCTGAAATGGGTTCCAGGCTCTGAGCTGTCAGAATAGAGCCTGTCGTGGGGCTCGAACCCATGAACCACGAGACTGTGACCTGAGCTAAAGTCGGACGCTTAACCAACTGAGCCACCCAGGCGCCCTGGATTTACTAATTTAAAGAAGAGATGCAATAAATACTTACTGATACAGAAATGTGTCCTTATTTGGATCAGAGAAATAAAAATAAAAAGATATGTCTGTGTATCTCTAATAGGCAGAGTTCCTGAAAGTATGTTCGGCAGAATGTGATGGTATGCTATGGGGATTTAGAAGTGGTTTTTCTCCTTTAAATTTTGCTGTTTATTATTTAAAGCAAAACCAGTAAAACTATCTTTGAAAATAAAGTGTTAAGTTACTAGGAGATACATATCGTTGGCCACTGTTTAAAGCACTTTTCACACACATTAGATGCATCTTTGGATCTAATCTCAAGCCTGGGCATAAAGCAAGCATCATTTTTGCCTCTTTTACAAACGAGATTAAGGTGCAGAAAATTTGCTCAAAGCCATAGAATTAACAATAACAGATCTTTACTAAGAGTTCATTGCCATATATAATAAAGCCTCTTGCATCCAGCTGGTAGGTGTAGCAAGAAAAACTGAAAAGCCAAATTCTTTAATTACAAATCCCAACCACATCCACAACTGACCTATCTGAAGATCACCATCAACCAATAGTGAAACAGTGACTACAATCTTTTATATCTGTAGGCTACCTTCTTCATCTTAAAAATGGAAAAGCTAGATTCTTTCTCTTAAGCAATCTGTGAAGCTGTCTCTATTCCTTTGGGGAAAAAAAAACCCTCAAAAAATTGAGGAGCTAAAAAAAGGAAAACTGGGGCGCCTGCCTGGGTGGCTGACTCGTTAAGCGTCTGACTCTGGACTTTGGCTCAGGTCCATGATCTCATCGTTTGTGGGATCAAGTCCCCCAATGGGCTGTGTACTGTCAGAGCAGAGCCTCCTTGGGATTCTCTCTCCCCCTCTCCGCCCCTCCCCTGCTCATGTTCTCTCAAAATAAACAGTTAAAAAAGAGGGGGGAAACAACTATTCAAGACCCATGTATACAATCACGTCATCAAAAAGAGTTAATTGTTTTGGGCCATGCCTTTTCAGAAGAATTTTATAGGATAAGAATTAAGTAAATTGTATAAAGGGCTACAGTTCTCAACAGTTCCTTTCATTTGAAGCTGGTATTATGTTATTACCCTGCTTTACTACTTTAAGACCTTGAATCAACTGTCTGACCCTCAAGTGTGTCTCTTGCCATGTACCCTATAGATAGGACTATCCATACAAGTCAGGATATCTGTGGAAGAGTATATGCATTAGCATTATTTGTATCAACAAAAACTATTAACATTTAATGGGGTATTACAGAATGCTATGAGGGGGCTATTCTGTGGTGATATGATATACCCTGGGGTAAAAGCTTAAGTATGGTGTATCTATATGGTATGTTCACATTGTTTTAAAAACTGCATATATGCATGATGGAGGCCAAAGAAAAGTCTCAGAAAACAATTAACAGTGGCCACCTCAAAATCTAATAAGTTAAGAGACTTTCAGTCTATATATCTCTGTTTTTGAATTTTTAAAAAAAGTCAAGCATAGGGTGCCTGGCTCGCTCAGTTGGTGGAATGTGCAACTTTTGATCTCAGGGTTGTTGAGTTTAAGCCCCATACTGGGTATAGAGATTATTTAAAAATAAAATCTTAAAAAAACATAAAAATATAACATGTATACAACAATTTTTGATATAGATATAAATTACAGGTACAGAGGCTGACTGACAAATGACCAGATATTTGTTATGAAAACAATAAAAGAAATAGAAGTGGCTTCTCTTTTTTTATTCAAAGTTTATTTATTTTTGGGAGAGACAGAGGTAGCATGAGTGGGGGAGGAGCAGAGAGAGGGGGAAAGAGAGAATCCCAAGTAGGCTCCACACCACCAGCACAGAGCCTGATGCAGGGCTTGAACCCACGAAACCATGAGATCATGGAGCCAAAATGGAGTCGGATGCCCAACCGACTGAGCCACCCAGGGGCCCCAGAAGTGGCTTCTCTTCTGATTATATATATATTATACATGTATTTTTTAATGTTTCTTTATTTTTTGAGACAGAGAGACAGAGTGCAAGCAGGGGAGGGGCAGAGAGAGAGGGAGAGACAGAATCGGAAGCAGGCTCCAGGCTCTGAGCTGTCAGTACAGAGGCGAATGTGGGGCTTGAACTCACAGACCGTGAGATAATAACCTGAGCCAAAGTTGGGACACTTAACCAACTGGGCCACCTACGCGCCCCCTGATTATGTATTTTTAAAAATAAAAGACAGTAGCTAAGGAAGATCATATGAATCAAATGTGCTAATATTTGTAAACATCAAATGACGATGTCTTATTTAAATTAAAACCTAGATACTTCTGGCTAGGGAGAAAATCTATAGTTTTTCCTTGGTATTGTAATTATTTCCTATGCATTGAAGCCAGTTCTACAGAGGAAATGGAGTATCTGCAGTCGCGAGAAAAAACATTCTTTAGCATAAGATTGGATGGTTCCAAAGAGGACTAAATAGAATTTTATCAGTATAACACAAAAATTAGGCTAAACATTGGATATAAAAAGGCAAAGAAAGATGAAGTCTAAGCATTTGTCAGTTTGAGACTTAGAAAGCCACATGCACTATGCTAGCATCCGAGGGAGACACAGCTTACGATTTTGGAGCATCTGCATAATGTGTTCCTTGATCATCGGCAGCACCAGCTTCCCACCAAGTCCACAGGCCATTCGGTCCAGAGCGCTCTCACCAGCAACCGCATTGCTGCACACAAACCAGAACATATCCAACATGTTCAACACACAGAAGAACAGTGCACTGTGCACATGTATTTCTAAATATGCTATGAAACTAAGGCTGAGAAAGACCAATTTAAGCAGTCTTTCAAATGCATGAAGTTGTGGGTTCAAAATCCTCAAGAAAAGGAGAACACGTAACATTTTCATGATTCATTCGCCATGATGTAAAAAGTCCTGTCTCAATCTTAACTTTCAAGACTTTGCTCTTTCTGCACACACCCCTCACTGGCTAACACTCAGCTTTGGTGCTTTCAAGACTCAAAGGTATGAGCAGCGTGTTAAAGACAGCCTGTTACCTCATTTCCCAGACATACATCCTTCAAACTCCATCAACAGAACACAGAACACTGAAAGCAGTGCTCAGACTCAGGGATGCCTTCTCTGCAGTGAACTTACCTTTTAAAGGAGTACTAGCTGCATAGCTAACATTTATGCACCGGTGAGACTTAATTCCAGTGTTTTCACTGAAAATGGAAGAAACTTGGGTATAAGAGCCTTTTGCACTGGCTTTGAACTCTAAGATTGGTAGTGAGTTTGTCATGGGATCATCTCCAACTGTCCAGTGAAGAGGAGACTATAAAGATGAAACTATAAATGATTTTTAGAATATATCTAAACTCACCTTGAATATATTCCTGGCCTATTTACCCACAGATAAGAAAATCTTACTCATCTAGCCCAGAAAAAGTAGCTTCATAAGCCATATAATTGTAAGTGCCTTTTACAGGGCAAACTAAAGGCCAGGGAGCAGCAGCACATTACAGTAACTGAACCAGGGAAAGGAAACCCAATCTGAGCCTGGTCTTCTCTTTAGTCCTATGAGGTAATTTCCAGTGAAGGATTATTTTCACATACTTCAAAACGGCATTTAAGCCAGAGTAGTCATTTTTAATAATGGGACTAAGCCGCGAGATGCGCTGTACATTCTGTAAGTCAAATGTCTTTCATTTTACCTAATTCCTGTTATAGTAGCTTATACCAACTACCAGTCTTTCAGGGCAATACTTTCAGCTCTTTGAGAAAGAGAATATGACACACTGGCATTAAACCTTCATCTACAGACGGGCTATACAAACCCTGGACAAATCACTCAAATGCCCTCTCCATTTCTGACTCTACCTGAGAATGTATCTGTAGGAACACTGAAAGAATCAGTTAAAATAACAGAGTTCTAAAGTGCTACTTCTCACATGCGTGTAAGAAGAGGCCATCATCACCACTGGACAGTGAATAGATTCTGGTGGACTTTTCCAGGAATTCCAGAGGAATCTCTGAGGTCTAAACAAGTAAAACAGTAGCTCCAGTGTCACAGTAATCTAGTGTGCAAATCTTGCCACTATCTTGTCTCTAGCCCATGGTTAAATTGAATGAAATTGGGAAAACGTCATTTTGCAGGGAACAGTGTGGAAACAACTATTCTAAGTGAGGTCTATGCATATAAAGGCATTTTTCACAATAAAGCTTCTTTATACAGACTTTAAGATACTCTTACACTAAAAAAAAAAATCTTGAAGAAAATTCAGAGTAAAATGGGGAGGAAAGATGGCTACTTAATTAAAAGTAAATAAAATATAATTTATAAAATTTGACACAGAAAGCCTCAGTGTCCCATGTTCCAAAATGACAAGTTTAACTTTAGATTACAGAATACAGTGGGAAGACATGGAGCCTGGAACCCTAAACTCTTGTCACTACCGGAGCTCTCTCTGTTCTGTCGAGGAGCCTCCACACAGTCTCTGGCGCATGCGATTACCTGTCAAAGTCATCATCTTCTAGCTCATCTGCATTCGCCCAGTCCTCGTCCTCTTCAAGATCAACCATCATTGCTAACATCTGAGGAACTAAAGTAAATCATCACTTCACACCTGAAGACTAGCTTTTTTATTTTATCAATATCACCATTTATGAACAAGAATTTTAAGAAGTAAAAAATGAAGGATTTACTTTGCCTCTAAGAGACAGAACAAATATTTGCCTGTGCCCCCCAAAATTTGCTATATTTTAACCTTTTTGCCACATTTGCTTTAGACCTTGTTCTTTTTAAGAAGTGCCACTAAGGATAAAAGTCAAACTTCCTAGATCCTATTACACTCTCTTTTACTCACCAGAGGTGAGCAATGAATAAAACCGACGCTTCTCATTCCCAAACTGTTTTTACACTTGAACTACAGATTTCCCTATATACAAAAAACAGCACCATTTCAAGATTTTAGTTTTTACACAATAAATGGTACCATACTACATGTAACCTTTGGCAATTTGCTTTCTTTTCAACACATATGGATTTTATTTTAATTACTTCACAGTATTCCACTACGTAAACACACTATTCCATCTATGGACATTCTGGTTGTTTCCAATTTTCTTCCTATTAAAAAATTTCCTTTGATGAGTTTTCTATACACATATCCTTGAAATGTGTGAGTTCAGGGCATGAAACTGTTACAGGTTATCTTCAATATTATAAGAAAGACTAACTGCTCTGCATAGTGGTTGCATAAATTTGCATTCCTAGAGGAAGTTTAAAAGGATAACTGTCTTATTTCACAACAACGTGTGAAGTGCCCTGAAGCTGTAGGAGTCCTGCCTGCTCAACATCTTTCATCAACACTCAGTATTGTCAAACTTTCAGACAACTTGGGACTCCACAACTACTCTGTTATTTGAGACTGACCAGCACTCATTAGCTAGTTCAGATTCCTCCTCTGTGAATTTCCAGTTCCCTAGCCTTCATCTATTTTCTAGGTACTTAAACTTTGTTGACTCTGTCCACTGCAGCTACTTTTCCCCAGCCTGCAGCTTATTTTTTAATTTCACTTACGGAGTATTTGGTCAAAAAATTATTTTAGTATTTGCAAATTTAGCAATATTTGCATCTGTGGTTTGTGATTCAGTCTTAAAAAAATCTTTTTCAATCATCAAGATTTACTTGTAAAAATGAACTATTATTTAGGTGTTTAATCCCAAATTAGTGTTTATAGGATATCTGAGGTTGGGATATATTTTTGCCACAGAAATGACCTTTGATCAATTATCTTTTTTTTTTTCCCCCAATTATCTATCTTTTCAAGTCAGCTTTGTTTCCATGTGAGTGGATCTGCTTATAGGTCTTTTTGTTTCAGATGATTCACTTGTCTACACCTGTGCCACGAACAAATTCTAAATCTTCATAGTTGAGAGGGCAAGATCTCCACTATGCTCATCAAAATGGTCTTGGCTACTTCAGGCCCTGTGTTATTCTACATGAATTTTAGGATCAATCTTATCATGTCCAACTCTATTGGGATTCTGACTGAAATTGTATTAATTTATAGATTAATTTCAGAAGAACTGGTATTTAGCTCCTCTATTAGTCTAGTCTTTCAACATGTTATCTAATTTCCCCATAAAGGTCTTCTGTGTCTTTGGATTTGTTTCCAGGTATCACATGTCTTGCCTATTATGGGATTTCAAGATGTGTGCAGCATAGCCACCATGCCCATAAATATGTATAGGGATGTATGTCTCCAGATTCATCTGTTTTGAAAGGACATCATATTCTCAACAAATCTATGAGCTTACACAATTCTCAGCAAATTCACTGAAGAGTTTTTCCACATGAACACAAATTATTTAAAGATCTTTGACTTACTAGTCTGTGCAACAATATTGGTATGTTTTCTTAACATAGCAGCTGCAGTCTCAGAGAGGGTCACGATTACTTCAAGGGCGAGCTGGCGTTGCATGTTATTGAGGCTGGTGTCTCCACACAACTACAAAGAAGATGTATTTGTACACATTTCGTAGTTTATTCATTGAAAATAATAAACAGAACATTTACTGAAGTATTTAATTTACCTTTAGACTTAGCTGTAAAGTAGCTTCTAAATGAGGACGCAAATACTTTGGAACGGTATCTGCAATCTCAACAAGGGACTTTAAGACAGAATCGTCATTCTGGTAGCATGAGTCATTCACAGCCTGGAAAAAATAAAATAGAAAAGGAAAAAAGGTCTGGGTTCAAGAGTCACTTTATAGATGCCTCACTGCCAAAACAGTAAAAGGCAGACAACAAAGTGGCATTATCAAAGAGTATTTTTCACTAAATAACTTAGCAATCTATACGATGAAATTTTACCTACAGTCACATGTACACCTTCCTTTTGACTGTCAACTAGAAACATACAAAGATTTAAATCTAGTTCACAATTATAGCATCCAGCACAACAAACTTGAGGCTGTCAAAGAATTCTTTTCATAACTAGAAGGAATCCCTTTCCTCTGTCCTTCCAACATCCACATCCTAGTCTTTTTCAGACATACAATAAATACTAGGCCGTAGGATACATTTCAAGTGTCCAATATTACTCAACTTATTTCTCTATGACATCGAGTTAGCTCACTGTGGTATTTATATATACATTCTGTATCAACCACTGACTATTTAAGAGTGACAACTCCTAGAAGTTTTGGCTAACATTTTAACTTACTCTAAATTCAAGGGAAGAAAAATCTGAGATTAGACTTCAACAGTGAGTAACTCAAAATTTTTAGGTAATAAACGACTGAAACGATAGAATGGAAAAGTTAATGTTTTTTGTCATTGACCTAAACTATCTTTTCAATTTGATAGCACTGAGAGAAAAGTTTCTACTAAATCCTACAAAATTACTCTGAATCATGTACAATTCACACAGGATTTTTCAATTTTAGCTCTTCTGAATCCTCTCTAACCTGGTGGTTTTCAACAGGACACTATTTCTCCCAGGAGTTTTCTTGGTTGTCACAATGACTCAGGAAGGGCCAAAACCAGGGTTGCTAGACGTCTGCATCTGTGACACAAATGCTTACGAGGAACTCACAGGACCTTCTTACCATGCATCTCACATGATAATGTCAGATACTTCTAAAAATGAAAAACTCATTTATAATGATCTGAACCTAAAACCTAAGTCACAATTAGATTTTGTCTGGTTTTAATGTACCATGATTCCCCCCACCCCCAAAAGTAAACATTGTATAAATCTAGAATAAACACATAGTTTTGTCCAGAACTTTACCATTTCTGGAAATCAAATCATCAATAATAACAGCATTTGTGGTGTTGGCCTTGCCAATGATATCTATCAGTCCACATGTTTAGCTACTGAGTTTGTATAGATCACTTAAAAATCACCTAGTCTGGGGATGCCTGGGAGACTCAGTCGGTTGAGCATCCAACTCTTGATTTAGGCTCAGGTCATTATCCCAGGGTGGTGGGATCAAGCCCTGCACTGGGTTCTATGCTGAGTGTGGAACCTGCTTGAGATTCTCACCCTGCTCCCCTGCTGCCCCTCTTCCCCAACCACACATGCTCTAAAAAAATAAATAAATAAAATAAAAAACACCTAGTTTACTATGTCTTTCATTGTAGTCATGCCCTACCATTTATATATCGAAAAGCATGCCATTTTATTGCATATTACTTTCTTCTTATTTCTTCTTTGTATTTTAACTTAGGGCAATATAATTTTATTTTTAAACTTTGTGCATATACATATGTACATTACCTGTGCATTTCAATATTTCAAAATGGAATATGCAAAGTTACAAAATCTGGGTCTAACAAGGTTGACAATAATTGTTCTAACTTACCCAATCATATTTTATGCTCTGATTGAGGCAGATGGTATCCCTAAAATAATAACAACCTTAGGATCCAATAGTGACAATTAACCATAAACTATTTATAGTACAAACTATCATAAGCCCTGGGATTAAGAGTAAGGACTTCGGTCTGATTTGGGTTTAAATCATGGTTCCATCACTTACTGACACTGTGACCTTGGGCAAGTTTCTTATCCTCCCCTCTTTAGTTTCTCCTTATGTAAAATGGGCATTAAATTTCATAGGTTTTTTTGGTTGATTCAGTGGCAATAATCTATGTGATTACTTAACAAATTACTTGTATCATGCATCATAGAAAACTTTAGAAACCCTAACCTAGGTATTTTAAGAGATTAAGAGTCTACGAAAGGCAAGAGATCTAGTTCAACAGGGACAGAGATCCCCTCTAGTGCCTAGTGCTAGCACACAGTAGCCAATGACTTGATTGAATAAATGAAAGCATTCGAGAATTCTGGTAAGAATTTGAAACCACAGAAAACCAAAAAAGGATATAACTTTCACTTATTTCATACCGTTTTCTTACCTGTAAGAATCCGGGTAACAAGTCTGCAAAATGTTTGAATAGAGCAACATTATGCTCATTTGCAAGTATAAATGCAGCTGTAGCTCTAGCAGATAATGTCCTGATCTAATACAAAAACAGTAAAAAACGTCAAGCATGAGAAATTACTGATGGATGCAAGGTCAAGATTTCTTACTCAAGATGAAATTTTTCATCAGTAAAACCAGTACTTCTATTTTGCAGTATTAAAACTAAAGATAATCTCCAAATACATAAATCCCGTTCACAAGTTAAATGTTATCTTAAATTAGGTGTTAATACTAGTGGAATTGAAATTATTTACCGATGGATGTTCCTGATCTTGCATACACTGAACTAACATCCGTTTGATAACGTCTAAATAGTGCTGCTGTTGGTTCCCAAAAATTCCAGGAAAGTTCCTAAAAAAGATCCAAAGTACTCTTTCAAAATGACATATTTCAGTAAGGTGTCAGCTAGAACATCTCATGTTCTAATCTAACCTTAAACATCAGCCTGACTTAAGTGTGCATTAACCCTGATGGCTGAACACCATCCATCCATCTTCCAAGTAATCCTCTTTGGGGGTTGGGCGAATGGCAACAAACATTAGCAGAGAGGATTATGCTGGATGCAGAGGTGACCCAGGTGCGCACACACTACTCAGCAGCCCATCCAGCCCTGTACTTGATCCTTATCACTCTTGTCCCTGTAGGAAGCTGACCTGGAGTGCAGGACAAAAGCAAACACGAGGCTGCAGACGGTAGCTGCAGTCACAGAGCTACCTGACAATCTGTGCCTGGGCTCAGTCAGTGACCCAGGGAGTCCCGATTCTGCTCTACTTTAAATGTAGCTAACAAGTATATTCAATACTTGCAATTAATTCTCTACTCCGGGTTACCGATACAAATGGGATCCATTTGACAAATTAAGTAGAAGATGGTATAATGTCTACCCTTATCCGCTTCTGATATTCAAGGTGTATCTCATTTCTTAACAAGTATATAATCTTGAAACGTTATAAATCCAACTATATTTTTAATGTAGAACTGTATGACAACACCAGACAAAGTTTTCTTAGTGCAATTTAATTCTAAACTGAGACCATTTGCTTGTAAATATATAGGATTTTATTAAAATAATGTATTTTTATGAAGTTTGGTCATAGAAGACCCAGAAAACAATGGGGGTTCACCAGCCTTTTCTTTCTTCTTCAAGATTTCATTATTAAAGTAGCTTTCTAAAAGATATATTTAATACTGTGTCGATCTCCAAAAAAGGGAAAAGAAACCATCTTGTTTGGAATCATAAAAGCCAAAGAATAGAAAATAAATTGCAGACAACCTCTGTGCACAAAAAGGAATATAATATGAAATTAAAAGCTTTGTGTTTTTTCAATTTATTTCCAACACAAATAGCTCATCTAAAGGCATTATTTAAGTCTAAAAAGTCAGACTAAAACATCCATTAAAATGTGCTTTGTACATTCATGACACTTAAGTTTTTCAGGAAAATAAGATCAATGTATATACCAGAAAATGTGAAGGGCAGCTTCCCGCAGTCCCATATTTTGAGAGCTGACTGAATCAAAAAGGAACTTCAAACCTTCGGGCCACTGGTTGTTGCCGTCCTCATCTAAAAGTAAAGAAATCCAGGCATAAAGTATGTAAGTCAAAACTTCAAAGAATGAAGGGTGAATCCTTTCATTTCACAAGCCTCAAAGTATGTTAGTAGTAGAAAATGTCACATTTTTAAAACGTCCTAATAAAATTAGGTCCTTTAACCATGAACATGGCATTCTAATCTTGTAAACAGCAACTGTGCATCTGTGTTGCATAAGCACAGATACTGGCAGTGGTTATTTTCTAAAGAGCTGGCATTAAAAGAAACACCCTTAAATCAGTCCTTTTAACATAAAGATCATGCTTATGGGTGGAAGGGAATGAAATCATGGTTTAAAAAAAATCATTGTGGACAGCACTTTGAAACATTTCCATTATTAAGTGATTCTGAATTAGAAATGATGTCATTTATAAAGTTTGGTCACAGAAGACCCAGAAAACAATGGGGGTTCACCAGCCTTTTCTTTCTTTTTTTCAAAATTAAGGGGCACCTGGTGGCTCAGTGGGTTAAGTGTCCCAACTCTTGATTTCAGCTCAGGTCATGATCTCACAGTTGGTAAGATCAAGCCCAATGTTGGGCTCTGCCTGACAATGTGGAGCCTGCTTGGGATTTTCTCTCTCCTTCTTTCTCTCTCTCTCTCCCAGGTCACGTTCTTTCTCTCTCAAAATAAATAAATATTTTTAAAAAATTCAAAATTAAGAGTTTCAGTGGGGTTTGAACTTATTTAAAATAAAAAATTTAGCACATTTCCTACTTTTTAAAAATATTTACTTTTTTGACAGAGAGAGAGGGAGAGCAAGCAGGGGAGGCGCAGAGAGAGGGAGATAGAGGATCCAAATCAGGCTCTGTATTGACAGCAGACAGCCTGATGCAGGGCTTGAACTCATGAACTGTAAGATTATGACCTGAACCGAAGTCAGACGCTTAACCGACTGAGCTGCCCAGGCGCCCCAACACATTTCCTGTTTTAAGGAATTAGTTGATATCTGTAAGCTGACTTGAACAAGAATTTCTACATTCCTGGTAGTGGAGATTAAAAAATCTTATCTTAGTGAGGTATCCTTTTCAACCTTTAAAAATGCTGCCTAAATGAAGTTTACAATCACATCTATGAACCTCCCAAAAAAAACAAAGCATATTCAATTACATTATTAATGTTTTTAGTGTGACCAAAAAAGGTTTGACTATTGGCAAAGTGCATTCTTAGAGATTTTCTTTTTATTTCATCATTTAAAAATATTTTGGGGTATTTTAGAAGGTATACAGTATAGTGGTAGAATAGCCTATTGCAAAATTTATTATCATACAGATATAACACCCAATCTCCTGGAGTCCACTGATTTTTACTTCTGTTGGCAAGTTTAATCTACAAAACGGGTTATAAGTTAGACTGTGCTTTCAAAAATTAATAGATTAGGGGGAATAAAACTGATTAATTTTCAAGCAAACTACAAAATTATTTCTCCACACAGATGCTCTGAAAACCAACAGGTAAGTATTATGACTGCACTTCAAAACATCGGATTTTTGGCTCTAAATGCAGAATCCATAATCACTCTCATTTTGAACAGAATAAATGGTACTCAGGTACTTATAAATCTTCCTTTAAAAAGACTCCACCAGGGGCGCCTAGGTGGCTCAGTCAGTTAAGTGTCTGATTCTTGATTTCAGCTTAGGTCATAATCTCACAGTTTGTGGGTTCAGGCCCTACGCTGGCAGAGTGGAACCTGCTTGGGATTCTGTCTCCTTCTCTCTCTGCTCCTCCCCAACTCTCTCAAAAAAAAATACATAAACATTTTTAAAAAAATTTTAAAAAGACTCCACTTTAGAAAAAAAAAAAAAAAAAAGGGAAGAATATACTCATTTTCTTCCAAAACGTAATAATGAATGTATTTGCATACACACCTATTAAATTCCTGGCCAGTTCTGCAGCAATATCACAGATTTTTTTCCTCATGCTAGACTGGGTTTCCATTTGAATAATCATCAGTAGCTCACTCTTGATGGCAGTCTGAACATCAGAAGGAAGAGTTGGATAGACTTCATCAAATGCAGAGGACAAAAGACGTCTTAGGAGAACGGCAGCCATTTGTCTAGCCTATAAATGGAGAGCATGGTTAAGAACTTGGTATCTTTCAAGAGAAACAATTTTTAACAAACTACATTCACTCCACCATGGGTATATGTTACAATTCATTTCTAAAGCACTTTGCTAGATTCTTTTTAAAAAAGATAAAATACATAAAACTCTCTCTAATCACATTAGTCTACTGTACTGATATGCTACCCAAAAGCTCTTTTTGTTAATAAGTAAGGAAAAGCCCTGAACACATCAGATCACAAATAAAAAATATATCTTAGCAATGGTAAACTTATCTTTAATTGGTATTTTCAATAGATTTTTTGAAGAAAAATAAGTATTAATACAAACTGCAAACTCTAGAATGCTCTTGTCCTACTTCTCATTCCAGTACACCTAATCTTACTCCTAGCCTGGCCTTATCTCACTGTATCACAGCCCTTTCATTAACCTTTGATAACATGCTATCAAATCCATTTATCTTTATGCTTCATTCAAGCAGACAAACATTACAAGTTCCTAATGCCTACAAGTGCTAATCAATATCAATGTGTACATTCTTATCCCAATTAAAAATCTGTAGACTATATTTAAGTTTGGCGTTTTTTGTATGATATTCCTTTAGATTATAATGAGTCAAGAAAAAAAATCATTCTAAAATTTTATCATACTAAATAAATAAGCCATTAAAACTATTAAACCCAATTTTTCATGGGCTACTCATTATCACTATAATTACTTTGGGACTATGACCAACAAAAAAAAGTTAAGCTATACAAATAAAATGTGCCAATTTTTTCCTGAAGTTATTTTTCACTGAATCTTTTTTTACTTAAAAAAATTTTTTTTAATGTTTGTTTATTTTTGAGAGAGAGAGACAGAGACAGAGAGTGAGCAAGGGAGGGGCAGAGACAGAGAGGGAGACACAGAATCTGAAGCAGGCTCTTGAACCCACAAACTGTGAGATTATGACCTGAGCCCAAGTTGGATGCTTAAAGGACTGAGCCACCCAGGTGGCCCTGAATCTTATTTCAATTTTGGCAAACAGCAAACTTTTAAAGAAATTTCAATGCTCTAGAAAGGGTTCAAAATGGTTAAAATCCCTGTAAAAGTGCCTAAAATTTGTGCAGTTCTCACACTGAAAACAATGAAGCCATAATGAAGACACTGAGGCTAGTTCATAATCATCATCTAATTCAAGATTTAAAACAGGTTCAATGTAGGTTTTTAAAAGTAAAATTCGACAGTTTTAGTATTATTTACTCTTGGCTTTAAAATGTGTTTTACAATTAACTTGATTCAATTTTCAAGAATTAAAATAGCCAATTGTTTCTAGAGATTTGTTACTTTATGTTTATTCTTCATATTTTAACATTCATTTGGAATTAAAGGATATATTACAAAGGCGAAGAAGCACCTTTTGTCATCTATTTTAATTATTTATTTATTTATTTATTTACTTTAACGTATATTTACTTTTGAGACAGAGACAGAGCATGAACGGGGGAGGGTCAGAGAGACAGAGGGAGACACAGAATCCGAAACAGGCTCCAGGCTCTGAGCTGTCAGCACAGAGCCTGACGCAGGGCTCAAACTCATGAACCGTGAGATCATGACCCGAGCCCAAGTCCGACTGAGCCACCCAGGCGCCCCAGTCATCTGTTTTTAAAAACTGGGGCACTTTTGGGGCACCCAGGTGGCTCAGCTGATTAAGCGACCGACTTCAGCTCAGGTCACAATCTCACAGTTTGTGAGTTCGAGCCCCAGGTCAGGCTCTGCACTGACAGTTCAGAGCCTGGAGCCCGTTTCAGATTCTGTGTCTCCCTCTCTCTGCCCCTCCCCCACTCACACTCTGTCTCTTTCCTTCAAAAATAAATAAACATTGAAAAGAAAAATTAAAAAAAAAACAAACTGGGGTACTTTCATACTGTTTTTAAGTAATACCACAGAACATTAAATTGCCAATTTAAACCGACTGACTACAAGAAATCACGTGTAACAGTATGTAGAAATTTAGTGTGGCTTTGTTTCCATCATGTTTTAATATTAGCAAAAGTCTCACTTTACAAATTGTCACTTTTTTATTTTTTGAAAGTAACCTCTATTCCCAATGTGGGGTTCAAACTCATGATCCTGAGATCAGGAGTCGCATGCTCTATCAACAAGCCAGCTAGAACACCCCTAACTTTACACATTCTAAATTCCATGTTTCATAGGTGGGATTAGTTTTCTAGACTTGGATATTTTGACACCTTTTCTGAAATAAATAAAATATTCACTTAACGTTCAATATATGTAAGGATATTACTTTGGGCAAGAAAAAAAAATCAGCTGCTTATGCATATAAAACCAGTAAGAAAAACACATTTGAATTTGGTACAGTCATCAGGTCATTTGCTAAAAACCAGTTTATAAAGGATTCAACAAAGTGTCTCTGTGTTCCTAAACATCTTTAACACATCTTATTCACCACCTAGGGATGATTATAATAAGCATAAGAATTTTAAAGACAGGCAAAACATATTTCTTCAGAAACATCTGGCAACATATTAAAACAACGAATGAATTAAATTTCCTCCTTTAGGATGGTTTCAAGGAAGAAATATTTTTTATAACCACAGAAATCACTTAAATTTAATAAATTTTTATGTAAAATAAAAACTATTAACTCAAATATCCTGAACACATCATCTGACATGGAAAAGAGAAATTATTTAATAGAATACTTAAAAAAAATGTAACTGCAAAGTAGCTTTTCGCAAATATAAGTTCAAAGTTCTGGTACCATCTATGCAGTAATCACCAGTTCTCATTACCCACATGGACCACCATCTAATACCCAACTTTGTATTTTGTTTTGTAAGAATGTCATATCCTCAAATATTAAAATAGTACCTCCTCAGCAGCTGTTGTATTTCTGATGGCTTGTAAGAGGAATGTGATCTTTGACTGGCCTGGGATATTCTCGTAGGTTTCCTTCAGGGAAAAGAAAAACATTAGAGGTTAGAAGATGTTCAAAAACTTCACGAGCACACCAGTGAAAAAAAATGAAATAAGACTGGGAAAGGTCTGTGCATACGAAGTCATGTAATCTAGGTCTGGTGTTAAAATTTTCTCCTGGTAAGGAAAGAGAGGATGTCCAGGGAGTGACTTTCAAGCTCCTTTCTACATTTAGCTCTTAGATTTTTCTAATGTAAGTGCATATTTTCCCAACTTTTGCTTCTGTGAATAACAAAACTCAAGGCCTATGAGGGCCAAAAAATTCTTAAATGTGACCTGAGCCACCATGCTGTAAAGCAAGTGCTTACCCAGTATCCCTTTACATCATGGAAAACTACTTATCTTGTCAACATTTTCTAGATCAGATGACGTAAAATTGGTTTATGTTACCACTACTTACAAACTACCAGAAACATACCTCAGATGAAGTAAATCCAAGAAAGGGAAGAAAGTATTCAAATTCTTCTTTCGAGAGAGGGATTATACTAAAACCATATTATATACACAAATAAATGAATATGGCCAGGAGAAATTTGGCCAGGAGATTTTAACATAATTTCTTTAATACTGTTTTAATATTCTAGAAATCTAGTTTTGTGACTCGGGGCACTGCTTCCCTTCTCCATGAATAATGTAAAATGAGCAAATTGGTTAACAATAAAAAGTTGACACCAATTAAAAGACAGATTGTCAGAGTAGATCAAAATATAAGATCTAAGTATATATTGTCTACAAAAGCTAAAGAGAAGTATAGATTCATGTGCATGTATTCTAAGAATTCTATAACAGGGGCGTCTGGGTGGCTCTGTCGGTTAAGCGTCCGACTTTGGCTCAGGTCATAATCTCGCGGTCCATGAGTTCGAGCCCCACATCAGGCTGTGTGCTGACAGCTCAGAGCCTGGAGCCTGCTTTGGATTCTGTGTCTCCCTCTCTCAAAAATAAACATTAGAACACGCTCCGTCTCTCTCTCTCTCAAAAACAAACATTAAAAAAATAATAAAATAAAATAAAATAAAATAAAATAAAATAAAATAAAATAAAATAAAGAATTCTGTAATAGTAGTCTTTTACTGTGGAAAAAAATCATTATTTGAAGTATAGAATTGTTCTCCCAAAGACAACTCTTCACTTGTCTACTCTCTAATAGCCACTACCCCTATAACCTACCTAGTTCCTCTGGACAGAAGTGACAAGGAAAAGGGTGGGAAAACAGGGTTTCCCCAAATGCACATCTACCTCATAACTTCTATTAAGCGCTCTGTGGCATCCCTGAGATATTGACAGATACTGAAATAAAGGCTCAGAAGTTAAATGACCGGCCCAAGGTCAAATACAATAAATGCTGGAGAGAACTCTGGTTTCCTGAGGCCAACCGTATTCAAAATCTCCCCAGCACCGAATGTTCTTTCTGGGTTTTGCTCCTGGGGCCTGACTCCACCAACCAGTCAGTTCTGTTTATGCAGTGCTGCACAGTTTTCAAACTTCTCAAACATATCTCAATGAAAGAACACATCTGGGGGGAAGAGGAGAATTCAAAATCCTCTGATAAACTCAAGTTCCTCTCAAGCGCGTAAGCACAGAGGAATACAACAATGCCGAAAACTGTGACAAGCATTCACAGCTGAGGAGAGAAGATGGTCTGAATTTATGTATACAGAAATGAGATAATTTATGTAGAGATATTCATAAGATGATTGCAAAAATGGAAATGTACCTTGAGGTTTCTCACTTAATCTTTATGAATGCAACTGAACGACCGGTGTAGCCTTTCCATTTAAACACAGTCTCTCAGTATATAATAAAAATGCCTTTTTATTTTTGTATCTAGCCTAGCTCCTGATGCACTGTATCTGCCATAAATGTTAAACAGTTAAATTTCCAGTGGTCTAAATCAAGTTTCAGAAAAAAATTCTTTATTAGGATATCACTCTCGGAAAACCATGCCCAGCTGGGACTATTAGTGTGACAGTTATACTGTGCTAATTCTAGTAGAGACTTAGAAATATTAAGTCCAATACTGAACTCTATTCCATAAGGAATTAGAATTAGAAGTCAATGGAGAGAGAGTTTGGTATGAGTGACATCTGACTCCTGAGAGAGGGTTCTCCCATTTGTTATGTTCCACTGTAGCAATCCAGATATAGTATTACATTTACACTATAACATTGGTCAAGGATAATAGTTTGGCAAAAAGAGCACAACCTTAAAACCCTAAACAGACGGAGTGCCACCAAGACAGGGCTGGTATCTCCTTGTATTCCAGCACTTAGCACATCAGAGTGCAGCAAATGTAAAGAATATCTATATAAAGAATATATAAACAATCTTTCGAAGAATATTCCTAGCCCTAGGCCAGGCAGGTTCAATGAATGTTGCCAGTTTCCTGGCAAACACAATTTCAACTCCATTTGATTTCACCATGCACATTCACACAATGCAAAGTATTTCACCTCCCCCTTTTCTGTCCATACAAAGGAGAAACGCTAATAAATACTCATTTCACTCATTCCATAAATATTTATGGTGAGCCAACCTTGCATATGAAAAGAGGGGGCAAGTTTTACCTGGTACAATTTTTACCTAGTAAATAAACAACCTGGTTCCTCAAAAATCAGGTATATTTTTCAATACATTACCCTCCTCCAATTCAAATCTCATTGATGTAGTTCTATACTACAATCAATGAAGAACAAAGTCAATGGAAAAACTAAGAATATAAAATCCAAGCATATGTTTAATAAAATACTTAAGCTTGTGTCACATAAAAATGTCCAGTCATGAATGCCATGGACATTCAACTTTGTACTACCTGTCAACTATTCATTCAAATTGCTTATTCATGTTAATCATTGTATTTTTAGACTTAGAAGCATTTAAATCATTTCTTCAAGCATCAGAAACATTTTTTGTAAAGTTAAAGAGAAAAATTCTTCAAGATTTAACAGAAATATAACATAAAGCCTACCAGATAGTTTATATAATGGAAATTTTAAAACCTTTTAAAACTTTTCAAGACTTTCAATGATTTCAACAATATATTACAACGAGTCCTTTACTGTACTTCATTTCATGTTTGAATGTAAGTTACCTTAGTCAACAGTTCAGTATTTGTGTCAACTAAGTATTTTTATTTTGACTGAGTAAATTACAAAAATACTTACTGAGCTTTTGCCAATTTTTAGTTAAAAAAATTTCTATATTTGCCATATCAGACTGTAATAACTCAATTTAATTTGGCTTCATTACTTATAAACAGCTCATTTCATAAGGCAAAAAAGGGGCATTAAAATATCATTATGCACAGCTATTTACTTTTCCAACTAATATTTTGCTTTCTTAAGCTCTATTTACAGTCAAACTTTGTGTTATGTGACATCAGGAAACTTCCCCTCTAACATTTACCTTTTTTGGTGTCAAATTAAGAATATTCTGTTTTATAAGACTTACTTCACACATTAATACATTCCTGGGATATACAAAGAAAGTAAAAATGTACTACCTGAATGTTTTCACTAGGAATAAAAAGACTGACAGTACAGCTGAACCTTGAACATGGGTTTGAACTGTGCAGGTCTACTTATATGTGGATTTCTTTCTGAGGGTGATAAATACAGTACAGTACTGGAATGTATCTTTTCACCTTATGATTTCCTTAATAACGTTTTTTTCCTCTTTCTTTGTTGTAAAAATACTGTATATAACACACATACAAAACATGTGTAAACTGGCTCTTTATGTTATTGGTAAGGCTTCCAGTCAACAGGAGGCTATCAGTAGTTAAATTTTGGGAGTGTTAGGGGGGTGGGAGCTGGTGTCCCTAACCTCTGTGTTGTTCAAGGGTCAACTATACTTTCCAATTGTTCTTTATGAGAAAATGTGCTGAATGCTGCTAATTATCCCCAAAGTGATGCAAGTGATAAAAGATTTACAACAGGCACCAATCGGAATTCAAGCTGAACCAGACACTGGTATTTAGTTCAATAGAAGAGAGATTCCCCACTAGGCTTGACAATAGAGACTTAAGCAACTGGAGGGAAGAGGGAGAATTAAACTAGCTTACTAATTACAATGCTGTTCTGCTTTGTAACACATGGCAATTTCTATTATGGTTTGGGATTAGGAACTTATTTTGGTGAAAAATTACCCCCAGAGTTAGCAGAATGCATTAAAATGTTTTCATAGGCATCATCACATCCCACTAATACGGGAGTGCAAATTGATGCAACTAATAAATGCACTTTACTTCCAAGGACAAATACTACTTTTAAGTATTTCAAGTAAACCTGGAAAAGTCTGAAAAGATAAGTATGCATGTACTCTTATTTTTAGCATGTACTCTTATTTTTAAAAGGACACTAGAAACCTTAATGTCCTTTCATAGGTGGGTTGGTTGAATAAATAATACATCCATATTATGGACTACTACATAGCTGCTTTAACAAAATCTTGTATGTGGCAACGTGAAATATATGGAGTGAAAAATCCAGGTTCACAGCATATGAATTATATGTGTATGTGTATTAAGGTCCATTCATGTAAAAATGAATGTATACATTTACACTTGTGAAGGTATTTTCAGGGATAACTCACAAGACACTTAAAAGTGGTTACCTTTGGGGAAAGGGATAAAAAACTATTTGCACTGTTTAAAACTTTACCCTGAACACATATCACATGTATAATACATGAAGCAAAAATCATTAAATAGTTGTTTAAAGCGCGTTCTCATACAGAACTGAACTTCCAGTGTATTTACTTCAAATATTATAAAACCACTAAGTATAACCAGCATATCCTAATCTATTCAAAGTAAGTACTAACAACATTGTGATTCTAAAGTTTATCTATAAAACCCAGGAGTACAGAAGAGGACTTGTCCCCCAATTTTGTTAGCTACACGTAAAATGAATTTTGCTCCCTAAAAACATCTGGTTGAACATCTTTTGCTGAATCTTCTAAAAATCTTCGATCACATGGTGGCAGAGAACTCCACATATAACCAAGTTTGAAGACAGGTTCTTATAATGCACTTAAAAGAAACTGGAAAGTTTCTGCCCTTCCCTTACACTGTCTCACGTATGTACTGTGGTCTCAACACTGACAGCCTTAACATCAGTCTTCTACTAAACCAAGTGTTTCTCACTGCTACTTGGTAAAAGAACTTGAAGATACATCTGAAATACTGTCTCTTGAAAATATCCACAGCTCCACATTTTGGAGGCCAGCAGTCAGAGGAGGTAAAAAAAAAAAAAAAAGAGAGAGAGAGAGAGAGAGATTGATTGACTGATTGATTCATGTTGGAGTTCATGAAATTAAAGACTTAAACATATGGTGGCACTGGCCCACTTAAACAACGGAAGTCCCAGGACATCGCAGTAATGAGACCACAAATCTCTACAGATCAAAGAAAATGTGTCTAAAGGAAGAATAAAGTAAGGTGCAAGCGGCTTAGAAAGAAACCCTAAAGGCAACTTTACAGAATTGTGGCGAGGGCCGGGGGCCGGGGGCGGGGGGCAGGGGGAGGAGGGAAATCCAGCTTCCGATGGATTGTCAGGAAACTAGACAAGAGAAAGAGGACTAAATGGAGTGAGTGGAAAGGCAAGAGAGCAAGACACACATTTCGAAAGGAGGGGATGGGGGAGGGAGGGAAAGACGGTAGCGAAGAAAGAGGGGACAGGAGAGAGGCCGGGGTGAAGGGTCAGGTAGCGGGCAGGGTTTGGGGACCCAGGAGGGCGAGGCCGGCTGGAGACCAGGGCTGGAAAGGCGGGGAAGGCTCCCACGGGGAGAAAGCGGGAAAGGGGCGAGGGGAGCCCCGCGGCCCGCCCCACACCCCACATCCCTCCCCGCCGCCCGGCTTCCCCATCTGGGCGGGGGCAGCGTGTCAGGAGTGGCCGCACGTGTGTGCGAGGGGTGGCGGGGAGGTAACTGGCTCCGGGCGCCGCGGCGACAAGGGCCGGAAGGGCCCGGGGGCACGGCCGGGAGCCGCGGGCCGCCTCACACGTGGGCTACGCGGCCGCCGCCCGGCCCCGGCCTGCGCGGCCGCGGCTGAGCGACCGAGGCCCGGAGGGGCGGCGTCGGGGGCAGGCCGGCGCGCCGGCCGGGGCACGGAGTCAGGGGCGACGAGCTCGGTTACCTCTGCCTGTTTCCGGACCACATTGTCGGGGCTGAGCAGGTTTCCCAGGAGCAGGTAGAACTGTTGCTGCTCCGCCGCGGCCGCCGCCATTGCGCTAGGCGTGTGAGAGAGAAGGAGGGAGGGGAGACAGGAGCCGTGAGGCGCGCTGGCGGGCCGGCGGGAGGGGTGGGGGCGGGCCCAGCGCGGGGACCTGCACCAGCCGCGGCGCGGGGCTGGTGGGGGGGGCGGGTGGCGGGCGGGAAAGGGCGGGGCAAAGGGGAAAGGGGAGGATGGGGCGGGGACTCGTGACCCCTCACCCAGTCGCGGCCCCCAGCTCCGGCGTCTCATTGGCTCTGGGCGCGGGAGGCGGGGCGGAGGCCGCCTCCTCCGGGGCCGCGCCGATTGGCCACGCACCCTGCAGTGCCGTCACTGGCGACTCGCGGCGGGCTGCCCGGCTGGTCGCGGGCGATGTGGGGCGGGGACTCTGCCGGCCAGCTGGGGCCTGGGGTGACGTCGGGAGGGTGGCGGGAGGGAGGGGCTGGCTGGCGGGCCGCGCCGCACCGCGCCGCGCGGAGGGGCGTGAGGTTCGGCTGGGGAGGTGGGGCCAGCTCCAGAGCGCGGGAGATTTCGGCGCCGCGGGCTGGCCGGCTTCCTCGGCTGCCGCCCGCCACCCTCTCCCTGCGGCCCGCGGAGCTTCCCCCAACTCCAGCCCCCGCAGTCTCTAGGACCGTAAACCCCCACCCCCCAGGGAGGAGCTCCTTTGAAACCCACTTCCCACTCAATTCCACCCCCGGGTTTACAGACTTCTCTATCTGTCAGACCCTCCGACCTCCCCCAGGGCTGTGACTCAGGCCACCCCTTGCTCCAGCCGCGCTCACCAGTGACTCACACCTTCGGCTTGTCCGGGAGAGGTGTTACTCAGCCCTGGGCTCTCCCGCCAGGCCTCCCTCCCCTGCCCTCCTCTGCCCTCCCCAGCCCAGGGTCGTCCTGAGTTGTACACGTAGCACACAGGCCTCCATCCCCTCCCCACCCAGGATCCCAGACTTTTCCCTTGAATTCCTTGTTTTGGGGTCCCGTTCTTTCAATGATTGGGAGAAGCTAAGACAGATCACCCCTCCCTAACGGAATCCTGGTTTGTAGGGCTCATCTAAATGCTTAAATGATTCCTGCCGGTACTGCGGGACCCAGAGACCTGATTTCAATTGCATAGACAATACACCCAATCTTTCTTCGCTCCTGGAGCTGCCAAATGGGAGAGGGCAGTGTTCAAATCAAAGGGCACTTCTGTTGAGCCCCTACTGTGTCCAATGGTTTGGGCTAAGGGTGACAGTGGAGAAAATAATTCATCATCTTTGCTTCAAAAGGACACTGGTAGGGAGGAGATTCCACGTTGGGTGAGATGGACCACACTTCTGGCAGCCCGAAGGGAATTTAATTTCCTGTTGACTACTCGGAAGTTGTGTTCTCTGGAAGTCTACTTAAAACATTTGCTTTAAAGGGAATGATTTTAAACCTTGGCTGTATATTAGAATCCCAGCCACTGCGTCCAGAATCTCTGCGCTGAGGCCCCGGGATCGCTATGCAATTGTGATTGCCAGCTAAGATCTTTTAAAGGATTCTGATTCGTGGAGAAAAAAACTCCCTTAGAAAGTTTTAGCTGTGATAGTGATAAGAGTTCTCTACAAGAGGTCTGCAGACCTATCTTTGAAGAATTGATGCTCCTTAGATGTGACAATTTGTTGTTCTTATGACACATTATTTCTTTAAAGATAGAACATCACGTACATTAATTTGGGACAGGTTTTTGTTTTTGCTTGTTTTGTATGTATGTATGTCAGCAGTGGTCATGTCTGGATTCTGGGAGGCTTTTTCCTCACCCAAGGTTATTAAGATTTGGGGAATTACTTATCCAGCCTATTTTATGACTATGTTACCAGTGAAATAAGATGAATTGCCTGGAGGCTTGCTTAGGGTAAGTCCTGATCTCCAGTTACTTTATAACACTTGCTGTGGTATGTGTTTTATTGGTAATGACTCTGTAGATTACATACATTTGTTTAATAATTACTAAATAATAGAAATTACAACGTATGTGTCAAGATAGGGAGCTTGTTTTAATTTTTAAAATTATTTATTTTTTTAGAGAGATTAAGTATGAGAGCTATCAGAGGAGAGGGGCAGAGAGAGAGAGAGAGAATGTGTTTGTGTGTGTGTGTGTAAGAGCCGAGAAGGGGCAAAGAGACAGAGGGAGAGAGAATCCCAAGCAGGCTCCGCACTGTTAGTGCAGAGCCGAGCTCTATCCCACCAACCGTGAGATCATGACCAGAGCGGAAAACAAGAGTTGGATGCTCAACCAACTGAGCTTCCCAGGTGCCCGAGAGAGCTTGATTTTTTGGTGAGGCAAAGCACATACTTATTCAGACTACAAATAAAACAAGTCAGTGTTAGTTGTGACATCAACTGCTACAATATGAAATGTCAGCCCAGCTTTATTTTAATATTCTAAGTAAGAAGGAAGGAGATTTTTACGGGCAATGAAAGAAGAGATCCCCAAATGGGAGAAATTCCTGTAAACTTGGGGTGGATATCAGCCATTCTGACAACGGAGACCAGTTCTTGTGTCCAGGAAACCTCCTAAGTGGGGACTGCATTTTCAACAGCAGGCCTGCCAGTTTAGAGAGTTTGTAATGCTCAGCCTTCAGGGAATGTATTGCACTTCGAAACCTATTTCTCATGGAGAGAGTCCTATTTGTTTTGTGAACATAATCTCCCCCTGGGAAAATAGCTCAGATATTGTATCATGGCAGTCCATAAGAATATAGGTTTATTTCCCAAGGAGATCAGATGGTAGAAGGTAAAGAACCTTGAACTTGAGTGGATGTGGGTCTTTAGTGTCTTACTAATGTGAACTTGAGTGAGCACTTAATGTCTTTAAGCCTCAATCTCTCATTATAACATGGAATAATAATGGCTGTTAAAGTATGCTATTATTAATCAGAAAAGTTCTGACATTAAATTATAATTGGAAATGAAATGGAGGGGTAGAACGAAGTCTTGCTCACTCCCAATTAGCCGCCATTGCTTTGGGCGAGTCAACTGTGAACAGCCAGCTCCTGATGCCTTTCACTTCAGCTTATTAGACCTGACCCTGCCTCCATTAAGTTCTGGAGGCATATTTGCTCAGAGCATTTATAACCCTTTGTGTAAAAGGGTGAGGTTGGGAAAATGGAAGGCTGGAAGTTTCTCTCAACTGAGACTTGAAATCTAGGCAATTTAGGATTCTTGATGTTTGTCAGAAGGTACTGCACAGCCTGGCCATGCCCTCTTTATAATAATACAGGAGGCCAGACTCCTTAACAAGAGAGCAGCAGAATCTTCCTTGGGTACTGCTCTTGATTTTATAGGTTTTGTGTTGATGGGAGTGGCTGGAGAAGTTAGGCTTATAAAACCCCTGCGAAAGCTTCTTTCAGCTGGGGTAGAATTTGGTCTTGTCTGTCATTTCTGGTTTATTGGGTTCTGAATGTAAATAAGATTCTCCCGAGTGAACAATCTGTAAATTTTTAAAAGTTGCCCCAGGACTCCCAACATAACTTCCACTACCTGTCCTGGTAGTGGTAAGCACAGGTGCTCTCTATAGCACAACCTATTTTGAGGGGCAGTTTAAATAATAGAAGTGAAAGTATTATAATCTATAACTACACAGATATAAGCAGATGGTATTATTTACAGGTGTTTGTATTAATAGTTAACATGGTATGACATAACAAGTTGTCTTTGTTTCCTCATCTGTAAAAGGGGAATAATACTTCTTCATAGGGGTGTTGTAGAAAGTAGGATAATATTTGTAAATGCACATAGCATGGGGTCTGCAGATACCGTAGCACTCAATAGTTATCAGCTATTATTGGTTAGATGGATTCTAGGGTTAAATAAGAAATAGGCCTCAGGTGACTACTTTTAAAGCTACATGCGATATAGATGTATGCATCGCGTTTGTGTGTGTAATAAAGTGTATTTGTATATTTTCTATTAGTCTCCCTCCCAATTATGCAGAGTAAAATGGTATGTTGATGGATTAAGGATGGTTAACAAGCATTTGGCTGATAAATAAAATTTCTAATGCTTTCTAATATCGATGCTCTTTGTTGCTTAGGTAAGAGCCAGCAGAAAAGATGAGACCTGTTGAGGAAAGTTGTCTGCTGAAAAGAAAATGCTAAGCTGTTTCCATTTCTCCAGCTGCCTTTTATCAAGATTTTTAAGCCCCTGTCTGAAGCAGTCTGTTACAGTCAGAGCATGCAGGCCAGGGGCAAGTGAAACCTTGTATTCCCAAAGGGCACTAAACACACTAGTCAGCAAACTGTGGAATTGAACACAGGCAGGGGAAATTTGGATTCGGTTAGTTTCTTTTGCCCTCTCTCTCATAGTTTTATATATGAAATTCACTGAATGTCAGCTGGTGGTTGGATACATTTGAAGGACGTATAGAGTTTGGAGGCTTAGGAGCAGAGGCTCCAAGAGCCAGCCAGAACGAGACTTCAAATTATGACTTCACAACTTACATGCTGTGATCTTGCCCAAGTTATTTAACCTTTCTCAGCCCCAGTTTCCTCTTCTGTGAAATGGAAATAACAGTAGTACCTTCCACCATGCATCAAAATACCTGGCATAGTGCTGGCACAGAGTAAATGCTTAATAAAGTTAGCTGTACTTATTGATGCAGATCAAAACCTCCGAGATTTGTTAGTTTGGATTGCACACCTACTTGTTAGGTTATTACATTTTTATACTCCTATTATATAAGCAGTCATGTTATAGCAATGTATAATGTTAAGGAAAAAAAATTTACGGGGCGCTCAGGTGGCTCAGTCGGTTAAGCATCTGACTTCGGCTCAGGTCATGATCATCATAGAGCATTTTAAGGTCATTTTCACTTTTAAATGCTACAGTTCTCTGTCCGAGTGGTAGCCACTAGCCATTGTGGCTATCAGTCACTTGAAATGTGGCTAGTTTGAAATTAGGTGTGCTTTAAGTGTAAGGTACAAACTAAACTTCAGAGCCTTGGAAGAAAATGAAGAGTAACAATTTTATATTGGTCACATGTAGAAATGACAACATATTGGGTTAAATAAAATATGTTAATTATACTTATTAATAAATGATAATTATTAATTATATTAATTTTCCTGTTTTTACTTTTTAAAATATGGTTGCTAGAAACCTTAAAATTACATATATGGGGGCGGGCATCTGACTGGCTCAGTCGGTTATGTGTCTAAGTCTTGATTTCGGCTCAGGTCACGATCTCAGGGTTCGTGAGTTTGAGCCCTACTCAGGCTCTGTGCTGACGGTGTGGAGCCTGTTTGGGATTTTGTCTCTCCCTCTCTCTGCCCCTCCTCCACTTGCATGTGTGCTCTCTCTCTCAAATAAACATTTAAAAAATTTACAAATATGACTGGCATTTGTGGTTCACATGATATTTCTATTGAACACTGCTTTGCTTGGGAGCAAAATAACCAACTAGTTACACACAAGTGTGCTACGTAGTTTGTTCATTTATATTCAGGAAATGACTTGTCACAAAGTGAGGATCAGTTACCTTATAGTGCTTTCTGTTGCTCCCAGTTTTCTGACTTGATTCTCAGGGACCTGGAGACATGGTGCAGTACTTCCTGAGCAGTGTTTCTTGCTTAGGAATGTCCTTTCCCTGCTGGTTTGACATTGAACACATTTGTGAGCCTTTAGAAGGTAAGGAAGTCTCAAGATTTGATCCCCTAGAATAAATCCTTATAAGTTAAGTCAAGAACTGTTGAAGAGCTGGAGGAAGGAAGAATATCTTTTATTTTTTTAATGTTGATTATTTTCATTTAAATGTGAATGGATTTTAAAAACCATCATTTGCTGCCTTTTAACACCTGAAATAAAAATACACTTAGCAGAAGAATTTAGTGTTAAGTGTATTTTTTTCCTTAGAACACAAATAGGTTGAAAATGAAAGGATGGAAAAAGATATGCCATCCAAAAGAGAGCCAAAATGGCTATACTGCTATCAGACAAAATAGATTTTAAAATAAAATTATCAGAGACGAAGAAGGATATTTTATTAGGATAAAAGGGTCAATCAGGTAGACACAAAAATCATAAACGCATGTATCCATCAACAGAGCCCCAAAATACATGAAGCAAAACTTGACAGAATTGAAGGGAAAAGTTCAACAAAATAGTTGAAGAGTTCTATCTGCGCTCTTAATAATGAATAGAACCACTAGGCAGAAGACAAACAACAAATAGAAGATGTGAAGAACACTATACACCATCTAAACCTAACAGACATCCATAGGACACTCCATCCAACAACAGCAGAATACACATTTTTCTCAAGCGCACAGGGAACATTCTCCAGAAGAGATCACATGTTGGGCCATAGAACAAGTCTCAATAGGTTTAAAAAGACTCAAATCATATAAAATATCTTCTCTGTCCTCAGCAAAATGAAATGAGAAATCAAGAACAAAAGGAAATTTGAGAAATTCACAAATAAGTGGGAATTAGCCGCATCCTTCTAAATAACAAATGGGTTGAAGAAGAAATCACAAGAAAAATTAGGAAACACTCTGAGACGAATGAAAACAGAAACACAAGAGACCAAAACTTATGGGATGCAATGAAAGCAGTGCTCTTGGGAAACTTTAGAGTTGTAAACATCTTTGGTAAAAAAGAAGAGAGCTCAAATCAATAGTCTCGCCTAGTTTCTTAGAAACTAGAGGAAGAGCAAACTAAACCCAAAGCAAGCAGAAGAGACAATAAAAACAAGAAAGGAAATAAGTGAAATTGAGAATTAAAAAATCAACAGAGGGGGGAAAAAGTTGTTTCTTTGAAAAGATCAACAAAATTGACAAATCTCTGGCTAGACCCAGAAAAAAAGAAGACTCAAATTACTAAAATTAAAAATAAAAGACAGACCATCACTACCAAACTTTCAGGAATAAGAAGAATTAAAAGGAAAAACTGAACAATTGTATGCTAACAAATTAGATAACCTGGATTCAACAGAAAATCCTAGAAAGTCACAACTGCTGAATTGAATCCAAAAAGAAAATAGAAAATCTGGATAGGCCTATATATAGCAATGAAAGGGATTGAATTAGTAATAAAAAAATTTCCCACAAAATTCTAAGAAAAGATATGGCCTTACTGGTGAATTCTACCAAACATTTAAAGAAGAATTAACACCTGTCCTTTCTAAGCTCTTCCAAAAAATAGAAGCAGAGTGAACACTCACTCTATGAGGCCAGTTTTAACTTGATACCAAAACCAAAGATATCACAAGGAAAATGCCTACCAATATAAATATGGATGCAAAAATTATCAACAGAATCCTAGCAAACTGAATTCAGCAACATGTAAAAAGGATTATATATCATGACTAGGTGGGACTTTTCCTAGGAATGCAAAGTTGGTATAACATAAGAAAATCGATCAATGTGATACACCATATTAACGGAATAAAGTATAAAGACCACATAATTATCTCAATTGATGCAGAATAAGCCTTTGACAAAATCCAACACCCTTTCATGATAAAAACACTCAACAAACTGAACAAATTGATTGCCACTTATGAAAAACCCACAGCTAATATCATACTTACTGGGGGAAAACTGAATGCCTTCTTCCTGAGATCAAGAACAAGACAAGAATGCCCATTCTCACCATTTCTATTCAATATTGTACTGGAGAGTCACAGATGGCATGAACTTGTATAGAGAAAATCCTGATGAATCCACAAAAATGTTGTTAGAAAAATAAATGCATTCCGCAAGGTTACAGGATATAAGGCCAATACACAAACATCATGCACTTATACGCTAGCCATGAACAATCAAAAAATGAAATTAAGAAAATCTCATTTATGATGACATCAAAAAAATAAAATAGAACAAATTTAACAAACATATAAGACTTCTACACCGAAAATTATAAAACATGGCTAAAGAAATTTAGAAAGATCTAAATAAATGGAAAGACATTTTACGTGCATGGATTGGAAGACTTAAAATTAAGATGGCAATACTCCCCAGATTGATCTACAGATTTAAGCAATACCTATTAACATTTTAACCACTTTTTTCTTCAGAAAAAGCTGATCCTAAAATGGATATGAATTGCAAGAGACTACCAATAGCCAAAATAATTTCAAACCCAGCAAAAATTGAAAGATTCACACCTTGATTTTAATTTTTTTTTTAACATTTATTTATTTTTGAGACAGAGAGAGACAGAGCATGAACGGGGGAGGGTCAGAGAGGGGGAGACACAGAATCGGAAGCAGGCTGCAGGCTCTGAGCTGTCAGCACAGAGCCCGACGCGGGGCTCGAACCCACGGACCGTGAGATCATGACCTGAGCCGAAGTCGGCGCTCAACCAACTGAGCCACCCAGGCGCCCCCACACCTTGATTTTAAAGCTTACTTTAAAGCTACACTGTGATGCTGGCCTAAGGATAGACCTTTATAAAGATCAGTGAAGTTGAATGGGGAATTCAGAAATAAACCTTATATTTGTGGTCAGTTGATTTTTGACAAGGGTGCTATGATGGTTAATTTTATTTTTCAACGTGGCTTGGCTATGGTGCCCAGTTGTTTGGTCAAACACTAGTCTAGACGTTTCCGTGAAGGCGTTTGTAGATGTGATTAACATGTATAGTCTGTTGACTCTAAGTAAAGTAGATTACCCTCCATACTGTGGGTAGGTCTCATCTAACCAATGGAAGGCCTTCATAGCAAAGACAGGTTTCCAAAGGAAGAAGCAATTCGGACCTGGCTTAAGACAGATGGCAACACAGAAACACATATTGGCTTCCTCTGCAAATTTCAGACTCCATACTGCAAAATCAACTCATGCCTAAATTTCCACTTGTTGCCCTGCCCTAAGGATTTCAGACATGCCAGCCCCCACAATCACATGAGCTAATTCCTTAAAATAGATCTCTTTTTGGGGATCATATTGATTCTATTTCTTTGGAGAATCCTGACAAATATAGGTGCTAAGGCCATTCATGTGAAAGAATAATCTTTTCAACAAATGTTGTGGTACAACTGGATATCCACATGCAAAAGAATGAAGCTAATCTGCTACCTCATACCATGTGCAAACCTCAACATAGGGCATAGACCTAAATGTAGGAGCAAAACTATAAAATCCTTAGAAGAAAACGTAAGATAAGAGTTCATGGCATTTGATTAGACAATGGTTTCTTAGTTATGGCACTGAAATTACAAAAGACAAAAATAAGAAAAGTTAAATTGGACTTCATCAAAATTAAAAATTTTTGTGCTTCAAAGGAAACCATCAAGAATGTGAAAAGACACCCCATAGAATGGAAGAAAATATTTGCAGATCATACATCTGATAAGGGACTTGTATCCAGATTACATAAAGAACCATTGCACTCAATAACAACAACAAAAAAACCCACCCAATTAAAAAATAGGCAAAACAGACATTCAAATAGACCTTCCCCCACAGAAGATACATGAATGCAAATGACTAATAAGTACATTGAAAGATGTTCGATGTCATTAGTCATTAGGGAGATATAAATTAAACCCCCACCCCCCCAAAAAAGGGGGTATACTGCTAGTATGGCTACAATAAAAAAGACAATAGCAAGTGTTGATGAGGGTGTGGAAAAACTGGGCCCCTCATATGGGAACCCTCCTGCATTGCTGATGGAAATTTAAAATGGTGAGGTCAATTCGACAGTTTGGAAGTTCTTCAGAAGTAACACATAAAGTTACTATATGAGTCAGCATTTGTGCTCGAGAGAAATGGAAACATATGTCTACACAAAAACTTGTACATGAATGTTCATAGCAGCATTATTCATAGTAGCCAAAATGTGGAAACAATCCAAAATATCCATAAACTGATGAATAGATAGACAAAATGTGGTATATCACCTTGGCAATAAAAAGAAACAAGACTGGTACATATTGCAACATGGATGAACCTTAAAAATATGATGCTAAGCGAGAGAAGCCAGACACAAAAAGTCACGTATTTTTTGGTTCCATTTATGTGAAATGTCCAGGAGCAGCAAATCCATAGACACAGAAAGTAGATTCGTAGTTGTCAGGGGCCTGGAGGGGAGGGGAAGGAAGGTGGAATGACTGCTAATGGGTATGGAGTTCCTTTTTGGCGTGATGAAATGTTCTGGAATGTGATAGCAGTGATGGATGACTAACTCTGTGAATATACTAAAGAATTGTACATTTAAAAAGTGTGAGCTTTATGGTATGTGAATTATATCTCAATAAAGGTGTGATTTTAAAAAGTGCTTTTCCTTAGCTATCTGAAGGAAGTTGATCCGGACCTCAATTACTATTTTTTTCTATTTTTACACTATTTTTAACTCAATTCAGAGTACATAGATGATAGCATTCATAACCTTGAAACCTTCTGAGCATTCCTAAACCATTATTTTGGAGGAAAAGGACTGGGGAGATACAGATATGATTCAGTCTATATATTTTCCTCTCCATATATTTGCTATTTATAGTAATTATCTCATAGTTTGGATACTATGACACGCAAATTTTACCTCATGCATTATGATGACGTTCATAGTGGAATATCAATTGTGAGATCAATGTACAGCTCAAATTTGCAACTACTTGCAACAGATTTTTAGCTGTAATTAATGAGGTAGAAACAAAAAGGACCTCGTAATACAGTTCATACTCTTCAATTCCACCCATGCTATGTGTTTATCACTTTATGCCTCACTTTACTGTATTAGCATTTGTTTTTAACATTTACTTATTCACTTATTTAGCAAATATTTATTGGGCACCTTCTCTGCAGTGGGCACTGATTGTGAGATTCAGTGGTGAGTAGGACTGGGTTCCCACCTCCATGGAGCTTATCTTTTGGGAGAAGTCAGACAATCAACAGATCAACTGAGTAGATTAGAACATTCTATAGTGACCAGTGAAAGGAAGATAATGGGATCAAGAGGGTGTGGAGTTGGGTGCTACTTCGGTGAAACAGTCTTTTGAGGGAGATATCTGAGCTGAGACTTGAAAGTTGAGCCAAGGTGAAGAAAGAAATGGAGGAAATTCCTATTTCCACCAGAGGAAACAGCAAGTGCAAAAGCCCCCAGGCGAAACTGGTCTGGTGTATTCCAGTGAGGAAAGAAGGGTACAGCCAGAGAGGAGTAAACCTGGAAGGGAGGGCTGAGAAGCAAGTTGGGTCGGGGCGGGGGGGGGGGGGGGCACATCACCTGGGGCATTGTGATCGTTCAGTAGTATAACTTATTTTAAGCAAAACAGGTTAAGTAAAGGGTATGACCGTTTTTCACAGATCATTGAACATTTAACAGTTATAAAAGGTCATTTTGCTGCAATATAGGAAATAGTAGGAGGGAGTGAGGAAGCTGGGGGAGCATGAGGAGGTCACGATAGTACTCCAGGTAGGAGAATAATGTGACCTGGAGTATGGCGATCAACGGTGTCCAAAGTGGTCTGGTTTAGATGTTTTTCTTTTGGAAATGGAGCAGGACGTAGGGTGCAGAGGCAGATCCAAGTTAAAAACAACTGAAACTTGACACAATCTGAGGGCCCTCTGTAAGATAAATAAAAAAATTGAACATAAAGTGAGGTTTCCTGGAGGGGCTCTGTGCGAGTGAATGGGCTGTAAGCTCAAGCTTCATGAGCTCCATGGTGAATCCTCCTCTGGTCAATTGGAGTAAATTGGAGACGTCGAGAATGCTTAGGATTTGGGTCTGAGCAATGGTAATGCCACTAAAAGGAGGATGGGTTTGGGAGAAGGTGTGGCAAGAAGAAATCAAGAGGGGAATTTCAGTCATAGTCAGTTTGAGATGCCTAGTAGACATCCAAGTGGTGATGTCCAGTGAGCAGTCGGACAGAGGAGGCTGGAGCTCAGAAAGAGCAGGGCTGGAAATACCAACTGAGTCATCACATTCATGGCATTCAAGACTGCCGAAGTGGATAACGTTGCCTGGAGAAGAGAGAAGAGGGTCAAGGACTCAGCCGTGAGACATCCCAGCACTTGGGGCCAGGCGGAGGAGGTTTATAATTCATACATAATATAAAGATAATCTTAAGAGGGAACTGATGGTACTACCTACACTGAGCATTATTAGTCACCTTAAGTTCAAATTCCCTGTTGATCTCCGCTGGGCAAGGGGTTAACACCTAGGCATCCACTCATGAATGTAAAACTAGTTGGAAGAAAAAGTGGGCACAGATGTTAAAGAAAAACTCAATCCCATAGCATTTTATTTGAAAGGGTTACTTTTTATTTGTATTTTTTTTTCTACTCAGGAGTAGTAGTATTTATTTGGTGCTAAGGAAATACTACTTTCTCTAAATTTGCTTCAACTACTCAGCTCTCTTAACAACCTAATCTACCTCTCTGCCTCTCACTTAGAAACTAGCTGTACTAATGTGGAATGAAAATAATTACTAAAGGCATTAGTTCAAACTAATACTCAGATGTCAGATGCTGTCTTCCACCTCAATAGACGCACGTATCTAGTTAACTTTCTTTATGCAGAGAGATAATAGTTACTGCCCTTTTAAAGAATGTAGAAAGGGAGTGGGGGAAAAGCAGGAATGTGTTTTAAGTTCTCACTGCCATGTAAAATAAGAGTGATATTGGGACTGTGTTTTAAAACGGCTTGTTTGCCTGGATTCAGCTGTAAGTCATGTATTTTAAAACATAACTTCATATAGAAAATCTTGATAGAGCACAGCTTAAAACTGGAATATTGCTTGGTAGAAGGGAAAGAGAAAGTGAAAGTGGTCCTATTTTCAAAAGGGTAGTCAGGGGAGACCTTTCAGGAGACGTTAATACTGTAACATCTGAGACTGGATTGCTTCATGGAAATTAATTTTCCAAAAGAGCAAAGTTATTTCAAAGATTCATATTAAAAATGCTCAACCGGGGCACCTGGGTGGCTCAGTCGGTTGAGCGTCCGACTTCAGCTCAAGTCATGATCTCACAGCTCGTGAGTTCGAGCCCCGCGTCGGGCTCTGGTGCTGACAGCTCGGAGCCTGGAGCCTGCTTCGGATTCTGTGTCTCCCTCTCTCTCTGCCCCTAACCCACTTGCGTTCTGTCTCTGTCTCTCTCAAAAATAAATAAACATTAAAAAAAAGTTACAAAAATGCTCAACCATTCTTTATATCAGATTTTTTATTCACAATCACTGACGAAACTTGGCTCTCTGTGTCTGAGTGCTAACCTTCTGTACATTATCTCATTCAATCGTTGGGTTTAAGCAATGAGGCTTCAACCGTTTTTTTTTTTTTCAAGAAAAAATGCATTGGGGTCAGGGGATCCTGGTTCCAATGGGAGCTCCACCACTAGCCAGCTATGATCCTGAACTGGGCCCTCAAGGCTTCTCTAGCCTCCACTTCCTCATCTGTAAATTGGGAGTGTTGGACTTGATCCCTAGGGTATCTCCTCAGCCCCAGCATTTGAGGGTCATTAAGTCAGTTATCATACGGCGCTGAAATAGGGTGATGACTGCAGAAGCCACTTAGGGTGGCTCTTCCTGAAATGAAATTGCTCTGGGTCTCTGAGATTTGAGGTCTTACATCACTGCCTGCTTTTCTCAAAGTTTTTTTTTTTTTTTTTTTCATTTTTCCTTTCAGGCATCTGCCACTTAATGTATCTGCCAACATAAAATGATGGCAGTCTCTGCTGGTCAGCTCCTCTTATCATCTGGTTTGCTGTGTGCTTTGGAAATCAGATAACCACATGCATTAAAAAGGATATGATATAGACACAGAGAAGAGAGTAGAGCATATTTCCTGTAGAGTACCCTGCATGAGCCTTAGGACAATTACTATTTGGCTGCCTAGGTATTTTTAATTTGGTGGTTCATAACTCTGTTCCAATGATTTAGCTCTACTCAGATGCTAACACAATGCTGTCTCCCCCTACTAGAGTTATGGATGTTCTAACATATATACACATAAACAAGTGACAGAACAATAGAGCAAAACTGGTTAGAAAGGTCTAAATTAAACCTTATGTAATAAGGACATTGCCAGTGACAAGTCCCCTGCATCTAATCATTTCCTTTGTTAATTTTGGCTTTTTTATACCTATTTAGGGGATTAAGTTCTAGGAGAAACAGTTAAGTAATGTAATCCATTAGGTTAGTAGTCTTTTTACTACACAGTGGTTGATTTAGTTTTCCCACAATGAAAATAAATTATGTTTTCCCTCACTTACTTGACTAGTGATCTCTGTAAATTAAGATAAAATGTGATCAGCCCCTGAGAGGACACCACCATAATATGTAGGGGCCTAAGGTGGGACCTTGAAAGATTTTAAACAGAACTTATTTTGAGACACTTGAGAAATTAAGAGTCAGCCCTTAGGAGTGCCTGGGTGGCTCAGCTGGTTGGGCATCTGACTTCGGCTCAGGTCATGATCTCACAGTCCATGGGATCGAGCCCGCATCGGGCTGTGTGCTGACAGCTTGGAGCCTGGAGCCTGCTTCGGATTCTGTGTCTCCCTCTCTCTGACCCTCCCCCATTCACGCTCCATCTTTCTCTGTCTCAAAAATAAATAAACATTAGAAAAAAAAAAGAGCCCTTAAAAGTCAGACTTTTAAGACTTCTTCTATAGGAAAGTAGGATAGAAAATCCTGGTGGATTGGAGTTTGGTTAGTTGGTGAACAAAAGGCGAAATGATCATGGATATCGCAATTGTAGGAAAAAGGGGGACTTTTTAGCTATAAAGGAAATAACGCAATTAGCAGTAGCCAGAGACAGAACAAGATCTATCTGATAAGTATAGTCTTACTTGGGTGCTGCAAAGATCCTGATCAGGGAAAACAGCTGTGCCCATACGTGGGTCCTGGCAAAGTTTCTCCCTGGAACCACCTAAATAAAATAAAAACTCATTTTTTTTTTATTGTTTCAGGATGGCTATACACATAGTTAGGACAATGGTCTACATTCTTTTGGTCACCTCTGCTCAAGGGGTGCTTTCTTAAGTACATGGAAGCAGTCACCAGCTAGTTTAAGGCACAGTGTCAAGGAACAATGAATGGCCAGTCGTGGTATTCTCATTCTTTCATTCTTGGTTTCTGTCTAGTAAGTTCTCTCTCCTTTCCCTTCCCCATAGATACTACTGTGGGGACTCCAGAAGGTACGAGGGCTAACAGCTCCTCCTGGATCTCACACAGAAAGACTTTCCCTCTAGAATCACCCAAATTGGTCCCTCGGTATGGATTAAGTTCTTAAAGTTTTTCATCTAAATTTGAGGTTTAGGGATTACTTACAGTAGTCAAAGCTGTTCTCAGTACTGTGGTTGCTCCAGTCGTGGGATGTTAATCCCACAGTTCCGGCCTCATGGCTCAGAGAGGTCACCATGGAGACATCTGACTGCAATTGTGACCCGCAGCAGGTAAGCAGTGTCATGCAGCTGGCCTGTTTCAATTTGCCCACCATGCCAGCTTTAGAGGCCGTGTAGGCATTTATATATTATAGGCTAACTCGTCTATTCCCAAAGCCATAGAAGGAAAGGGAGCTCAGACCTTTGAGAACTCAAAGCTCATGCTGTTGAGGGCTACTCAGCTTGGGTATACATGTGTCATCAACTTAAGCCTTGAAACTGTATGATTAGTTTCCTTACCTACGGATTTCGCTTCTATTCTAGTAATTAATACCGAAAAGAGAAACTGATCTCTACAATAGACAAAGATAAATTTCTAGGAAACAAAAGAAATTCCTTATTAAATATGTTTTTTGGCATTTTTGGTTTGTACTTTAAGTTCTGACATGATATATTAACTTACCAAGTTTGGCCTAGATTGTCCTGGTTCTCCGTGACCTAGTTTTGCTACATCTAATATTCCATTATTAATTTTCATGGATAATTAATTAAAACTAAACTTTTTCATTTTTAAAATTGTTTCATAATACATGCTCAAACCCTTTAGGATGGGTCATAGTTTTATTGGTGAAATGTGAGGTCTGCGCACTCTCAAGGTCTCTGTAAATCCTGAACGTTCCTCAGCTCCACTCCTTGCTTCATTGTTTTCATTTCCACCAATCATGTTGTTTGTTCTGATATTTTGGCTCATGGGCAGGGGTGATGGCAGTGAGATATCTTCATGACTTTTTATTCAAGGGTCCTACCAAGAGTCCCACACCTGAACCTTTGCAGCTTAAGAGTCAGTGATTGAATGATAATAAAGTGATTATAAGGTGTATGAAGAACACGTTAAAAGAATGAATTCCAGCGGCGCCTGGGTGGCTCGGTCGGTTGAGCATCCGACTCTCGATTTTGGCTCAGGTCATCGTCCCAGGGTCCGTTCATTTTATGGAAGGTGCTGGCTGACCTAGCCTGCCCTGGCTGGCCTTTGGGCATTATGAACCTACACCAAAGCCTGGATTCAGGGGAATATCTATTGGTTTGTTCATTAGCAGGAACAAGAGGAAGAAAGTTGAGTAGGAAGCATCACGGTGGAGAAAGGAAGGCTAGAGAGTCAGGTGTGGAGAGGACTGTGGGGGATGTTGTGCCTTATGGCTCCATTCGCCTTTTATTCCACTCAAGATCCAGCCATAGATGAGCTGTGAAAGTCTTGGGTAATCAGAAAGCTCGGTGACTTGTTTTTCCTCTCCTTTTTAAAATGTAAACTTCCTAGTGATCACTTAGATATGTTGCCCTTGTTCAGTTAACAAATTCTGATCCTCCGAACTGTTCACGTGGCCTTCACAACATTATTCGGGATGGATGATGTTAGTGAGCGATAATAGAAATGGCCTTGTGTCTTAAAAAAAGAGAAACTCCCATCCTCAGTTCTTAAATATTCAATGAATTCATACTGTGCTCAAGTGATCAACTGTGGTGACTTCAGCTGCCCCAGAACTGGTCATAATTTTTTACTCTTAACTCTCAAATCTTACGTCAACCCAACTCACAAGTGGGTACATACTTATTTCCTTCCTACCATCGTGAGACTTATTTTGGGGACTGTTGAGCCCACAGACTTAAAAAAAAAACCTTAAAAATATTTTTGAAATGTTCATATTTAAATGAAGCAACATGATAAATTATTATAGAGATGAAGGGAAAGGTCCGGAAGCAAAGTGCTGGCTTTTTCCATCCGTGGCTGTACCCTTCAGGAACACGTTCACACTGAGACCCTGCTGAATTGCCTATCTTGAGATGCACGGTTTCATGTAACGTCATTTTTTACTGAAACAGCTCAGCTCTATTCTCAGCTGGGGTGGAAGACGGATCATCTCATAATGTAATTCAGACAAAAACTGGGTTTGTTTTTTCAGGCAATAATTTCAAAGTGTCACAGAAAATGAAGCACATTTGCCCACTGGCCCGTTTCTGTGTCAGTTTTTGCACCAATGTAGAGAGTCTGCTTTGCAGAACTCGTCACTCCAAGGGCCCTCCTGAAATGCATCTCCATGAGGCTGCACTCAGATTTCATCTCTGCAGGAAGTGGGGACCCTTTGTAGCATTCTATCTTCAGCTTCCATTCTGTAAAAATCCACCTTAAGATATGAAAATTCTTTCAAACCATAGATTCATAGAACTAGAAAGAATTAATCAAATTCATTTGGATGCAGGTGCCAGGGTGGCTGAATTGGTTGAGCGTTTGACCCTTGATTTCAGCTCAGGTTACGATCTCAGGGTTGTGGGATTGAGCCGCACATGGGGCTCTGTGCTGAGCGTGGAGCCTGCGTGGGATTCTCCGCCCCTCTCTCCTGCTCGTGCTCTCTCTCTTTCTAATTAAAAAAAAAAAATTGAAAAAATCAAATTCATTTGATTAGGACTCATATAATTTATATAATGGAGGCTTAGGTCTGAAGCAATCCAGAGATTAAGAATATACACCTAAACTTTCAAAAAGAAATTTTTCACGGGCAAAGGATCTGAACAGACATTTCTCTAAAGAAGATATATAAGTATTAGCTAATATTCCATTAGCACATGGAAGGATGTTAGTCGCCATTAGTCATCAAAGAAATGCAAAGCAAAACCACAATGAGATACCACTTCGCTCACTAAAATGGCTATCATAAAAAAAGTCATAATAGCAACGTTGGTAAGGATATGGAGAAATTGGAGCCCTTGTTCACTGCTAGTAGGAATACAAAACGGTGCGGCCGATTTGGAAAACAGTCTGTTTTCCTCGAAAAGCTAAGTAAAGAGTTGCTATTTGACCCAGCAATAGCAATACCTACTTCTAGGTATATACCCTAGGAAAATAAAAGCATATGTCCCCATAAGAACTTGCCCATGAATATTCATAGCAGCATTATTCATAAAAGCCCAAAAAGGTGGAAACAACTCAAATGTCTAACAACCGGTGAATGGATGAACAGAATGTGGTATACCCATACAATGGAGTACTATTTGGCAATAGAAAGAAATAAAGTACTGATACATGCCACAATAAGAATGAACTTTGAAAATGTTTTGCTATGGAAAGAAGACAGAGAAGACCATATATTATATGATTCTATTTACATGTAATATTCAGAATAGGGCAATTCATAGAGACAAAGTAGATGAGTGGTTACCTAAGGCTGGGGGGAGATGGGGGTACGGGGAATGATGGCTAAAGTGTATGGGGATTTTTGAATTGATTAAACGTTCTAAAATGGGTTCTGTTTATGGTTGCACATACGGTTGTATATTCATTTAGTATACGAATATGCTAAAACCGTTGAAATGCGCACTTTATTTTTTTTTAAACAAATGATTTCTTAAAAAAAATTCTTTTTGAGAGAGGGAGAAGAGAAGACAAGTGGGGGAGGGGCAGAGAGAGAGAGGGGGAAAGAGAGAATCCATCCACACCCAGCATGGAGCTCCATGCAGGGCTTGATCCCACGATTCTGACATCATGATGTGAGCTGAAATCAAGAGTTGGATGCTTAACTGACTGAGCCACTCAGGTGCCCCACAAATTGTGCACGTTAGGTGGGTGAATTGTAGATCACGTAAATTATATGTCTAGATTTCCTATCTCAGTTTTTGATTATCCTGACTGCCAGAAATTCTTTTTTACATTCAGCCTCATTGTTTTTGCTCACCGTAATCAAAACTGATTCCTTCTTGTTTTGGTTTTGGTAATGAAAAAGAGAAGTAAAAAAAAAAAAAAAAAAAAAAAAGTCAGAAAACAACTTCCTTATCTCAAATCATAATTCGAATACTCAAAGGTCATTATTGTCTGTTTGGAGGAAACAACTTCAGTGTCTTTAACCTTTTCTCGTGGAATCCATTTTTATCTTGTTGGTCTTGCTGCTTCACCTCTGGGCGTCAGTGTCTTCATCTATAAAACGAGAATGTTGGACTAGATCTCAAAGGTCCCTCACAGTTCTGAAGTTGTGTGAATGTCTATATCCTTTGAGAAAGCATGGGCATATAAGATAAAGATGTTTTCCTGAGCCATTGTAAGCATAATTAATAAGCTATGAAAAGAATCTGGAAATGCATTGAAGTAGCTGTGATTTGAAATAAGTGAACCTAGTGTGAAGTGGACACAGCAACAGACTAAGAGGACACTTGATTTCTTTTTTTAAAATTTTTTTAACATTTATTTATTATTGAGAGACAGAGCGTGAGCAGGGGAGGGGCAGAAAGAGAGGGAGACACAGAATCCGAAGCAGGCTCCAGGCTGTGAGCTGTCAGCACAGAGCCCGATGCGGGGCTCAAATTCACGAACTGCGAGATCACGACCTGAGCCGAAGTTGGACACTTAACTGACTGAGCCACCCAGGCGCCCCATAGGACACTTGATTTCTGCTTTTATGACTCATGGTGAGAGTTTGGAGAAGTCACATGACCTTTCATGTGCATTTTCTTTCAAAAAAATTTTTAACTTTTAATGTTTATTTATTTTTGAGAGAGAGAGAGAGAGACAGAACATGAGCAGGAGAGGGGCAAAGAGAGGGAGACACAGAATCCAAAGCAGGCTCCAGGCTCTGAGCTGTCAGCACAGAGCCTGATGCAGGGCTCGAACCCACGAACCACAAGGTCATGACCTGAGCCAAAGTCGACTGAGACACCCAGGCACCCTTACATTTTCTTTTACATAGAGGGGGCATCATAAAACCTGCACACCTCACTCTAAGAAATGTTTCCATTGAATGATTACATGAGTGGATATTGTCAGGCAAAGATTTTAACAATGGTTTATATTTTGTTCAAAACAAAAATGCTGTCATTGACAGATTTCTTTCCTTCAAAAAAACTATGTCATCTAATTTTTTTTGACCCATTTCACTTTGGTCTTATCATCTCCTCTTAAACTTAATGAATATGGCATAGTAAAATTTAAAGCAAACATGAAAATGAAAGCTTAATGAAGTCATGATGTGAATAAAGCTAAGAATATAAAAAATTAACAGAATATTCTCCTTTCAAATTTGGCCTCGTCAAAGCCTATGTGAATTATAAAAAGTGTTAAGGACATTTCTAGTTGACCCTTCCCCCACATCTCTATAGTTCTCATCTTTAAGCTGTCTTATCTTTTTGGTCAGATCGCGGACACCAGAAGTCGAGGGACCATGTCTGATTTCTTCTTTGTAAAACCTCAGTGCCTGTAACAATACAGGTACCCGGTATTTACTCAGCAAGCACTGATGTTATTTGTTGCCTGCCTGTTAAACTGCTAACTATAAATACAAAAATGAAAGTTTTCTAGTCCGGATAGATTATTATTAATTTTTTTGTGGGCCTAATGATTTCTGAGGACCTTGAAAGCTAATTAAAAGCATCTTAGGCAACAACAAGTAGGATAGTCACGAGGCCAAGTACATAACGACAAGACTTAGAAAGCTGAACAACAGACATGAGAGTTTATACACCTACATGAAGGCTGATCTTCAAAGCTGCTTCAAAGCAGACTGTGTGCTTTTTCCAGCGGTGGTACCGTTGCTCAAACCTGTATGGAAATTTCCGTGTTAGGAATTTTGTTCAGCGAGATTGCCATGTTTGGGAGAATCAACCTCATCACTTACACTCACACAATGTGGTTAATTGTGGTTCTTTTTCTTTCTTGTAAACTTCTGAGTCATCGGCCAATGGGATGCTTTGTACAGGTGACGTTGGCATTCTGCCAATTACTGTATAACTGGAGTTATAAGAGGAAGGAAGACGGACAAGCACAGAGCTGAGCTTGACATTGTTCCGGATGCCTTCACTGTACCCTTAAAAGAACCGTTGGAGATGGGTGGCACTTTGCTTAAGATTTGGGGTGCAGTCAGGAACATACGCACGTGTCCTGGGCCCTGGACAAGTCCAGATGGGCTGTGCAAATTCTGAAGCTGCTGACAGATGTCCCTGCTGCTAGGGGTCACCTGGCACATTGTTCACTGTTGCTGGGAGGCTCTCTTGGGGACACAGCAAAACCACGGCAGCTTCTTAGCATAGCAACAAGAACTGCTCACAAATGACAGTGGTGGTTGCTAGCTTTGGCTGAGGTCCCAGCTCACTTTCAGTGCAGGGACTAAAGGTGTTCACCTGGATAGCGCCAGGAGCTGGGGACCCACCCTCTCCCCTTCTGAACCCTCGCTGGTTTTCTCGTGCCCACCTAGGTGATCTCATATGAGCTCTTGTTTAAGGATAAACTTCATGGATGGCCTCTTCAGAGCTTTGCCTTCTGACTTAAAAAAAAAGGGTGGGGGGAAGGAAAAAGAAGAAATAAAAAGAAAAAATAGGTTGTAGTTGTTTTAAACTATTATTTTAAAACAATTGCTACACGTTTAGGTCAACTGGAAAAAATTTAATGTAGAAATGTAGAGATCATGTACTCATTAAAAGCAGATATTAAAACAGATTACAAAACATGGGTACAGTATAAGGCCATTTTCAGATCTGCAAGACCACTCTGAGGGGCTCTGGATGCTGGAAATGTAAAAATTGTAGTTATTCTTACATGTCTATTTTTTTCAATGCACACATATTCTTTCTATATGAATAAAAGATCATTTTAAAAATGATTCCATAGGTATTTTTTTTATTGTGATAAAATACACATAAAATTTACAGTTCTCATCATTTTTAAGTATCTAGTTCTGTGGCACCAAGCACATTCACACTGTTGTGTAACCATCATTGCGGTCCATCTCCAGAACTATTTTCATCTTTCCCAACTGAAAATCTGTACCCGTGAAACAGTAACTCCTCATTTGCCCCTCTCTCCAGCTCCTGGCAACCACCACTCTATTTCTTGTCTCTCTATACCTCATCTAAACAGAATCATAGAGTATTTGTTCTTTTTTTTTTTTAATGTTTATTTCTTTTTGAGAGAGAGAAAGAGACAAAGAGCAAGTGGGGAAGGGGCAGAGAGAGGGGGAGACACAGAAACCAAAGCAGGCTCCAGGCTCCGTCCGAGCTGTCAGCACAGAGCCCAATGCGGGGCTCGAACTCACAGACCGCGAGATCATGACCTGAGCATAAGTCGGACGCTTGACTGGCTGAGCCACCCAGGTGCCCCATAGTGTTTGTCCTTTTGTAACTAGTGTATTTCACTGAGCATAACGTCTTCAAGGTTTACCCATGTGGTAGCACGTGTCAGAATGCCCTTCTTTTTTTATGGCTGAATTATATTCCAGGGTGTGTATATGCCATGTTTTATTTATCTACTCATCCATCAGCGGACACTTGGGTTGCTTCCACCTTTGGGCTATTGTGAACAACACTGCTATGAACATAGGTGTAACTAATATGGGTTCAACAATCAATTTAAGAGACCAAAAGCTGTATTTTTCTCAATAATTCTATTATTGATTATCTTTCTACCTGTGGTAATGGATGCGTTTGACTGAAAAAGTTGGCGTCATCCATGCTGAGTCGGGGAAAGGAAAATAGGAAAAAGACAAAAGAAAAGCCACAAACAAAATGTTAGTATTGAGAATTTGTAAACATTCCTACCAATGTGTAAGGAAAAGATACATAGTAGAAAAGAGGCAAAAACTTGAGCAGACACTTCACAGGAGAGAAAATCCCAGCAGCCAATAAATGAAATAAGGCCCAACTGAAGAGTGTCAGGGAGATTCGAGTGATAGCTGCAATGAGACACAGTTATGCACCCACCAGAATGGCTAAAATCTGTCTTTTAGACTCAGAAAGAGCAATAACAACTCATCCCATGGCTGATGGAATGAAGAGTGGTACCCACTCTTTGGAAAATAGTTTACCGTTCTCTCGTCAAGTCAAAAATAAACATACCCCAGGACCCAGCCGTTGCTTTTCTGGGTATATTCTCAAGAAAAATGCATTCATATGTGCACCAGGGTATAAGAATGTTATGACAGCATTGCTCCTAAGAGCCCCAAACTAGAAACAACCCCAGAAGCCAACTGTAATAAAATGGACAAATAAATTGTGGCCTATCTGTTTGATGGAATACAGGGCTTACAGCCACCAATGTTATGGATGAGACCCACAAACATGATGTTAGGTAAAGAAAGCCAAATTGAGAAGACTCCATGTGATGGCTTCCATTTGTGTAAAGCTTAAATTAGGCAAAAAAAATACACTATGTTTTTAGGGAAGCATGTAGAGGTGATGAATATATAATAACACAAAGCCAAAATTCCCATTAGCAATGTGTGGGAATCCAGTGTCTCTGCATTCTTGCTGGCATTTCGTATTGCCAATATTTTTATTTTTTTGTATTTATTTACTTACTTGTTTATTCATTTTAAGGTTTATTTTTTAAATTTATTTTGAGAGAGAGAGAAAGTAGGGGTGGGGGAGGAGCAGAGAGAGAGAGAATCCCAAGCAGGCTCCACACTCAGCACAGAGCCCAACGTGGGACTCAATCTCACGAAGGCGAGACCACGACCTGAGCCGAAATCAAGAGTCAGTTGCTTAACCAACTAAGCCACCCAGGCGCCCTTGCTGTTATTTTCAAATTTGAGCTGTTTTGATAGAGTGTGCAGTGATAGATCGTCACAGTCCTAGTCTGGATCCTCTTAATGGTTGGTGATATTGAATATCACTGGAGTAGGGCAATGTTTGTTCTTCTGACTTGGGTAGTGGTTACTTTAGAATCACATGTATCCTGGACACATAGCTCTGTGCTTGCTTTGCATCTCATAATGCAATCATTAAGATAAGAAGAGAGGAAGAGCATTGAATTTAGTGTTTTGAGATATTAGTCCCCTACATCCATTGTGAAATTAATAACCATGAGTAAGGCATTGAAATAGCCTGGCTAAGTGGCAGATAGAGTAGGGGGTCAAGTGGCCTGAGCATGAAGCCTCTGCCATTTGCACTTGGCCGCGGCAACTCTGGGTGAAATAGGTTTACAAGCTTCCAAAAAACAAAAACAACAACAAACCTCTTTCCAAAGGAGACTGACTTGGAGTAGTTCAAACACAGAAAAAAAAAAAAAAAACCCATCTATTATGACAAGCATGGCATAAGAGTTTCCTGTGCTGCAAAGGGAAGCGTTCATATCAGAGTAATTTGAGTAAAAATGAGAAACCCAACAGCTCATTTCCAGGAAGCTGGGAAGGGCTTTGAAGAGGGGACCATATAAGAATCTTTTAAAAGGCTCTTTCTGGGGATGCCTGCATGGCTCAGTCGGTTGAGTGTCTGACTCTTGGTTTCAGCTCAGGTCATGATCTCAAGGTTGGCGAGTTCAAGCCCCACATCAAGCCCCGGATCGGGCTCCCTATCAGTGCAGAGCCTGCTTGGGCTTCTCTTTCTCCCTCTCTTCCTCCTCCGTTTGCCTGCGCATGCACACATGCTCTCTCTCTCAAAATAAATAAGTAAACTTAAAAGAAAAAGCCTCTTCCGGGTGCAACAGAGAGGAGGGATGGGGTGAGAAGGTGTTCCTTGTCATTATAAGCACTTTGCTACTATGTCTTACTTTGATTAGAAAAGAAAAAGCTAGGAAAGAAAAAAACCGTCCGACATAGTATCTTGTACTTGTTTCCTGTGGCTGCCATCACCACGGGACCAGACTGGGTGGCTTAAACAGCACACATGTATCGTCCCATAGTTCTGGAGGCTAGAAATCCAAGAGCAAGGAATTAAATTCCTCTATTTTAGAAAGATGTTGAAGCAAAAGAAAAGTTTTTGGAGTTGGTTTCTTAGTTATCAAGAAATTCAGGCATTCAGGGACTTTAGTTCTTCATCCCAGTTTCTTGGAATTTGCAGAGTGTGCAGCAAATGGTCATTCTTGCTCCCATGCATTATAACATTTTCCCCTCATCCTCTTCAGCTACCAACTATCTTTGACGTAGATACTATTTATTGTAACAAAACAGCACTGTTACAAGCACTTTACAGTGCTTGTTAACCCTTTGAGCTCAAATAAAGCAAAAACCCAAATGAAGTAGGAGCCAATATTCCCATTTTGCAGATGAAGAAACAAAGGCATAGAGAATATTCCTGCAAAAAAGGGCCTCGTTTCAGAGCTCATTACCTGCAAAGGTGGTCTCTTTCCAGAGCCTGCGTTCCTAGGCCCTGAGCTGTAGCATTTCTTGGGAAATTGATATGACAACAGTTATAAGAAGGTTTCATCTAAATGTCAGCAAGGTACTTTCTGCAGTTCCTTGGCATATGGCATGAATTGTTTTTCCAGCTTTATCGAGATATAATTGGAATGTAACGTGGTAGAAGTTGAAGGCGTGCAGCGTGGTGATTCCATATACGTATACATTGTGAAGTGATTACCACAGTAAGGTTAGTTAACACATCCATCAGGTCACATAGTTAACATTTTATTCTTGTGGTAAAGACATTTAAGATCCGCTCTTGGCAACCTTCAAGTATACAATACGGTATTGTTAACCGCAGTCACCATGCTGTACATTACATCCCTGGAACTTATTCATCTTGTAACTGGAAGTTCATGCCCATTGACCAACATCTCCCCATTCCCTCTGTCCCCCAGCCCCTGGCACCCACCTGTGTACTTTCTGCTTCTGTGAATTCAACTCTTTAAAAATTTCACACGTAAGTGAGATCACACAGTATTTGTCTTTCTCATATGAGTGTTACTTATCCTTTCTCCACCTTCTAATATCCCTGTACTCCCTTTGACTTATTAGTTTGTGAGACAGACACATTTGGGAACCAGAGAGTTAAAAATTACAGTGTTTGTAGGGGCATCCAGGTGGCTTGGTCAGTTGAGCCCTGCACTGGGGCTGTCAGTGCAAAGCTGCTTCAGAGCCTCTCTCCCCTTCTCTCTCTGCCTCCCCCCACTCGTTTTCTCTCTCTCTTTCTATTGCAAAAATAAATGAATATAAAGAAAATTACAACGTGGGGCGCCTGAGGCTTAGTCGGTTAAGTGTCTGACTTCAGCTCAGGTCATGATCTCACAGTTCATGGGTTCAAGCCCTGCATTGGGCTCTGTGCTGATGGCTCAGAGCTTGGAGCCTTCTTTAGATTCTGTGTCTCCCTCTCTCTCTGACCCTCCCATGCTCTAACTCTGGGTCTCTCTCTCTCAAAAATAAATAAACATACACAAAATTACCATGTTTATCTAGAAATTGCCTAGACCATTGACGTTGGACAGTTGTTGGCATTTTTCTGTTGCTAGATTGATAAGTGGCCCAACAGATAAAATTTTCTTGAAGAGAATACACAATTTTCAACAATGCCACAACATTTCTCTGAATCTGAGGCTAGGCCAGCTCTGGAGACATGCAATAACGTGGGTGCAGAGTCGTTAATATGATTTGTTTCAATCTCTGAATTCTGATGTAGTCTTGAATTTTAAAAAAGTTTGCTGCCTCCAATCTTATCTTTGGAAAGCCAGATTTTGGTAGTGTTAAGTCAAGATTGATTTATTTATTTACTTGCTTATTTTAAGTTTATTTCTTTATTTTGAGAGAGAGAGAGAGAGAGAGAGAGAGAGAGAGAGAGAGAGAAAGAACTGGGGAGGGGCAGAGAGAGAGAAGAGGGAGAGAATCCCAAGCAGGCTTTGCACTGCAGCACAGAGCCCAACGTGGGGCTCTAACTCATGAACCGTGAGATCACGACCTGAACTGAAATCAAGAGTCAGATGCTTAAGCAACTGAGCCACCCACACACCCCAAGTCAAGATTTATTGAAAGCTAAATGGAGAATGCCTTCTGCCGATGGAGACTGTAAGGTCTGGGTCTTGATGCTCCCTACTTACAGGCCACAGGAGATGAGCCTGTTGCTGTTTCGGGAGTGCTGGCAATAGAGACAGATTGCTGGGGCTGAGATAGAACACTTTATTATTCCTGACAGAACAAGTAGCATGAGTATCCACACATTTGCTTTGGTCCTCCTTGCCCGTAAGTCCTGGGGTCAATGTGGTATGGCCCAGATGAATGTGATCCATGCAGTGGGTTTCAGATGCAGCTGAGAAACACAGAGCTTGGAGAACCCGCCTGTTTTCAAGCAAGCAGCAACCAAGCCTGCTTCTTGTCTCCAGGGAGATCTTACATCTCTCAAGGTTACCAGCTAAACAGACAATCCTGCCCCAGAGAAAGATTAGACAGTGATGAGAAAACTTCTGGTAAAGGCTGGATGTGTGCAAAGCTAGTGTTAACAGAGACTGGAAAAGCCGTGAGGAAACTCCTCCGGGAATCTGTGTAAATGGCAAAGGGCATTAGGTAGTGGTACCAAAATTTGCAAAACTGTTGTCTGTAATAATTTGGAAGATGGGAAATGCTTCTAATAAGCTTTTGGATTTGGCTAAAGAAATCACCAGGCAGAATGTGGAAAGTGTCAGTCTGTTGGATCTGGATGCATATAAGGTATAAGAAGAGACAGACGAGGTCAAAATGCAACTATTGAATTTGCAAGCAAAATTCAGAGAGAATATAAAGGGTCCAAGATTTGCTGGGCTGGAAAATAAAATAGCTTATTTCCCCCAGTGTCCACGACAATAAAAGATTCTCAAAATGAAATGAGGCCTGGGGCCAAGGTCCAGATTATGCTCAAGATCACTGAAAAATTGAAGGCAGTGCCAGCTAGACTCTCTCAGGAGACAAAAGAGCATTGTCCCACTATTGCCTGACTTATGGCCCAAAATAGAAAGAGACTTGTCTCAAAAAGAATCAGAAATGTGACTTTGGCCCCATTGAGTAGACCTGTATCAGAGTCATAGGAAATCCACACAATTTTAAATGGAATGTTACTGACAGAAGAATTGCTAGCTTAGACTAAAAGGGACAGAGGCTGTCAAAATGGGCTCCCAACTCTCTATAGGTAGAAGGCAGACCGAGAAAGCTACTCAGCTGCAAAATGGGCCATTTCTGATGGAGAAGAGAAGTTGTGTCAGACGGTGAAGCCACTATCCCAGAGCACAGAGCTAAGAGTCTCCAAGACAAATGCACTGGATGCTTCTATACCCAAAGAGCGGCAATGGCTCCAATCAAGAAACATTCCCTACTTCTGGTGCCTGTACTTCAGAATTGCCATGGAACAGTGACTTCTACACCTCTCCCAGTTTCCCTCTTGATTAGGAGTGCCTTCTGTATATTTGGGGGGAGGGGCATAAAGTTTGCAGTTTTATTTATGTAGTCACCCAGATTGAGAGAAACTGCACTTGAGGATATACCCAGGGAGCCTCACTGGACCAGATGCTGATGATGCAATCCTATACTTTGAGGATGATGTCATAATTGGATGAGACACATGGGGATCCTGGGGTGGGGTGAGTATATTTTGCATGGGAGAGGAAAATAAATATTGCATTCAGGTAGAAGATGTTAGTAACTTGAAAAAAAAAAGGACATAATATTTTACTGGCCTTTCCATCAAGAAGTGGACTTTATTGTTCTGCTCTTGAAGGTGGGTTGGCCTTCTCACTAGCTTTGACTTGTGGAAGGCAGCAGAAGTGATGTTGTACGTCGTCCTAGCCTTGGACCTGGGAGATATTATAGCTTCAGCTCTTGTCTTTTTGAAATGCTGCTCTATATGAAAAGCCCAAGTTTGCTGCTGAAGATTTGAGGCTCAGCCGAGACCTAAGTGAGGACATTTTATCCTATCTGACCCGAGGAGAGTTGTTGAATAACTGTAGCCACATGAATGGCCCTAGCAGAAAACCCGATTGACTGGTTTAGCCATTGAAATTACTGGCCTACAGAATCATGAATAACAGCAACATTGTTGTTTTAAGCCATTGCGTTTTAGTGTGTGGTTCGTTATGGCCCCAGAAGTAATTGATATATAAGCTCTTTTTTTTTTAATTTTTTTTTCAACGTTTATTTATTTTTGGGACAGAGAGAGACAGAGCAGGAACGGGGGAGGGGCAGAGAGAGAGGGAGACACAGAATCGGAAACAGGTTCCAGGCTCTGAGCCATCAGCCCAGAGCCTGACGCGGGGCTCGAACTCCCGGACCACGAGATCGTGACCTGGCTGAAGTCGGACGCTTAACCGAATGCGCCACCCAGGCGCCCCGATATATAAGCTCTTGATGCAAATTCACCATAGGCATAAAGTCCTTGCAGAAGAGCCCCCCAAGAACAACTATTTTGGCAAACTGAAGTCATGTCTACTAAAAGCTGGGCACAGAGAGTTCATTATTCAGCAGCTCTGTCCCCAGGTATACACAACAGAAATGTGTATGCATAGTCACTAAAAGACCTGTAAAATAATGTGTTTCAGCAGCTTCTTTGTACTACTCCCAAACTGGTAACATCCAAGTTTACATCAATGGTAGAATGGATAAATCAGTTGTGATATGTTCATACAACAGAAGATATAGAAAACAAAGTGAAAAAACTATTTCTTTACACAACTACATGGATAATTCTGAACCATTATTCTAAGTAAAAAAGCCCAGCCCAAACAAAAGCACATTGATTATCAGTGTAGGATATTGGAGACCTCTGTGGTGAAGAAGATAGGACAGCCTGGAAAGTGGCCCATGTAAGGCTTCTTGGGGGTAGGGGGGAGTAGTCACGCTCTGTTTCTTGATATGGGTGGGGAATACCAACGTGTGTTCATTTTGCGAAAACTAGTTGAGCTGTGAACTTATCATTTATACACTTATCTGTATGCATGACATAATTCAATAAAAGCATTTTCTTCTTTTAAAGAAAGGATCTTGTAGATACAAAGAACAAACCATAAGTGACTCTTAAATACAAAGAATCAACTGAGGGTTGCCGAAGGGAAGTTGGGTGGGGGGATGGGCTAGATGGGTGATGGGTATTGAGGGCACTTGGTGGGATGAGCACTGGGTATTATATGGAAGTGTTGAATCACTAAATTCTATTCCTGAAACCATTATTACACTATATATTAACTAACTTGGATTTAAATAAAAATAAAAAATAAAATTAATTAAAAAAATAAAGGGAAAAAACAAAAACAAAAAAAGAATTTTTTCAGAATTATGTTTTTAATTTTTAAATGAGACATTGAAACATTTTTTAATGTTTATTTAGTTTTGAGAGAGAGAGAGAGAGAGAGAGAGAGTGAGCAGGGGAGGGACAGAGAGAGGGAGATGTAGAATCCAAAGCAGGCTCCAGGCTCTGAGCTGTCAGCACAGAGCCTGACGTGGGGCTCGAACTTGTGAGATGTGAGATCATGATCATGATCTGAGCCAAAGTTGGTTGCCCAACAGACTGAGCCACCCAGGCGCCCCATTAATTTTTAAATATGTGGGGTCTTATTAAATTAAATTATCTTTTTGTTTTCTATTTCCAATTTAATTAGATTGTGTTTAATAAATGTAGTCTTTATGACATTACTCCTTTGAAATTTGTTGCATCATGCCATATCACCAAATCAATGTATAGTCAATATTTGTAAAACAACAACAACAACAACAACAACACCCAAACCACAGTATAATACCACTTCATACCTACTGGCATGACTATCATCAAAAAAGTGGAAAATAACAAGTGATGGCAAAGATGTGCAAAAATTAGAACCCTTACGGGGTGCCTGGGTGGCTCAGTCGGTTGAGCCTCCTACTTTGGCTCGGGTCATGATTTCGCGGTCCGTGAGTGTGAGCCCCGCATCGGGTTCTGTGCTGATAGCTCAGAGCCTGGAGTCTTTTTCAGATTCTGTGTCTCCCTCTCTCTGACTCTCCCCCGTTCATGCTCTGTCTCTGTCTGTCTCAAAAATAAATAAACGTTAAAAAGAAAAATTTAGAACCCTTGCACACGACTGGTGGAATGTAAAATGGCTCAGCCACTGTGGAAAACAGTGGCAGTTCCTTAAGAAGGTAAACATAGAATTACCCAACAATTCTACTCCTAGGTATCTCTACCTAAAAGAATTGAAAACAGGGACTCAGACACTTGTATGTGACTGTTCATTGCGACATTACGCACACTAACAGAAAAGTAGAAACAACCCAAGTGCCCAGCAGCAGATGAATACGTGAGTTAAATGTGTAGCTATGCAATGGAGTATTATTCAGCTTGAAAAAGAAATGATGTGCCAGGGCATCTGGTGGTGCAGTCGGTTAAGTATCCAACTTTGGCTCAGGTTCTCACAATTTGTGGGTCCAAGCCCCACGTTGGGCTCTGTGCTGACAGCTCAGAGCTTGGAGTCTGCTTGGGGTTCTGTGTCTCCCTCTCTCTGCCCCCCCCCCCCATACTCTGTCTCTCTCTCTCTGTGTCTCTCTCTTAAAAATAAATAAAAATTAAAAAATAAAAAGAAATGATGTACCGACACATGCTACAACGTGGATAAACCTTGAAAGCATTATGCTAAGTGAATTGAGCCAAATACAAAAGGACAGTTGTTGTATGATTTCATTTATATGAACTAGAATAGGCAAATTTAAAAGACAGAGAGTGGAGATTACATGTTACCAGGAGAAATACAGAGTTATTGTTTAATGAGTATAGGGTTTCTATTTGGGGGTGATGAAAAATTTTAGAAATAGTGGTGATGGTTGTACCATGCTGTGAATATAACTAATGCCTCTGAACTATACACTTAAAAATGGCTAAAACATATATTTGAAAGTTACTAAAAGAGTAGATCTTAAAAGTTCTCACTGTGGTGCACCTGAGTGGCTCAGTCGGTTAAGCATCCTATGTCAGCTCATAGCATGATCTCCGGCTCATGAGTTTGAGCCCCGCATCAGGCTCTGTGCTAACAGCTCAGAGCCTGGAGCCTGCTTCAGATTCTGTCTCCTTCTCTCTGCCCCTCCCCCTGCTCACACACACACACACACACACACACTCTCTCTCTCTCTCTCTCAAATATAAATAAACATTTAGAAAATTGAAAAAAGTTCTCATTGCAAGAGAGGGCACCTGGGTGGTGGTTGAGTGTCAGACTCTTGATTTTGACTCAGGTCATGATCCCAGGGTCCTGAGATCGAGCCCCATGTCAGGCTCCGGGCTCTGTGCTCCGTACTCTGTCCTGAATGTGGAACCTGCTTAAAATTCTCTTCCTCTCTCTTTCCCTCTGCCCCTTCCCCACTCATGCTCCCCCCCCCACATCCCCCCCCCCTCAAAACAAAAAAAACACAAAAAGTTCTCATTGCAAGAAAAAGTTGTAACAATGTGAGGTGATGAATGTTAACTAGACTTATTGTGGTGAAATTTTGCAACATATACAATATCAAATCATTATGTTGTATGTCTAAAATGAATACAGTGTTATATGGGAAGTATATCTGAATAAAACTGGGAAAAAAGGCTCTCAGATTGACATAGGAATTGGAGAAAGGGATAAATTGGTTTGTTTTGTTTTTTTAATGCCCAAATCTAGGTCCTCTCAATGTAAACGTCCCAGTGTCTTCAGGGGAGAACTTGGTTTTGTCAGATATTCTCTCTGTGACAGTTCTGATTACCCTTTAATAAATATTTTCTCTCTTATATCTAAATCCTGTTTTTATCTTGATAATGTTTACCAAGATGACTAACATCTTTTATGTAAAATTTGACATCGAGTAATCAACGGCAATGCACATCGCGTGAAGTTATTGGTCTACAAATACGAAGCAAGACTCTTTGGCATTTTTTTTTTTTTGGATGAAGAAGGGGAAGACTTAGGCCACCTGTTGGGGGGGAAGATCAGGCTGGCCTCTGATTACTCTGAGATATATATATATATATAATTTATATATATTTATATATTATTTATAAATAAATAATGGATTTCAGGAGAAGAAAACATGGTTTCCATGGACGACGTCTAAAACTGTCTTGTGGCCAGTACAGAAGTACCCAAGGAAGGAGCGAAGATAAGGTCTAGAAACAGGCTGGGGCCTGATTATGAAACACTGAGGATATGCAAGGTTTTGCACTTTATTTTTATACAATAATAAAAAAGAATCAACAATCATTCTGTGTTTTATAAAGAAAATGAGATAACTGTTTAAAATGGCACAGTAAGAGGGTTTTCTTCCAGTCTCCTCTCTAAAAATATCTGAAAATAAAAATAAACAGGAAAGAAAACTCCATATCTGAATAGACTAGGAGACAGCTGTACTGCTGAAACACAAGATGTGAGAGGTAGGGTGGCCACATTTGGGGAAGGTGAAACACGGGTTCAGATGTCAACAGATGGGGCACTGGGGGCGAAGCTCCCAGGAGCTTCGTGGCGAATCTGGAACAAAGGGAAAAACACAGACCTGTCGCATCTGCCAGAAGTAGTTTACCCATAAAGAGGAGTGGAGTAGACTCCTTATGAGTAGCACAGAAGTTACCAGTCCGGATGGCCTGCGGAAAAGTAGACACCAAAACACCCCAAGCCAAAACAGAAAGTGCACAACAACAAAAACATCAAGGCGATCAAAATGCCTCACTCACACAAAATCCTGTGTCGAAGGAACCTAAGCGTAAGCCAGATACTCTGGGCATTTCACTTCTCTGTTATGAAACTTCTATTATCCATTGATGTAAACAGAAATGATTATTGAACAATCACCGATATGAGGTATTAGTGATTTGTAATTTGCAACCTATGACAAATCGCAGCACATAAGAATTGTAATTACACAGGGGTCCTGGAAGAAGGGCGAGGAGAGGGCGACAACAGATGGCGGACAAAAATGACTCACCAGAGAAGTATTACCTCAGGACAACTGAAACTTGTGGCCAAACGTGAGCGCCATTATGCAATGAAACATCACAAGGAACTAATGCTCTTTCTGATGGTATCTATGAAACAAGAGCTCAGAGAAGAAATATACAAAATTCAGGGCAACAGAAAGAGATGGCACGTAAACTGACAGACTTCAGACGAGACGAGGAAAATATATGTTTACTGTTAGAGAGAGAAAAGCCTCATTAAAGTAGCTCAAAGGAGCATGTGGATAACATTGAGAAAAGCGGACAAAATGTAATAGAAATGAGCCAGCTTAAGAAGGCTTAGAAAGAAATGGAGAGCAACGGAAGGCAGAAGTTAGCTAACATAATGCATAGTGGTTATGTGAGAAAGAGAATTGAGGTCAGGGGACTGGAAAGATGTTTATTTATTTATTTAAATTTTATTTATTAATTTTTGAGAGAGAGAGAGAGAGAGAGAGAGAGAGAGAATCCCAAGCAGGCTCATTAATGTCAGTGTGGAGCCTGACACAGGGCTTGAACTCATGAACCGTCAGATCATGACCCAAGGGAAATCAAGAGTCAGATGCTTAACTGAGCCATCCAGGCACCCCTGCTTATTTAAAAAAAATTTTTTTTTAATATTTATTTATTTTTGACAGAGGGAGACAGAGCATGAGTGGGAGAGGGGCAGAGAGAGAGGGAGACACAGACTCCGAAGCAGGCTCCAGGCTCCAAGCTGTCAGCACAGAGCCCGACGCAGGACTCAAACCCACGAACTGTCAGATCATGACCTGAGCCGAAGCAGGATGCCTAACCGACTGAGCCACCCAGGCTATCTATTTTTTTCAGTAGGCTTCACACCCAGCACAGAGCCTGACATGGGGCTTGCACTCATAACCCTGAGATCAAGACCTGAGCTGGTAATGGACTGGGGCACCCAGGCTCTCCCTGGAAAAATGTTTAAAGATATATTTAAGGAACATTTCCAGGAGTGAACTAAGATTTGACTGTTCAGTTGTCCCAGAAAAGAAACAAAACATTCCAGACATTTATTTGTTTACTAGCAGTAGAAGACTTGAATCTGCACTTGAAAGGACCCATTTATCTAAGAAAAATTTGGCATGGACGAATCAATAGTCATCTACACCCTGGTAAGGTTACTGGTCTCCAAAGATGAAACAAGAATCTTTGGCATGTTTTGGGTGAGGGAGAGAAGGAGTAAGCCACCTGTCAGAAAGAAAAGATCAGGCTGGTCTCTGGATGTTCTACAGAACTTTCAGTGTTTGAAGACAATGGACCTTTGTTCACAAAGCCCTAGAGAAAGAAAGTGTGACTCAAACTTTTTTTTTTTTTAACTTAGCTACAACTTAAAAAAAAAAAAAGTTTATTTATTTTTGAGAGGGAGAGAGAGAGACAGAGCACCAGCAGGGGAGGGACACACAGAGAGAGGGAGACACAGAAACCAAAGCAGGCTCCAGGCTCTGAGCTGTCAGCACAGAACCCAACGCAGGGCTCAAACCCACCAACTGCGAGATCATGACCTGAGCCAAAGTTGGATGCTTATCCGACTGAGCCACCCAGACACCCCTACCTAGCTACAACTTTTAAATATAAAGGCAACATACAAATCCGTTGAATAATCAAGAATGTAGGAACTCTAACTTCAATGAGTTTTTCTTGAAGAAACTACTACAGACCAAACTTCAGCCCTAATGAAGCTCAGGGGAAAAGCAGCAGTAGGAACATGAATCCTACTCATCGGATTAAGGCTGAAACATATCTCATTTAATGATTGAGAGGTACAAAATATAAACTATAAACTCCGACGCTGTAGAAATGATGTCAACTATCGAAGTTTGGGAGGGTGAGGTAGTGAGAACGTAGGAGGTGATCTAAGTTCTGTATTTTCTTTTTTTAAAAAAATGTTTTTAATGTTTATCTTTGAGAAAGCTAGAGAGACAGAGCATGAGCAGGGGAGGGGCAGAGAGAGAGAGGGAGACACAGAATCCGAGGCAGGCTCCAGGCTCTGAGCTGTCAGCACAGAGCCCAAGGTGGGGCTCGAACTCACGAACTGCGAGATCACGACCTGAGCCAAAGTCGGCGCTCAACTGACTGAGCCCCCCAGGCTCCCTTAAGTACTGTATTTTCAATGCTTGATGTTAGAGATACAAGAAATCATTGGAATCTGGCATGTCAACATGTGTAAAATATATTTAAGGAACAAGGGGAAACACTAAGAAATTTTCAGTTAACAAAAATAAGGCAATGGTGGGGATGTGGAAGAAAAAAGAGGTATATTAATTTTACTATTGCTCATAATGGCAGTAGCTGACACTGTCTAAAAACAAACGATTGAGTGAACTGTATGGAATTATGGCTATAAAGGATTCTTTATATAATTGCCTCTAGGATTAAGAAATGGGTACGGGGGAAAAAAAGAAATGAGTGCTGGGAAGATCGCAGAAGGAGACATTTTTTACTGTGTACTCTTGTATCTTTTGAATTTTGTACTAGCTGCGAAAAAAAGAAAGAATAGGAAAATACAAAATAATGAAAAAAGCAAAATTATAGTTATGAATGTGTCCATTCGAACAAAAACATCAAGTTTGCAACTATTAAAAAACCCCACATACACTACATAAAGAAATCGCAGCCCATAGAATGAGAGTGTTTTTATTTTAAAAAATTTTCTACATTTTAATTTATTTTTGAGAGTGAGTGAGAGAGAGAGTGTGAATGGGGGCAGGGGCAGAGGGAGAGGGAGACACAGAATCGGAAGCAGGCTCCGGGCTCTGAGTTGTCGGCACAGAGCCCGACGTGGGGCCTGAACTCGTGAACGGTGAGATCGTGACCCGAGCCGAAGTCGGACGCTTAACCGCCTGAGCCACCCAGGCGCCCCTAAATGAGAGCATTTTTAAAGGCAACGGAGACATGAGTACTATAACGTAAAACGGGCTGACAGAACCAGGACCACACAATCCTCTCACATACGTAAATGTAGGCGGGTTAGTCTCACCTGCTGACAATAGTAAAAACACTCTTGTTGAATTACTACGCAAAACCCAACTACCTGCTGTCTGTAGAAAACATCTCTAAAACAAAATGAAGCAGAAAATTGGGAATATAAAGACGGACAATTGCCTCAACCTCCTATCAGTCAACGAAAGACTACATCCTTGTAATGAAAAGCATGCACGACTATTTGTACCCAAAGAAAAGAAAACGATCTATACATGTCTATTTTATATGCATAGCTACTTCCTTTACATTTTGGGTTTTTGTACCAGGTGCATATATTACCCATTGTAAAGAACAGGCAAATATTTTATTTTATTTATTTATTTTTTAAAGTTTACTTATTTATTTTGAGACAGAGAGAGAGAGAGAGAGAGAGAGAGAGAGAGAAAGAGTGTGCCTGTGTGAGCGCAAGCAGGGGGAGGGGCAGAGAGAGAGGGAGAGAGAGAATCCCAAGCGGGTTCTATGCCGTCAGTACAGAGCCTGATGTGGGGCTCGAGCCCATGAACTGTAAGATTATGACCTGAGCCAAAATCAAGAGCTGGACACTTAACTGATTGAGCCACCCAGGAGCCCCACGAGTAACTTATTTTTAAAAGAAGATAATGTTGGTAGCAGTGGGGGTAGCATTTGAGGATATGGCTGAGGCTCTCAATAGGAAGGCCTGGTTAGACCAGCTTAAATTTGAAAGGACTGAGCTAGAGGACAGGGGTAGTAGTAAGAATTGGACCTTACCCTAATATACTGTAAGATGTAACTTAGTAATATGGTGTTGTCTTACTTTAAACTTTATTTATTTTGTACTTTTGGATGAAGGCAAAGGGGAATTTGACAAAATTCTTAAGAATCACAAGATTCTTTTAAAAACCTTTTTCCCCTGCATTTCCATTATTAGGAAATAAATGTTCATAGCAGAAAACCTGAAAAACATGCAAAAAAAAGTGAAGGAAGAAAAATTCCTTTAATTATGAGACTGTAGGAATGGCTAATATTAACAACTCAGGCAACAACAGATGCTGGTGAGGATGTGGAGAAACGGAACCCTCTTGCATTGTCAGTGGGACTGCAAACCGGTGCAGCCACTCTGGAAAACAGTATGGAGGTTGCTCAAAAAGCTAAGAATAGAACTACCCTACGACCCAGCAACTGCACTACTAGGTATTTATCCAAGGGATACAGGTGTGCTGTTTCAAAGGGGCACATGAACCCCAGTGTTTATAGCAGCACTATCGACAACAGCCAAAGTATGGAAAGAGCCCAAATGTCCCTCAAGGGATGAATGGATAAAAAAGACGTGGTATATGCACACACAATGGAATATTACTAGGTGATCAAAAAGAATGAGATTTTGCCATTTGCAATAATGTGGATGGAACTAGAGGGTATTATGCTAAGTGAAATAAGTCAGAGAAAGACAAATATCATATGACTTCACTCATATGTGGAACTTAAGATACAAAACAAATGAACACAAGGGAAGCAAAAAAATAATATAAAAACAGACAGGGTGACAAACCATAAGAGACTCTTAGATACAGAGACGGTTGCTAGACGGGTGTTGGGTGGGGGGATGGGCTCAATGGGCAAGGGGCGTTAAGGAGGACACTTTTTGAGATGAACACTGGGTGTTATATTTAAGGGATGAATCACTAAGTTCTATTCTTGAAATCATTATTACACCGTATGTTAACTAACTTGGATTTAAATTTAAAAAAGTAAAATAAATAAATTCTAACAAATTAAAAAACAAATTCTAATCCGACAGGGCTGCTATTTTGTATACCTACCACCATTATTCTCACCCCCTGACACACACATACATGATTTTTAGAAGAATCATACTATACATGATTATGTGGCTTAAAAAAAAAAACTTATTATATTGTCTATATTTCCTGTTATTATAAAATACTTTCACAACATGATTTTTAATGGTTACATATTATTAAAATTCTTTATAGTTGGATATTTAGATTGTGTTTTTTTCACTTATAAATAACATTACAATGAATAACTCTGTACAAGTAAATATATTCACATCTCTGGTTATTTCCTAATTATATAGTTCTAGGTATGAATTGCTGGGACAAAGGGTATCATATATTTTAAATTTTGATACTTACTGCCAAATTCCCTTCCAAAAAGTTCATCTCAATGTTATAGTTCTAGCAAAAAAAGCTGTAGTTATGAAAGTAGAAAAAATGCAAAGACCTACTTCCTCTATTTGAAAATTCCCTCATGCAGCATTACCGTTCTTTTTCAACTTTGTAAATTTACTTGGTGCAAAAAGATGCTTCATTATCGTCTTAGTTTGGATTTCCTCACTCACGAGAGACCTGGAAATTTTTGTGCATTTATTGGTCATTTGCAACTCTTGCTTTATTAGCTATTCATTCTCTTCAGCTAATTTTTTTCCATCTGTTATCTTGTAAAGAAATGTATCGAGGTACTGAATATCAATGAACTTTGCAAGCATCAAAAATAAATAGCTAGGTTCTATTTAATTATCATCTCAACTTTGGAAGGGTATAGTATAGTGTCCTCAGGAAAACTGCAGAAGCTTGCCATTCAATTTTTTTTTTTTTCCTAAAGAGATTCTGAAAATAGCCAAGAACAGATGTGATTCCTTTCCGTTTCCATGGACCTAATGGAGACATTCTAAGTAATCTAGGAAAAGGATGAGAGACTGAGCAGGGTGCTGGTCCGAGGCTCTGCACGCTGTTTGTGTTATGAGCGTGGGGGTCAGGTTGTCTGGATAACTAAATCCAGGGCCACTGTGAAAGCAAGAAGCAGGATTGAATAATGATAGAACAGCCCGTTTGTTCGTACTTCTCTATAATGCATTTGTCGAGTGAACAAAGGCATGAGCACATCCCCTGCCCAAGGATGCAGAAAAGTTAGATTGCTGGCTTTCAGTTTAGTAAAAGTAGAGTTGCACAGCCAGAAATGACTTGCAGAGAATAATGTCAAAAGCAAGGAGCTGAGCAGGGGCTTACCGAATGGGCTCATGTTCTTAGCATCATTTATTCTTATATTTTTTATTACATTTTATTGCAGGTGTTTAACAAATTCTCGATAAATACAGATCGAATGAATGATAAAGAATATATTTTCACTACAATTCTCGTAACAATAGCTTTGAAATTGCTCATTCTCATTCTCACGTTACTGTTAAGGTATGGTGGTCCTGAGGTGCTAAGAGATCTAAGAGTCAAAGCTTATACAGTTAACAAGCCGCAGAACCAGGCTTAGACCCGACAACTTCAAATCCAATGCCCCTTTTCAATACTACGATCGTCAATTTCCCCTAGGTCACTTTCTTGCTCCCTATTAATTATGTTAGACTCAAGTTCCTCAGTCTGTTATTAAAGGTTCTCCACAATCTGGGTTTTTCGCCCCAGTCTTATCCCCTCCCGTTACCCTAAGTGGATATTACAGTTTCCTTTCCAAAAGCTGCTCTTCTCCTTTAGAAGCAGTGCATTTGGGGAGATCATTCTTAGTTCAGGGGGGCGCCTGACTGCCTCAAGAACAGTGAACTGGTTCATGAAGGGTGAGCGACCCAACTCTGGCCAAAGAGATACAGAGAGTGTTTCTGGGCAAGTTCTCTGTTCCTGAGAGAACAATCAGCAAGCCCCTCCCTTTCTCCTGTTGGATGGGAGCAATGAGGTGCACTTTCTGTCTTTTTTCACTAAGTATAATATTTCTGAGATCCATCCATGTTGTTATGTGTGTCAGCACTTCATTTCTTTTTTTTTTTTTTAATTTTTTAAATGTTTTTTTATTTATTTTTGAGACAGAGAGAGACAGAGCATGAGCAGGGGAGGAGCAGGGAGAGAGGGAGACCCAGAATCCGAAGCGGGCTCCAGGCTCCGAGCTGTCGTCAGCACAGAGCCCGACGCGGGGCTCGAACCCACGAACCATGAGATCATGACCTGAGCCGAAGTCAGATGCCCAACCGACTGAAGCCCCCAGGCGCCCCAGCACTTCATTTCTTTTTATTGCTCAGTAGTATTCCATTGCATGGATGTGTTGTCATTCATTTTCCCATTTTTGTGTTGATGGGCATTTGGGAAGTTTCTAGTTTTAGGTTATTAAGGATAAAGCTACTCTGAGCATTCTTGTATACATCGTTTTGTGGATGTATTTTGGGGGGGCGGGAAATTTGTAGGAGTGAGACACTAAGCATTATACTCATTTAAGTTCCAGATAGAAAAAACCTTGAATTCCAGACTACTGGGGTAAGAAGCAAGTGGTATAATTACTTAGCTTATTCTGAACTCATTCCCTCCCCAACTTGGAGAAGAAAATTAATCATTATCAAAATAGCAGAGGATATCATTAATATGTGCTTAATATGATCTCTAGGCAACTTACATCATATATTATTGCCTAATGCTGTTATTTGCTAGCACATGTTTGGCCTCAGACAAATTGCTTAACTTCCCTGGGGATTAAAAATAGCACCTACCTCCTAGGGTTTTTGTGAGAATTAAATGGGATATATCAAATGCTTATCACATTGCCTGACTTATAAAGGTGAAATATATTTAAAATTTATTTTTATTTTTTGAGAGAGAGACAGAAAGCATGAGTGGGGGAGAGGGGCAGAGAGAGAAAGAGAGAGAGAGAGAGAGAGAGAGAGAGAGAGAGAGACTGACTCTCAAGCAGGCTCCATGCTCATGGCAGAGCCTGACTTGGGGTTTGATCCCACAACCCTGGGATCATGACCCAAGTCAAAATCAAGAGTAGGGTGCTCAGCCAACTGAGCCACCCCAGTGCCCCTAAAATATTAACTATTATAATTATCATGATATAGCATCTTGCAAAAACCCATGAGATAAGAATTCATACCCCATGTTTATTTTTATTTTGTTTTTATTTTTGAGAGAGAGAGGCAGAGGGAGAGGGAGAGAATCTCGTGTAGGCTCCACATTGATGAGGGGCTCAATCTCATGACCATGTGATCACGACCTGAACCGAAATCAAGTCAGACGCTTAAACAACTGAGCCACCCAAGCGCCCCTTACCCCATTTTTAGAGACAATAAGCAACTTGTCTTAGTTACAGAATGAGGAGTGGGTTTCAAATTTAAGTCTACTTTGGCACCAGAGCCTGAGATCATTCCAACGCACTACTTCCCCAAGGTACATTTTTCTGGAGGACCTCCCTTAAATCTTGACTGCGATCTTGTTAGATGATTTGGGCCAAAATGAAAAGAATAAGAAAAGAAGCCTGTAAAGGAAAGAGAATAATGAACTAGGAAAAGTCTCAGAGAAACTTAGAACACAATCTGTTTATTTATTTATTTAATTTATCATATAGTAAACTATAGATACTCAGAGTACTTTTCAAGCTTTTTAGCTGCCTTAAGGGAATTTGGCAAGGAAAGATAGGATTTAGGAGGGTTTTATTTTGTTTTGTTTTTGTTTATACTTTTCTAAAATTTAACCATATATTCCACTTCTTTTTCTGTTTTTTTTTCTCCCTCTTTAGTGCAATTTTTTCCCTATTATAATCAGTAGGATTACAAAATGGCACACTCAAATGGGTTTATGGGAAATTTTAATAGAGGGATTATTTAAAATTTTTTTAATGTTTATTTATTTTTGAGAGAGAGAAAGAGAGAGAGAGAGAGAGAGAGAGAGAGAGAGACACAAACAGAGGAGGGGAAGAAAGATGAAGACACAGAATCCAAAGCAGGCTCCAGGCTCTGAGCTGTCAGCACAGAGCCTGATGTGGGGGCTCGAACTCATGAACCACGAGATCATGACCCGAGCTGAAGTCATACACTTAACTGACTGAGCCACCCAGGTGCCCCATAGTAAAGGAATTATTTTAAAAAGTGTGGGCAGAGTCTAAGAGAACGAGCAAAGTATACTGAAGGGCTCTGAGGGTGGAAGGAGTAGGAGGCCATCGTGGCTCCTGCCCCAGAAGAGGCCAGGGAAGGTCATGGTTACTCGAATAGGGAGAAAATGGTTCTATCTGCAGGAGAGGAGTGCCCAACTCAGAGTTTCAGGCTTTGATGGAGGGACCCAAGACATTTCTGATAACTTGCCAGGGTAGTCGGCAGGAAAATAAATACCCTGACCTCTTTGTGGGAGCATCTGCTTTGTGAAGGGGATGGGGGTGGTGGGGACATACTCTGAGTGTTGCTATTGCAGTTAGACATTTTTTATCCACATCTTACAGACGAGGTCATAGACTCTGGGAGCTTTAGTAACTCAGCCAAGCTCCTAGAGCTAGGAAGTGGAAGAGTTGAAGTTTAAACCTGGGTTTAGGGGCGCCTGGATGGCTTAGTCGGTTAAGCATCCGACTTTGGCTCAGGTCATGATGTCAAGGTTGTGAGTTCAAGCTCTGCATGGGGCTCTCTGCTCTCAGTGCAGAACCTGCTTCAGATCCTGTCTCCCTCTCTCTCAAAAATAAACATTAAAAGAAAAAAAAAAAAAAAACAACGGGTTTAACTTAGTGGTTCTTCATGACCTAGGGAAGGTTTTAAAAAATACTGAAGTCTGTGCCCCATCCTCTGAGATCCTGATATCATTGGTCTGGCTTGGGGCCCAGGCAGCGTATTAAAAGCTCCCCAGATGATTCTAATGCGCAGCGGGTGTTGGAAAAACGTGGTTTGGTTGAGCTCCAATGTGTTTTTGCTGTAATATGAGCTGCTATGGGCACAGGGCTCATGACAAAGAAATCACTGATCTGAGGGAAACCACTGTCTGATGCTGAGCAAACCATCACAAGACAGTGAGGCGACATGCTGGAGGCAGTCTGGAGGGGTGAGGGGGATGCCTCAGAAAAGAACGCCATTGCCCAGGCACTTACTGGTATTAGCAAATTTAATCCTTACCTCTATGTTATTGATAGGTGCTGCTATTATGATTTACAATCAAGGGGTGCCTGGGTGGTTCAGTCGGTTAAGCGTCTGACTTTGGCTCAGGTCATGATCTCACGGTTTGTGGGTTCGAGCCCCGCGTCGGGCTCTGTGCTGACAGCTCAGAGCCTGGAGCCTGCTTCGGAGTCTGTGTCTCCCTCTCCCTCCGTTCCTCCCCTGCTCGTGCTCTCTGTCTCTCAAAAATAAACATTAAAAAAAATTTACAATCAACTAATCATTAATGAAATTAACCTTTTATTAACATACTATGATCCCAATTTTACAGATAAGGACACTAAGACAAAGAGAGATTAAGTGTCTTGCTCAAGGCCTGACAGAGATGTAGGTGGGCTTGAACCCAGGCAGTTTGAAATGGAAGCCCCCCTGCATCAACACTATATGGGTTTAGCAGCAGAGAGGGGGTTGTCAGGGAGAGAAGAGGGAGGAAGACAGAAGGCAGAGGAAGCAGTATTCCAGGCAGAATCAATAGCGTGGGAAAACGGAGGCTGTTAGACAGTAGAAGGCATTTAGGGGAACCTGTGCTTGTTGGGGCTTGGGGTGCGTGCGGTGGCATGGACCCCGTTCCACGTGCCCAGGATGGGGCTGCATCATGTTCTTTACTCGAAAGGCAGTCGGCAGCCACGAGAGAGTGACTCGGTCACACTGTCGTTTTAGAGAGAGCCAGAGAAAGGATGCGACTCTAGCCCGGCAGGGAGTGGAGGCAGGTGGGTGTGGTGGGGAAGGTAGAGGGAGAAACAGGTTCAGGGCTGGGTGTAGAGGGTGAGGAAAGGTTGAAATAACATTGCAGCAGAGATGAGGTTGAATGGCGTACTCTGTGGTGTCCATCAGACTCGCCACAAATTATTTATGTTTGTAATAAAGCACTGACATTTGATAACGAATTCCTTAAATAATGAATACAACCAGCATACCCCGGAATATAAGAAGACTATATAAGAATGGTCTTATAACTCTGGCACTCCGATTTGCTTGGGGGAGACAGACGTGGGATGATGGGCACAGTTGAGGGTTGCCATAAAAAGGACGAAGGCAAGGATAGATACGAACATGTTAAAATCTGCAAAATATACGTCCTCTTAGTAAAAAATTAGACTTATTGGGGGCGCCTGGGTGGCTCAGTCGGTTAAGCATCCTGGTGGCAGCCTGGGCCTTTAGAAACACATCTCAGGATCCTTTCCTGGAGGAATGTACCTGTTGGCACATTTAAAAATGGTCATCGCTGCAGAAGTCTGTGGATGGCCAAGGCTAGCAGCAGCGAGAGGCTTAGGAGAGGATTCTGCACTCCACAGGGTGGGATGCTGAGAGACCCTGGCATCTAGAAGCCCAGAGTGTCCCCAACAATGAAGCAAAAGCTGTGGACCAGCCCCTCACCTGGTTTTCTGTCAACAGGATTCTTACATAATTCTGTGAGAAGCGGGAGAGGTCCTCCCCTGGCCGAGATCACCAGACTCATTTAGGGAGCAGACTGGGTGAGATTCAAAGTGATCCACCTGACTGAGAAGAGAGAGATGTCAAGTTTCTCATATTTGAGGGTTGAGGAGTAAGTGTCTCATTTGCCATCTAGAAGAGGAGGAAAGCCTTTCTTTTTTCCTGAGACTGAAAGATGGGGCTTAAGGGTGGGGGTGATGGAAATGTAGGCTCAGAGGTTGAAATCTTAGCGTAAAGAAACTTCAGGGGCGCCTGGGGGGCTCTGTCGGTTAAGCGTCCGCCTTCGGCTCAGGCCATGATCTCACGCTTCGTGGGTTCAAGCCCTGCGCCCAGCTCTGTGCTGACAGCTGGGAGCCTGGAGCCTACTTTTGGATTCTGCTTTTGGTCTCCCTCTCTCTGCCTCTCCCCTGCTCGCACTGTCTCTCTCTGTCAACAATAACTAAACACACCAAAAAAATTAAAAAAAACCTTCAGATCCGGTAGAAGTGTGTCTGAGGGAAGCTAACGGGACGTGAGGGCCCATTTGTAACATCAGCAGGAGGTGAACTTGTGTCAGCCTTCAGGAGGCTCTGCAAAAATGCCTGTTGGGAGGAAGAAATGGATCCCGCTCCTCCCCACACCCTTCCCTCAGCTCCCAGAGGATGTACCTGATGACTGCTTTGTGGTGAAAACGTAATTACATTTGTTTATTTATTTCTAGTCTTCACAACCAGTGAGACTGGTTTTGATCTCCGGCCCCCTCGCTGAATGAAATCGATGGATTAAAAGCTTAAATCTTTATTTTGGTTTAAACTTCCTCTCAGCCCACAGGATATCTCAGTCCTTGGACCTCACCCCAGGGACAGGGAGGAGATTTTTTTTTTCTTTTAAATTAATTGATTGGATGTAGGTTTGAGGACTGTGTGAACAGCCTTCTTCACATAAAATGATGAAAGCACCATTGACCCGGGCTCTGAGGCTGCCGGAGAGCGTTTAGCAGGAAGACATTGCAAAGACCCGAAGTCCCCGAGGGGTTATAAAAGGCCTGCTTTACCCACCCAAAGGCTGGAAAACGTTTTATCTTCTCGAGTCCAAAAAAGACATCTGATTTTGTGTGCCCAAGGGGAAATAATCTCATATGGCCATAAGTGTGCAAAATGACTTTTCCTTTTGTTCCAACTACTTGCTGTGGAATAGCCGAGCTTTTTCTCACATAGATAGGAAGGTAGAAAACATAGTATAAAAAGCTCGCGTTTCTTACCACCTGGAATTAACACAGAATATTTTTGTTACGTTCAGTCTTTTTGTTTTTGCAACAAAATGAAACATTACAGATTAACCTTCGGTGACATGTGACTTCATTTCCCAACGTTGTCCCCATCACCACTATCATGAGTTTGTAGGTATCCATTCAATTAAGCCTTCATTTTCTTTGCGCATATTTATGTATCTACAACCAATATAGAATACTGGTTTGGGATGGGGTTATTGCTTTCAGTTTGTATGAGTGATTTTTTTTTAATGTTTATTTATTTTTGAGAGAGAGAGAAAGACGGAGCACGTGCAGGGGAGGGGCAGAGAGAGACAGAGACCCAGAATCCGAAGCAGGCTCCAGGCTCTGAGCTGTTAGCACAGAGCCCGATGTGGGGCTCGAACTCAGGAACCGTGAGATCATGACCTGAGCTGAAGTCAGACGCTCAACCGACTGAGCCCCCCGGGCGCCCCTGTGTGAATGATATTATACATATTGATCTACATGTTCATTTTTCCAGTTCACATTATTTCTCAAACATATCCATGTTCCTATAGATAGATCTAGTGCCTTCTTTTTGATAACTCAAGAGGGAACGTGCCTTATTTTATTGGTCAGTTTCCCTATTACTTCGTCTTGCCATTACAAGCAATATTGCAATGAACGTCCTTATAGGTGTTTCCTTGTGGAAATGTGTGATGGCTTCTCCCTGTTACGTACCAGAAATAGAATTGCCAGTTTGTACAATACACACATTCTCAGCTTTTTAAGAGCCTACCAAAGGCTTTCTATTGATTTGTCCTCCTACCAGAGGTATCTTAGACTGTTAGGAAGCCATTTCTCTCTGTATACAAAAGTTAGGTCATCTGGAATCATCTAAACTCAAACTCCCTACAGCCTTTCATCATGCTCCAAGCCCAAACCCTTAACGATGGCCAACCAAGCTCTACGATCAACCCTTCCCCATCTCCTACCTCACTCTCATGCCTAACTGCTCATTCTGCTCTAGCCATACTGGTTTTTTTGCTATTTCTTGACATTCTAAGTTTGCTCCTGCCTCGGAGTTTTTGCACTTGCTTTTTCATCAGACTAACGGTCTTCAGTCAGAGTTTTTCAGGGTTGGCGTTGTGATTTCTCTCAGACTTCTGCTAAAATATGCCACTAGTGAAGATGCCTTGGACCACCCACCCCTCCTCCCAATGCCATTCTGCTGTTCACTACCTTCTTACTTCATTTTATTTTTATTTCTAGTACTTCTCACTATCTGACATTATATTATGTATTTTCGTTTTATTTATTGCCCTATCAGTAAAATGTGACCTTTGTGAGGCTTTGTTTCTTTTGTTTCCTGCTGTAACTCCATAATCAGAATAATGCCAGAATAATAAATGCGTACTAAAGGTTGAGTGAATAAGCATAATTCTGGAAAGTCAGGGATGGAGGGATGGTTTGTGGGTAGGTAGAGGGACGTTAAGCAGCTTTTGCTCTCCCTCTTGCCTCACACTCTTGTATTGAAATATGTTTTGCGTGTGACAGTGAAGACAATATTCAGAAAAGACTAGAGAGAAGATATGGGAATATTGGAATCTGATACCAGCATGAACTTTTTTTTTTTTTTTTTGAGCTAGGTTTAAACCAGGACATTGCCTGCCTAGCATGGTGGGGTAGATGCTATGTTTCCATAAACTATCCTTAATTTGTATGAGTCAGACCGGTCTCTGTTTTTATTTAAATTACCGACAAAAGGCTTTGACCAATGGTGAATGGCCGAGGAAGATATATTAGTTAACAATCGCTGTGTAACAAATTATTCCACAATGTAGTTGTTTGACACACATTTATTAGCTCACAAATTCTGTGGCTCAGGAAGCTGGGAAGGCTTAGCCAGCTCCTCTGCTTCAGGATCTCTACAGGCTGCAAGCAAAGTATCGGTCAGGGCTGCAATTATCTCAGGGCTCAAGTAGAGAAAGAGCCCCTTTCAAGCTGACTCATGTCGTTGTTGGTAGGACTCAGTTCCTAGCGGACTGTTTGCAGGAAGCATCAGTTTTATGCTAACTGTTGGCCAGAGGCTAACCTCAGCTCCTTACCACTTGGGCCTCTCCAACATAGCAGCTTGCTTCATTGAGACAAGCAAGCCAAGAAAGCAAGAAAGAATATAAGCAAGATGGTGGTCATAGGTTTTTATAATCTCATCTGGGAATTGATATCCTGTCACTTTTTGCCATATTCTCCTCCCTAGAAGCAACTCACTAGTTATAGTAAAGGAGTGGGGGTTGTACAAGGGAGTGATACCATGAGGTGGGAAACTAGGGGGCCATTTTGGAAGCTGCTTACCACAGAAGGATAACAAGAGGAGGGAATATACAGAAAGAGTGAATAAAAGTGGCTGAGTCAGTAATGTTCATTCCTTCTCCTAAACTCATCCATCAGATACTCTGCTCCGATAACCTAGTACCTAAGGGAATAGTATGTAAGAAAGACAAAATAGGCCAGAGGTATTCCTCCCATATGTTTGCCTCCAGGAGAATGAAAAGGTGGGGAATGCGTGTCCCCTTCTAGGCTGGAGCCTGCAGTAGTTCTAGGGACTCAGCAATGCCAAGACCCAAGGATTCCCTGCACACTCAGACCAACCTAGAGTCCAATGGTATTTGAGTGTGCTAAGTAGGTACTGAGGAACAAGTGGTTTAGGAAGTTCAAAGTGAAATGTGAGGCAGGTCATATCCTATAGTCTCTTGCCCTTTGAATTGGACTCCACCATTAGTTTGCCATGTTCAGTGTCCTACAAAACAATAGACTTTAAAAACGATGCACACACAGCCCTAAATTTGCTGAGCTATTCTCATACTCAGCCGAAGCTCATTTCAGAGCATTCAGACTGTACCACAATTAGCTGCTGACACTATCCTAAAATAATATAAAGCCAGGCCAGTAATTATACACTGGAAGAAACTATGTATAGAAAAGCTCATTAACTTGTGGGGTGGTGCGACTTTCTGAAGTGGGAACATTTCGAACAGGATATAGTGCTCATGTTGGTACGGGTGAAAATCCAATTGCAAATCCTTAGCTTAGTATTTAACAACATCCTGTTCAGAAAGCATCAATCAGGTCTTCAGGATTTATGGGTGGATTAAAAGGGTCACGTCTTTCTCAAGTTTCCCTGTAGGTGGCACTGTCAGAGTACTCAAGGGAATTCCTACACTAACCTTGCCGCCTTAAAAGCTGACCAGTCACTCATCAGAGTCACTATCCGGGTCACCACCACCACCACCATCATCATCGTCATGTTTACAGTCATTATTAGCATCGCTCATTTATGAACAAATTGCATGTAGGGTCGTTCTAGATCACATTTTCCTCTATTCTGTAACTGCAGGCTTCTACGCCAAGGGAGGCTAATCTCACAGGTGTATGCATTTAGCTTTGGGTTTCCCTCTTCTGCGCCTTAGCTCCTGTGGTGTCCCTTGGCCGGGATGTCCTGCCATGCTCCTCCCTGCCTTGGTGGAGGGGGTGTCCTGCATGAGTCAACACTTCTGCACTCAGCTTCCTGAGATACAGTTCAGGGACGGCTTCTGTCCACCACACAATCTTTGTCTAAAGGAGCTTTATCCTGCTTCCTTGCCACTTTCTCACCCTCGTGAGATCTTTGCCTCTCCCTTCTTATGTTGGAGTCTAAAATAAGACTTAAGCAACTGTCCTCTAGGGGCTTCCTTTTGCTGACAGCCAATGCCCACCCAGCTCTCCGGAGTGGCAGGTAGCTCCTGACCACCTTTGTTTATTGTCTGACTGTAAACACCTGCCTCTCCTCTGTACGCTGACACTTTTTTGGGTCACTCTCTTGACATCGCTTGTGAGCTCCTAGAATTCGGGGACTTTGTCTTACTTTCTGTTATGTTCCTGAAGTTGAACACAAGTTCCCAACAAATGCTCGTTGAATGCGTGAGTGAAAGAAGGAGAAGATTAAGTAAAAAGCCCCATAAGGCACTTTATGAAAGGTAGGGATGCACAGAGGAAGAGAAATTTCTAATCTTATGGTCACTGAAAAGCTTTACCTTGACTTTGGGGACCTATCTTGGGGCAAGAAGGGAGAAGCTAGGAGGAAGCCTGTCTTTTTAAAAAAAAATTTTTTTTTAATGTTTATTTATTTTTGAGAGAGACAGAGCATGAGCAGGGAAGGAGCAGAGAGAGAGGGAGACACAGAATCCGAAACAGGCTCCAGGCTCTGAGCTGTCAGCACAGAGCCCGATGAGGGGCTCAAACTCACAAACCGTGAGATCATGACCTGAGCCGAAGTTGGTCGTTCAACCGACTGAGCCACCCAGGCGCCCCAGGAAGCCCATCTTTTGAGAAAAGAGTGTTATATTATCCTCTCTTGAGCATGTTGGATATCACCCCTCAGAAATTTTCACCCTTTTTTTTGGTTTTTGTTTTTTTTCGGACAGAGCCCTGAATTTATGGCTCCTTCCTAATCCTAGAGGCCAATCATGATGAACTGAAGTGACAGTCTCACTTACATTGCTAGGGAAGAGTTTAGGCCTGAATTCTGGCTGATGAGATCTGAGGGGTATTCTTTTTAGAGAGTTTAGTCTTCACTAAAACAAAGCAAACCTTGGGAGCAAACCGCTCTTATTCTTGACTACATGTTGTTGGGTGGATGTGTCACACCCGGAATATCTGCAGCCATCTTGTGGTCCAGAAAGGAGACTTTGTTTTCACGCCAGTGAGATGGAAAGCCCCGTGCTTTTAGGGACATGGGGGAGTCATGGATTTACCTGGCTTTGAAAACGCCTTTCTTCTGGACTTACTGTGAAATAATAAATCTCTTCTTTAAATGTCTATTAATGGGGTCTACTCTTTCTTACAGCCACGAGTATCCTAAGTGACACAGCTCAGTCTTCTGTAGTGTTGTTCTTGTAGAATGTACCGGATAGCTTCCCTTCGCCCTTCTGGATCCACTTCCTCCCTTTCCCGTCCTGCTCTCTGCTCTGAATGGCTGACCTATATTGACTATCTCTGTCTTCTCGTCCTACCAAGAAGGGTAATAACCAGCACCTTTTGGAGCTTGCAAATTGTATGTCAACATATTTTTTCCAGGTCTGCCCACCAAGTATCATGTGATCTGTAATGGCCTTTTTAATTTTGCCCAAGGCTGACTCCAAATCTGGTGGCTTGTCATTTGATTCCATGTGTCAGTCAGGGTCGCAACAGGACACAGGTGGCTCATTCAAAGGTGGGTAATTCAGGGAAGTTTACTTACAAAGGTGTGGGCAGGGTGGTGGGCCACTGCAAGGTTCATCGGAGTTAGTGAACCAGCTCTCCGCTAGTCTCCAACACCAGCAGATTCAAATCCAAAATCAGTTAGAAACCTAGTTCCTCCTGGAATGGTGTTGGATCAAATGTCGCCCACACTTCCTCTCAGCCAGATTCTCCTTTCTCTTTTAGAAGGATTTCAAGTTATACTTCTTCTGGAAAGTTTTCCTAGTCTTGACTACTTCCTGAACCTTTACTTAGAGTTACACTATGTTGTTATTAATACCCAATACATATTAGAGTTTCTGGAGAAGAGAGAACACGTCTGATACTTAGAAGACCTATCATTACCGAGAAATGTCATCACTATAACATATACTATACTTCACTATGATTACTTTTATGATGGTCAAATATACATAAAATTTACCATTTTAACCATCTTAAGAGTGCAGGTCTGTGGCGTTAAGTACATTTATATTGTTGTGTAACCGTCACTACCCTCTGTCTCCAGAACCCTTTCATTCTCCCAGACTGAAACTCTGTACCATTAAACACTAACTTCTCATTTCCACTCTTCTGCTGCGCCCTCAGGCTACTGTTCTACTACTGTCTATTTGACTTTCTGTCTCTATGAATTTGACTATTCTAGGTACCTCATGTAAACAGAATCATACAATATCTGTCCTTTTGTGTCTGTTTTATTTCACAGAGCATAATGTCTTCAAGGTTCATAATGTGTCAGAATTTCTTTCCTTTTTAAGGCTGAACGATATCCCATTATATGTATATACCATGTTTTGCTTATCCATCCATCCACTGCTGGGCATTTTATTATGATTATTTTTAAAACAACCTTCCTTACTGAGGTACAACACACATAAAGTGCACCAAAGTATACAATTCGGTACATTTTCATAAAGTGAGCAAATGCGTGCGATCGCTACTCAGATTGAGAAACAGAACATCATCACAGCCTAGAAGCCCCCTTTGAGCCCCTCTCAGTCAGCCACTACTGAAATGTAGCCACGGCCCTGACTTCTGTCACCTTGGATTAGTTTTGCCTGTTTTCAATGATTGGAATTACATATTTCCAATAATATATAATTATTCTTTTGGGCCTGATTTCTGTTACTCAACATGACATTTACGAGATTTTTCCATCTTGTATGTGTAGCAGTAGTTTGTTCATTTTTATCGCTGCGTCGTGCTTCATTGCTCGATGCTGTGATTTGCATACAATAGTTTTATTCATCTATTCTACCATTGATGGACTTTTGGGTAATTTCTATTTTTTTTAGGTTGAATATGTTTACAGACACTTTGTATCTACCTTTTGGTGCGCACGTGTATTTTGCTGGATACGTACATACAAAGACATGCGCACACACACAGGAGTGGAATTTCAGGGTCCTAGGGGATATGTAGGTTCAGTCTTAATGAATACTGACAAAGAGTTTTCCAAAGTGGTCGCACCACTTCATGGTCTCATCGGCAGAGGTGTATAGAGTTCTAATTTCTCTATATCTTCATTGACACTTGAAATTGACAGTCTTAAATTTCTACATTTGGGTGGTTGATATTTCATATATATATATATATATATATATATATATATATATATATATGAGAGAGACAAAACAAGTTGGGGAGAAGGACAGATGGAGAGAGAGAGAGAGAGAGAGAGAGAGAGAATACTAAGCAGGCTCCCCACTCAGTACAGAGGCTGACATGGGCCTCGATCATATGATGCTGAGATCATGACCTGAGCTGAAATCAAGAGTCAGACACTCAACCAACTGAGCCATCCAAGCACCCCACATTTTAATATTTCAATGGCTACTTTAGATATACTCTTTTGCGATATGCCTTTTAAGGTTATTGTTTTTTTTTAGTCATTTATTGAGTAGCAAGAACTTAAAAAAAATTAAAAGACTTTACTTTTTAGAGTGGTTTTAGATTTACAGAAAATTTGGACAGATAAGAGTCCCCATCTCCCCCTGCCCTATTATTAACACCTTACATTTGTATGGTGCCTCTATTATAGTTGATGCACCAATGTTGATAAATTATTAACTAAAGTCCATACTGTATTCAGATTTCCTCAGTTTTTACCTGATGATGTTTTTCCCTGGTCCAGAATCACATTCAGGATACCACATTACATTTATTTGTCTTATCTCCTTAGGGGCCTCTTGGTTGTGACCATACTTTACTTATTTTTCACGACCTTGATAGTTTTGAAGAGTACCGATATTTTGTAGGATGCCCCTTTATTGGAATTTGTCTAACATTTTTTCTCACGATTAGAGAAGATTTAGGGAAGGAGGTCACCACCATAAAGCACCTTTTTCATCACATCATATTAAGGTTACCCACTAATTAACATTATTTATGACTGTTGATGTTGACCTTGATCATCTGGCTGAGGAGTGTTTGTTAGGTTTTTCTTTTCTAAAGTTATTCTCTTTTCCCCTCCTTTTCCATATTGTACTTTTTGGAAGGAAGTTAAGAAATGGGGAGTTACGGAGTTAGTTTATAAATTATTGCAGGAGACACTTTTTTTAAGTTTATTTATTTTGAGACAGAGTGCGAGTTGGGGAGGGGCAGTGAGAGAGAGAGGGGGTGGGGTGAGAATCCCAAGCAGGCTCTGTGCTATGAGCACAGAACCTGATGCTGGCTTGAACTCACGAACTGTGAGATTATGACCTGAGCCGAAATCAAGAGCCAGATGCTTTACCAAAGCTTTACCACGCAGGAACCCCAGGAGACACTTTCTGTGACATTGCCCAGGTCACATGATTCCCAATTCCTTTGGAACCTCCCTCCCCCAAATCCTGAAAGGCAACCTTTCCCCCCCCACACCATTCCTTCAAACACCTTCTCTCTTAAGCAGTCAGATTTTTTTTTTTTCTATGAAACCCTATCTTTTGGCCAGAGATGTTTGGAGAAAGTTGAGTCAACAGGGTCCCTTCCCCAGGTGATTGGAATTTTAGGGTAAGTCAATCTCTCTGCTTGCCCAAGCTCAATGCATAGCTACTAAATTAATGACTATTTAATAATATCCTTCACTTGACTATCACTTATGCAAATAGCCTAGCTTAAATGTTTCCAACATTGTTGATTGCCTATCAAACATCCATTCCTCCTTATCACTTTTACCACATAAACCTAATTTTATTTCTCATAGACTATTTCTCCTATGCAACCCATGTACCCCAAGAATGGAACCCCATCCCCAGCTCCAGGAGTGGGCTGAATTCCTGCAAGAGTAATCTCTTCTTACTTGCCTGTGACAGATTCAGGAACAGGAACGTGAGTGCACTAAGGACAACGAAATGTGTGGAAAATTTTGCCAGGGCCTCCTGAGAGAGTTCTTTGATTTCTTGTGTATACCTTGGAAGGGACCCTGTCTCCCTTCTGTATATTGTCATACATAGACTAGAACCACGGCATACATGTCTATGCCAGCCCCCAAAGGCAGCTGGAGCACAGAGGAGGGCAGCCTAGAGAGTGTTGGGAAGATGGAATGAGAATCACTGCTGCCTACCTATGTCCAGACCAGTGCTACTCAAGCCGAAGGGTGAACTGTTGTTACCTTTTTGTGATGATATAAGCACAGAAACTGAGACCAGTGTTTAGAAGCTTTTGTAGTGATTGGCATGGCCAAGACATCTAAGTGTGTGACCAGTAGACCTGTGTAGTTGAACAGGCTGTAGGGCAGTTTGAGTGCTGTTCAACAAAGGCATGAGTTGTTAAGTAGTGCAATTGTGTACAGGTCTTATGCACTAGAACCATGGGGGCAATCTGCATTGAATTGAAACAATCAATGACTATCCTTCTCCATACATAGTGTGTGAAGTACGGCTCTAGACTTACAATTACATGAGTCAGTTCATTTCTCTGGTTAGGACAATATGGATTCTGTTTTCTTCAAATCCCATGCAGAAGCATCTGAACTGATACAGTGAGTAGATCCAGTAAAAAGACAAGAGATCACATTTTCTGTACGATATACATGTTGTTAAACAAGTGTGTGTGTGTGTGTGTGTGTGCGCATACACATGTGTATGCGGACACACACATATGTGTGCCTGTGTTTATCTTGCTCTGATTCCAGGTAACCATTTCCCAATGTGAGTGATTGTAAAATGCAAGAAGACAGTAACTTTTTTTTGGTGCCTTTGCCAGCTGCTGGCATTTCTCAACCCTCATTCTTTGATTTGAATGTGACGCCATCACAAAACACATGGAAGAGATTCTAGAAGAAAAGTTCCATTTGTATCCCGAAGGGGAACTACTGAGAGAAACCAGAGTTGACTGCATGCCATTCTCTGACTATGTTTTTACCTTTGTATTTCAAAATTTTCTGATACTGGGAGAACATCAGTGTAATTTTTAGAACATTACAGCCTTTAAGGCGTTGGGATTATAAGTTATGAAAACATTACTTATCCGTTACAAAAATAGAGCTTTGCCTTTCTTTTTTGTTTTCTATGAAGTGAACTAAGAAAAAGGTTATAAGGAAACAACCATTGTGTGCATATGAATAGAATAAAGGTATTTGTTAATAGATATACAACTTATTCTCGTGACTCTTCTCGTTTGGTATTATTTTGATGCCAAACGGGTGTTTTTAGAGAATGAGAATTTTCACATGGGAAACAACAATTTTCACTTAAGCATCCTAAAGATGATCTTGAAGCTAGCGATCTGAGAAAAAAATTGCTGCGTGAAATTAAAAAGTTTAAGTATTCTTGCAACGGTAATGAAGAGGGCACATCTTTTCAGCCGTGATGGAATGAAGCCACATGACCATGGATTTATAGTATACACTGCCACAGCCCTTAAGAGCTCTGGAAGTGCTCCTGGTGTTGAAGGGTGAGACAGATGGGGTGTTCCGGAGAACAACTAGAGGGTTTATTTTGGCTTCAAAGCTGGTTACTATTATAAGAGGTAGAAAACTGGGCAATAGCAAGCTGCAGCAGAAGGGACGGCCTCAACAGATGAGCCTGATATATTATTTTAGGAACTTTTTTCCCAAGCCAAGTCATCATACCTCATTGCTTTGCATGAAGTAGAAAACATATTTTCCTCATCGGACTTGCTTTCCTTGAAAATGGGTAAAATCAGTGACATAAGTATGGATCTTATTGTAATGTAACAGTAGTGGAGCTCTTGACTCGATACAATAGAATACGACACCATTGCCACGTACCTTGTTGGTACAGCCATCTCTCTACACAAGTGGCGTTCCTTGACTGGTCCTCTGGTTCCACTTTTTAAAAATTCAGTTGCATGGCAGAGATAGCAATACTCACCAAATATTCCACGGACTCCTCTAGTCTTCAGCCTTCTTGTGGTTGATTTGGGGCCATGTGTCTACATTAGGCCGATGGACCTGGAGTGGAAGGGATTTTTGTCACTTTTGCTCTAAAGCGGTTAAAAACAAGTATAGGTTTCATAATCTTCTTCCCTTTGGTGGTCACCATTTTGACATGGAGGAGCCACAGATGGAAGCAGCCATTATTAAGTCACCATGTCAAGAATACCTGTATGAGACATTTTATAAATAGGAAAGAAACTCTTGCTTTGATAGGCCATTGGAATTTTGGCATTTAGTTGTTACTGTAGCATAGGCCAGTGTTACAGGGACTCTTATAAGTAGTCTGTAAACCATTGTAGAATTGGAACTACTAACTCATTCACCGCTTGTAGTGTTGAGGTAATCCCAGAAGCAGGGAGATTGATATCTGCTCTACATATGGGCACATGGTCGAGTTCCTGGGGACTATATTTTGGCATTGCTTGTTGTCTCCAAACTATTACTGTGTGAACAGAATTGTCCTAGGAACTTGGATGCTATGAACGACACAAAATTGATCTTAGCCTTAAATCCATTCAGTCCAAGGATGAGTAACGTACACTTCCTCCCCTCCATAAACTTGCGGTCTGTTTGGAGAGATAGGACAGTCATCAAGTAACTAAAATACAAGATAGAGTGAGAAAAGACATTACATAAACTTGGAAAGATTACAAGTTATAGATTGTACCTTGGCTGGAGAATACAGACCACCCACATTAGTCCAATTAATAAAACAACATGCAGCCACAAGTATTCATGCATGAGTTTGCATATTCTAGGTATAATACTATGTGAATTTGGAGAGCATAGAGATCGTTATGAGATTGAATTTTTTTGAAGGATAATTTTTATTTTTCTGTACAGAACAGTTAACATTGTAATTGTATCCCAGTTTGGTGGGCAAGATCTCTGGCCTTTGCATTTCCAGCTTGGCAATAGCTGCCTCGGATTTTTTGCTACTGCCTCCCAATGATAGTGGATCTTGTCATATCTGTCATTGTAATTGGCCCTGGGAGCTTCTACCAGCTTAGCCAGAGCTCTGTCATTTTCCAACTTGACCTGGGGGAAGGTGACAATGGTGCAGGTCTTTCCATGGACAAGATACATCCTAGTTGGTCCTTCCCCTCTGTAAATGAACTAGGGAACTCCCACGTTACAGTACAAGATGGGCAGGTAGACAGCTAGTTCAATGGAACGGACACGTGTGCAGTCACCTTTTTGTGAGCCTTTTTGTTCTTCACACGGTGGTGATGGTATTGGTACCTGCTCAAAGGAGAGGTAGTCTCAGTGGGGACATTCTTTTTTGGCAGCTCTTTGTGGCCCGGGACAACAGCTTCTGCTCTTCTCGCTTTGTCTCTGGGCTGCACTGTGGACCAGCTGAAGCAGGTGAACAGCTGTTTGATGCCCCCCAAGACCTAGGTGAACTGGCCAAGGGAAGCGGGATGCTTTCAGAGGTTTATGGAGGAGAGCCTTTGCCACAGACAAAGCAGATGACAGAGGTGGTTATGAATCGCATTTTGCAGGCCTCCCTGGAAATGACAGTTTACTTTTGATTTGAACATTTGAAAACATGTTAATAGCATTTAAAATTTTGGTCAAAATAATACATGTACATGTATAAAATTAATGGGCCTTGGTTCAGGCCTGTTGTCACCCTGCATCCCATGATGACTGACATTTGTATCGGGTTTATTCTAAAAATCTGTATAGGGATTATTCCAGATTGTACAGGGTTTTCCAGATTATTATCAATCTGACCACTCAAGGGCAGTCTAAATCTGTACTTTTAGAATTCAACATATATAAATATGACTACTATTTTGAGTTCTTTCCCCTTTGTAGAGATTTTTTTTAATTAAAAGGATTGCACCGTATCAATTTTTATCACTTTTATGGTAAGAAAAAATGAATTTTTTACATAAAGATTATATCACCAGATCTTTTTGTCCCCTCTTGAATAAAGATATGAATATCAATGATATTATGAAATTTATCCTCAGGGTTCTGCAAATAATTTTACTAAAAGACATGTGGTTTTTGTCTCTCTGTGTTAGCTGTGTTATCCTCTCTTACCTGACAGTCTATTAATCTACTAGTAAAGAGATGAGGGAGAATAAAAATTGAGGTACTAGATTAACATTTATATACATATTTTAAAATATATATATATTTGATGTTTATTTATTTATTTTGGGACAGTGAGTGCAAGCAGGGGAGGGGCAGAGAGAGGGAGGGAGAGAGAGAATCCCAAGCAGGCTCCACACTGCCAGCACAGAGCCGGATGTGGGGCTTGAACTCATGAACCGCGAGATCATGACCTGAGCTGAAATCAAGAGTCAGACACTTAACCGACTGAGCCACTCAGCTGCACCCCATATATATATATATGTGTGTGTATATATATATATATATATATGTATATATATATGTGTGTGTGTGTGTATATATATATATACATATATATATGTATATATATGTATATATATACATATATATATACACACACACACACACACACGTGTGTATATATATGTATATACATACACACACACACACATCCTTAGGCCTGATACAATTTTCATAAGAAACTATTATTCCAGGATCATTTTAACTGTCCATTATATATCCTCTGAACCAAGTACTCTAGTTTTTATTTTCTCCTGAGGAAGATAAACAAGGCACTCCAGAGTGGAATAAAAAACAGATTTGGCTTTTGGGAGTTGGGAAAGTTCTGGTCAAATGCCAAGTGCTGAGCTGCAGGCTTTCAAAATTGTTTATTTTCAAGCCTACAGATGTTGAAAAAATATCGCATCTGAGCTCATGTCCTTGTTTCCGACAGTGAAATAGGTCAGCTGCCCAGGTGGTGTCTAAGGAAAAGCCCACAGAAAGAGGTGATGTATATATCTCTTTTTCAGCCCAGACTCCTTTAGCTGTGTAAAAGGCTCTGCGGTGTTGGAACCTTATCAATCCCATTCTTTGATTACAGGCCTTTGTCTGGTGATCTGACTTTTATGATTATGGTCATAGCTATTGAAAGGTTCCATTTTTTTTTTTTTAACTTTGGAAATTCTAAATGAACGCAGTATGGATACATTCACGGCAGCCTATAAAAGCAATTCTTGTTCCCAACAGGCATAGGCCTAGGTCCTTTTTAACAGCAAGTCGGTCTGGAATTCTAAATACCATTATTCTGACTCTAGTTCATATGGTGAAGTTACAGGATACATGTACTGTGGGAAGCAGCAGCAGTGAGGCCAGAGGGAGGGGCAGGGAGATTTCCAGACCTGACAGATGTGGGAGGAAAGCTGGGGAGTATGAGCCCACCAGAGGTCGAGGAAAAAGCTTCCCTGGTCTTCTTGTCCCAAATGGGGGAAACGTATTCCATTAGGAGTACTGGTAGTAACTATTCTTTGTTGGATGATGTGATGGAAGTTGAATTTACCAAAGAAATGGGAAGGGCACCATCTGGAACAATTCCAATTTGTCAGAAAGGATAATGGGAGTCACCGCAGTTAGGAGGTGCCCCACCCCCCGCCCCCATCAGACACCTGCAGAGGACAGCTTCCCTAGCCTTCCTCTCCCTGGAGTGCAGGGGATCAGGGGATCGGTGGGAGCAGATTCCAAAGCGGATTCTGGGACCCACGAATACCTGTGGTTGATTGTGAAAAGGCGAGTCCTGAGCACACAGAGAAGGGAGTTCTGCAGAGCAGCCTCTTGTCGCATCTACAAAGCCACCTAAACTTCCCAGAGAAGTGACAATTTGCAGTTCAATGGGTCTCTTTGGAACTGCATTCTACATCAGTTTTAGTCTTGGAGAGACAAAGTTCGTAAGACTACTGAAGGCGTATCAGTGACTCAAACTAAATTGTCTGAAACTTTAATTTAGTAATTTATGTTTTAGGGGCACCTGGGTGGCTCAGTCCAACTCTCGGTTTAGGCTCGGGTCGTGATCTCGCGGTTTTGTGAGTCTGAGTGCCACATCTGTGCTACCTGCACAGAGCCTGCTTGGGATTCTCTCTCTCTCCCTCTCCCTCTGCGCCCTTTCCCCCTTAAGCTGTCTCTGTCTCTCTCAAAATAAAATAAACTTAAAGAATTTATGTTTTAGAATATAGTATATACTCAAAAGAAAGAAGTTAAATAAGAGAAAATGTTTACAAGAAAAGAGATCGCATTAACCATAAAAGAATCTATAAACTCATCTTAGTGCATAGGGTAACATAGGCTGGACTACCACGTCAAGCATTTAAAATATTCCTCAAAATACCCAAATGTTTTTGAATGCTGGCAGGATCTTGTTCATAATTTCTTATGGCCCAAATGAAGCACAGAAAATTCTCAACCTACAAACCACAGCTCAGAAGTATGTGAAGAAAAGACTGTCCAATGTTACAAAGTAAAATGAAAAAAAAAAAGGATCAAAAATAGATTTAACTGCATTATGCTTTGCATAATAGTTTAAAAAGGGCCAACTGTTTTGTTTCAGAAATGTTTTCCCACTGAGTACATCAGGTAATTCTCCAAACTGAAAAAGAGAGAGAGAGAGAGAGAGAGAGAGAGAGAGAGAGAGAAGAGGTAGGAAAAAAAGTCAAACAGATTTTATCTTAAAATTTTGTCTGATTGAAATTTTTAAATAGTTTAATATTAATAATCTGTTTCTCTAAATTGAGGTGTAACTTATGTACACTGAGGTTTCTAGGTGTCCTGGTGGGTATATAATGGCATGTCATTGTACTTTTAATTTGCATTTCCCTAATAACTAACGACGTCGAGCACCATAATGAATACTTACCAAAGAAGTCCATAATTTTAGTACCCTATTTTTATTTTTTCCATATGTCTTTTCTGTGCAGCCCATATATTTACATAATTATAATCAGAGTACATCTAGAATTTTGTGTCTTTTTAAATAAATCATTTTTAAGCTTTTTTATGGCCTTCACACTTATCTTTTAAAACAGCTTCTTAATATCCCACTGAGCTTGTGTAATATGATTTATTAGCCATTTTCTCTTGTTGAACATTAGGTTCCTTCCCATTTTCCCTCGGGCTCACTGTTGTCCAGAGAGGAGGAATACAGATGTATTGTCCTGAGTAATGTTTCAGTAGAACAGAAACTATCATTTGTGGAGCAGGATGTGCTGGCTCTGTGTGCTCGGTCCTTTAGACGTGGTTTTTATTTTGTTCCCAGTACAACCTGCACAAGTAAGTGTTATCTGTATTCTACAGATGAGGTAGCTAATGCTAGGCTACAGAACTTGCTCACGGTCACATGACCAGTAGGTGATAGAGCAGGATTTCCATCCCAGGTAATGGCTCCCATTGATGTATAGAAGGTTCCCAGTCCTGCCTCCTGGTTCTTCTCCGAGTCTCTCCTTGTCAGCCCCTGACCTCCCTTGAGATCTCACTGTTTCAGATCATGCGTGGTTCCAGTGCGCCATGCTAAATATGTTTGGCCCACCTGTTGCTTTGCCTTCATTTTTTTGACCAGAGCCATATATCCTCAGAGTTGTGTAGTCGGGAAGAGTTGGCAAAGTGAGTTTACATCACAGAGTTCATTGAGGTAATGACGTTCGCCATCATAGCATCTTTCATTTGAAAGACTTGGAGTCTAGAGAGTTGTGCTTCTTTTTTCTAGCAAAGCGAAGAGTCCTGTCAGTAAGATTTATTTTTATTGTGATGGTGGGGGAGTGAAGAAGTTTTATCTCTATTCCATTTCTACTTATTTAGATATATCATTCCCCTTTTTTTGAGAGAGAGAGAGTGAGAGAGAGAGAGAGAGCAGTAGATAATCTTAAGTTCCACGCCCAGCACAGAGCCCATTGTGGGGTTTGGTCTCACAGCCTTGAGATCATGACCTGAGCCAAAATCAAGAGTCAGATGTTTAACTGACTGAGCCACCCACGTGCCCCTCATTTCCCCTCTTTAACAGTGCCAGGGGTACTGGTCGGAGGTATAAGAAAAATATACTCTGGTTTCCAATATTGTGTTTGTGGTCCATGTTGATAGATCATGTCTCATTCAAGTCCTTTTTTTTTTTTTTTTTTGTATTAGTCGGCTATAGCAGCATAACAACATGAAAATCTCAGTGTCAAACAGCAATAAACATTTCTTGCTTATGAGTGCATGAGTCGGCTGAGACAACTTTGTTCCATATCACAGGTCGACTGGGGTGGCTCTGTCCCATGCAGTTGTCTTCCTTCTGGTATCAGCAGGCTGGCAAGAGCTGGTTGTCTCCTGATGATGGAAGAATCGACAACCAGCTTCAGTATAGCCACGTGGCAAGTCCCTACTAACATCTTTTTGGTTTAAGCCACTTCACATGGCCAAAGAGAATGGCGGCAGCGGGGAAGTTTACACAATCTTTTGTGTGGAAATAACAGTGAAGGCAGGTGGCCAAAGGCGCGGATACAGCGAAGAGTGAAGAGTTGGGACCAATAATTTAATCCTTTCCAGTCTTGTACCTTAAACCTTTCGGACGAAATAGATATTCGGTATATACCAAAATCCATCGTAGCTTGTGCCAGGTTCCAGCGAAACCTGTGGTGTAGTCTTTTTCAGGTGTCTTCAAAATACACAGAAGTACGTGCAGCGGGTCACAGATTTTGCTCACGCTGTCCTCAGACGTCAGAGCAAGTGCAGTCTTTAGATTTTCTTCTTTAGTTATCTTCCTCTTCCTTCCAAACACCACCCAATGAAAAGTGGGGAAGAATAGTGTCTTATCTAGTAAACATAAGAAGCTTCTTCAGCAAGGGAGTCTTTGCAAAGAATTGCTTGGTTTCGCTTGTATTTATTCTCACCTGTCTCACCTGCCTAAGGTGGTTTCTGCACACGTGGAGCGGGGGTGACTTCCAGAACTATGTTAGGCGCAGGTTTCCCTGCTGGCATTCACCTCTGTAATCTGGTAGTTAATAACATGTTATCTGTTCTCATAGCTACAGAGAGACTGGTCGTTCTCCCAGGTGACCTGGTCCTTGCTGGTGTTCTGGAAACGCTTAGCTTCTACATTCGTCTCCACTTGGCTCCCTGGTCAGGGAGTCTACCCCTGGTCTCTTGCTTTCCCCCCTCACAATGGCAGGACCAAAGTTTCTTTTGGCCCAGCTGCCTTCTGAGTCCCCCACTTAGGGACCAAGGTAACTTCTCACTTCCATTTATGCCTTGCTCATGCATATGCATAAGCAGCCTCGGAACACAGAATACCGGGTTGAAGCACTGTGTTAGAGTTTTGCAGAGAAGGAGAGACAATAGGAGGATGACAAGGAATTGGTTCATGTGCTCATGGAGGATGAAGAGTCCCAAGATCTGGCACCTACAAGCTGGAGACCCAGGAAAGCCAATGGTATAATTTAGTCTGAGTCCAAAGGCCTGAGAACCAGGGGAACCGATGGTGTAAATCCAAGTCCAAGGGTGGAAGAAGATGAGAAGAGAGGTCCCGACTCAAGCAGTAAGGCGGAGAACAAAAAGGGGGGGGGTCATGCAAATTCCTATCTCCTCCAACATTTGTGTTTGTGCTTTTAGTGGATTGGATGATGCTCACCTACACTGGGAGGGCAATTTACCTTACTGAGTCCACTGATTCAAATGCTAACCTCCTCTGGAAACACAGACACATGGGCAATAATGCTTAATCTGGGTGCCCCATGGTGCAATCAAGTTGACATAAAATTAGCCATCACGACCATGTTGTGCTTTCAGATTTACTTTGATGTGTTCATCTCCCGGGCTAACACGGGGCAACCTGTGGGGTGGCCTCAATCTAGGGCTTAAAATGAGGAAAAGGGACAACCCTCTCACTTTCTGTCGCCTCTGTGGGAGTCCCCTAGGCCACCAGCACACCTTGGTGAATGGTTCCCCCGGTTGGGGGAGGACCCCCTTCTCCTTATACTCTGGATGGATTTGCCACACAGCTCTGGCCATCAGTTCTCGGCAAAGGCAACTGGAAACTCCACTTAGACCTCAGTTTTACATTTCTTCTGGTCCAGCTTTTCCCAGAGAGCCTTGCCTTTGGGATACTGTTGGGCATTTTCCCCAGCCATTCATAAAACTGATGCCTTGACAATTGTTTCTATGATTTAGATTGAATTACACAAATGCCAACGTTTGGCCATTTTTAACCTAAGAGTGATAGCAATTTCATACAGTTCAATTCATGTATTAGTTGGTGGAACTCTGTGGGGAGAGGGAGGGTAAGTCTAAGACCCCCCCCCCCCCCCCCCCCGCCAAGTCACACCTCACATTTAGAAGGTCTGGGAAACTTCTAGGAAGACTGTTTTGCCCAGGCCTGGAGGAATATGGGCCCAGCCAGGGGCTGTCAGGATTGCTGATGCAAGCTGGGCAGTAGCTGTAGGATTTACGCACGGAGCAGGACATCCATGGACCGCACAGCCTCTCCCCACACTGGGACTCCTATTCTGTGAGTCTGTGCTCGCTGGCCTGGGGGCATTCAGGTGGCGTGCAACATTCAGGCTGCTTGCCGCTCTAGCTTCACCCCAGAAGTCTGGCCTCCCCGGGTGGGGTGACACACTAGGCTTTCCTTGTCTGGAGGTCACTGCTGACTGCACTGTGGAAAACTGCGACATGTGGCCAAGTGCGCATGTGTGTGCACGCGTGGGGCGGATCGTGGAGGCAGGCAGGCCTGAAAAGCAAGAGCCACACGCCTTGGTCCTTTGCGCCTGGTGGTTTGCTGCAGGCTTTTGAGGACACGCGGGCACCAGTGCGGACCCAGTTTCAGAGAGAGCTCAGGGGAGGTCAGCCAGGGAAGGTAGGTAGGTCAGGGCACATCTGTACTCACAAACGGAGCTGAAATAGTTCTTGTCCCTGCAAAGGGATGACGCAGACAGGGAAGCAGAGCGGATATCGGAGCCACTTTTTAAGTATTTTCTCAAATTGTTTTCAGCTCTGGGAATGACAATTTCTAAAAGAAACAGTGCAGTGGCTCACGGCCATCTGATGGAGCCACTGAGGGGTTTTTGTTTAGTCTTAAAATGGGCTTGATCTGCAGCTCACCATGTGACAGAGCGGGAGCCAACCTCAGTGCCGAGCAGCTGGGGAGAGGCCAGTCAGATTTTGTGGAAATTCTGAACAATAGACTATCTTAAAAGATGTGGTGTTGTGTTATAGTTTATTCTCCGGGGATATGTAGAGGTTGGAGCTGTTTACAGAGCAGTTGAGCCTAACTCCCCACCTCCTTCTGCCCACCCACCCCCACCCCCACCCACCTCCCTGCTACTGAACTGCCAGGCACCTGCTCTTTACCTTTCCCTCGAGCCCATGTCCCCAGCAGGCTGAACTTGGAGAGGAGTCCCTGGATTTCTGGCTCCTAGTGGAAGGTGGGGGAGGGGAGGAGGGGAGGAGAGGAAGAGAGAGGAGACAGTAGGGAGATAGAGGGGAGGGGAAGGAGAGGGGAGGGCGAGTGAGGGAGCTGGAAGATGGGGACAGGGGAGAGGAGGAAATAGGTAAGGGCAAAGGGAAGATGGGGAGGGAGAGGGGAGGGAAGGATGGAAAAGAACAGAGTCAGCAACAACACGGGTTCCCCGCCTGTCTCTGAAGGGCTGGGCTGGGCAGTCCCTGCCTCCTCTTGTGAGACCCCAGCTCCCGTTGGAGGGCTCCTCCTGCAGTTACAGTTCCCTTGGGTCCTGGAGGACCTGCTCCCCTCTCTCCTTTAAGCCGAGGGATGGTAGTGGTTTCCTGCCAGTTGCAGCCCCCCGGCAATTTACCTGAGCCACTTTCCCATAAGTCTGCCCCACAGTCTTGGAAATAGTCTCTTATTAAACCCTCTCTGGGGGGCTGTCTGGGTGGCTCAGTCGGTTAATCACCTCACTTCCGCTCAGGTCATGATTTCACAGTTTGTGAGTTTGAGCCCCACATCGGGCTCTCTGCTGTCAAGCACAGAGTCTGCTTTGTCTCCCTCTCTCTCCTACCCCGCTCTCTCAGGCTCTCTGTCAAAAATAAACATGAAAAAACCAAAACCAAAACCAAAAACCCCTCTTTGGAACGACCACCTGCTTTTTGCTGGAATCCTGACCACGTTTTCTAAGGACCTCCTGATACTCTAATCACCCGGGCAAATTTCAGTTCTCATCTTCAGCGCCTGACTATGGACCTGAGGGCATTTGTAGCTCTCTCCTCCCTGGGCTTTCCTTCTCCTCCTCATGGGGCCTGGGTAGGGGGGCGTGGGGGCAGCCACCTCCCTGTAGCTCCTCCTGGGTCGGTCATTGTCATGACCTTGTCTGGTCTGTCTCAAGCTGTCCAGTTCTAGACCCTTCTCCTATGATTTCCCTTAATGATCTTAGTCACACGTAAGGCTTGAACTGAGGGAACTAACCCTTACGGAGTACTTCTGAGCGCATATCAGGTGCTGTGCCCTGTGATTCATTTAAATATTGAAAGTTTATTCAATGTGGCAGGATTAGTCTGAGGCTGGGCATTTATTACCTCTTTGGCTCTTCATGCAAAGTTGGTAGTGTTGTCTCTATTACATGGATGAAATTCTGAGCTTTGGGGAAGTTAAGTAATATGCCCAAGGCAGCAGTGGGATTGCACTCCTTTTCCTGCCTCCAAAGCCCGAGCTCCTTCTCCGTACTGCAACGACAATGGAGTGTGCGTCTTCTTTTACACCACTGAACTTGAGCTGAACCTAGCAGAACCTCTGCCTATTCTAAAAACGGCGTAGTCTGACTTCAGGGGTTTGAACTGAAGTGGAACAAATTTTTTTGCTAACTCATTCATCAGAGACATTTGCCTTACTCTGACTTTGAGCCTCTGTTTGCTCTGTAATTCACTGTGATTCTAAAATTACCCCTGGCTCCCTAAGTGCTCTATTTTAGAGTCTGGTATCCTGACAATAACGAGATTAATTTAAAGTCAGAGCACTAGGATTTATTCGAGAGATTTCTGCTCACGATAGAAATTAGAAGTAGGAGTAATTGTTTGCATTTTCTTTTGCCCTAGAAGCAGAAGAGGCAGATAAGCCTTTTTCCTGGGTGTCGGGCCAGGGCCACCCCATAGTGCAGCCTCGGAGGCTCAATCATCACTGTTACTCAATTATTGCAGCCAAGCTGAAGGGACAAAGGAGAGGTGCCTAGAGTATGGAACCTCCTTGTGGCCCAGACTTGAGTTTTGGAACTCAGCTGACCTCACTGGGTGATCTTGGGCAGGCCCACCCCTTCCCTGGGCTTCTGCTTCCTCAGCTGTAGCACGGGGATGATAGCGATGAGTCAACAGGATGTGTATAGTTGGCAATGCTTAGTGATTCAGGCCCTAAACCCTTGGCCAGCAAACATCACTTTGGAGGAGACTTGACCTACTACCGAGAGTGGGGGGCAGGGTTGGGATCATTCCACGGGCTTCCCCCCATCCCCTACCCCTTTGGAAAGCAGAGAGCTCGATGCACCTTTAACAACTTGCATAAAGAGCACTGGACCTTAGGGACCAAAACCCTAAACCCTTGTCCCCAAGGACTGAAATTCAGAACACTCTCCCAGAAAGTTACCAACAGGGTAGAAAGGAGTGTGGCCCAGGTAGGTGGCTGGTGGGCCTTGCCTGAAGCCTTGAGTTAGTGAAGAGCATAGGGTCCACGTGTCCCTTGGTCTCTGAGGGGGCTGTCCTGCATTCTAAGTGTCTTCACCCAGCCCTCCTGAGGGCAGAGTTGGACCTTAGAGGAAGGAGCTCAGAGGAATAGCCTGAGAGAGGGCCCTGTCTAGCTTGGGGTGAAGTACCTTTGACTGAGTTTCAGCAGGAGGACATGGGAGCAGGCAGGACTGGCGGGAAGCCCCTCCCCCCACTGGTGAGCACCCAGAGATTCCTGGAGGAGGTGTTGGGGTGGCTCTGGTAGGGGTGGTGCTTTGGTGGAGGGAGGGGTAGGGATTGGACTTTCCTGCTGGATAAGGCAATTGGGTCGCCAGCAAGTATGAAGGTCTAAGTACAGAGCCTGACACATAGTAGGTTAAGAAATGTTAGGTGGCTATGAGTAGGTGCTCTGTTATTACTAGGAGATCTTGATGAGCAAAGGAATGGACTGCTTCAGTGGAGGGAATGAGGGGCATCCTATTGCACTTATTGGATTCTCTCAGCTTTGCAGGGTGTCGGGCCTCCAGTGGCCGTCAGCCGGGGCAGGGATGGAAACAGTCTGTCAAGTTCACTCTACACTTTTGCCTCTAGTGACTGTCACCTTGGTTCATTGCCCAGAAGCTTGGTCTTGCTCAACTCCTCCAAGTGTGATATTCGTAGTCTTAGAATCTTGGAAGGCACCTAGAAGCCATCTACCAGTAGTTCTCAAACATTTTAGAGCAGTAGAGCCTCTTTTCTTCTTGAATAAAATTTTATAGGACACGGACATATAAAGCAAATAAAGTAGAATTTTGCTAATAAGATACCCATTGAAGTTGAAATGTCTTCTGTCGACCTGTGTTAGCATCAATCAATGAGAACAGCCAAGGTGTTTTGAAAAATCCAAAGCCTCATAACTGGGGCTCCGGAAGCTGGTTTCATTCTTCTCTTGGGTTTAATTGGCATCCGTAAAATTCAGGTCAAAACGCAAATCAAACCCCAGAAAGGCTCCGTGATATTCAGATGCCTCTGATTAGCTCACTGGTGTTAGTCATGGCCCCGGCAGGAAACAGTTCGCACTCTCAAATTCGGCTGCTTGCAGGGGGGTTAAACTTAATGAAGGCATTTACAAAAGCATAGGCAGTGCTAACAAGCCTGTGCTTGCTAGGATGGTGGGATCCCCCAGGGTTAGTGACCGTGGCATGGTTACCCCAGGAGACCGGCGGGCCAGCTGAGGAAGAAGTTACCAGCAGCTGGGAGAAGAAGACTGGACAGAGGGCTGCCCCAAGAGAGAAGGGACCTTCGGGAGACCCTGCAGGAAAGAGAAGGGGATAGATACCCAATCTCACTCTACTTCCTTCTAATCACCTCCTGTGACTGCAGGGCCCCAAACAGAAGGTAGAGGGCAAAAGAGACTCATGGAATTCCTACAAGCCAGCCTCCCAGGACAGAAGGTGGGATGGAGAAAGATGGAGAGGGAGGTTAGAGGAGACAGCGGACACCATCCGGGACAGCCCTGCTTCCGTCTTTAAAGATTGTAAGAACGAAGGCTCAGGGTGTTTACATGACCTGCCAAGGTCACGGAGTTAGGGGCAACAATAGGAAATCAAGTCCTCCGATTCCAGTTTAACACTCTTTCCAACCATACTATTTCATCCCACTAGCCCAAGGACGATTCTAGGTTTAGAAATGCTAATGTCATCCACTGGATTTCTGGAACTGGAGTTAAGGGGCCAGGCTTAGCCTAGTCCAGTAATTTCCTTTCCTGGGGTCAACTGTGATCCACTGTTGCTGTGTAGTTCTGTGCACGTCTGAAGACAAACCATAAGTATCTAGGGAGATAGCATGGCACGGAGCTCTTTGGAACTTCTGCCCCATGCTCTCAGGTCAGTCACTTTCTCAGAAAGGGCAGGAAGAATGTCAGCCCGATGACATAAGGGAACACACGGAACCTGGGTACTAATGCCGGCCCAGAAATATCCAAGGGGACTCGTGTCTATGGAAGCTGAACAGCTGCACCGAGCTCTTGGATCCCTGGTGACATCTGTGCTATATTCAGCATGCCTCCCAAAGGTTCTACCCTTGGCCTGCTTCTCATAGAACGTTTGGCTTTAGAAGAATCTCTTCTAAAAAAACGTTCTCAGCAACATGGCAGACAGCAACTATTGCCTAGTACCCTTCCCTATGGTGCGGGGCAATCAGTGGCGTGGATCCCTTGACCTTGAACTCCAAGTCATTCGCGGTTTGAAGTAGGTTATGTGTGGTTGGGGTCTTATAATTCCTTTGACTTAGCTGGACACTGGACAAACAAGCTTTGTGGTGAACGCTGTTTACTTATTGATGGTTTAGGGCATAGCAGTCAACTCACAAAGAAACCACAGGAGCCAGAATCTTTGTGAACCTTAAGCGTCTTGGGTATTCCCTCACCATGGGTAGCCACTATGTGGCGGTTACTCCCAGCCAACTCCACCCAACGTTTCCTGGATGCATTCCCATCTCGAGTGCCAAATGCACTCCTTCTCCTTGGTTGATGCTCCTCCCCATGTTGTGAGTTGCCTACAGTTTACTGATAAGCAGTTTACTCAGGCATGGTTGATCGAGGCATAGATATAAACTGCATTTTTCTTTCATGGAATGTTCAGGCACTTGGGGAACTTTGGTATTCCAGGCAACTGAGGGGGACATTCTGACCTTCTTTCTTTTCATCTCTTCTGGGAAAGTAGCTTAGCTTCCTTTCTATAGTTTTTCAGATTATACAGCACCAATTTATGACTTCTTACCTGTGCAGTTAACTCCATTTATCTGCAGCTGTACATGGTTTTAATAAAATGGTGCCATCCAGGGGCCTTGCTTTAACTTAGGAGCCTATGTAACTTCCCTCATTGTCTAGGGTTATAATGCAGTAAGCCATTTAAATTTAAATGGACTTGACCACCAGACTATTCTCTGCAGAGAACAATTTGGCACTGTGTAAGTAGGTCTCTGTGGGATATAATCCGAGAGAGTTCTGAAAGATCTCCTTACACAAGGCATTCCCATAAACTATTCCACAGGGTGAAGCTCCAAGGACAGCATCGGTCTGGTGCCGCGATCCTATCCACCGTGTAGCCTGTAGTAAAGTCAAACAGAGCGATGGCAAAACAAAAGGGCAGGCACTCTGTCACGGTCACAGCTGGAATATCAGCACAGTCAGGGTCTCCTGCGTATTGCCGTGGCTGAGAGATGCTATTTGACCTTGCACATATGCCAGGGAAGGAAAAGGGTGACTAAATTTGGGTCCCTGCTGTAAAGTACACGTGCATTCCCTCACTTGATTTAAAAACAAACCGCTAACACAATTAACACGGGGTTCTTCTTGCCGATTCATTAGTTGCTCTTCATTGCTATCTAGGACACTTAAAATCTTCTGTGATTCTGATGGATGAATGTAAACGAGCCACTCTATACTATAATTACATCTATATTTTAAATCTTTTATTTATTTTCTCCTGCTAATACTCCTGAGTCAGGCATACACTTTCCTTCTCATCTTTTCCAGATGAGCAAATGTTACATGGCACATTGTTACCAGAGGTCTGGCCTGTCTATTCAGCCAAGTTGTAATTTTATCAGTAGGATTAAGATTTAGGAGATGCTTAATTGGCATATATCAATATACTTCAGTAATATTTTTCTTAAAAGGGAAGATTTCCTGGCTAGTAAGTGGCTTCTCTAGCCCAGCTGACTTAGAAAAACTTAAAAAAAAAAAAAAAAAGACTAGGGGTGCCTGGGTGCCTCAGTCGGTTAAGAGACCGACTCCCGATTTTGAGCTCATGATCTCACAGGTTCATGGGATTGAACCCCAAGTCCAGCTCTGTGTTCACAGCTTGGAGCCTGCTTGGGATTCTCTCTCTCCCCCTCTCTCTGTCCCTCCTCTGCTCATGCTCTCCCTCAAAATAAATAAAGTTAAAAAAAATTTTTTTTAGCATTTATTTATTTTTGAGAGACAGAGCAGGAGTAGGGCAGGGTCAGAGAGAGAAGACACAGAATCTGAAGCAGGCTCCAGGTTCTGAGCTGTCAGCACAGAGCCCTACACGAGGCTGGAACTCAGGAACTGTGAGATCATGACCTGAGCTGAAGTTGGACCCTGCACGGACTGAACAAGCCAGGTGCCCCAATAAATAAACTTTTAAAAAATAAGCCTATTTTATTTTTTTGAGAGAGAGAGAGAGAGAGAGCTAGAGGGAGAGCATGTGTATAAGGGGGGGGGGGCAGAGAGAGAGAGGGAGAGAGAGAAACTTAAGCAGGCTCTGTGCCTTACTCAGAGCCCACCTCTGGGGTTGATCTCACCATCCTGGGATCATGACCTGAGTAGAAATCAAGAGTCGGTCACCCAACCGACTGAACCACCCAGGCACCCCCCAAATAAGCCTATTTTAGATTCATTCTAGATTTACAGAAACATTATCAAGATGGCACATAGAGTTCCCATATATTCCACCCTCAATTTCCCCTACTATTAACACCTTATGTTGGTAGGATACATTTGTTACAATTGGCAAGCTGATATTGACACGTTATGAGCTAAAGTCCATATTTTTTCAGATGTTTAGTTTTTAACTAATGTTGCTTTTTTTTTAAATTTTTTTTTATTTTGTAGGTCCATCCAGCATACCACATTATATTTAGTTAGGTCTCCTTAGGCGTCTCTTAGCTGTGACAGGTTTTCCTCGTTTTTGATGACCTTGATGGTTCTGAGGAATACTGGTCAGATATTTGTCAAATTGAGATTCTGATCTTGTCCTCACAATTAGCCTGGGGTTATAGGTTTTGGGAACCTAACAGATGCAACAGAGGTCAAGTTGCATTCTCATCTCATTTGGGGGATGCAACAGAGGTCAAGTTGCATTCTCATCACATCAAGGATACATATTATTAACACGATTTAGGATTGTTGATGTTGACCTTGACCACCTGGCTGGGGTAGTGCTTATTGGGGTCTCTTCCATAAAATTGCTCTTTCCCCCCTCACCATGCTGAGTTCTGTGGGAGAAAATCGCTGTTCACAGCCCACACTTAAACTGGGAATATAACCCTTACTCCTTATCTCCAAATTTATTTGGAATTCTTCTGCATGGGAGATTTGTCCCTTGTCATTCATTCATTATTTATACCAGTATGGATTCCTAAATATTTATTTTATATTTTGGGTTATATTCAAAAAGTACTTGTTTATATTGTTGATCAAATTATTTCAGGTTTGGCTCCCATGTCCGTTTGACATACTCCCATCATTTTGTTTGTTTGTTTTTAACACACTTTCTTACTCTCTGGCACTACAATGATGCTCCAGAATCATGTGTATAACCCTTGCCCTGGCTGCCTTAGTCCTAGAACCAGTCATTTCCATAAGGAGTCCTGGTTCCTTCTATTGGGGAATAGTAGTAGAAACCAAGAGCTGGGCACTGGGTGTGCTCATTGCCACTGAGGTGTCATTGTTTCTAGGTCCTCTCAGTTGGCAGGCAGAGAAAATATATGTTTGTTTGCATACTAACCTGTGAATATGCACATTCCTATAAATATTGCTGTATGTGGCCACCTGTGTCCATATTAAGCTAAACATGACTTCATACTGACCTCTCCATCTCTAAGCCATTACCACATCAATCAGTCTGGTCTCCTCTCCCAGCTCATCTTTCTGTGACCTGTGCCGTAACTCCAGCAGCAAGAAACCTGGCTCCTGCCACCTGCCATTCACTCACTTACTTGTTCTATTCCTGTGTCCCATGCACAGTGGTTTCAGAGCTGTTAACCCATATCCCTCTGTAAAGTAAGTTTTTCAATGAAAGCACGGTATTTGTATACAGTTCCTTTTGCCTTAGACCTCATTTCCAAATTTATTTAGGTAAAAGATCTTTCCCTTTCACCCCCCTTCAGTGAGGTTATTTGATACAGTTATAAACACAGAGTCTTTTGTCATATTTCCTATTCCTTCCTGGAACATGCTGACCACCTAACTAATGTTTAAAACTTGTATATGCTGGGCACCTGGGTGGCTCACTTGGTTAAGCATCTGACTTCAGCTCAGGTCATGATCTCATATAGTTTGTGAGTTCGAGTCCCCTGTTGAGCTCTGTGCTAACAGCTCAGAGCCTGGAGCCTGCCTCAGATTCTGTGTCTCCCTCTCTCTCCGCCCCTCCCCGTCCTCTCAAAAATAAATAAACATCAAAAAAGTTGAAAACAAAAACCTCGTGTCTGTTAAGGTTTAGTCTTTGTGTTGTACGGTTCTATGGATTTTTGGTGAATGCCAAAATATTTTTAGTCAAGATTCATGTATCTACCATTGCAGTATCATATAGAATAGTTGTACTGCCCCCAAGAAATTCCCTGTACTTTGCCTCTTTAATTCTCCTTACTCCCCTCAAACGCTCAGAAACCATAATTCTGTTTATGATCTTTATAGTTTTGCCTTTTCCAGGATTTCATATAAATGTGATTACATATCCTATTCAGACTGGCATTTTTCACTTAGAACTAAGCATTTAAGATGCATTCATGTCAATGTGGCTCGATAGCTCATTCCTTTTTAGTGCCGTGTAGTATAAATACATTGCAAAGACCAACTGTAGTACATCTACATATTCATTTATTGAAGGATAGCTTGGCTGCCTCCAGTTTTCAGCAATTATAAACAAGGCTGCTTATAAACATTCCAGTTCAGGTTTTTGTATGGACATAAACTTTCAAGTCAGTTGGGTAAATACATAGAAGCGTCACGGTGGATCCATGGTAAGACTATATTTGGCTTTTAAGAAATTGGCAAAGTGTATTCCAAAGTGGCTTTACCATTTTGCGTTCCCAGCAGCAATGAACGTGAGCTTCTGTTGCTCTACAAACCTCGCCAGAAGTTGCTGTTGCCAGTGTTCTGGATTTTAGCCATTCTGATAGATGTGTAATGCCTTATTATTATTATTTTATTATTTGTGTATATAATGGAAGCTCTCTTAACTGGTCTCCACTTTACGCTCTTGACTTCCACTTACAAGACTCTCAAATTAACAGGCTTTCTCTCCTTTTTGTTTAAAACATCTGGCTGCCCAGAGTCTGTTCCCTCATGAGACACTCTCTTGCTCACCTGTGCACTTAAGGCCCCACCTGTGGAGATTCCCTAGCTTGCTCACCTAGAATCAGTTTTGTTTCTGCACCTGTTTATGCCAGACATATTTGTTATTATAATTACATAATTTGCCAAAATATGTAAATTGATAAAATGGGAGGGTGAAATGAAAGCATGGTCTTTCTTACGGTGAAAACTTAACGGACTGCTTTGGGAAAGGCTTAAAGGCAAGTGACTAAAAAATGCTGTTGAATTGGGTGTGGGTGAGGCAGCTAATAAGGAAAACGGGAGGAAGATTGCAAACATCTGCACTCAGATTTTCTACCCAGATTTCTTCTGGTGGTTTTGAAGTTACTCAGACTAGAAAACAGAGGATCATCAGAGATTTGGTTTAAAAACAAGAAAGAGGAGAGAAAAATCAAGTCACAGGCCCTAAACCCAAAGAAAAGGACTTTGACCTGAACCACAGGATTTGTAGCACCGGTTTTGCACTAAGTGATGAATGGCTTGTTTGTTGCAGAAAACGAGATGGCATCCAAGTTTTGTGTGTTACTCATGTGGAGGAACTATCTACGAATCAGATTCCTGCTCAGAAATTATCTTTTATTTCTTAAATATTTATTTTTGAGAGAGACAGAGCACGAGTAGGGGAGGTGCAGAGAGAAACAGAGACACAGAATCCGATTCAAGCTCCAGGATGTCAGCACAGAGCCGGGGCTCAAACTCACGAACTGCAAGATCCTGACCTGAGCTGAGGTCGGACACTCAACCAACTGAGCCCCCCAGGCGCCCCAGAAATTATATTTTAAAAGTTAGATCTGTACATATTTTAGAGAATTATTTCCACTTAAATTCTCCAAGCAACTACTAGTCTCCATTGTGTTGGAAAATAGGATTTTTATACTAAATGAATTTTTTAAATCTGTAAGAGGGGTTCTGGGACGGGCATGGGAATATAATGTAAAATTTAAGATGTCAGCACTTAAAGACCAGAGCTACAGATGAAATCTGCCCAACTGAAAACTCTAATGTGTCTAGAGACCTAGAGGCATTTTTCTCATTACTTATAGGCATGACTCTATAATAGAAATTAATGTTGTCTTTGTCATCATAAGCTTGCCTTGCTCGAATAGTGAGTTTGCCTCCTGAGCCTGAATGCAGCCTGACAGAGAGGGTTTTCCGGCTTTGGGCTCCTTGAATCTGATTTTTGGCTTTCCAGATACCAGGATCACGTTGGTACATCAGCTAGTGGTCGTTTGACTAGAAGTCTGCCAGAATTGACAGTAATAATCTAACTTGAGTTCTGTCATGTTTTTTTGATTTTTTAAAATCTTTCTGTATGTTCAAAAATTTCTAAAAGGGGGATTTTGATTTTAGCAACCAGAAAATAAGTTTTTTAAACAATAAATAACCTCTACAGACTTGGAAGCGCTCTGCTGTTTGCAAAGTGCTTTTAGAACCGCCATCTCCGGTGACGGCCACAACTACCTGTCCGCTCCGTGTACTTTCTCTCTCTGTCCGCCTTCTAATACTTTGGTCTCCAGCTTATGGTCTTTTTCTTAGTGACCCTCTTACTCGACTATAGACCCGAACAGTTAAAACCAGAAATACAGAAGACTGCTTACATCGTGCTCTGAGACCCATTGCATTTATTCTTTACTACGCTTTGAGTCACTGAAGGTGGTTTGCAACAACTCAGAACATACCGAACAGCCGACCAGAAAAGCCCGGACAGCCACGGAATGCCTAGAAGACCACACCCCACACGTCACCTTCTCTGACCTTGATCACGGGCTGCATGCACTGACCCCCACCCTTGATCATGTGCTCCCTGCCTCCTCTCCTGCACGAACCTGCCTGAACCTTTCTGTAAAACTCTGGATGTCTATCTTGCGGAGTCAGAGGTGGGTTATTAAGGCTTGGGCCTTCCCTCGCTGCCGGCACCTGGAATACTTTTCTCCCTTTCTCTTGTCCAAACCCTCCTTTCTTGAGTTTTTGGCTTCTCTTGTGAGGAGTTTACCAGAGTTTGTTTGGCCACAGTGTTGGCAGACAGAGTCAGGAGCTGTGCTTTTGATCAGTCCGGCCTGCTGGGGTTCCCTCGGATGGAGCTCACGTGTTCTTTTCCTGAGTCAGCGGTGGTGATAGATGGTTGGGTAACAATTTTTTCCGTGTGTCCTGCTCCATGGTTCTCTGACCTTCTCAAACCCAGACACCTTCACCTCTGCTCCAGTTCTATCAGTCTCTTCTGCCGTGGACTCTTAATCAGTTACGGGTCGCAAGCTCTTTTGGAATTTAGATGAAAGTTGTGAATGGTCTCTCAGGGAAATATGCTCTTTTGGAGAGCACATGATATTTTGCATTCAGGGTCAAGGGGTTCTGGGAACCCGTGGAGCCCATCCATTCGCTCCTGCCCTAGCCTGGAATTTCTCTAACTCTGAGATCTCATTGGTTGATCGATCACTCTGAAGCCACGACTTACGGTTACAAGCCTCCCTTACTAGCTTACTACACATTTACACATGGTCTTCGACTTCATCACGATTTCCAGGCTCTTGCTTCTGCCTTTGCTATCCGTGTATCGGAACACACTGGTCTTAATTTCCTTCCCCAAGTAGTTTAGACACCCCTTAAAGGGTGTTCTGCACGTCCAATTCCGATGTGTGGGGTGTTGGTGGTGTGGGTTTCCCCCGCACCAACAAGCGATTCTCTGATACCAGCCGGGTGTCTGACAATTCACCTCAATTCTGACGCTATCCAGACAGATCGTCAGATCCCACAGGTGAAGGGTTCAGCCCTACCAGACTGCCTTTCCTTCACATGCCAATTGCAAGCCTGGGTTATCACCTGTGGATCTGAGCAATGGGTTACAGAGTGGAGATTCCCATGAATGCCCTTTGGGTTCGATTAACTTGCTAGAGTAGCTCGCAGAACTCAGGAAACCCGTTTACTCACTGGATTACTAGTCTGTATTACAAGATATTTAAAAACTATGAATCAACAGCCAGATCAAGAGATACGGAGGGTGAGGTCCTGAGGAAAGGAGCTTCTGCTCTGGGTCTTGGAAGCTCTGGTTCCCCAAACGGGAAGCTCTCAGACACCCCTCATTCTGGGTTTTTATAAAGGCTTTATTACATAGGCACGATGGATTAACTCATTGGGTATTGATGATGGATTCAACCTCCAACCTCTCTCCTCATCAGGAAATCAGAGGGTGGGACTGAAAGTTCCAATTCTCTATCCAGGGTTGGTTGTTTTTTAATTAATTAATTGATTATTTTAAGTGCGTTCTGTGCCCAGCGTGGGGCTTGAACTCATGACCCCGAGATCAAGATTGCACACTCCACTAACTGAGCCAGCCAGGTGCCCCCGGGGTTGATTCTTCCACCAGCCCTCCTGCTTAAAAGCTTTCCAAAAGTCACCTCATTAACATAAACCCAGTTGTAGTGGAAAGGCACGTGTTACCAGTAACACGATACACATTTCACCTTTAAGGCTCTGGAGCTTCTCAGGAACTGAGGAAAAGAGACCGAGATTGTAAGGAAAGATGTTCCCATTACTCTTCTTGCTCAAGATAGTCCAAGGATGTTGGGAGCTGTGAGCCAGGAATCACGACAAAGACCAAATATACATGAGAAATATACTTTGGTCATCTGAGTGATCAAATACGGATTTCTTGTAATCCAAAATAGCACACCACTGTCCCACATTTCACCTCCTTTTGCCCTCCTTCTTTTTATTCAACGATTAGGAAAAGTCTAATCCTTGACCTAAACCACTGTTCCCATTCTCTGTTATGCCCGCACTTCCTCGTCCTGCTAGGGACAATCAGACAACTGAAAACATTTTGCCACCACAAAGGTATCATCTCCAATCTCATCCACATTCTTAAAATAACCAGCCATGCACCCATGAACCCCTAGTCTGGGCTTTCTCTTCTTTTCTACCACAACTATTTCATGGTTTTGTTTGTTTGAGACAGAGAGAGTGTGCGAGTCGGGGAGGGGCAGAGAGAGAGGGACACACAGAATCCGAAGCAGGCTCCAGGCTCCAAGCTGTCAGCACAGAGCCCAGAGTGGGGCTCAAACCCATGAACCGTGAGATCATGACCTGAGCCGAAGTTAGACGCTTGACCGACCGAACCACCCAGGGCTCCAAAAGTATTCCCCCTACCAAAAGTATTTCAAAATGTCTTCACTCTCAAGGCCTCACATGCCCTCCTGACCCTTAGTCACAGCCTTAGCTCTCTATAGACACCACGTGCTTCTCACTGCATCCACAGCTTACCTCCAGAAGCCTTCCATTTCTTTCCATTATTCAAGGCATTGAGAACGACGTAGAAAGATCTGAGAACAGTGATTTCCAAAGTCCGGGGAACCAACAGCATCAGCATCTCCCGGAACCTTGTAGCCTAATGCTCATGCCCCACCCCAGATGCATTAAATCAGAAACCCTGGGGGTTGGCCCCAGGGCTCTGGGTTTCAAGAATCCCTCCAGGTGATGCAGGTGCACGCTAAATTACTGCGGCAATGATTGTCTTAAGATGCAGCTTCTGCTGACTTCTTCGGCCTTCTGTCTTGTCAACCTTGGCAGCTCCATTTTGTTGTACCTTTGTGGTGTTAATCATTGCCTAATCTGACCAAGCTTTCTCTTCGTTCAGGGATTTGCAAAAGCTGCCACCTCAGCTTGGAAGAGCCTGCTGCTCTGTAGTCTCCATTACCCCTCGTCTCTCAACATTAGGAACTTTAGGGACTTCCCACATCTTACAGCTAATCTAGATGTGTGTGTCTTTTCCTTATTGTTTTGCAATAAAGGAAAGCTAAGTTACAACCCAGTCCGCGTTTCAAGTGTCATTCTGTGGAATTCTTGCGTATTTCTTTGGCTCTTGTTACACGGATGGGTCATCAGCTTGGTGGGACACGGGAGAGCTTCGAGTCAGCGGGAGGGAAGGCAAGGCAAGCTTTGTGTTCAGGTGACGTGGTAGCCCCTGTGTTTCCAGCTTAGGATTTCACAAAGTAGCTGTCACAAATGCATTGGGCCTTCCTGGGCTGGATGGCCGACTTGTGTCATTCAAATCAATTCTAGGAGGAAGAGGTCTGAAGGAAGAAATTAATTTGAGAAAAATGACTCACCTCTTTTGGGTAAAATTGCTCCTATTATGAAGCCAAGCAATCAGCTAGAGCTAAGAAAATTACTTCCATGTGAGTACTTCACTTTGGAATAATGTGTTTTCTTCTGTAGGGAATGCGTTTCACCTGGTTGCACTGGAAAACCAGGTTCATCCATTTTCAGTGGTCATTCACCAGGAATTTTTAACTTGATTAATTTCCTTATGGTTTCTACCCAATAAGCTAGCCCATTTTTGTTGTTGTTGTTGTTTGTCTCGAACATATTTTGGTTCCCTGTAAATAGGAGACATACCTATGTTAGCACCTGATGGAATTCTTTAGTATTTTCTGTGCAATTTTCAAGGCTGGTGGTGAAGTTGCCTGAGACCTGGATACAAAATGAACACACATGCATCATATAGCCACCATAACCCATCAATTTGAGTTGAACTCACGATTTTCCAGTTGTTCCAAGCTACAATCACATGATCTTTCCACTCTGGTATTATCCTATAAGGATATTTCAGAATTTTCACAATAATGTTATCTATAAACTACAGACATAGAAGAAGAACCCATGGGGTTTCGTATTTCGAAGCTTCCTGAATACTTAGTATGTAGCCTTTTCCAATTCTTCTTAAAAATGTTGCTTTTGTATCAAGATATGCTCCTGGATTTCTTTAAGCATAATCTCATAATTTCCTTTTGTTTAAGATTAAAGCTTACTTGAATAAATCAAGTTCAATCGTTTCTAGTACTGTTAACGTTGTAATTGCATGTTCAGATTTTCTACATCCTACTTTTTGTCTGCTTAATCTATCAGTTATTGAGAAGTTTCTTAAATTTTCCTCTCAGTGATTCCTTAAAAATTTTTTAGATGTTTGTTTTTTCTTGAGAGAGAAAGAGAGAGAGAGAAAGCAAGCGCATGAGCAGGGGAGGGGCAGAGCAAGAGAGGGACACAGAATCTGAAGCAGGCTCCAGGCTCTGAGCTGTCAGCACAGAGCCCGACTCAGGGCTCGAACTCACAGACTGTGAGATCATCACCTAAGCCCAAGTCAGATGCTTAACCAACTAAACCACCCAGGTGCCCCACTCAGTGATTCTTTTATGCTTGCTTTACTATATTAAGGCAATGTTATTCAAGGACACACAGGTGCAGAATTTTAATAACATTGGAGTTACTGTTAGGTGTTAGCCGCCAGTTTATCCTTACTAATTTAGTTGGATACAAAGGATATTTAACTTTATATTGATGTAGTTGTATTAGTTTTGTTTTGGTGTTGCAACAAATCACTATAAATTTAGTGGCTTAAAACAACATAACTTATTATCTGACAAATCTGACCTGGGTATCTAGAGGCTACGATTGAAGTGTTGACAGGGCTGTATCCCTTTTTGGAGGCCCCAGCAGTGAATCTATTTTCTTGCCCTTTTGGGCTCCTGAAGGCCACTTACGTCCTTCAGCTCACACCTCCCTTCTTCCACCTTTGAAACTAGCAATGTTACATTTCTTTGTGCAGGTATGTTCACAGTCACATGTTTCTCTGACAGCCCCTCTTCCACTTTTCAGGTCCCTTGTGATTACACTGCACCCACTTGAATAATCCAGGATAATCTCCCTATTTAAGGGGTGGGAGATTAGCAACCTTAATTCCATTTGCAACCTAATTTGCGTTTGCCATGCAACCTAACATATTCACAGGTCCTGGCGATTAGGACATGGCTATTTTCGGGGGGCCATCATTTCTTTCCAAAACAGTTGTGACGGTTTCTTTTTAGTATGTGTATAGTAAATATCTTCAGTTGTAATCATCGTGAGTCCTCATGTTGTAGGTGTGTCTCTTGAAAAAGCATATAACTGGATTGAGTCCCTCCTCCTCTGCTTAAATAACAGATTTATTGTCTCACAGCTGTGGACCCTGAAAGTCCAAGATCAAGGCAGGATTGTTCCTTCTAGTGGCTGTGAGAGAAACTTTTCCATGCTTCTCGCCAGCTTCTGGTGGCTTTCTGCCAAGCTTTGGTGTTCCTTGGTTTGCAAAGGCATCATCCTGGTCTCTGCCTTTACCTTCACATTGTCTTCTCTCTGCGTGCCTGTCACTGTGTCCAAATTTCCCCCTCTTACGAGGACATCAGTCATTTTGAGTTAGGGTGTGCTGTAATGACCTCATTTTAATCTAACAAATTCCATCTGCAATGACTCTGTCCAAATAAGGTCACATTCTGAGGTGCTGAGGGTTAGGGACTCCAACATATGAAATTTGGGGAGACACAATTCACTCCGTAACAGCTCACTTTCTTATTTTTGCACACTTGAAGTCAGTCCTTATGTTAGCTTTATTTATTTGCTTTCTCAGTATCGTGTTCTCCTTTACTTCTTGAAGCTTACTCTCTACTTCTGCCTTCAATTTTCTTCTTCCTCAACTACACCCAGTCTTGACTTGTTTGAAAGTGTCTTTATTATGTCCTCACTCTTGGACGGCCTTTTAGCTGGGTCTAGAATCCCAGGTTGACAGTTAGTTTCGTGTAGTAATTTGAAGATATCATTTCAGTGTCTTATAGTTTCTTTCGTTCCCATTGGGAAGTCTCCATCTCATTGGTTCCCACTGGGAAGTAATCCATCTCAGTGTGGTTTCTTTGTAGATGATGTTTCTTTTTTTCTTGCCGGGGGCTTTAAAGATCCCTCTGTTGTTTACTGCAGGTTTACTACACTGGGTCCACGTGTGGATTTTTTATTACTCTGCTGGGGATCTACTGTCCTGAGTCTGTAGCATCATGCCTTCCGTCATTTCCTGAGAAATGTCAGCTTTACATCCAAGAATATTGCTTTTTCCCATTTTCTCTATTCTATCTCAAGGTTTTTCCCCCCCTCCCTACACACGTAAATTTTATGAAAGTACCAAATACATGCAAAATGCATGTGTCATAAGTGTGCAGTTTGATGAGTATTCACTAGTTGAACACCTGTTTCACCAGCACCTTGATCAAGAAACAGAACAGTCCCAGGATTTCAAGTGCCCCCTCAGGCTCCTTTCAGTCACTGTGTACCTCTGTGATCAAGAATAAACCCTATCTTCACATCTATCTGTGTAGATTAGTTTTTCCCAGTTTTGACCTTTAGAAAAATGGAACTATATGATATATACGCTTCTGTTTCTCTTTCACTCAACATTATGTTTACGAAATTCATCTATATTGTTGTATGGAGTTGCCATTTTTTGTTTAAATATATCTATCTATATAGATATAGATATAGATATAGATATAGATATAGATAAGTGGGGAAGAGGGGCAGAGGGAGAGAGAGAGAGAATCAATCTTAAGCAGGCTCCACACTCAGTGCTGAGCCTGATTTGGGGTTAGATCCCATGACCCTGGGATCACGACCTGAGCCAAAATCAAGAGTCAGATGCTTAACCGACTGAGCCACCGAGGCCCCCTGAGGTTGTCATTTTATACATTCTTGTCACAGGATGGTACTCCATTGTGTGAGTGCCATTTAGAATTTTTATTAGAAACATGTTGGACCATCTTTCCTGTCCTTCATGTCTTTTAACCTCTCTCTTCCATTTTCCATCTTTTTAATTCTTTGTGTTTCATGCTATGTAAATTTCTCAGGTTTCTCTTCCTGTTCTCTAAGTCTCTACTCAGCCACATTGAATTTGCTGCTTAGCCCTTCAACTGAATTTTGTATTTCAATGACAGTCTTTTTCCTAACTTTAAAAGCTCTATTTGGCCCTTTTAAAAATATGCCTGTTCTTTTTTTTTTTTTTTCAGAGTGTTTATGTGTTTAATTTTTCTTCTGTGTTTTATTCATCTTAAGCATACTTATCTAAATTCAGGCGACTCTTAAATAAAGCTTCAGAGTATCTAATGTTGGTATTTGTTGCATATGCTTACTTTTGTTTTTGGTGCATTTTTTCCCTTATCAATAATTTTGGATTGAGAACTGATTGTTCAGGGGGGTCTTATGTGTGGGACTGTAGTGCACTCTTGGAGGATTTGTTCTTCAGAATGATTTCGTGTATGCTTCTGCTGGGAGTCTCAGAGGAATCATAAGGTCGGGGCTAGCTTTCATATTAATTTCTGGGCTTGGAGGTTTCTGGATTATAAAGGCAATATACATTAGAATATATATATATATATATATATATATATATATATATATATATATATAGGGCTTGAGTAAGGTCCAAACTGTGGTTCTGAATTCTCGGGAGAGGTTCTTTTCCTGCCCAGAGTCCAATGCTGAGACAGATGACAACCTTTGCCCAATAAACTATGTGTGATCGAGGGAAGTTTACACAACGAGGCAGCCTTACAGCTGGGTCAGCGACTCCATGACAGAAGAGGTAGACTTGGAGTCTAAGGCTGAGTTCCAAGACTGGGATTTCAGTGAATCCTCTTGGAGAAATGGGGGTAGGTGGGAGAGAAACTGGAAATTGAGCAAGGATTGGTAATGGGATATCAGAGAGGCAGAACAACATATGAGTAGGTGAAATCATCAGGAAGGGGTGGTCCTGGGGCTAATTTTCAGTAATCTGACCTTAGTCCTGGTGTTACATAAAAACCATCTTTTTGCTTAGCTTGAACCCTTCTCTGGACTGAGGCAGGTTCTTAATGGCACACTGGCTGACCAGTCTCATTTTCAAAATGCTGAATTATGGCAAGTTATCTTTAGTACTATCCTGTCGTCCCGACTCTCCCCATCCTACCTGCTGGAGCCACTCTCCTTCCTCTCCCAGTTCAAGGCCTCTAGGACCAGGTTCTTAACCACAAATGTCTATGGGGAGTGGGTGATGAGGCAGCTCGCTCACGCTAATAAAATGAGATGGAACGGTGGCTGCAGAGAAGACGCGGGGTGGGGGGGCGGCATGGCTTCTCAGCTCCAGCTTATTGTTGTTAAGTGGAAATGCACAGGCTGGGCCAGAAATTTGGATTTTTTCAAAAAGAAAACATTAAAAAATGTGAGCAACTCATTCGATTATAAAAATACTCTGTGCTAACCAAAAACACATCCGTGGGCCATCGGTTTGCAACTGCTACCCTGAGCTGCCTTCCAGAATCTTCCAATTGCCTGAATTCCCCCATCCCATGGCAACCCCTATTCTCCCTCCAGGCTTACTTGTCAAATACTCTGTCTTTCCAAATTATCTGCATTCTCAATTCTCCACCGAATACCACATTCCTTGAACGACCATATTTGAACAAATTCTCACTAGTGCGTGAAAGATGGATGGTTCCTCCCAAAGTATGTTGGACGAAATCAGGGCCTGTACCCCTGGCAGTGGAGCCCAAGGAGCAGTGTCTTTGTGCATGACTGATACAGGAATATGGGGTATCAACGAGTGTGGGCTCTGCAGCCAGATGTTCCTGCCTCCTGGCTCTCCACTTGCAAGTGGAGTGATCCTGTCAAAGAGGATTCATCGCTCTGGACCTTGGTTTTCTTATCTGTACAATCGGAATAATAATACCTGGCAGCATTGTTGCGAGGCTGTTTTAATTTCTGGTTTATACTCAATGCTTATTTTTGTTCGGATTATGGGAATCCTGCAGTTGTGGGAGCCTCAAGTGAAGCCCCTCACTGTGCTGATTTTGTAGACATGGAAGATTTGGGTTCAAGGGATCTGCCCAAGGTCTCAGCTAGCCAAACTGGGAATTCATTTGCAATATTTATTTTTAATTACTGTTTTTATAATGGAGTTGACTGTAATATCCCATAGTTCATCTGTGAGGCAATATGAATTAATTATTAAAGCAAGACTATGGCTCCAAAACATATCAGGTTAGAGTATTGGGAAAAGGACCCGGATGCTTCTAGTCCTTTCATTTATTGTCTGTGTAACAGTTACTTAATCTCTTTAAGCCTCAGTGTGTCACAAGGAAAAAGGCATAGCAGTATATGCTTTGCCCAACGGAGTGTTATTCTGAGTGTTAATGGTACGACTTACTTCCCAAACCGGGGGTGCAAACACGGTCGCATCTTTTTAAAGAATTAAAACTAACCCAAGATCATATGTTCCTGACTCACAGAAAGGTCAGTATTTCCTTCTCGACCCCTCTCCAAATTGTTTAAGAACCCGAGAGTTATAGAGTCCTAAGGTTGGGGGTGGGGGTAGGTGGTTGGGGGCAAAACCGAAGTTTAATCAGTTTGCTGTGGCCGCTGCTCCTTTTTGCTGCACGTTATCACCATCAGAGCCACGTCCAAGCCCCCCAGAGACTTTCTGCCATCTAGGAAAGGATGCCTCTTTCGGGAAGACACAGCCCTGTGGACGCTTCAGCCCTCACCTGCATTCCCGTGGTGGCCCTGGTCAGTGAGGACACCGGGTCCTGCACCTCCTGAGAGAGGGATGCTGGAATGATGCTAGCTGAGATCCGCGACCATCACCGTGGATCACTGAGGGAGGCTGTCCCCCACCTTCCTTGGGTTTGCCGGGACACGACTACTTGCTGCTCAGCTAATTCAACTCTCGTGGCTGCCGTTCGAGGAGGCACCTGGGGAGCACTTGGGTGATCTCCTCCTTCTCTCTGGACAGCCACACACTTCACTCTCAGAATGCAGAAAGTCAGAGATCTGCCCTTTTTGTGAACTCCAGGACAATCTGCCCTCCTCACTCCTCCCCTTATTTTAGAGCCCTGCTGGTGACTTAGCCAGCCATTCTTGAATCAAGAATTTCAAGAACGTGCTATGATTGAATGACACAAAAATGCAAGTTAATGGGAAAAAGACAGTCTCTTGAACAAATGGCACTGGGAAAATTGGGCAGCTATATGCAGAAGAATGAAACTAGACCACACACAAAAATAAACTCAAAATGCATTAAAGACCTAAATATGAGACACGAAACCATACAATTCCAAGAGGAGAATGCAGGCATCTCTATGACATTAGTCATAGAAACATTTTTTAAAGATATGTCCCCTTTGGCAAAGTTAAGCTATTGGGAATATTTCAAAATAAAAAGCTTTTGCACAGCATAGAAAATCATCAATAAAACAAAAAGATAACCCACTGAATGAAGAAGATATTTGCAAATGATACATCCAATAGGGGTTAACACCCCAAGTATATAAAGAACTTGTACAACTCATCACCAAAAAATCAAATAATCCAATTAAAAAATGGGCAGAAGACATGAACATTTTCTCAAAGAAGACATACGGAAGGCCAACAGACACCTGAAAAGATGTTCAACATCACTCATCATCAGGGATGCAAATCAAAACCACAAGGAGGTATCACCTCACACTTGTCAGAATGGCTAAAGTCAAGAGCATAAGAAAAAAACAAGTGTTGGTGAGGATGTGGAGAAAAAGGAACCCTTGTACACTGTTGATGGAAATGCAAACTGAAACAGCCACTATGGAAGACTGTATGGGGGTTCCTCAAAGAATTAAAAATAGAATTACCATATGATCCAGTAATTCCTCTAGTGGGTATTTACCCAAAGAAAATGAAAACACTAATTTAAAAAGATATATGCACCTCTCTGCATATTGCAGCATTATTTACAATAACTATGATCTAGAAGCAGCCCAGGTGTCCACTGATAGATTAAAGAAGATTTGGTGTGTACATACAATAGGATGTTAGCCATAAAAAAAGTGAAATCTTGCCATTTGCAACAACCTGGATGGATCCAGAGAGTGTATTGCTAAACGAAGTAGGTCAGTCAGAGAAAGATAAATGCCATATGATTTCACTCATATGTGGAATTTAAGAAACAAAACAAATGAGCAAAGAAGAAAAGGGACAAACCAGAAAACAAACTCGGTAACTATGGAGAACAAACAGATGGTTACCAGAGGGGAGGTGGGTGGGGGGATGGGTGAAATACATAAAGAGGATTAAAAGTGCACTTATGGTGATGAGCAGTGGGGAATGTACAGAATTGTTCAATGACTACATTGTACACCTGAAACTAACATCACACTGTATGTTAATTATACTGGAGTAATAAAAAAAGAACAAGTTAGAGTTCCCTAGAGACGTCTTGAGACATGTGTGCATCGTATTGTATTATGATCTATTTCTTTAACTTGCAGTTATGCTATAAATCAGATTGATTGTGAAATAAGCTGATGGCTGCATAATCTTTAACAGAAGCCTCCAAAGATCCGGACCTTTCAGGAAACTCAGCCGGGTGGATTAGCCTCGGCTGTCATTTGCATATGAACTTGAGGCGCTGACTCACTCTCCCAGTCTCCGGTAGCAGGAACCGGTTGCCGCAACTCTCAGCTGGCCTCCCTTGTGACATAGGACTTAGGCAATCAGATGCTGAGACTTAGGGCCCAGCCTGGGGTCACGGACTGGGATTGCTACACCGCCCACCTGCCGGTCTTTCCTTCCTCGGCATTAGCTGCTTTCTACTCGTCTGAGCTAAGCAGCCCCCACCGAGCCAGTGCCCCTGTCTGAATCCACAGAGCCACTGGCCCCACTTCGGATGATGATAAACAAGAGGCTTATTTTTCTTTGTTTAGAATTCTAGCAAGACCGACCAGTTTTGTTTTGTTTTGTTTTGTTTTGTTTTTTAAATTACCAAAGCTCAGTTAAATCAAACCGAGGATTAAGTGAAAATATCAGCCAACAAGATCAATAAATCATTAACTCGAGTGGCCCTTAGAGACCCGTTGCCTGGTTTGCTTTGCCACATGACAGGGCTTTCAGCGACTTCTGACGTGGAAGGAAGGTTGGTAATGGTTTAGCTGAGCGTGAATGCATGTGTTTTCCGCGTGCTCGGGTGGGGAAGGGCCGAGAGCGATACTGTACCACCACCTAGTGCTAAATACATGCACATCACCCACAATGCACACATGTGCTTCCGGAAGGTCGGGACAGCCTCCAAATAACATAGTGCTGGGTGATGAAACCTAAGGGCAACAGATCTCGTTATTCCTCACGCATGCCTTTTGCTTATTACTTCTGGGGTTTCCCTGTCGTGGCTGAGGCACAAAAAGCTTCAGGACTTTGCGGGCATTTTGGCGTGTCCTTGGCTTACCCGGCCTGGCCTGAGATATCACTGGCAACAGGTAACTTTTAGGAAGTGCCCCAGGCTCGTGCTGCCAGGGGTCATGCTGCCATGACCACGGTGGGAGCTGGCTTCTTAGTGGCTCCCCGGCGGTGACGTGAGCCACGGTGTAAAGGTCTACTGTCCCATGGGATGAAATTTGGCTGGTGAGAAACAGGAGATCGGAGGGAGCTGGTGGTGAGTTATCACCCCGCCTCCTCCCTGATGGACTGTTATGACGCACAGTGTCCACACCGTGTCTCCGAAGATGTCCTTCATGACAATCAGTTTTGGTGGCGCTGTGGCCAGCTCGGTACCGGACCACCTTCTTTTTGCTTTTCTTCCTTTTGAGTCCTAGTCTCTTTTTCCCCATCCTCTTGGGCTTTGGGATTGCATTCCTTATCAGTGTGTTCACATCTGTGTTTTGCCTCAGGCTCTTTTTCCTCAGGGCCTTGAGCTAAGACATGCCCATCTCCGAACCAATTACTGTGTCCAGGGTTTCTAGGTGTCTATTCGTTTGCCAGTGGGGAGTGAGGTGCTGTGATTGAGGTTCCCACCGAGATCAGATGTAAAGGGGGTGGAGGTCCCCAGAGGAACGAGCAGAAGGATGGGAAAGAATGCTGGGTGGATGGAAATACACGTGCTGTGGTCTGCTTCTCCATTCCTCTTACCACCTGGATGGTGTTCATGAAGCGGCCAAACAATTTTTAGGTCGTTAAAGACACATTGTCCTACCTTAACCATGAGATCCAACTTAGTATCACCACGGAGGGACCACCTGACATCATGTGCCTTTGACGTGATATGGTATGAGGCACACAGAAGTATCCATGAAAGAGTCTCAGCAAAAATCTTTGGTTTAATTTCACTTGAGCCTTTAGGGGCACCTGGGTGGCTCAGTCAGTTGAGCGTCCGACTTCAGGTCAGGTCACGATCTCGCGGTCCGTGAGTTCAAGCCCCGCGTCGGGCTCTGGGCTGATGGCTCAGAGCCTGGAGCCTGCTTCCATTCTGTGTCTCCCTCTCTCTCTGCCCCTCCCCCGTTCATGCTCTGTCTCTCTCTGTCCCAAAAATAAATAATTTCACTTGAGCCTTTAGATGTAACTTGTAAGTTATAGGAAATATAGGAGAAAGAGGGGCAAGTTAAACAACATCACAAAGAAAACACTTTCAAATCTACACTGTGGAATATTCTACAAGACAACTGGCCTGCTGTATTCATTTTCTAGGGCAGTAGTAACAAAGCATCACAAACTTGGTGGCTAAAATGACAGAAATGTGTTGTTCACAGTAAGTACTAGTTGGATTTCAGAATTTTGTTATTTTTAAACAATTTATAACAGAACCAATTTCAGTTATGCATTTTGATACAATATGTCGTAGGAAGAATATTCAACTTATGACACAGAGGAGGTGTGAAATGTGTTCTATGAATAAATTGGAAACTTGTCTGCTTGATCTGAAGACAGATTGGGACATCCATCAATAACACTAGAGAAAAATTTCTCCCTGGCCTTATAAGCAAGTAAAGTTTTCTAATTTATCTCTCCAGGATGTGGAGGCTGTCAATTCTGACAGATTCGTGAAAATCAATATTTCATACAGAGTTTGAGTTGAGGTCCTGAATGATTATATTTTTGAATTTTTGAGAGCCATTAGGATTTTGACTGTGTTAAAAATAGGTTGAGGCATAACTTAAACATGTGTTGAAGGGAGATTAAATTTACATGTAAAATATTCTCAAAGACCAAAGCATCTTTGGATCCTATGCATAAATCACTTAGATCTCACTTCAACAGCCTTTTATATTTTCCAACAACTGAAAAGTAACTCATTACTTTCTTTAATATCATGCAATTACTGTGGAGCGGAACATAGTGAAACTAATAGCCCCTCAAAAACTTTGACGGCAGGTACGCATAAAGTTTATGAGCCCAGAAGTCACATTTCAAGTAATGTTAATCACAGTGTTTGAATAAAAACACCCAGACAATTAAAACACCATTTGGTCTGCCTTTGCTTTGGAGTGCCCTTAAAAGAAGACTTCTGTCACGGCTTTATCTCCCTAATCATACTTGGATTGGGTGGACGCGAAACACATCAGTCATTTTCCTTCTGCAGATTCTTATAAGATGGATGCTAAACGCGACATTGTCTTGGTGTATTTCAGACACATTAATTGCATTTCTCCAACTCTTGGGAAAGTTAGGTATGTTTCCTGTGGGCCACGTTTCTATTACTCCTTGTAACCTCACACAGTACTAGGTATCATTTCACTCACTTATGGAATAAACATTTATTGGGCACCCATGGAGCAGAACACTGAAATCTCAAGGAGCTGAGGGTTTGATGGAAAGACAGACAAAGGAACTTCCAATGACAGGCAGTTGCAAGAGTGTTCTGTTGTGTAAAAAAGCCATATTGAGAAACAGCTAGTGCCTGGCTTCAAGGCTTAAAAACCTCTCCAAGCCTCAGTTTTGCCACCTGTAACATGGGAATAATTGCCCTCTCATAGAACTGTGGCACAGATGAACTTATAGATTGTGACCATCCACTGTTTCTGAATTTATCTTACAGTTTGGTTACATGGAAAGACAGAATCAATCAATCCTCTATCAACCAATTAATATCTATCACTGTTTTTCTGCTAAGTTTTAATTCTTGGTGAAGTAATTTGATTCACTCAGTTTGAGCCAGGTGGCCACTCCTGGGTCCATGATTTGTGGCTACTTCTGTACAATGTGGCTGTCAGAAGCCCACCCCTATGACTTGGGGGATTAAAAGGAGTCAGCACGGGAGCAAATCCAAACCTTGTCTACTGAACTTACGGGAAGATTTTGTTGTGATTACCAAAATGCATGTCGCTCTAAGTGTTGTATTGAATTAACAGTTTATTTTTGCATGTGTCAAGGGCATGGCTATTATCCTGTGGGGTTCTGTGAACTTTTTTCATATTAAGAAAATGTTTTTGAATTTGAAAAATCTAGACACTCCTATTCTAGGGAAGAGGCATTTACACAAGTGTTTCTAGTGCTGCAGGATTACTACAAAAATGAGAAGACACAAGAGTTTTGGGGATTAGTTGCATAGCGATGTAAATGTTCTTTTTTTTTAAATTAAAAAAATGTTTATTTATTTTTGGAAGAGAGAGAGAGAGACAGAGTGCGAGTGGGGGAGGGGCAGAGAGAGAGGGAGACACAGAATCTGAAACAGGCTCCAGGCTCTGAGCTGTCAGCACAGAGCCTGATGTGGGGCTGGAACTCATGAACTGTGAGATCATGACCTGAGCCGAAGTTGGACGCTTAACCAACTGAGCCACCCAAGCGCCCCTAAATGTTCTTAACATTTACTGAACTATACACTTAAAATATGATTAAAATGGTAAATGTTGTTACGTGTATTTTACCACCCTAAAAAATAAAAAAAAAAAAAGAGAGAGAGAGAACACACAGACACCAGATAGACTCACTGAAACATTTCAAATTTCATAGTTTCTTGTTTAATATCCATAGTTGTTGATAAAAAGGCATTAATTAATGCCATCAGTCCAAAGTGTGGTTCCATCAGGCTAGATAATGTAGATATTCAACTGACGTCTGCAGATTGAAGAAAACAAGAACAGACACATACCCTCGTACATAGTTTTAAACCCATAAAGAAGGAAACTACCCGAGATATTTAAAGTGTAGAGTACAAGAGATTATTCGTTATCACTGGCGGAGCAACTCCATGAGGGACGATTTTTAGAATATTCATTCATTTTATTAGCATTAGAGACCTAAGAGTTGCCAGGTCCTGGGCTAGGCGTGGGGTACAGCAGTAAGCAAGAAACCGAGGATCCCTGTCCCCATTGACTTTATACTATAGCAAAGGAGACCATTAGACCAGAAATTACCGGTCAGTGTAATACGTGTTCTGGTAGCTGTGGGAACACATAGGAGAGATTCTAGGGCTTCCTGGAGGACGTGACTCGTAAGCCCAGATATGAAGAAGAAGTAAGAGTTAGCTGGACAAAGAGGTGGAGGAAGGAGTGATTCAGGTGGAAATGATATGGTGCTCAGAGATCCAGACGTGAGACGGAAGATGGTGAATTCAGGAAATCCAAAATGTTTGGGGAGTGGGGTTTGACATTAGTCTGGCTGTTTTCAGGGTTGAGATCTGCTGAGTGGTTGACGTGCAATGAAAGCAAAGGATTTAGGAGGTTGGTAAGAGATTGTCTGAAGTGAAGAACCATGACGTGGTAGTTGAATTGGAGAGGAAGAGAAGATTCCAGGAGCTGAGGAACTCAAGAATTGACCAATAACAAAGGATCCACTGAAAAAATGGGAAATTAAGGGCCGTTTCCTAAGACATAAAGCTGCAAAATGGGAAGCGGTGTAGTATATATAACGGTTAAAGAATGAGATCTGAAAGCCAACAGACCTGGTTTGGTCCCTGCTCTTTTTTTCTTATTTATATAAAAGGGTTATTATAATACCTATTTATAGGGTTGTTACAAAGTAAACATTAAAATTTTTGTTTCAATGTTCATTTTTTGAGAGAGACAGACACAAGTGCGGGAGGGGCAGAGAGAGAGAGGGAGACACAGAATCCGAAGCAGGCTCCAGGCTCCGTCCGAGCTGTCAGCACAGAGCCCCACGCGGGGCTCGAACTCACAGACTGCGAGATCATGACCTGAGCCAAAGTTGGACGCTTAACCAACTGAGCCTCCCAGGAGCCTCACAAAGTAAACATTTTTGAATGCATATGACCAACTCTATAAACACACTTACCTATAGGAGCCATCAATGCATATTAAGCACCTACTGCCATCAACTCGGCTCGGTAAGGGCTGGCTCAGTCCTGGGTGCAGTGGGAAAATGTTCTTGAGGATGGCTGGAAGTAAAGGAAAATTCAAGTCTGCCTTTTTAACTGTTATTCCCAGACTCTAGATAGTGCCTGCATATAGTAGATGCGGAATAAAACTTTGTTAAATGAATTAATGGAATTTCAGTATGGTTTTTTGGAGAACGTTTTGGAAACATGTAGCTTAGAAATGTTGATACTCTTTGACAGATTTAATTTATGGGATCCCAAATAAATACGTCTAAATATGTCAAAGGCTGAAAGCACAAAGGTGTACATTGCAGTGCTGAAGATAATAGTGAAAAACTGGAAATAAGAGAAATGCTCAGTAATAGGGAACAGATAAAGTAAGCTTTGGCATATGCATTGTAAGGGATGTCAAATGTTTACGACAAATTTATTTGTGATGCATATATACTATTAAGGAAAATGCTTAAGAAATAAGGCTAAGTAAAAAAGATTTAAACTGTGGTATTATAACACAGGGGAAATATATGATATTCCCTGGGAATATAAAAATCTATACATAGGAAAATGTTAGAAAATACACCAAAATATTGGTGGTAGGACGATAGATAAGTTTTTCTTTTTTCCCTTTACCCTCCCCTCTTTCTTTTTTCTTTTTTTTTTAAGTTCAAAATTAGTCGACTTCTCTGTAGGAAATTGAGCAAATAGCTTTATGTAAATAAGACATCTGCCCATCAAATGAGAAAGAGGGTCTGGGTGGAAAGGTGTTATCTACTTTAGTGGCTCTAGCATTTTGTCCTAGATGTCAGCAGCAGTGGGAAGTGTTGCTGAAGACAGGGTGGGAGAAGAAAGGGAAAGGAAATGAGGGTGGGAAGGGAAGAGGAAAAGTGGAGAAAAGGGGTCCATAGGATGGGGAGAAGGGGTGCCTTTGCTTTCTGACTCTAATGATACACTCCGTAATACAGTTAGTAAAAGGACTGTACAAGGTGACAGAATGTTTGCAGCAGATCTGGGTTGATTCTCTTTGTATAATCTTGACAAGCTGGTCTTTGCTGTGCTCTGTTCTTGGAGACTTGCTGGCTGGCTTCTTAAGGCTACTCAGCGATCTCTTCTGGGGGATCTCAAATTTGAACTTAACACCTGGAAGTGGTCAGACCAGAAGCTGAGTGCAAGAGGAATGCAGAAAAGGTGAAAGTCTTCTCCCTTTCCACTCTTCCAGGAGAGTAAATGTTTCTCACTTAGATGATGATGATGATGATGATGGCTAATTCTTATGGAGAACTTACTAAGTGCCAGGGCTTATTTTAAATGTTTTTATATATTAACTCACTTAATTCTCTTAACGTTCTAGTGTAGATGAGGAAACTGAGGCACAAAGAAGTGGAGAAATTAAGTGGCTGAGGTCACTTTACTAAAAAGTAACTAAGTGAGAACTGGAACCAGAGTCAGATCAAGAATCCACGCTCCTATTATTTAAAACATGGAGGGAGAAAGAGAAAAACAGAGAGAGAGTGAGAGAGGAATAAGTGACAGAGAAAGGAGAGGGGACAGAAGGGTGATAGGGAGAGGGAATTGAAGAAAAGAGAGATTGAAGCTTACTAGAGATGTGCCCACTGGAAAATACATGTCTCCTTGAAGAAAGTAGTTGGTCTAGAAAAAACTGTTCTTTGGCCAAATTTCTTCTTGGCAAGCACATGTTTGCAGAAAAACGATCCCAAGACTTTCTACTTACAATGGTTCCTTCATGCCCCCAACTCTCGGTAATATGTTACTATGTCATCACGATTTAGGAACATTAATTCTTAAGTCTGGAACCTTTGGTTGATGGAAGTCTTGCCAAGACCATGGAATTGGTGGGTTTCCAATCTCTTCCTGTGCTGTGTGTTGGAGTCCAGGCAGATGGAAGAGTGGGAGTGGGTAAAAGGCATGGTAAGAGAGAAGGAGGCTTTGTATTTATTGACTTTCTTTGCAAATTTCTATGATTTGTAGCAAAAAGAGTTTATTTTAAAACTTCCTGATGAATAAACAATACTGTTTATGCGAAGATGTTTGGTAAAATTTCCTTTAGTTTTAACTTTGTTATATTTCTATTACAAATTTGATCTGGTCCCTGAAAAAGTAAGAGGCCTACATGATACTAAAAATAATAGCTGAAAAAAATGAAAAGAGAATACACATTCAAATAACCATTTGTTTAGCCAATGTAGTAACAGCAATGGCTTGACGGCTTTTTGGAATTAGCTGATTTTTGAACTAACTAGTTATATCCATAAGAAAGCTATGGTCTGACATTCTCTTCACCTTATTTGATTCTTGGGTCTTTTAAGTGCAAAGATGAATGCTCAGAATGTACAGTTTAGCATTTTCAATCTGGACAATCTGGTGGGACAACTGATGGGAATTCTCAAACCATTAGCCTTTGGGTAGGATTGCCTTGTCAAAAGTTCAAAATAGGTAATGTCTTTTTCATTTCGTTTATCCCTTGATGCTGTGTTTGCTCACCTAGAACTGTCAAGTTTTCTTCCACATTTTTCATCATAATTTGTTCAGGTGCTTCATTCTGAACAACATTTTAGCAAGGTCATTCCACCATGATATTAAAGAGATAATGCACCACGACCAAGCGGGGCTTATCCCCGGAGGGTAACATTGGTTTCATATTTGAAGATCAATTAATCATATAACCAGAATAAAAAGAAAATGGGGAATCTGTGTATCTTCCACTCAATTTTCATGTGAACCTAAAATTGCCCTTAAAAAAATAAAGTCTATTAAAAAGAAAGGAATTGTATAGCCATTTCAATAGGTAGAGAAAAAGGCATGTGACAAGATGCAGTATTTTTTCTTGATCAAAACTCTTAGAAACTAGGAATTGAAGGGAACGTTGTCTTCCTGATGGGGGACATTTTGAAAAGCCTGTAGTTAATGTCATACTTAATGGTGAAAGAGTGAATGCTTCCCCCCTAAGATGAGGAACACGGCAATGATATCCTCTCTCACTGCCTTTATTCAGCATCCTGTTGGAGGGTCTAGTGAGTAAAACAAGGCTAGGAAAAGAAATAAAAGGTCAAGGGATGGAAAAGGAAGAGATAAAATCAGGTCTTATCCAAACACTGAAAATACCAGTGTTGGCAAGGATTTGGAGCAACTGAAATGCATACCTTGGTGGTGGGGATGCAAAATGGTGCCATTTGGAAAACAGGCAGTTATACAAATACCAACCACACAAACCGTAATTCCATTGCTGGGAATTTACCTATGAGAAAAGAAAGTAGGTGTCTGTACAAAGACTTATACAAATACATTTGCAGCAGCTTTATTTATTAAAGCCCAATATTGGAAATAATCCAAGTCTCCTTCAAAAGGTGAATGGATCAACAGATTGTGGCATATCCCTATAATGGAACAGTACGTATCAACAAAGAGCAAAAAAAATATTGATACACATAACAATATGGAAGGATTTCAAAATCACTAGGCTGAGTGAAAAAGCCAGACAAGAGTACATACTATATGAGTTCATTTTTACAAAATTCTAGAAAATGCCAAGCAATATATAATGACAGGAAGCAGGGCAGTGGTTACCTGGAGATGAGATAGGGGAGGAGAAGATGAGAGAAGGATTTCCAAGGGGGCATGATGACATTTTGGGGGTAATTAAATACTCATTATTTTGATTGAGGTGTTGGGTTTTTGTGTGTGCATGTGCTGAAACTAATGGGCTTGCACAGTTTATTAAATATATGCAGTTTATACTATGTCAGTTACATCCCAATAGAGCTGCTATGAAATTAGCAAGCATGAAACAGAAGGTAGAGGAAGCTATTTGGGGACCTTTCCTGACGTTCCTGGAATTTCATCAAGTAGACTGTTACCTGCACTGCCTATATCCAAGTTTGGCCCTATTTTGGTGTAGGAAAAGATCTAATTATAATCCAGGTTTCCTGTTTAGGAGGCTTCTGAAATGTAATGTATTTATTCCAAATGGACTGACTGTTTCTGTGTTACCTTGCTGTACCCAGTCCCCAAGAAGGAACCGGTAGGAATCGGAAGCTAAGTTCCTTGTTCCAAAATACCAGGGAATCAGGAGAGAGGCAGCTGAAAGAGCTCTTGTTTTTAATCTTATTTCTCCCCCAAATGAAATATATACCCTGTGTTGATGCTTCAGAACACTGAGAATGAACACAGATGGTAAATCAAATTTAGGGAGGAGGGATGTTCTATATAACTCCTAAATGCCAACTTCAAAACGCTAGATGGCTCCCCTAATGTATTTTAGATTGGAGTTAAAAATAGGGCTCCTCATCAGAATTATTGAGAAAGATGACAATCATTTTTCAAGCAGTGGACGGTTGCATCTATATGGGCTCTAGCCGCTGAAGAAAAGGAAAATGCCATGCAAACTGAATAAAGCACTTTTAGAGATTGGAACTTTCGGCTATTTCGTCTGCGATGGGGCTAATACACACCACGGAGGGCCAGCTTAATGGACTGTCGCTATTGAAGGATTCAGGAATACATTATACAAAATGGTCGTGTATTGTTTCAGAAAAGAAACAGTAAGTGTTTTTTAAAACTAATGTAAAAACATGTACTTGACAGTTGGTGTCGGAGGGTTGCAGAATATGACACCCCAAAATATGCCTGTAGGAGCTCAGGACATGCCTCCTTGAAATATGCCTCATTGGTCTAGATTATTCTGAGCTGTAGGCACTTGAAAAACAGCAAATGCAGGGAGAAGCTTCAGTTCCTCCAAAAAGAGCTCGATTGTCATGGATGGGTTCTCTGGGAGTTTCCTCAACCAGGAAAGATGGACTCTTGTCACAGGAAGGCAGAGTAGACATCGACCCTAAACCCAGACAGACTTTGTCACAAACTATGGTACCTCCCATCTTTTCCTCTAAGGTCTTGCTCGTCTTTCCTAAAAATCATTTCCTCTCCCCGAAGAGGCCTTGCATCTCCCTCCCCTCTCCCTATCATAAAGATGGTATTTAAGCCTGAATTCTAAGCCACCTTGAGGAGTTACTCATTTTCCCCTGGCTCTTTCCCATCTTTATATGATGTTATGTGATAATAAACTTCTGTTTCTTTATCTCTTGTTAATCTGTCTTTTATTATAGGGTCTCAGAGAAGAACTTGGAAGGGTAGAGGGAGAATTATTTTCCCTCCCCTGCAGTGTCACAACACTACTAACAGCAGTAAAAGCTGAAATGACCGACCTCAACTTGTACTGAGTCCCCGAGGATGTTTTGGAAGCAGGAGGGGTGGAGCTGAATTTTCTGAGAGGCTGGGCACATGCATTGGCTGAAAGGTTAGAGAAATTGATGAAGACATAAAAAATGCAGGCTGTTGAATTGGTCGTTCTCAAATGTTCCTAGATGTGTGAATTTACCTCATTTTTCTCATCTGTAAGATGGATATTCAGTGAATGTTGGTCTGCCCATCCCTGCTAATGAGCAGATTTCATTCTCTTTGTGTGTATATAGTAGAAAAATCTATATCTATATTTGCATAGTACCTTACAGTTTGTAAAACACTTTCATATTTATGAGTGATTTGCAAACTTAAAAAAAAAGGTATGAGTTTTTTCTTGAAATGAAACACTACATGGGTATGCAGGATGTAAGAAAATATAAAGGTGGGTTTCCTCTGGTTGAACGAGGTTGAAAATTTCAACCTTTGCAATGCCCCCAACTGTTCCTACACCTTCTTCCCCTCTATATGAGAACTTCTCTATGCAGTACAGTTGAAAACCTCTGCTATTCATTATATCATTTGAGCAAATACAGGACTTAGATGGACACTGATATGATAGAGAATCTTAGAAAGCGGGAGATTATGTTTACATTAAAATCACATATTTACTTCCTTAGGGCTTTATTCTAAGAGACAGCATGGTCTCTGGGGAAGTTCCTTGCAGGAAAGATGCTCTGCTGATGGGTGAAGGGATATTTTCTCCAGCTGGTCTGTCAGTTCACTGAGGGGATCACTTCTCTGTTTCCATTTCCCTGTCTCTACTGGTTATATTAATTAATAGCAACCTCCCTTCTGTTTTCAAGGTTACTAAGAAAGGGATCCAAGTTCACTGAATGAATCATACACAAAGCCGGAGAGAAATAATGAACCAATTTGAACACGGATATGGGTGAAGAAATTTCCTTTTATCTTAGGCAAGCCAACATTTTCCATCATGCCAATTTTAATATAAATCTTGGTTAATGACTAATAACCAAAAGTCTTGGCTAGTGACTAATAAAATTGAGTTAGTCTACTTTTTGGATTACAAAAAAAGGCAATTGCTAGCTGAGTGGCCCACAGGGGATTCTTCTGAAGCAAATGAACCCTTGTCTTCCAAGTAGGGGTAATGTTCTCCCCTCAAGCCCTGTGAGATGGTCTTCCGGGAAAATAGTCTCAGCCCAATCTTCCTAAAGTTCCACAGGGACGAGCAGATCTTGTACAAGCTATGATATTTAAAGCCACACTAAGCCTGCAGGGTGCTATGCTATGAGAAGTAGGTTATTCCTATGACAGACCTTTGGTGATCTGATTCGGTATTTCAGGCCTGGTTTGTAAGGTTCTGAATGGGCACTGAATCTAACTGTGAGGTGGGCTACAGAGAAACCTTACTTTTAAGCATCTGATTGTCCAGGAGATGAATGAGTCATTACTATGGGTCTCAAGCTCCTTCCTTCTGTTGCCGGTTTTTAGTCAACAAGGAGAGGACTGGAAGAAGCACAGAAAAGTCTGTCGGGGTGAGCAGATCTGTAGAAGATTTGGTGCAAGAGGGAGGTGCTGGAACCTTTTGGTTGTATCTAATTTCCGGCTTAGGCAGTGATTTCAAATATCCAGTTTTTTCCCCTATACATTCAGGAAGAAAGGTGATCAGTTACTCATCCAGGACTGTGAATCCCCAGAAAGGAAGAAAGGTGATCAGTTACTCATCCAGGACTGTGAATCCCCAGACTTTCAGATTCTTTGTGGATCAGAAGAATTCAAAAAAAAAAAAACAAAAAAAAAAACCAAAAAAACAAAACACTTTGGGGACAAACAGAAGCTTGGTGTCTTTCTATTTAGCTAAATGAGGCCTTTTAAAAAGTGACTTTCGTCTTCTGTCACCATCATTTCATTAACAAACTGACATTTAGCTCCCCTTACCTCTCCCTACATGGAGGGCGGATTTAATCTCCAACAAAAGGCAATCTTTCACATTTGAGGTTTGGCTTTGTGAAAAAACGCATTGCACAATCTTTGTTTAATGTTTTGCTGTGGAATTACAAGAGACTTGCCACGGACCAGCACTTGGGAATCCTAGTGCCGGAACACCCTGGAATACTAGGGCAGAGTCTTTAGGAGTCTCTTTCATGTAGAATCAATGATCCCCAAAGGAAAAACAGTTTCAAGGGCTTTGAAGCGCTAACTATGAAGCGCTCAGGACCTTGTCATTGAGACATTAGACCTGCCGCGTGTTTGGCGACCGGGAGATATCAGGGATAGGAAGAAAGTAGAGGGCCTAATTTTCCTCCTCGATCATTGCCTTAGTGCCGGCACAAAGGGATATTTTGTCTGTGATTCTGTTTAGCATCACTCATATGACAGCGTAGTTCATCTCAAGGGTAGCTTGTTAATGGCTAAAGCCTAATAAAAGAGTATCAAAGACTTCAGTAGGAAATTAGGGCCTCCCATTCAGTCACTATTATTATTGTATTCTTGGTGGGAGAGAATCATTGTCAGTGGCCAGGGTGGCAGCCATGGACATGGGGGTAGGGCTGCCCGCATGACAGCATTATAATTCAGACAGAGTCAGGGCACCTGGGTGGCTCAGCCGGTTAAGCGTCCGACTTCGGCTCAGGTCATCATCTGGAGGTTTGTGAGTTCAAGCCCCACGTTGGGCTCTGTGCTGAGAGCTCAGAGCCTGGAGCCTGTTTCCAATTCTGTGTCTCCCTCTCTCTCTCTCTGACCCTCCCCCATTCATGCTCTGTCTCTCTCTGTCTCAAAAATAAATAAACGTTTAAAAAAATAATAATAATTCAGACAGAGTCAAGGCGAGGTCAGTCGGTGCTGGGCCAATATGAGGTCCAGAGGCAGCTGGGGTTGGCAGGGCAAAGGCACCAGGGGTCGTGAGGGGGGCTCTAGTGACCGCTAAAAGAGCAGTGACCTGACCGCCAAAAGAAGGAAGAAGCTTTGGAAAGCTCCCATTTCCAGGATTCCTCTGGTTGGGACACAGGTTGAAAGACTTAAAAAAATAATAATAAACTTAATTTTTTAAGAGCAGTTTTAGGTTACAGAGAGATAGCTCAGAAATTATAGGGAGTTTCTGTGTAAACCCATCCCCCCAATCAACAATTTCCCTATTAATAGGAATTATTGCATTGGTGTGTACTGTGGTCTGAAAGTTTGTGCCCCCCCCCCCCGAAATTCATACGTTGAAAACCTGATGCCCAAGGTGATGGAAGCAGAAGATGGAGACTGTAGGAGGTGACTGATTGTCATGAAGGGTTGGATGAAATGCCCTTATGAAAGAGGCCCCAGAGAGATCCCTGTCCCCTTCTACCCTGCAAAGATACAACCAGAAGTCTGCAACCAGAAGAAGGCCCTTACCGGACCGTGGTGGCACAATGATCTGGGACTTTCAGCTTCCAGAACAGTGAGCAATAAATTTCTGTTGTTTATAAACCACTCAGTCTGTGGTATTTTGTCAAGCCAGAACTGACTGAGACACCGTGGTTCATTCATTACAACTGATGAACAAGAATTTACACATTATCATTAATGAAAGTCTATAGTTTACATTGGAGTTCACTTTTTGTGTTATAGGGCTCCGCGGATTAAAACCGCTGTGTAACACGATGTGTCTGCCATTATAACATCATACAGGCTAATAGTTTCACTGCCATTAATGGTATTAAGTATGTTAGTGGTATTAAGTACATTCTCATTGTTACACAAACATCACCACCATCCCTCTCCCCTTTTTTATTTTACAAAACTAAAACTCTGTACCCATGGAACTAGAACTCCCCATTCCCCACTCCTCACCAGCCTGGCAAGCACCACCCTACTTTCTCTATTTATTGGACTACTCTATGCACTTCATGTAGGTGGAACCAGAGTATTTGTCCTTTTGTGTCTGGCTTAGTTCACTTAGCCTGATGTCCTCAAGGTTCATCCGTGTCATAGCGTGTGTCACAATCTTCTTCCTTTTGCAGACTGAATGATGTTCTACCCTATGGTTATGCCGCGTGTTGTCGGAATGTTTATTCACCTGCCCATGGGTGCTTGGGTGGCTCCCATCCTTTGGCTAATGTAAAAAATGCTATATACATGAATATGCAAATATTTCCTTAAGACCCTGATGCTGGGTCATATTGTAGTCTTATTTTTATTTTTTTAAGTTTAAAAAATTTTTTAAATGTTTATTTTTGAGAGAGAGAGAGACATAACATGAATGGGAGAGAGACAGAGAGAGAGGGAGACACAGAGTCCAAAGCAGGCTCCAGGCTCTGAGCTGTCAGCGCAGAGCCCGACGCGGGGCTCAAACTCACTCACAAACTATGAGATCATGACGCGAGCTGAAGTCGACGCTTAACTGACTGAGCCACCCAGGTGCCCCTATATTTAATTTTGAAAGGAACCACCACGCTGTTTTCCATAGTCCTGCACCACTTTACACAGCCACAAACAGCAAACAAATGTTCCAATCTTCTGCATCCTTACAAACACTTGTTATTTTCTGGTAAAATACTTTTTTAAAATAGTAGCCATAATGGTATCTCGTGGCTCATGGCTCATTTCTTTTTATCTAATAATATTCCATTGTGTATAGAAGTACCATAGGCTTTGATCCACTCACCTACTGAAGGACTTCTTGGTTGCTTCCAAGTTTTGGCAGTTATGAATAAGGCTGCTGTAAACATTTATGTGCAGGTGTTCGTGTGGACATACATTTTAAATTCATTTGGATAAATACCAAGGAGCACGACTGCTGAAGCATATGGTAAGACTATGTTTAGCTTCATAAGAAACCCCTCGACTCTCGTCCATACTGGCGGTACCATGTTGTACTTCCAGCAAAGATGATTTTTGGTGTTCGTCGTTATTGTTACCCACATCCCTTAACGGTCCTTGCTCTTGGTTGGTGTGCCCTGGGAAGGAAAAGTGCAGATGGACCACTGACAACCGGCAGAATCTTATTTTTATGTTCCTTCAATTCAGCCTTCAATCGACTAGCCCTCTCGAGAATGAATTTGGACTGAACCGAGGCAAAAGCTGCTTGGGTTTGGGTTCTGGCTGACAGAATTCATTTTCCATAGAGATTAAAGTATATTAAGAAAGCCAGGATTTGAATACTCCCCAAAATAAAACTCACAGTGCTGCACCTAGGGTACAAATCACTTAAGTGCTAATATTTTTTTCTACTACACTTCCTGTGCTATTGATACTTGGATACATTTCAATGTTTGGGACCCTCTGTTCCACAGAAATCTGTTTACTTTTCAGATAAGGGAAGGTGGTAAAGGACTCTTCCTGAAAGTTTGAATCTGGAACTCAGAATTTAAAAATACCAGCTTCCTTGAGAATATTCAGAGTTGTTTTTATAGGTAGAATTTCTAAATTAAAATGACCCTTACCAGATACAGTCGCAACAGAAATGAATACATAGGTTCACCAAAAGACGTATAAGACAGTGTTCTCAGATGACTGTGTAATCCACAGTGAGCAGCAATCCTGATGTCCACCAACGGTAGGATGGATAAATCAAATGTGGTATGTTCATACAATGGAATCCTCTGTGGCAACAGGAATGACTGAACTACAAACACACAATGCAAATGGATACCATTCTGTTTTAATTACTATGGCTTCATTCTATACATCTTCCAGGACAAACCGACCCTCATTATTCTGCTTTATGGATAAAAGTATAAAGTAGGCAGTTAACTATATTAGTACACTTTAGTCCTTGACGTTTGTGCTGTCTCTCGCCATGTCTGTGTGTGTGCTATGCATGACTTATTTTGCTGGGTGTTGGGATATAAAGGAGTTTAACACAAAATACCAGCTCTGGTGGGCTTTACGCTCCTGAGCAGAAAAGACGTATTGTCAGAAGGGTAAAGAATTGCATGTGGTAAAGCACACAGCAAAACAATGATAAGAAAGATGTGTCATAAGGCAATGACCTTTTGTCAAAGTACTAAGTACAATGGGTTCAACATAAAAATCCCTACACATTGGAATGCTCTGGTTTCACTCCTCAGATAACGATGAATTTGAAAAATAGTTTGGGTGGGGCGTCCTAGAATTTGGGGGCTTTACACAATATCATTTATATTTATGGGTTAGTAAGGAGACCTAACTAGTAAGGGCGTAAGCTTGAAAAGTGAGAAATAATATTTGAAAGGTGGGTTGGTATTGGATTACTTAAAGGCTTTATTCACTGTATTAGTTTTCTTTTGGGGCTGTAAGAGTGCCAAGAACTTAGTGCCTTAAAACAACACAGATTTATTGTCTCATAGTCCTGGAGGTCAGAAGTCTGAAATGAGTCTCACTGGGCTAGAATCAAGGTCGCAGCAGTGCTGTATCATATTCTGGAGACTTTAGGGGAGAATCCATTTTCTTGCCTTTTCCAGCTTCTAGAAGTTTCTTACATTTTCTGACTATGGCTCCTGATGTCATCAAGGCCAGCAATGTCTTCTGGCGTCATTCTGAAATCATTCATTCCAACGCTGACTTTTCTGCCTCCCTCTTCCACATTTAATGATCCCATCTATATTATCCAGGATAATTTCCTTATTTTTAGGTCAGCTGATTAACAGCCTTAATTCCATCTGAAACCTTAATTCTTCCTTGCCACGGGTGTGATGGTTAGTTTTATGTGTCAGCTTGGCCTGGCTATAGTACCCTGTTATTTAATCAAAACACTATTCGAGGGAAGGGGGAAAACAAACGTTCCAGAGAGGGAGGGAGGCAAACCATAACAGACTCTTGGATACTGAGGGCTGGTGGGGGGTGGGGGAGAGGGGAAAGTGGGTGATGGGCCTTGAGGAGGGCACCTACTGGGATGAGCACTGGGTGTTGTATGGAAACCAAGTTGTCAATAAATTATATTAAAAAAAAAAAACACTATTCAAGGTGTTGCTGTGAAGGTATTTTGTGGATGTGGTTAACATCTAGAATCAGTTGATCTTATGATTACCTCAGATAATTTGGGTGGGGCCTCACCCAATCAATTGAAAACGCTGAGGTTTCCCTGGAGAAGAAATCCTGCCTCACGATTGCAGTATGAACTTCAGCCTGAGAGTTTCAGACTGTTGGCCTGCCCTACGGATTTGGGACTTGCTACCCCTGACAACTGTGTGAATCAATATATAATATATACATTATAATATATATAATAAAATATGCTATATATTATATATAACATATACAATAAAATTACATTAAATATATAATTATAATATGTATAATATATATTATATTTTATATTTATATTCATGGGTTAGTATTTATGTGGGTTATAATATATATATATATTTTCCTCCTGTATTAGGCAGAATAATGGACCCCAAAGACATGGCTGTACATGTATTATGTCACATCCAGCTACCAAGTTTGATTATTCTTCTACATTCAAGGAGACTTCATTGAAGAGATTTGAATGGGAAGCAACGTGGTAAAAGATTACTTTTACGATGGTGTGTCAGGTATACGGAAAGAGAGACACCAGAAAAAGGTAGAGACACATCCAGGTATGAGGCGATGTGGTTCTGGGTCAGAGTAGGTGGTCCTGCGAATGAAAAATAGAGTAAGGTTTTTCCAGGGCTTTGGAAATAAGAATGAGTAAGCATGCAGTTAATTTTACACGGAGGTAAAGGGTAGGACAGAAAAAGGATTTTGAGCCAGCGTCACACTGAAAGATATTCAGCTAAGGGACAGCAACCGTGCCAGTCATTTAAACCCATAACATTTAATATAAAGAAGTATTACCTAATATAATTTAATTTAGAGAACATGTTACCTAGTGGAAGATGGTTCACTAGCTGAAATGAAGTCCTAGGGGGTACACAGAGCAAACGCAGAAAGCAGCTACCTACAGCTGTGATGGAGGGAATGTGAACAAGAAAAGAACTTAGAAATTTAGAAGAGGGGAGCCTGGGTATCTCAGTCTTTTAAGCCTCACACTTCAGCTCGGGTCATGATCTCAGTTCATGATCTCGCGGTTTGTGAGTTCGAGCCCCATGTTGGGCTCTGTGCTGACAGCTCAGAGCCTGGAGCCTGCTTTAGATTCTGTGTCTCCTTCTCTCTCTCTGCCCTTCCCCCCGCTCTCTCTCTCTCTCTCTCTCTCTCCCTCAAAAAGAAACAAACATGAAAAAAAAAAAAAAGAAATTTAAAAGAGATCCCAGGCCTCCACCAGTTTGGATCAGGTCCTCTTTGGTGACGGGGAAGGTAGCCTCAAAACAGGCGTCCTGCCGGTGATGGATGACACGCGCTGGGGGCCTGGGTGCAACTGAGCTGAAACTGCCCAGGTGAGCGCTGCAGAAGAGGGGGACAGTCCCCGCCTCCTGTTTCGCCCGGCCAGCGCCCCCTGTTGGCAAAAACAAGCATCAAGCTAACTGGCAAAGGAGACCGGTCCACAGGGTCCGGTTCCACTGTTACCAAGCAGGGCAGAGAAAGACGGATTTGGAGCCTAGGCCATCAATGAGGAACCAGCACAACCCCCATTAGATAAAACCTTGGTAATAAGATGGTAAATAATAGAGAATACTGGCGATATTTCTTTGTTCACGTGTCCTGCTTTTCACTAAAAAGTGGCAATACTGCGCCACAGTCAAATCCTTACTTTCACACACCTCTGGGGACAGAGTAGAAAACGAAAGTAGGTCGACTTTACTAAGAGAATTGGAGCCAGAAGAAGGCAAGCTGGCTAGAAGCACTTCGCGAGTCACGGGCAAAGCCGGATGCAGCTCACGGTGTAAAACCTCTTTCACCATTTCCTACGTCACTTATGCTGTTTGTGTGACGCGAGGAGGGAGCAAGTGTGAGTTGACTGAATATGTGACGAGAGGAGGAAAAAGCTGCCATGCTTTTGCCTTGACCGCCTTTCTGGTCGTTGGTGATCTGTCTGGCGACGTCTCCTCTTCTCCGAGTCAGATAGTCCAACTGTCCTTAATACTGGTGTCACCTGTGCAAGCATGGGCCCCAACTCTGCTGTTCAGTGCGTGGCCTCAGCCCAAACTGCTCCCTTCTCTGAAGCACTGTTTCTATATTTGTAGAATAAAGGGGGTGAGCTAGAGAGTTCTAAGAGTCTCTTGTCTCCCTCCCCTTTTTCTAGTCCTTTCCCCTTCATGAGTGGGCTTTGTTATGCATGTAAGTGCCTCATAGCATGATGTCTGAACTGGTCTCCTTCATATGGGACCAGAGTGAGGCATGCCTGAGACTCCCAGGGAAGGTGTTTTCAAAGACGTTTTGGAATACCCAACACACTTTTTGAGCATATTGGATTCAGCTCTGTTTAGCTTATTTTGCCCATAATATATACAGAAAAGGAAAACAAATGGTGATAATACCGAATTGAAAATGGAGATGCCGATCGATCAGTCTCCATCATAGAGTGTACATTTTGAAGGCAGAGCCCAGATAATTTTCTTCTTCTTTTCAGGCATCCAGCTCAGTGCTATGGCCATCTGTGTACTCAGGAGATACTGGGTGAAGTTAAGTGGATTATGTATGTTTCCATTTCTGGTAGTTCCTTGGTTTTTTTAAAAAGACTATTTAGTGTAGAAAAGTTAGATGGTGTTTTGGCTTTGAGCCTCATAACTTTTGTAACTTGACGGAAGTCACCATAAACTCTAGATCATATGTGTTAATTTTCAGATTCAGAACTTCTATTTTACTCCATACAACTAGAAGGAGTAGGGTTTGATTCAACTCACAGGCTCCACAAGCAATTAATGGACAATGCAGAGTACCGATCTGTAAATTGTAAGAAGGAAAGTATTGGTTGGACAGTCAGGTCACAGAATGTCTACCATGTGTATAATCCCCTTTGGAGGGAATCCTTTGCCCACAGTCACCGATGAGAGGGGAGGCTGGTGGGCACGGCATGATCATATCCCCTCTTCCCACCCTGCTCCTTTTATGGACCAAGAATGGGAATTTGACCCAAGGACTGCCGTTCAAGGCTAGCCAAATTTTCCCCCATCCCCCGCTCAGGTTGGCTGATCAGTTTCTCTCTTTTGAAAATTTAGTTTTGAAATATAGGAAAAGTTGGCTGAAACCCAAAGATTATTATGAAGAAAGAGGTAAGAGAAACCCATGATATTCTGCATTCCAGGTAAAGTCAAGAGGGAGTAGTGGATATGGTGAGTCAAGAGAAGTCCAGTGGTAGAGAAAGGACATACAGAGTAAATACAAAGAACCAGCCAGTGGTCCAGAGGGAAGAGAAATGGACATGTAGAGAGCCACTTGGAACTGAGCAGAGGTCCCAAGATTCAAAGCATCCCCCCAAACGTGATGGTACAGCTGTGCTGTATCTGCTATAAATACTATAAAAGCTGCACTTAGCAGAACTCCAGTGTTAAATCTTGCTACACAGCTGATACTTGCAGGAACCAGATAAATGTGGTGTCTCTCTTTTTCTCCTCCTTTTGCTCAATCCTATCTCACATATACTTACAAGGTATATATGAAGTTTAATATGTATATGTGTTTGGGGCCTCTCGGTGACTCAGTTGGTTAAGTGTCTGTCTGACTCTTGGTTTTGGCTCAGGTACACGATAGCAGAATCCGTAAGTTCAAGCCCTGCATGGGGCTCTGCAATGACGGTGCAGAGCCTGCTTGGGATTTTCTCTCTCTCCCTCTCTCTCTGCCCCTCTCCCACTTTCTCTCTGTCTCTCAAAATAAATAAACTTAAAAAATATGTTTTAATATTATAAATTCAATAATTTATAAGGCATACACATCACACATAATATTTAATTTATGCTGGGATCCAATTATGTGATTAAATTATATAACCTCTCTACTTTGTTACAATATGTCCTTTTGGAATGTTAGTCTCCATATAATGTTTAACATATAAAGAACTGTGTTCATCACTCTCTGTTTCTCTAGGACAAGAGAGAGGGGATGGGCCAAAGCTGGAAGGACAGTCCACTGTTCAGACAGAAGGAAATACACACCGAATGGAAAATGAAGACACAGAGATCAACATCCAAATCCTAAAAGCAGTAACAGTGCAGTGCTCAGTAAACGGCTTGGTAAAAAAATTCATTTTATCTCCTGGATCAACATCAAATCCACCAGATGGGGCTCTAATATTCTTTTAGTTCAATGACAGAAAATTCCAAGCATTTACTATTATCTTTAGAGACAGAAAATGTATTTCCCATATTAAAAGAATTTGCTTGAGATAGGGCTGTGCCTTAATAAGCATTATCATTGTTTAGTATCTTTTAATGCTATAAGGTGATTTATATAGAGAGTGGCCACTTTGCTGAGAATCCAGGCATCCAAATAGTTGAATTAAATCAATTCAAGTAATTCTGAGTTAAATCCTTTTGCAAAGGTTCTTTTAAGGAAATAAGGACATATTTCACACACAAATAGATGCATATTGCTACAGGACTGTTCTGTCTTTGGAGTCACTGACATAATTTAAAATGTGAATTGTTTAAAATTATATTAAATCATTGTGAAATTTGTCACAGCTGCAATATACTCAGCCCAATCCAGCTATTTTGACAGGTTGTGCTTTAAGAGTTAGAAATTGAGATTTTTTTTTTTTTTCAGGGCAGGGATGTGGGTTCTCCAAAGAAAACATTTTGCTTCTATTTTTCTGAGGTTTAGATTTGGAAATCTGAGTCTCTTCTTGGACTCCTTTCTCCGTGACTCATAACTTTTGTTCAGTCTGGAAAGAATGCCAACTCGGGAACTACATCTGAATTTTGATTGAGAGAGTGGGTGGGTCAAAATCACAGACTTGAGACTGAGCTGGGTCGGACCCATAATGTCATCCAGTGGAAAAGTCCTGAGTTAGAACCAGGAGCCAGGCTTTAATGATGTCTCAGGTCAGCCTGTCATGAAGGACCACCACCACCGGTAATGAAAGTGATTTCTAACACTCACCCAAAGTGTCTATGTGTTGACCATTTTGTCCTCCTTCCATTGGCCTCCCGGGCCTGGCTGAGGCTCCCTTTGGGAAAGACAGTTCTCCAGAGAAGGTGGTAGCTGAGTTCCCAGCAGCCGACATGCACAGGAGCTGGGGGATGGGTGCACATCTGTCCTTCTTGTCGCTCGGGTCACCAGCTGCACAGCCCCGTGTAGACTCACTTGGCAACGATACCTCCTGGAGCTGAGCAACGCCACAGCCCTATTTGTACTAATCTTCCTAAAAGGGAAAGTTTTGTAGATTGTAAAGATTAGTGAACTTTTATTTCCAGGAAAACTGGAAGTACATAAACAGTCTAAATTGGCCCCAGTGGAGTTAGTCACCTTCCTGCCCCTCCCCCCCCGCCCCAACCACATTTGTAGCTAAAACATGAAAAGTATCAAATAGACATGCTTGCTTAAGCCATTAGATGTATTTGGTGCTGTGGCCAGCAATTTCTGAGGAGGCTACAGGGGGTTAGAACCCACAGCCCCACCCTGCATCCCCATCTTTGGAGTGGGGCTGGCTCAATCTACTGCTGGTTAGAGGCCAGCCAGGAAAGCAAAAAGCAAGTTCTGGAAGGCATGATGAAAACTAGTGTCAAGTGTCTCTTAAGAGGCTGGAGGCTCTGGGAGAAATACCTTTCAGGGATTCTCTCTTGTGTGTCCACCATCAGAGCTGGCAGGCATCATCATCAAACCCAGTTTTGTACAAGCGAAGACGTGACTTGCCCCAGGCCACGCTGCATCGGCAGTAGAGAGGCATTCAGCACTCTTGGGCTTGATTTGGGAAATAAGAGGGCGCTCACGAGCAATGAAGAGTGGAGGAACAGACAGCACTCGGAGATCTTCCAAGAAGGCAGACAACCTCAGGGAACTCATCAGGGAAGCACATTTATTGAGTACTTATTATGTACCAGCCTCTGACACACATAGAGTGCAGCTCCTGGGTAGTGAGGAAGGACATAGGTTTTGGGATCAGATGACCAGAATTCACATCCGGAGTCAGCCATTTCCCAGGCGAACAGCTCCTCTTGAAACCTACACACTTCAGTTTTTAACCTTCACAGTGGAAATACTGGTCCCTGTGTCACAGAGCATTTCAAAAGATCAACTGACATCACTTGCATAAAGTGCTTATTTTACAGGTAGGAGGGAACTACTTCTCAAAGGCACCAAGTGGGTGCAGGTGTAAAGGGAATACTGGTACAGGTCTCTCTGACTTCTGGCCCCTCTGATTGAATACCCCGCGGGGATGAAGCAGAGACTAGGTTGAAGGGGCGGGCTCATGTCTTGCAATAGCTCCACCCCTCTGGTATCATCAGCAAGGGCTCTTCTCTGGCTGTTGACTCTGCCTTTTGAACGTGCCAAACTCTCTCCAGCCTTAGAGTGTTGGCCTTGGTTTGAATGCAGTTTGGGATTCCATTGCCCTGGCCACTGCTGGACTCACTCCCTCACCCTCTTTACGTTCTTGCTGAGATTTTTACCTTCTTGTGAGGCCTCTCCCGCACAGCCTGACCACCAGTGTAATTACCAATATGCTTTTTCTTCTTTCCAAATGCTCCAAGAGGGCAAGGATCTGTGTCTGTTTTCTCCCCCCACCGCTGATGCATGCCCAGTGCCTAGAATGGTGCCTGAGACTTAGTAACCAGTTAATAGACGTCTGATGAATGAATGTTAAATGAATGAGCAGATGCAGAGGGAGGGCCAAAGGAAGGCAAGAGAAGGATAAGGCCTCAAACAGGAGTTTTGAGTACTGAATTTTGAGCCTAAAGGTAGTAGGGTGGTATAAAGCTCAGTTACTTACCCTATAGCTCAAGGTCAGATTGACCAGGGGCAAGCTTGAATTTCTGTAGAGTTGTGTAATATTGAACTAGGACTTCTTGCCCCCGTGTGGGTCAGGGCTAGTTGCAGGTTTCAGACATCAGCCTGCATCTTTTCATTCAGCCCATAAGTCAACAATAAAGTAAGTGACGTATTCCCAGTAAACAGAACACGCAATATTTTGTTTAATGTGTAGTTGGCTGCAATTGCATACGCAGGCCAAAAATAGCAAACAGAGACAGGCTGGGTCTCGTGAGAAGCGTTTGTTTTAATTCTCGCTTACGAATGCTGTTTAATTTGATGGGAGCGAACAATGTACATTTCACGAATTAATACATAACCGGAAACCATCATTGATGGCCACCATGTCTGCAGCTGTTTTGATGGGCCTTATCGATTGGGTTCTGGGCTGCAGCCGGGCGGATACATCTTAGTTGCCACGTCTTCCCTGAGCCTCAGTTTTTTTGCCTGTAAAGTGGGTTTAATAATTAGCTCAAGGGGTTATTCAGAGATCAAAGTACTGTTGGTGCCAGTTTTTAAGTTTTCTTTACAAGTTGTAGTAGGGGCGCCTGGGTGGCTCAGTCGGTTAAGCATCCAACTCTTGATTTCAGCTCAGGTCATGATCCTATGGTTCGTGGGTTCAAGCCCCGTATCAGGCTGTATGCTGACAGTGAGGAGCCTGCTTGGGATTCTCTCTCTCTTCTTCTTTCTCTGTTCCTCCCCCGCTTGTACTCTCTCTCTCCCTCTCTCTCTCTATCAAAATATATAAATAAACTTAAAAAAAATAAACATAAAAGCATGTAACATAAAATTTGCCATTTTAACCATTTTTAAATGTACAGCTCAGTAGTGTTAAATATATTCACACTGTTGTGGAACATCTTCGGAACTTTCTCATCTTGCAAAACTGAAACTCGGTCCCCAATAAATAACAGCTCCCCATTTCTCCTTTCCTCAGCCCCTGGCAACCACCATCTGCTTTTAGTCTCTATAAATTTGATTACTTTAGATATCTAATATTAGTGGAATCACACAGTGTTTGTCTTTTCAAGACAGGTTTAGTTCACTGAACATACTGTCGTCAAGCTTCATCCGTGTTGTAGCACGTCGTGGGATTTCCCTCCTTTTTAAGGCTGGGTAATAACCCATTGTATGTATACACTGGTTTTATTTATCTGCTCCTCTGTTGATAGACATTTGGGTTGCTTCCACCTTTTGGTGGTTGTGCCCAGAGCTGCTATGAATGTGGCATACAAATGTCTCCTTGAGACCCTGCTCTCATACTCCTTTGGGGCCATCCCCAGCAGCGGCATTGCTGGGTCATAAGGTAGGTCTATCGTCAGTTTTGTTGACGAACTACCTGCTGGTTTCCATAGTGCTTGTATTATTGTGTATTCCCACCAACAGTGCACAAGGTTTTAATTTCTTCACATCCTCACCAGCGCTTACTTTCTCTCTTTAAGATAATAGTTTTTGTTTGTGCCAGTTTTAGAAATCATGCTAAATTATTAGCGTGAGATAATTCTAAAAGGAGTGCAGATGTTTGCACAAACTTATTTTATAAAAATATAAACGTAGGGGAGCCTGGGTGGCTCAGTCGGTTAAGCATCTGACTCGTGGTTTGGGCTCAGGTCATGCATGATCTCATGGTTTGTGAGTTCAAGTCCCTCATTGGGCTCTGTGCTGACAGTGTGGAGCCTGCTTGGAATTCTCTCTCTCTCCTCTCTCTCTGCCCCTCCCCTGCTTCCTCTCTCTCTTTAAAAATAAATGAATAAACTTAAAAAATATATAAATGTAAAGCACGTATTTATATCAACATAAATACATAGATAAAAAACAGGATGAGTGTTAAGGCAAATTGGGTTGGGGGCCATAACACGCGTGTTTGTAACATCATCCACTAATATATATGGAGTGCTTGTGATATATGGGGTAAAGCATTATGGGATGCTATAATCATAACAAATGAAAAATTATAACAAATTCCATGTTTATGTAAAAAAAAAATTACACCAATTCAAAAGCATATCGAGCAAAGAGCAAGTCTTCAGTATGCTCTATACTTACTCCCCACTCTTGTTACCCTTTCAAAACTCTACTTCGCCATAGTAGCCATTGAACAAAACTTTGCTCTACCCTTTTAGATAGCTGCTATGCATATATCTATATCCATGTTCCTTCCCGACCCCCCCTTTTGGTTAGATGTTACTATACATAGTTTTCATTAAGAGTTCAATTGATTTATTTAAAATATTTCCCTTCAGCTTTATTGGTATATAATTGACATATAACACTGTGTAAGTTTAAGTTGTATAATGTGATGACTTGGTGTGCGTACGTATTGTGAACTGCTTGCTACATAAGGTGAGTTGACACATGTATTACCTCCCATGGTTACCGTTGTGTGTGTATGTATGGGTGTGTGTTTGTGTGTGTGTGTGTGTGTGTGTGTGTGTGGTAAGAACATTTAAGATCAAATGTCTTAGCAAATTGCAAGTACACACTATTGCATTGTTAATGATGGGTCACCGTGCTGCACGTCACATCCCCAGAACTTATTTATCTTACAACTGGAAGTCTGTGCCCCACGACCAGCATCTCCCCATTTTCCTCATCCCCCCCACCCCCACCCTGGCTATCACCGTTCTACTCTTTAGGTTTGGCTTTGGGAGATCCCACATATAAGTGAGATCATACAATATTTGTCTTTCTTTGTCTGACTTAATCATTAAATTTAAAATGTGAGTATTTTATCCACTTGAAATGATTTCTTGGTGGCCGCAGTGGTTGTCTCTGTTATATCCAACGTAAAAGTATTATTGCAGATGGGACTATTCACGTTAGCATTTGACTTTATACGGTTGCTGAAATCTTGTGAAAGGGTCACACCTTCCTGTGAGAAGTCATGACATGCCTTGACAATCGAGAGCAGTCAGACAGAATGGTCCTCCAAGAGTCATTTCCAGCATCTTTTTTTTTTTTTAAAGTTTCTTTATTTATCTTGAGGTGGGGGGGTAGAAAGAGAGGGACAGAGAATTCTAAGCAGGCTGTGTGCAGTCAGCACAGAGCCCAACGCAGGGTCACACGAACTGTGAGATCATGACCTGAGCTGACAACAAGAGTCTGATGCTCCACCAACTGAGCCACCTAGGCCATCCAACACCTTTTGTTTTTTATCATGGGGAGTGGTTAGGATAGGTTGTTTCCTGCCAGATGTGCAGTTCTTGTTTTAGTGAGTACTGTGGTTAAGAGTTTAAGTTTAGGGGTAGAGTTAGGGTTCAGGTGTTGGTTCTCTTTAATGTGTTTGGATCACATTTTCATTCACTCACTCATTCATTCATTCATTCATTCATAAGTGCCTGCTATGTACAGGGCACTGTTTGTTGCTCTGAAGATACCGTAAAGAGGAGCATAGAAGTAAAATCTCTTTACCCGTAGGCCTTACATGCTAGTATGGGGAGACAAACTATAAACATAATACAAATTCATTTTTAAACCGTAAAACAGTATTTGAATGCCACTTTTCATGTTTGACTCTGGCTTTGATGGAGGCTTCTGTCTTCCTGGCACAGCATAAAAGCAATATCTCCCGCACACGCTTCATTCACCTCTTGGGTTAGCAATGCTTCATCGCACTGTGTCGAAACCGGCCTCTGCTTTACTTGACTATGGCAAAAATAATCATGTCACTATTTAGTTTGCTGATATGACTAGAAAACTGATTATAAAATATCAGATTCATGATCGAGCGTGTACCTTTGTAATTCTATGAATTCTCTGGCATTTCAGCTGTTTTTTGAAAAATGGGTAGCAAGGTAATTCCAAATAAAAATGCATTTTTATGGCAAAAGTTGATTGAGTCTCCCTGATTAGTCATTGAGGTTGCTTCCATTTAAATCAAACCTATTGCAAAATGCACGAAAATTCTTTGAAGAAATGTAAAATGCAATACACAAATACAAAGTGTTGTCAAGGGTTTTAATAAAGAATTTGACTCTATTTTCTGATGTATGACTGCCGGCAGCCCTTAAGCCTCACCCTCTCTCTTCCTCTTGTGCCTTATATTTAGGCAAGCTGATAAGAAAGCCTGGGTGCTACTTCCTTTGGCACTGGAAGAAGGTTCAAACTGGGCCAGCACAACCCTACTCCCAACCACAATAAAAACTCAATCTCCTTTCCCTGCTCTCAGACCACTTTTCAGACCAGCTTGGGAATCCTATTTTGCTCTCCCCAGAAAGCCTTATGATGTGAGTAATAAACGTTTTTATACTCTCTTGGGCATGTGTGCAGGTGTGTGTGTGTGTGTGTGTGTGTGATCATTAACCTTGATGGCTCAATCAAATCTTGAGTCAGAGTCCCTCTGATTCTAAAGAGCGGCCACAAGAAGAATGGTTTTCCAGAAAACATCAGGGGAAACACCCTTCCCCTTGTTTATACCTTTTGACCATCAGTAAATATTTTGCTCAGTTGGTTTATTTAAAACAACCCTGGTGGAACAATAGTTATTAGCAACATCCAGTTGTCTGTCAGAGCTTGTCTGGTCAGCCCCAACCAGTTCTGGAACCAGCCCTGAACCTCCAGAGATCAGGAATCAGGAGTGTCTTGGTACCGTTGTGTTTGGCTGAGCCATGGACACACATGTATCTGAGTCCCAGCCTTCTCTTTAGTCCTACTGAGATGATCCAATCTATACTCTGTCTCAGTCTCTCTCCTGAGCCAGGAGTCTTGACCTAAACCTTACTTGTTTGAGGAAGAGAACCTTAACATTTTCCCCAGCTGTGCACTGCTCTGTTGTTCTCAGCACTGACCAGATAGACTGTTGATGGACTGATTGCCTAAGACCTGACCAGCTGTTGAGGTGCCACCATTCAGATAAAACGTCCCCAGATACTGATCTCTGCCCCAAGCAAGCAGATTTTTCATGCTCCTTTGGACACAGTGGGCTGGCCTTTTTAGTTCTCTTAGGCAGGGATTGGCCCTACAGCATTGGCAATTTCCCCAGCCCCATCGTTCTCAGGCTTGGTTTTTATATTCATCCTTCTCTTACATCCCCGACGCCTCACCCCTTTGAATGCATCCATAAACAAAGATACATTCATTCTAGATGTGTTACTTTTGTCTTAGTATGCCTTATGGCCAAGACTGCCAAGTATTTTACATATGAATTAAAGTTTTGTGTTTTCCTTGACTAATTTCTTTTTTTTTTTAAGTTTATTTATTTATTTGGAAAGAGACAGAGACAGTGCGAACGGGAGAGGGGCAGAGAGAGAGGAGACAGAGAATTCCAAGCAGACTCCATGCTGCTAGCACAGAGCCCGATGTGGGGCTTGAACTCACGAAATGGTGAGATCATGACCTGAACAGAAACCAAGAGTCTGATGCTGAACTGACTGAGTTACCCAGGTGCCTCTCCTTGACCAATTTCTTATGTCATGATTCTACATTATGTTTATTTACATAATTGGTCAGAGAATTACCAACATTTCTTTTCTAGTCATATTTGCCTCCATACGTTGCTATTTATAACTATCCTGTGAGAACTTCTAGACCTTCTTTTTTTCAAGTTTTTTTAAATGTTTGTTTATTTTTGAGAGACAGAGAGACAAGAGTGTGAGTGGGGGAGGGGCAGAGAGAAAGAGAGAGAGAGAGAGACACACACACAGAATCTGAAGCAGGCTTCAGGGTCCAAGCTGTCAGCACAGAGCCCGACACAGGGCTCGAACTCACGAACCGTGAGATCATGACCTGAGTCCAAGTCGGACGCTTAACCAACTGAGCCACCCAGGTGCCCCTAGACTTTCTTGTTTAGTGCATACAGGTGAGACTGACCTCAGGAGGGCCATAGTATATCAGAACTTCTCAAAGTCCCAAATATTCCCCAAATGCCATAAAGGATGCCTTTAGGGCTTCATCTCTTGTGTTAGATATATATTGCTGTGTAACACAATATTACCTCATAACTTTGTGGCTTCGAGAGATAAACCCTCATTATCTTGTACAGTTTCTGTTGGCCAGGTACTCAGGGCAGGCTAGCTGAGTGTTTCAGGTTGACGGTCACTCATGAGGATGCAGTCAGGACATTGACCAGGGCTGTGGTCACCTTAGGTACTGGACTATGGGTTGAGGATCCTCTTCTAGGACGGCTCACCCACATGGCTATTGGCAGGAGGACTCAGTTCCTTGCCACGTGAACCTCTCTCCACAGGCTTCCTGAGTGTCCTCAAGACATTGCAAAAGTGGCTGGCTTTTCCCACCCACAGGGGGTGATCCAAAAGCAAGCAAGATGGCAGCGGCCCTCTGTTACAACCTAGCCTCAGAAGTCACTCTCCGCCATTTTCGCGATATCCTGTTGCTTCCACAGGTCAGCCCTGGTTGGTGTGTGAGGGGAGGACACAAAGGCATGCACGTCAGGAAGTGGGGATCCACGGGGACATCCCGGGAGAGGGCTACACACCACTTTTGCTCCCGATTGGATCAATTTAGATACCAAACTCTAGACCATCCAGCTCTTCTTTTTTCTCCACTTGTCCCATGAACTGGCTGCTGAGTGGTTTGAAGATTAGCTGCTCTTGATTTGCCAGTCAGCTGCAGTGAGTGTGTGTGAGGGGGTGTCTTGTGGTATAAACCTACCTGTTGTAGGTGATGGATGGAATACCACAGGGCTCCTTTCTAAAGAGAGGGTAGAGATGAGGCCACCCGTGAAGGACATCTTCCAGATTCACTTGATTTCAACAAAAACTCCGAGAAGGGAGAAAATAAGACAAAGGGGATGGGAAAGAGGAGCAAACTAGGTTTCTCAGTACCCCAGCCTACCCCCAGACACCTTTACTTGTCCACTAGGTGGCTGTCAGGATTGCAGCTCTGGGATACGGCCAGCAGAGGGCAGGCTTCTGTGAGCCGGAGACTGCCAGCTAACGTCTTCAGATTAAAGGACCAGCAGAATCATAATATTTCTTAGTTAGAAGTAACCTGAAAAAAAAAATCATTTATTAAGACCTCCTTATTTCGCAGATAATAAAACGGAGACCCACGGAAGAGAAAGCAGCTTCCGACAAGGACTGTCAGCCTTCAAGTGGCATAGTTGGGATCTGAACTGGTTCCTTGACCATTTTTCCTTTGATTATTCTAAAATTCTTCCCTTTTAGTTAGAATCGCTTGAAAAATGGCCCTTCGCATTTTCGGCAAATGTAAAGGATCAGGCATATTTCATTATTTCTCAAATTTGAGCAAAAAGGATAATAAAATTTTTGAGATTTTAATTTTTGACTTAAATCATTTTTATATTGTTTTACTGATACTCATACCAACATAAAACTAGGATTAAAAGCCCTTATATTTATAGCTCTTGTAAAATGATTCATTAAAATCAAATTATATAGTTAATACAAATAAAAATTTAAAAACTAAGTTGGCAACATTAACTGGGTGTGGGATACCTTGTCATTTCTTGAGTTTGGCTAGAATAGAATTGTTATTTACTACCTGAATGTGGTAACAAGGTTGCTCTGCCTATCCCCCCATGGGCTGTGTGGTTAATCAATTTCCCCACCCCCTCTTTTTTCCTATTTAAAGTGGGACAAACCTTCATTTGCGTAGTGGGCCATTTTAGCCTTAGTGTCTTCTCGTTTAGTGAAAATGCTTCCTTTATGGATTAATATCACTTCTTTTCTCATTAGCTTGGATGGGTCTACTTTTCTCCAACATAACCAATCATGACTGCAAACATGGGCAATGAAATCTGGGAAGATAATTGGTTATAGGTTATAAGGTGATTACCCAGAAGTTATATTTATATTAATAAGAGCATCGAAATGAAAAATACTCCAAAAAAATAAAAAATCAGAGAACTTGCCACTCCCTGAAAATGTGAATACAAACCCTTGAGTGTCCTCATGCTGGAATTAGAGGAGACATTGCATAATGTAATTTGTTTTTAGTCCTGATGGTATGTTCTAGACACGGGTTTGTCTGGAGTTATCAAGAGTTATCTTGAGTTATCAAGAGTTATCTTGATTTCAAAGGAAGTGAGAAGAACCATGAACATTTGTTCAGTTGTCGATGACAATGTTTCAGTTGCAGAACTAGTTAATGTACGCACAGAAAAGAACACAGGCATCATTTGCCTTTTCTTGCAACACGCAGATGAAAGGTGGGCCCTGAGAGAAGTGCCCGAGTGGGGGCAGAAGGCTGGGTCTCCGGGACAGTTCAATGGTGGGCTCTGTTCTGTTCCTGGGCACTTGCTTTGACCTTGTGGGGTACCTGAATACCCATAAGGTGCGACTACAACCTGATGCTGTGAGTGACCTGTGCTCCAGACATGAGGAGCTGCAGCTGACAAATGAAAGCCATGCCTTTGGGAATAATCGAAACATAAGAGGGTCCTGCCAGAACAGTCTCGCAAAACTTACTTGGCTTAGGCATATTTCTGGTTTAAAAACATCAGTGCTGCTCTATTTTCTGAGATTGGGGAGCAGCACTCCACAACCAGGGCCACATGTCAAGAGTGGAGTCCGTGACTAACCCTGTCAACATTGCCCCTTCTGTTTGCCACTTCTACGAACCAGTGGGAGGAAGCAGGAACACATTGTTCCCATTCCACTGCAGTTTACGGAGAGAGAAAAGAGGCAAATGAGGGGTTTAGACTGAATTAATTAAGCCCAACACATTTCAGTGGAAAATTTAAAGGTGTGAATGTTTGAGAAGTTTAGATGAACATTTTCTATTCACACCCCCATCTCCACCTGTTGAAATATGTCTCCTCCTTTTAGGCTTCTCTCTAGAGCTACTTTTCCCTGGAGACTTTCTGGATTCCCATAAGATGGGGTTCAGCCACCCCCAAGGCTCATGCCCATTTTGTTGGGGGGGGGGCTGCTTAAAACATTGCTTTGTCCAAGGTTATACATTTCCTTCAAGACAAGTTATCCTCAGAGGGCTTTGTAGATGGTATGAACTTGATAAGAGCTGGTTAGTGAGTAGAACGTTCTGAATAACAACCAAACTTTTCCAGTGTAATGGCTTTGCCAGGGCTACTTTAGTTTTCTTAGTCAGGTTCAAGACCAAAATATCCCACATGGTGGTGGGCTCATAGAAAAAGCAAAAGAGAGAATGGAGAGCTTCAACCTTAGCCTCATCATCAAGATGCAGTCAGACAGCTGCTTCCAAGAACAATCAAAATCCTGCTAGGGAAGCTGAAAGCTTACTTTAATTTCGGGAGGAAAGTGTGCCTTGTTAAGAACACACGGAATCATTGATGGTGGGCGTGGAAGTGCTGATTTTCCCCTCTTCATCACTAACATGTTGAACTGAGAAGGAATCCCTCCTGCCTGACCAGGTTCATTCTTGGCTTTGCTTGCTTTTTGTATGGGATCCTTCTTGGTGATAGCTTCTCCCCTGGGAACAGTGGTTGGCAGTGAGGCTCACAGTAGAAAAATCTCTGAGAGGGAAGGCATGTGACAGGAGAGTAAGAATCCTGGCATGTAATCACTTAGGGACTAACAAGAAATGAAATAGTTGCTTGGTCCAAGTTACAGAGATATAAATGATTGTTACCCTCTGATTCCCCTACTCTTTCTGCCTCCTCCTCATTGCTGACCTTACAGGACTGTGAATGGACTTAATCAAGGCTCTTGATTGTAGGAGAAGTCTGTGATTAAGATTTAATAGTAAATCATGGCTAAGGAACTCCTTGCCATCAGACGCTGGGCCTGCCAAGGTTTGCGTTAGATGTATGGTGCTGGCTTTGTACATGTGATGAAGGATGGGTAAGTGATTTTCTTAGGGAGGAAGGAGAAGAAGGAAGTGGCCAAATATAGACTCACCAATATTTAATTTTAACAATGTTCGGAACCTTTAGAGCTCACAGGGTTTAACCTCCCATCTGATTATCTGACTGATTCATTCGTTCATTCAACTAATATTTACAAGTGTTTACCATGTGCAGTGGATACAATAGTGAACAAATCAGATAAAACAAAACAAAATAAAAATAACCCTGCCTACACAGAGTTTACATCTAGTAAAGGAGGACCAATAATAAGCATATGCACAATTAAGTTATGCACTATAGTAGAAAGTGATATGTGCTGTGGAAAAAAAAATGAAATAGGGAGGGAGCTAGGGATAGTGGGGTGAATGTGAGCAGTGTTGTTTTAAATAGAGTGGTCCTCCTTGACAAGGGGTTACATCACATTTGTTGAACACTTATATCAAGGAACTCACTACTTCCTAAAGGAGTCTCTTTCATTTTTAGAGTGACTTCCTTTTTCATGTATTGAGTTGAGTGTCTTTTTTAATATATTGAGTTTAATCTGCATTTCTGAAAATTGAAAAAAAAAATGAAAGAAGTAAAAAAGAATCCATAAAAATGTAGCTAAAGAGAAAAAAAGAAACAGAGTCAATAGGACACACGGAGCAAATGGTGAGATAACAGATTTAAGTATAACTGTATAAATAATCACATTAAATATAAATGGTCTAAACACTCAGTTAAAAAGCAGATATTTTTAGATTAGATTTAAAAAAGACCCAATTTTACACTGCTCACAAGAAACACACTTTAAACCCATTTTAAATATAAAAACACAAACACGTTTAAACTAAGTGTGGAAAAAGATAGAGCATGTTAACATTAATCTGAAGGAAGAAGTGGCTACAATATCTGACAAAGCAGATTTTGAGCAAAAAAAGATAACAGAGACAGAGAGCTGTCATTTCATAATGGAAAGGGGTCAAAAGAAACTATAGAATAATATTCCTTATGGATGCAAAAAAAATCAGGACAAAGTTTTAGCAAATAAAATCCATCAATACACAAAAGGAGATTTATCTAGGTGGAGTTGATCCAATGAATGCAAGCTTGGTTTAACATATGAAAGTCAATGTCATTTACCATATTAACAAAATAATAAAAGACAAACCATCTTATCATCTCAGTAGGTGCAGAAGAAGCACTTAATGAAATTTAACATTCATTCCTGATATGAACTCCCAGAAAACTAAGATTAGAAAGGAACTTTCTTAACATGAGAGAACGCATCTGTGAAAAATCTATAGCTAACATTCTTAACAGTGAAAGACTCAATGTTTTCTCCCTAAGATCAGGAATAATGCAAGGAGGTCTGCTTTCATCACTTGTATTCAACATTACGCTGGAAGTCTAGGCAGTGTAGCTGGTAAGGAAAAAGAAATAAATGGAATCCAGATTGTGAGGGAAGAAGTAAAAATGTATTTGCCTATGATATAATCATTTGTGAAGGAAATTTGATGAAATGCACAAAAGAGCTACTAGGTTAATTAGTGTGTTTAGGAAAATTTCATAGTACAAGGTCAATATATGAAAATTAATTGCATTTCTATAAACTAGGAATGAGTAATCCAAAAATGAAGTATAATATGAATAAGCACAGAAAACATAAAATACTTAGGGATAAATCTGCCAAAAGATACGCAATGCATGTATACTGAAAGCTATAAGACACAGTTGGGAGAAATGAAAGAATACCTGAATAAATGTGTTTATGGGTCAGAAGATAAAATATTGTTAACATGTCAGTTCCCCCCAAATTGATCTAGGGACTCAGCACAGTTTCAAAGAAATTCCAGCAGGAATTTTTGTACAAATACAAAACCTAATTTTACAATTCTTATGGAACTGCAAGGAACCTAAAATAGGCAAGGGGACTTTGACAAAGAACAAAAAGTACTAGCTGATTCAAAAATTATTACAATATTTTTAGTAATAAAGATAATATAGTGTTACAGTAAAGAGAGACGTATCAAAGAAATAGAATAGAAAATCCAGAAATAGATCTATCTATCTATCTATCTATCGACTTTTAGTTTGCAATAAAAGAGCAAACCTGTATCAGAGGAGAAAGGATAACTTGGTAAGAACACTTAACAGGAGATCCACCCTCTCAACCAATTTTTAAGTATATGGCACTGGTATCGTTAACTGTAGGCACTCTGGCACTATGTTTGCACAACAGTTCTCTAGAACTTACTCATCTTGCATACACAAAACTATACCTATTGAAGAAGCCTGCATGCCCCCCCCTCCCCCCCGGCCCCTGACAACCACTATTCTATTCTCTGCTTCTATGAGTTTGACTATTTCAGATTTCATGTAAATGGAATCCTACAGTATTTGTCCTGAGACTGGCTTATTTCACTTGTTGTAATGTCTTTCATGTTCATTAGGATTACTTTTTTACAAGAAAAGTAACTTGTGTGAGTGGCTAATTCATAGCCATTGGCCCGGGAAAGTGCTTGATGGCAACTTTTATTTTACATTACTTAGCAAACCAGAGAGCTGAGGGAAGAATCTCCTGGGGGCTGTTGGTCTCGGTGGCCTCACTCACATGTCTGGTGGTTGGCTGTGGTAATGCAGGCCACTGGGTCGTGTTTGTCCAGCATCTATCTACCAATCTCAGGCTTCTGCACTTGGGAGCTATGTCTAAAAGCCGTAAGAGAAGAGAAGCCCAAATGAGCAGGCACTTTTCAGGTTCTCCATGTGTTATGTTGGCCAAATCACGGCCAAAGCCAGATTCCAGAGTTAGAAACATGCAGATTCCACTTCTCTGTGAGAAGAGATGGCGAAGTTTTGTGACCGATCTTTGAAATGTAACCAGAGGTGGTTTAAAAGAACGAATTGCTGAGGAGTGAAGCCTGGACCAGTGCAAGTTTGGAGTTCTCATGACCAAAGATAACACTGGGGAAGAGGCTGGGATTGCAACATTGAGTACTTATGACCAAGGTAGTTCAAATGAAGCTATTTAGGGAAAGATGGGTACCACCCCTCCGAGATCTTTCCGGTCTCCCTGTTTTCTTGGGATTCTGTGAACATTTAGTGTACGGATATCTGCCACTTGCAGAATCACCACAACTAGTCCTGCATCTGCCATCTTGGGGCACTTTGTCCATCCTTCTAAGCCAGGCCACTCTGATTTTGCTGCTCTCTGAAGCCACAGCTCTTTTCATTGGTGGGTGCTTGGCAGCTTTGACTGTAGGTCTCAAAATGAGATACTGTTAATAACACAGGCAAAGGAGTCCACATTCAGAACATGCCTACCTTCTTGCCTGGGAGAAGGACAATTCCTTCCCATCTTGCCAGGCTCTTATAGGACCAAGAAAAAAAAAATCACAGATTAATATCTCAATAAATTATCCTGCCACATGTGTTTACCCATTAAATGTTGGAACTGTTTATCTTTCTTTTAAATTACTCCTGAACTCCATAGAGCAGAGTATTTTGTCTTATAGAATTTATCATCGTGAAATTACTTGTCGCTGCTCCTCCAGAAATGTCAGGTTTCTGAATTAGTAAAATGGAGCACCACAATAGAGCAACTTTTCTTTATGAGTTATGTAGAGCTCTGTCATTTGGATTAAGAAGAAATACCCATTAGCATGCACAGGGGCTTAGATAGACATCTAAAACATTAACAAAAAATTCTTTTATCATCTGGAACCTTCAGTTGGCGTTTTGAAAAAAAAGATTACAAAGGAATATTCAGTCTCTAACCTTCTTTTTTTTTCTCTATAAATTAACAGACAACATACCCAGCGATGCTACCATATATGCCCTTCAGAATCCAGGGTAAGCCCCAAGTCCTCTCCCCTTGGACTCTAGACATCAAGAGTGTGCATAGCGAACATGCCCACCATGAACCATTGTGTAGACTCCCTGGAGCCTGTAGGGCTTATCTACCCGGAGAGATCGACACTCTTTTCTAATTCTCCAGTAATGAGAAGTGGAAATTGGGGCTGAAAAGTGCGTGTTTGAGTGTGTATGAATTTATATTTGTGTGTTTGAATAGAACTGGGGTATTTTTAGGTTCCCGTCAATGCCCATCTCTCTTCCCCTCCAGAGGGTGAACTTCGTGGGAGTTGGAACAGTGTGTCATTGGGCACAGTGCCTGCAGGGTGCTCAGTGAATGAACTGCCATTCAGAACACTACACTGGGCCCTGTGTGGGATTTGGGGGAGGTGCAGTGTGAATAGAGCAGCTGTCACCTAACAGGCCAATGACAATCTATTGATTGATGTCAAAATCATAGCTGGCCATGCACATCACCCTCATTTCCAATGTGCGCCTTCAGCCTTCTGATCAAAGACCAACCTCCTCCTTTCTTCCTCCCTCTCTCCCATCCTTTCCCATACCCCACTCTGTCCCTTCCTCCCTCTTCCCCCATTTCTTCCTCCCTCCCTCCATTTGTCTTCCCTCCGCCGCCCCCCTCCCTGCCCCTGCAAAGGACAACATCAAAGCAGATTCTCTTGAAGAAACTATTGGAGCTTCTTCTATTGGGGTTTTTGATCCAGTGGGGGTTATTTGAGCCTGTTAGCTTCCATCAGTATCCAAGAACATTAGGAAGACAGAATATGCCATTGCATTTCTGAAGGCGGACCCAAGGTATTGTGTCTTCGGGCTTGTGTTAGTGAACAAAACAAAATAAAAATATTAATATGTACAGATGCATAGTCTAACCTGAATCATGGACTCATTGTTTTGGGGTTTGGGCAGAATATTTAGAATTTTCTTTATGGGCTGTTGTAAAATAGCAATTTGTGTATTTTGGGCCTTAGTGTATATGTGTGTACATGAGAGAGGAGTATGAAAAACTTGTCTACTGATTTTTAAAACACTTCTTCCCTTCTTGTGAGTATGTCCAATTTCCTAAGGAATATTCCCTTCCTCACCCTTTTCTTTCCCTTTATTGCCTTTATTTCTTTTTCTTTCTTCTCATTTCTTACCTGCTCTTTCCCTAACTCCCAACTTTTTCTTTTATTGCCATTCCTTATAAAGGCCAGAATGTGGAACATACTGGGGGTACGATCAGAGGTGCAAATGGCGCCCGGGGTGGGTGGTAGTCGTGGGGGTGGTGGGGGTGAGCCCCACCTATGCATTTTCCCATCAGAATGTGGAACATACTGGGGGTACGATCAGAGGTGCCCGGGGTGGGTGGTAGTCGTGTGGGTGGTGGGGGTGAGCCCCACCTATGCATTTTCCCACCTTAAGAAGAGTGCACGGAGTAGCTTGCCGAAGGCCCCACGGCTAAGAAGTGGCAGAGAAAAGGTTGGAACCTCAAACCTGCTAAGCATGATCTCCGGAGACAGCTGAGGTTAAGTCACTGAAAGGGTCAGCTCAGCTAGTCCTTATGTAAGTCAGGAGCAGGTTTCCAAACGGACTGATGCTTCTGTCAGTGCTTTCCCCTCCTAGGAACACTGAGAGCCGCACTAGCACTCCTGGCACGAGTTTTATTCTTGAACTTTAATGTAAGTGTGTATGTTAATTAAAAGTATTTGTAGGACTCAGGTCAGTATGTAATTTAAAAAAACAAAGACATGTGCACGTATGTTATATCTTCTTTCCTGCACCTGACTATATTGTGTCGGGTGCCGGGCCCTTGTGATAGGTAAGAAAGGCTTCTAGAGGGGTAAATAGCACAGAATGATGAAGAAGGGACCAGAGCAAACTCAAATTTGGAGATTGCCCAGAGCTTTTGAAAAACATTCTAAGCATTTTAACACAAATGCCATGGTAGTGAAACAGCCCGAGAGTTTGTCTGCATCTGAGGGCCAGCTAAGCTGCCATTTCCCAGCTGCTGGGTCTGAGGTCTCTGTATTTGCTGTGCAAATATTTGCAGTGAGAATTGGGAAATAGTTAGGAAATCAACGATCTCTCAGTGATGTGGGGGTGGGACGGTCTTCTGGGCAGCATTTTGCCTGGGGCCCTGCCCTTCCCTTCCCGACCAGACCTCCCCCAGTGGAGGAACTAGCCAAGCAAGAAGTGCCGGAGGGCAGCACAAAGGAAGGCCAAGGTCATTGCATGGAGTCGTGCAAAGACAACAGGAACAGAAATAGCGATGGAAACAGGATCAGCATGGGGAGCACCGAGAAGTGCCCTGCATTTACTAAATGGGCCTGGTTCAGAGAAACCACTTATTGGGGTGGGAAAGAGGAAGGCTTCAGAAGAAGCCTTCTCTTGGTGATAAAACCAGAAAGGCAAAAGGAAAGGCAAGGCCCCGGTTCAGAGCTGAGAAAAACTTTATAAATACACAACTGAGGAGGGGTTGGTGGTTAAAGCTCACGAATTACACCTGCATGTGTTGTGATGTACAATTTCATATCTATAAACAAACACAAAATTGCACAATTAACCTGGCTCTGAAGTGAATCTGCACATAGCTTATTCATAATGTTTTGGTTCTTCTCAATGGCCCTGTTCGCTCATTCATTCATTCACTCATTCATTCATTCATCCATCCATTTGGCTCCTACGTTGTGCCATTGGGCGTTGGGTGTATAAAGATCACATAACACAGTACCTTCTGCAAAGAAGCTCACAGTCCGGTGGAGAAAATAGTCCTTTGGTTGTACAGTTATAAAGTGGTGATAGGGATGTATCAAGGGCTTTATGGAAATAAAAATAATGGAGTCTGTTATGGGTTAAAACGTGTGCCCACCCCCCCCCCCACCAGCTCTACCCAATTCGTATGTTGAATCTCAGTACCTCAGAATGTGACTGTATTTGGATATAAAGTCTTTAGTGAGGTAATCAAGTTAAAATGATGTCATTGGGGAGGGCCCTCGTCTAGTAGGACTGGTGTCTCTGTAACAAGGGGGGCCCTGGAAACACACAAGCAGACAAAGAGAACACCATGTGAAAGATGGAGACAGAGACTGGGCAATGCTTCTACAAGCCAACGAACACCAGAAACTGCCAGAAAACTACCAGAAGCTGCAACAGGCGTGGAGCAGATTCTTCCTCATAGCCCTCACAAAGCCCCTTAGCTCAGCTGTAGGGAGGAGAGTCAGAGAAGGCTTCCTGGAAGAGGTGACGGAGCTAAATTTTAAGACTTCAACAGCAAGTTGTCAGGTGAAGGGGCCAGGGTGGGATATCAAAATGGCATTCCAGGTAATGGAGGAGCACAGGCAGAAGTATTAAGATGGGAAGCGACAGGGGCCCAGTGAGGCCCTGGTGTGGTGTGAGGGCTGCGTTGGAAGCAGGAAGGAGGAAGCAGGAAGAGAGAAACGCACTAGGGGCAGACAGGCCCGGGGCTTGGGGGTGCGCACCAACGTGTAAAGACAAATGACGCATTTCCTGCCTCTGGAAAAGCCCCTTGGAGCACCCAAGCCGGTGTCAGTCCCCTGGTCTCGATCACAGCTGAGCCCTGATTGGTTTCACAAAGCTGGTATCTTAATGGGGACAAAGCCTCCTTCAGCCCTGAGAGAAGGCCCGGGTCTCCAGCCTGTTCAAGTCCTGGGTGTTGGAAGGCCTAGCTGTGCCCTGCCTGATATTCCTCATCGCAGGGACAGCAATTTTCTCCTTTGCGTCAGGAAGCAAAACCTCCCAGATGATGTGAAGCATAGGGAATATTTAAGCGTCATCTAAGGTCATGGAAATGTTCTGATTCCTGAACGTTTTTGTGTCTTTCAATTTCCTCACAATAGGAAGAGTGCTAACAAAAAAGGGCTTTCACACAGCTGCTTCGCTCAAGAAAATCCGGCTTAATAGGTGAGAAGCAGTTCCTGTAAAGGCTGCCTGGCGATCTGTGATCCGTCCTCTCACATGACTCCGTGTGGTTTTGTCTGAATTTCCCACCTCGGGTACGCATTTCAAAGGGTTCTGTTCTGGGAGCATATGGCCAGAAATGCACAATGATTTATTCTGGTTAATTAAGAAGATTTTTTGTTTGTTTAAATGTCAACCCACCTTTTATATAAAATTAAAAATTCTGGGGCAGAGATCAAGCCGTTCACCCCAGGGGAGCTTTGAACTGAGGACATTTGTAACCTTTTCCTTTTAGGTTTCTTTAGAATGTAGCCTAAAATAAGTACTATAGGTAGGTGATACGAAAATATAATGGCCCTTGCCTTTATGTACTAGACTTAAAATTGTATTTGAATCATACATGAAGTATCCTAGTAAGGAGTAACATACATTTCTTTTGGGAATGGAAAGAGTTGCCTTGTAATCTGGGTGGTCTTGATTTTTTAAAAATTAGCATTGTTTTAAAAACATAAGAGGAATGCTTAAAGTCTAATACTCTGTGTCCAGAATGAAATGATCCATACAAATGCACAATCGAAAATATTAAAGATTTACTTTTTAACTGAGAAAAGTCAAGAACAAAGGCTGTAAAGCATCCCTGCCCTTGACATCCCTACAACACACTCTGCTTCCACTTGCATTTATCAAATAACTTATTATGGGTGGAGCTCAGGTGCTCAGCATCAAAGGACATTCTGTCATTACTCATGAGGGACTGCTGTATAATTATGGAAAATCCTGCAACAGGGTATATTGGGTAGCTAAGTGGAGGGGTTGAGAAATGATTCTTGGGTGTCACAGACTCTGAGTCTGGAGTTCTCTCTTGTCCAGCAAGAGAGTGGATGTGGAATTGAATACAAGAGAGGCTAATGCCTGGGAGGAGACAAGAGCCCTGAACAGGGGTTTTGTCTCCATATTTATTGAGCTCTCAAGATCTTACACACGTAGCGAATGTACAGAAAACAATCCAATAGTAATCACTAACTTGTGTGTGTAAGAAGCAAAGGGTCTGGGGGCAAGTGGAGTTTGAAGTTGTGATCAAAGTACATTGGCACCAGATGGAAAGTAGTTTCCTGCAGGTGATATAACAAGTTACTTGTGATCCCATTATAATATGGGATCTAACTAACCTTGGGTGCTTTTGCCCTGTGGTGGCAGCTTTCTGCCCTAAGCCTTTTTTTTCTTTCTTTTTTTATTTTTAAAAATTTACATCCAAATTAGTTAGCATATAGTGAAACAATGATTTCAGGAGTAGATTCCTTAATGCTCCTTAATCGTTTAGCCCATCCCCCCTCCCACAACCCCTCCAGTAACCCTCAGTTTGTTCTCCATATTTATGAGTCTCTTCTGTTTTGTCCCCCTCCCTGTTTTTATGTTATTTTTGTTTCCTTTCCCTTATGTTCATCTGTTTTGTCTCTTAAAGTCCTCATATGAGTAAAGTCATATGATTTTTGTCTTTCTCTGACTAATTTCACTTAGCATAATATCCTCCAGTTCCATCCACATAGTTGCAAATGGCAAGATTTCATTCTTGTTGATTGCCGAGTAATACTCCATTGTGTGTGTATATATATATATATATACCACATTTTCTTTATCCAATCATCCATTGATGGACATTTGTGCTCTTTCAATACTTTGGCTATTGTTGATAGTGTTGCTATAAACATAGGGGTGCATGTATCCCTTTGAAACAGCACACCTGTATCCCATGGATAAATGCCTAGTAGTGCAATTGCTGGGTTGTAGGGTAGTTCTATTTTTAGTTTTTTGAGGAAACTCCATACTGTTTTCTAGAGTGGCTGTACCAGTTTGCATTCCCACCAGCAGTGCAAAAGAGATCCTCTTTCTCTGCATCCTTGCCAACATCTGTTGTTGCCCGAGTTGTTAACATTAGCCATTTTGACAGGTGTAAGGTGATATCTCATTGTGGTTTTGATTTGTATTTCCCTGATGATGAGTGATGTTGAGCATTTTTTCATGTATCGGTTGGCCATCTGGATGTCTTCCTTGGAGAAATGTCTATTTATGTCTTTTTCCCATTTCTTCACTGGATTATTTGTTTTTTGGGTGTTGAGTTTGATAAGTTCTTTATAGATTTTGGATACTAACCCTTTATCTGATATGTCGTTTGCAAATATCTTCTCCCATTCTGTCGGTTGTCTTTTAGTTTTGCTGATTGTTTCCTTCACTGTGCAGAAGCTTTTTATTTTGATGAGGTCCCAATAGTTCATTTTTGCTTTTGTTTCCCTTGCCTCTGGAGATGTTGCTGTGGGAAAGATCAAAGAGGTTTTTGCCTGCTTTCTGCTCGAGGATTTTGATGGCTTCCTGTGTTACACTGAGGTCTTTCATCCATTTTGAGTTTATTTTTGTGTCTGGTGTAAAAAAGTGGTCCAGATTCATTCTTCTGCATGTCGCTGTCCAGTTTTCCCAGCATCACTTGCTGAAGAGACTGTCTTTATTCCATTGGATATTCTTTCCTGCTTTGTCAAAGATTAGTTGCCCATACATTTATGTGTCCATTTCTGGGTTCTCTATTCTGTTCCATTGATCTGAGTGTCTGTTCTTGTGCCAGTACCATACTGTCTTGATGATTACAGCTTTGTAATCTGGGAATTGAAGTCTGGGATTATGATGCCTCCTGCTTTGGTTTTCTTTTTCAAGATTACTTTGGCTATTCGGGGTCTTTTCTGGTTCCATACAATTTTTAGGATTATTTGTTCTAGCTCTGTGGAGAATGCTGGTGTTACTTTGATAGGGATTGCATTGAATATGTAGATTGCTTTGGGTAGTATCGACATTTAAACAACATTTGTTCTTCCTATCAAGGAGCATGGAATATTTTTCCATTTTTTTTGTGTCTTCTTCAATTTCTTTCATAAGCTTTCTATAGTTTTCAGTGTTTAGATTTTTCACCTCTTTGGTTAGATTTATTCCTAGGTATCTTATGGTTTTTTGTGCAACTGTAAATGGGATCAATTCCTTGATTTCTCTTTCTGTTGCTTCATTTTTGGTGTATAGGAATGCAACCGATTTCTGTTCATTAATTTTATATCCTGCGACTTTGCTGAATTCATGATTCAGTTCTAGCAGCTTTTTGGTGGAATCTTTTGGGTTTTCCATATAGAGTATTATGTCATCTGCGAAGAGTGAAAGTTTGACCTCCTCCTGGCCGATTTGGATGCCTTTTATTTCTTTGCGTTGTCTGATTGCAGAGGCTGAGACTTCCAATACTATGTTGAATAACAGTGGTGAGAGTGGACATCCCTGTGTTGTTCCTGACCTTAGGGGGAAAGCTCTCAGTTTTTCCCCATTGAGGATGATATTACCATTGGGTCATTCATATATGGCTTTTATGATTTCAAGATATGCTCTTTCTATCCCTACTTTCTTGAGGGTTTCTATGAAGAAGGGATGCTGTATTTGGTCAAATGCTTTCTCTGCATCTATTGAGAGGATCATATGGTTCCTGTCCTTTCTTTTATTGATGTGATGAATCACGTTAATTGTTTTGTGGATATTGAACCAGCCCTGCATCCCAGGTATAAATCCCACTTGGTCATGGTGGATAATTTTTTTAATGTATTGTTGAAGCCAGTTGGCTAATATCTTGTTGAGGATTTTTGCATCCATGTTCATCAGGGAAATTGGTCTATAGTTCTCCTTTTTAGTGAGGTCTCTGTCTGGTTTTTGGAATCAAGGTAATGCTGGCTTCATAGAATGAGTTTGGAAGTTTTCCTTCCATTTCTATTTTTTGGAACAGTTTCAAGAGAATAGGTGTTAACTCTTCCTTAAATGTTTGGTAGAATTCCCTTGGAAAGCCATCTGGCCCTGGACTCTTGTTTTTTGGCAGATTTTTGATTACTGATTCAATTTCCTTACTGGTTATGGGTCTGTTCAAATTTTCTATTTCTTCCTGTTTCAGTTTTGGTAGTGTATATGTTTCTAGGAATTTGTCCATTTCTTCCATATTACCCATTTTATTGGCATATAATTGCTCATAATATTCTCTTATTATTGTTTTTATTTCTGTTGTGTTGGTTGTGATCTCTCCTCTTTCATTCTTGATTTTATTTATTTGGGTCCTTTCCTTTTTCTTCTTGATCAAACTGGCTAGTGGTTTATCAATTTTGTTAATTCTTTCAAAGAACCAGCTTCTGGTTTCATTGATCTGTTCTACTGTTTTTTTGGTTTCGATAGCATTAATTTCTGCTCGAATCTTTATTATTTCCTGTCTTCTGCTGGTTTGGTACTTTATTTGCTGCTCTTTTTCCAGCTCCTTAAAGTGTAAGGTTAGGTTGTGTATCTGAGATCTTTCTTCCTTCTTTAGGAAGGCCTGGACTGCTATATACTTTCCTCTTATGACCGCCCTTGCTGCGTCCCAAAGGTTTTGGGTTGTGGTGTTATCATTTTAATTGGCTTCCATATACTTTTTAATTTCCTCTTTAACTTCTTGGTTAGCCCATTCATTCTGCAGTAGGATGTTCTTCAGTCTCCAAGTATTTGTTCCCTTTCCAAATTTTTTCTTGTGATTTCGAGTTTTGTAGCATTGTGGTCTGAAAATATGCATTGTATGATCTCGATCTTTGTGTACTTACTTAGGGCTGATTTGTGGCCCAGTATATGGTCTATTCTGGAGAACATTCCATGTGCACTGGAGAAGAATGTATATTCTGCTGCTTTAGGATGAAATGTTCTGAATATATCTGTTAAGTCCATCTGGTCCAGTGTGTCATTCAAAGCCATTGTTTCCTTGTTGATTTTTTGGTTAGATGATCTGTCCCTTGCTGGGAGTGGGGTGTTGATGTCTCCTACTATTATGGTATTACTATCAATGAGTTTCTTTATGTTTGTGATTAATTGATATATATATATTTATAAATTTATATATTTATATATTATATATGTGCTCTCACATTTGGTGCATAAATGTTTACAATTGTTAGGTCCTCTTGGTGGATAGACCTGTTAATTATGATATAATGCCCTTCTGCATCTCTTGATACAGACTTTATTTTAAAGTCTAGATTGTCCAGGGGCGCCTGGGTGGCTCAGTCCGTTAAGTGGCCGACTTTGGCTCAGCTCATGATCTCACAGTCGGTGAGTTCAAGCCCTGCATCAGGCTCTGTGCTGACAGCTCGGAGCCTGGAGCCTGTTTCAGATTCTGTGTCTCCCTCTCTCTGACCCTCTCCCATTCATGCTCTGTCTCTCTCTGTCTCAAAATAAATAAATGTTAAAAAAAATTAAAAAAAAATAAAAGAAAATAAAATCTAGATTTTCTGATATAAGTATGGCTACTCTGGCTTTCTTTTGTTGATCATTAGCATGATAGATGGTTCTCCATCCCGTTATTTTCAATCTGAAGTTGTCTTTAGGTCTAAAGGGGTCTCTTTAAACAGCATATAGATGGATCTTGTTTTCTTATCTATTTTGTTACCATATGTCTTTTGATTGGAGCATTGAGTCCATTGACATTTAGAGTGAGTACTGAAAGATATCAATTTATTGTCATTATGATGCTTGTAGAGTTGGAGTTTCTGGTGGTGTTCTCTGGTCTTTTCTAATCTTTTGTTGCTGTTGGTATATATATATATATATATTTTTTTTTTTTTTTCCAGCTTTTATCCCCTCAGAGATTCCCCCTTAAAATTTCTTGCAAGCCTGGTTTAGTGGTCACACACTCCTTTAATTTTTGTTTGTCTGGGAAACTTTTGATCTCTCCTTCTATTTTGAATGACAGCCTTGCTGGATAAAGATTTCTTGGCTGCATATTTTTCTGATTCAGCACACTGAATATATCCCACCACTCCTTTCTGACCTGCCAAGTTTCTGTGGCTAGGTCTTCTGCAAACCCGATTTGTCTTCCCTTGTAGGTTACGGACTTTTTTTCCCTTGCTGCTTTCATGATTCTATCCTTGTCTGAGTATTTTGTGAATTTCACTATGATATGCCTTGTTAATGGTCAGTTTTTGTTGAATCTAATGGGGGTCCTCTGTGCTTCCTTGATTTTGATGTCTGTGTCTTTCCCCAGGTTAGGAAAGTTTTCCCCTATGATTTGCTCACATAATCCTTCTACCCCTATTTCTCTCTCTACCTCTTCTGGTACCCCTGTGATTCTGATGTTGTTCCTTTTTAATGAGTCACTGATTTCTCTAATTCTTAAATTGTGCTTTTTTGCCTTAATCTCCCTTTGTTTTTCTGCTTCGTTATTCTGTTTGTCCTTTATTTTATTAAAAAAAATTTTTTTTAACGTTTATTTATTTTTGAGACAGAGAGAGACAGAGCATGAATGAGGGAGGGGCAGAGAGAGAGGGAGACACAGAATCAGAAGCAGGCTCCAGGCTCTGAGCCATCAGCCCAGAGCCTGACGCGACGCTCGAACTCACGGACCGTGAGACTGTGACCTGAGCTGAAGTCGGACGCTTAACCGACTGAGCCACCCAGGCGCCCCTAAGTTTGTCCTTTACATCACTGATTCTCTGTTCTGCCTCATCCATCCTTGCCGCTGCTGTATCCATCCGTGATTGCAGCTCAGTTATAGCATTTTTAATTTCATTCTGGCTATTTTTTACTTCTTTTATCTCTGCAGAAAGGGATTCAAATTTATTTTTGACTGCAGCTAATATTCTTATTATCGTGTTCTAAATTCTGGTTCAGACATCTTGCTTGTATATGTGTTGGCTAAATCCCTGGCTGTTGTTTCTTCATGCTCTTTCTTTTGGGGTTGAATTCCTTGTTTCATCTATTTGAAGGGAGAAAAGGAATTAATGAGGTAGAAAAATTGAAATTAAAAAAATTAAAATAAAAAAATTATTAGAATTAAAAATTACACACACACACACACACACACACAAATCAAATAGATGATGCTAGATCATAGGTGTGTTTTAGTCTGGGTGTTGAAAGTGGTTTGACAGATTAGGGTAAAAAAAAAGGGGGGGGGATAAGAAAAGGAAATCATTTGAGAATTTGAAAAAATGAATACAGTGAAGTAGACTAACATGACATGATGGGAGTAAAATAGAATTTGAAAAAATATACACAAAAGTAAAGAATATAGTAGAAAAAAGCGAAAGAAAAATATTTTTAATAAAAATTAAATATGAATTTTTTCATTTTCTGTGTTTATTTTATTTTATTATTATTTTTTTTAATATATGAAATTTATTGTCAAATTGGTTTCCATACAACACCCAGTGCTCATCCCAAAAGGTGCCCTCCTCAATACCCATCACCCACCCTCCCCTCCCTCCCACCCCCCATCAACCCTCAGTTTGTTCTCAGTTTTTAACAGTCTCTTATGTTTTGGCTCTCTCCCACTCTAACCTCTTTATTTATTTATTTATTTATTTTCCTTCCCTTCCCCCATGGGTTTCTGTTAAGTTTCTTAGGATCCACATAAGAGTGAAACCATATGGTATCTGTCTTTCTCTGTATGGCTTATTTCACTTAGCATCACACTCTCCAGTTCCATCCATGTTGCTACAAAAGGCCATACTTCATTCTTTCTCATTGCCACTTAGTATTCCATTGTGTATATAAACCACAATTTCTTTATCCATTCATCAGTTTAGGCTCTTTCCATAATTTGGCTATTGTTGAGAGTGCTGCTATAAACATTGGGGTACAAGTGCCCCTATGCATCAGTACTCCTGTATCCCTTGGATAAATTCCTAGCAGTGCTATTGCTGGGTCATAGGGTAGGTCTATTTTTAATTTTCTGAGGAACCTCCACACTGCTTTCCAGAGTGGCTGCACCAATTTGCATTCCCACCAACAGTGCACGAGGGTTCCCGTTTCTCCACATCCTCGCCAGTATCTATAGTCTCCTGATTTGTTCATTTTGGCCACTCTGACTGGCGTGAGGTGATATCTGAGTATGGTTTTGATTTGTATTTCCCTGATAAGGAGCGACGTTGAACATCTTTTCATGTGCCTATTGGCCATCCGGATGTCTTCTTTAGAGAAGTGTCTTTTCATGTTTTCTGCCCATTTCTTCACTGGGTTATTTGTTTTTTGGGTGTGGAGTTTGGTGAGCTCTTTATAGATTTTGGATACTAGCCCTTTGTCCGATATGTCATTTGCAAATATCTTTTCCCATTCCGTTGGTTGCCTTTTAGTTTTGTTGGTTGTTTCCTTTGCTGTGCAGAAGCTTTTTATCTTCATAAGGTCTCAGTAATTCACTTTTGCTTTTAATTCCCTTGCCTTTGAGGATGTGTCGAGTAAGAGATTGCTACGGCTGAGGTCAGAGAGGTCTTTTCCTGCTTTCTCCTCTAAGGTTTTGATGGTTTCCTGCCTCACATTCAGGTCCTTTATCCATTTTGAGTTTATTTTTGTGAATGGTGTGAGAAAGTGGTCTAGTTTCAACCTTCTGCATGTTGCTGTCCAGTTCTCCCGGCACCATTTGTTAAAGAGATTGTCTTTTTTCCATTGGATGTTATTTCCTGCTTTGTCAAAGATGAGTTGGCCATACGTTTGTGGGTCTAGTTCTGGGGTTTCTATCCATTGGTCTATGTGTCTGTTTTTGTGCCAATACCATGCTGTCTTGATGATGACAGCTTTGTAGTAGAGGCTAAAGTCTGGGATTGTGATGCCTCCTGCTTTGGTCTTCTTCTTCAAAATTACTTTGGCTATTCGGGGCCTTTTGTGGTTCCATATGAATTTTAGGATTGCTTGTTCTAGTTTCGAGAAGAATGCTGGTGCAATTTTGATTGGGATTGCATTGAATGTGTAGATAGCTTTGGGTAGTATTGACATTTTGACAATATTTATTCTTCCAATCCATGAGCAGGGAATGTCTTTCCATTTCTTTATATCTTCTTCAATTACCTTCATAAGCTTTCTATAGTTTTCAGCATACAGATCTTTTACATCTTTGGTTAGATTTATTCCTAGGTATTTTATGCTTTTTGGTGCAATTGTGAATGGGATCAGTTTCTTTATTTGTCTTCTGTTGCTTCATTGTTAGTGTATAAGAATGCAACTGATTTCTGTACATTGATTTTGTATCCTGAAACTTTGCTAAATTCATGTATCAGTTCTAGCAGACTTCTGGTGGAGTCTATCGGATTTTCCATGTATAATATCATGTCATCTGCAAAAAGCGAAAGCTTGACTTCATCTTTGCCAATTTTGATGCCTTTGATTTCCTTTTATTGTCTGATTGCTGATGCTAGAACTTCCAGCACTATGTTAAACAACAGCGGTTTAACATCCCTGTCGTGTTCCTGATCTCAGGGAAAAAGCTCTCAGTTTTTCCCCGTTGAGGATGATGTTAGCTGTGGGCTTTTCATAAATGGCTTTTATGATCTTTAAGTATGTTCCTTCTATCCCAACTTTCTCAAGGGTTTTTATTAAGAAAGTGTGCTGGATTTTGTCAAAGGCCTTTTCTGCATCGATTGACAGGATCATATGGTTCTTCTCTTTTTTTTTGTTAATGTGATGTATCATGTTGATTGATTTGCGAATGTTGAACCAGCCCTGCATCCCAGGAATGCATCCCACTTGATCATGGTGAATAATTCTTTTTATATGCCGTTGAATTCGATTTGCTAGTATCTTATTGAGAATTTTTGCATCCATATTCATCAGGGATATTGGCCTGTAGTTCTCTTTTTTTACTGGGTCTCTGTCTGGTTTAGGAATCAAAGTAATACTGGCTTCATAGAATGAGTCTGGAAGTTTTCCTTCCCTTTCTATTTCTTGGAATAGCTTGAGAAGGATAGGTATCATCTCTGCTTTAAACGTCTGGTAGAACTCCCCTGGGAAGCCATCTGGTCCTGGACTCTTATTTGTTGGGAGATTTTTGATAACCGATTCAATTTCTTTGCTGGTTATGGGTCTGTTCAAGCTTTCTATTTCCTCCTGATTGAGTTTTGGAAGAGTGTGGGTGTTTAGGAATTTGTCCATTTCTTCCAGGTTGTCCAATTTGTTGGCATATAATTTTTCATAGTATTCCCTGATAATTGTTTGTATCTCTGAGGGATTGGTTGTAATAATTCCATTTTCATTCACGATTTTATCTATTTGGGTCATCTCCCTTTTCTTTTTGAGAAGCCTGGCTAGAGGTTTGTCAATTTTGTTTATTTTTTCAAAAAACAACTCTTGGTTTCGTTGATCTGCTGTACAGTTTTTTTAGATTCTATATTGTTTATTTCTGCTCTGATCTTTATTATTTCTCTTCTTCTGCTGGGTTTAGGCTGCCTTTGCTCTTCTGCTTCTATTTCCTTTAGGTGTGCTGTTAGATTTTGTATTTGGGATTTTTCTTGTTTCTTGAGATAGGCCTGGACTGCAATGTATTTCCTCTCAGGACTGCCTTCGCTGCATCCCAAAGCGTTTGGATTGTTGTATTTTCATTTTCATTTGTTTCCATATATTTTTTAATTTCTTCTCTAATTGCCTGGTTGACCCACTCATTCGTTAGTAGGGTGTTCTTTAACCTCCATGCTTTTGGAGGTTTTCCAGACTTTTTCCTGTGGTTGATTTCAAGATTCATAGCATTGTGGTCTGAAAGTATGCATGGTATAATTTCAATTCTTGTAAACTTATGAAGGGCTGTTTTGTGACCCAGTATGTGATCTATCTTGGAGAATGTTCCATGTGCACTCGAGAAGAAAGTATATTCTGTTGCTTTGGGATGCAGAGTTCTAAATATATCTGTCAAGTCCATCTGATCCAATGTATCATTCAGGGCCCTTGTTTCTTTATTGACCGTGTGTCTAGATGATCTATCCATTTCTGTAAGTGGGGTGTTAAAGTCCCCTGCAATTACCACATTCTTATCAATAAGGTTGCTTATGTTTATGAGTAATTGTTTTATATATTTGGGGGCTCCGGTATTCGGCGCATAGACATTTATAATTGTTAGCTCTTCCTGATGGATAGACCCAGCAATTATTATATAATGCCCTTCTTCATCTCTTGTTACAGCCTTTAATTTAAAGTCTAGTTTGTCTGATATAAGTATGGGTGCTCCAGCTTTCTTTTGGCTTCCAGTAGCATGATAAATAGTTCTCCATCCCCTCACTCTCAATCTAAAGGTGTCCTCAGATCTAAAATGAGTCTCTTGTAAACAGCAAATAGATGGGTCTTGTTTTTTTATCCATTCTGATACCCTATGTCTTTTGGTGGGCGCATTTAATCCATTTACATTCAGTGTTATTATAGAAAGATAACGGGTTTAGAGTCATTGTGATGTCTGTATGTTTTATGCTTGTAGTGATGTCTCTGGTACTTTGTCTCACAGGATCCCCCTTAGGATCTCTTGTAGGGCTGGTTTAGTGGTGATGAATTCCTTCAGTTTTTGTTTGTTTGGGAAGACCTTTATCTCTCCTTCTATTCTAAATGACAGACTTGCTGGATAAAGGATTCTCGGCTGCATATTTTTCCTGTTTAGCACACTGAAAATATCGTGCCAATCCTTTCTGGCCTGCCAAGTTTCAAAAGAGAGATCAGTCACGAGTCTTATAGGTCTCCCTTTATATGTGAGGGCACGTTTATCCCTTGCTGCTTTCAGAATTTTCTCTTTATCCTTGTATTTTGCCAGTTTCACTATGATATGTCGTGCAGAAGATCGATTCAAGTTATGTCTGAAAGGAGTTCTCTGTGCCTCTTGGATTTCAATGCCTTTTTCCTTCCCCAGTTCAGGGAAGTTCTCAGCTATAATTTCTTCAAGTACCCCTTCAGCACCTTTCCCTCTCTCTTCCTCCTCTGGGATACCAATTATGCGTATATTATTTCTTTTTAGTGTGTCACTTAGTTCTCTAATTTTCCCCTCATACTCCTGGATTTTTTAATCTCTCTTTCTCTCAGCTTCCTCTTTTTCCATAACTTTATCTTCTAGTTCACCTATTCTCTCCTCTGCCTCTTCAATCCGAGCTGTCGTCGTTTCCATTTTGTTTTGCATTTCATTTAAAGCGCTTTTCAGCTCCTCGTTACTGTTCCTTAGTCCCTTGATCTCTGTAGCAAGAGATTCTCTGCTGTCCTCTATACTGTTTTCAAGCCCAGCGATTAATTTTATGACTATTATTCTAAATTCACTTTCTGTTATATTATTTAAATCCTGTTTGATCAGTTCATTAGCTGTTGTTATTTCCTGGAGATTCTTCTGAGGGGAATTCTTCCACTTGGTCATTTTGGATAGTCCCTGGAGTGGTGAGGACCTGCAGGGCACTTCCCCTGTGCTGTGGTGTATAACTGGAGTTGGTGGGCGGGGCCGCAGTCAGTACTGATGTCTGCCCTCAGCCCACCGCTGGGGCCACAGTCAGACTGGTGTGTGTCTTCTCTTCCCCTCTCCTAGGGGCGGGATTCACTGTGGGGTGGCGTGGCCCGTCTGGGCTGCTTGCACACTGCCAGGCTTGTGATGCTGGGGATCTGGCGTATTAGCTGGGGTGGGTAGGCAAGGTGCACGGGGGCAGGAGGGGCAGGCTTAGCTCGCTTCTCCTTAGGTGATCCACTTCAGGAGGGGCCCTGTGGCAGCGGGAGGGAGTCAGATCCGCTGCCGGAAGTTTGGCTCCGCAGAAGCACAGAGTTGGGTGTTTGCCCGGAGCGAGCAAGTTCCCTGGCAGGAACTGGTTCCCTTTGGGATTTTGGCTGGGGGTGGGCGGGGGAGATGGCGCTGGCGAGCGCCTTTGTTCCCCACCAAACTGAGCTCTGTCGTCCGGGGGCTCAGCAGCTCTCCCTCCCTTTGTCCTCCCGCTTTCTGAGCAGAGCTGTTAACTTATGACCTCCCAGACACTAAGTCTTGCTTGCTGTCGGAAGACACTCCGTCCGTCCGGCCCCTCCGCTTTTGCCAGCCACACTCGGGGGCTCTGCTTGGCCGGCGAGCCGCCCCTCCGCCCCGGCTCCCTCCCGCCAGTCCGTGGAGCGCGCACCGCCTCGCCGCCCTTCCTACCCTCTTCCGTGGGCCTCTCGTCTGCGCTTGGCTCCGGAGACTCCATTCTGCTAATCCTCTGGTGGTTTTCTGGGTTATTTAGGCAGGTGTAGGTGGAATCTAAGTGATCAGCAGGACGCGCGGTGAGCCCAGTGTCCTCCTACGCCGCCATCTTCTTCCCCCCTCATTTTCTGTGTTTAAGAGAAAAGAAAAGAAATGAAAAAGAGAAAAAGATTAAAAAATAGAAAAAAAGAAAAAAGAAGTCGTTTGAAAATTTGAAAAAGTGAATATACTGTAGTAGACTGAAACAAAATGATGGAAGTAAAATAGAATTTGAAAAAATTTACATAAAAGCAAAATATATAGTAATGCAGATTAAATAAGAATATTTTTAATAGAAATTGAAAGTAGAAATGAAGTTTTCCATTTTCTGCATTCAAGAAAAAAAGAAACAAAAAGAGAAAAAAAGGAAAAGAAAGAAAAAAAGGAATTTGTTTGAAAATTTGAAAAGGTGAATACACTGAAGTAGACTAAAATAAAATGATGGAGGTAAAGTAGAATTTGAAAAAATTGACACAAAAATTAAAAATATAGTAATACAAATTAAAGAAAGATATTTTTAATAAAAATTCAAAATAAAAATGAATTTTTTCTTTCTGTATTCGTGAAAAAGAAAAGAAGTATAAAAGAGAAGAAAAAAGAAAGAAAATTGAGTAGATGAACCTGCTAACAGATTGCAGTAGGACTGAAATTGCTTCATTTTCCCCTAGAAGTCAGTCTATGTAGCTCTTTACAGTCCATAAGTTAAGCCAGCGGTGAGACTTGTGTTCCTGAAGAGCGAAGTTGGCCCAGTTGGGCGGGGCTCAGTGTGATAGCTCCGCTCTCCACTAGATGGCGCTGCTAGCCTACTGGGGTGGATCATTGCGGAGCGCGTAGGTGCGTAAGCGCATGCGCAGAAGCTGTGACCATGGTGTCACCCCGCCACCCAGTCTCCAGTATTGGAAGGAACTCTGTTCTTCCCGATCAGCAATCTTGCACCCGTCCTGTCTTCAGCCTTCATCCACTCCCCGCTTCTTCACTGTCCGTGACCAAGCCCCAGGCAGTACCTCTCTCCCGAGTTTTCTCTCAGATGCGGCTGTTTTCCCTGGCCTCTTACTATTGAAGGACTGTGGCTTTGGCCCTTTCCGCCCCTCTGCGGGAGGGTCTCACTGACCAATGGCTGAATGTCAGCCGCACCCAGGATGCCTGCTGAACCCTGCGGCTGCCGGTGCCCCGAGACTGCGGCCAGGTGCCAGCCCGCCCCAGAAAAAGTTCACGAGACAGTGTAGCAGCAGCGTTTCAGGGATTATGGAAAGTCGCAACACACATCTGGCACCAGGCTTTACCCTCAACGACCTTGCCCCAGCACCAGCAAATGTCGCCGCCTTCCGGGGTCTGCTGGGACCAGGTGGCTTCAACAGTCTCTACCAAATGTCCTTCCAGCAGTGGAACCGCTTTTCCCCGTGTGGCCCGAGAACCTTCCGGACCCCACTCTGTTCTTGGAGATTCGTCCTTCCCACCAGAGCACCGCCAGGTACTGAGCTGCAGAGTTGCAGAGTTTGCGCTCCCCTTGTTTATAGTCTTAATGGAATTTAAACCCTCTCCTTTCTCCTTTCTCCCTTTTTAGTTTAGTCCCTGCGGCTGTTTCCAATTTTCCACTTTCTCTCCAGCTGCTTTTGGGGAGGGGTGCTTTTCCCGAATTCGCCCCCCCCAAGTCTCTGTCCTCTCTCTGCCCACTAAAGTGGTTCCCTACATTTCACTGCTTCTCGCTCCCCAAGTTCAGTACCTGCTGAATTCTATGGTTCAGGTTGTGCAGATTGTTGTATTAATCCTCCAATCAGCTTTCTAGGTGTGTAGGATAGTTTAGTATTGGTCTGGCTGTATTTCAGGCATACGAGACACACAAAAAACTTCCATGCTGTTCCACCATCTTGGCTCCTTTCCTCTGCCCTAAGCTTTTTAAACCCATTTATGTAAGTACAAGGAATTCTTGAACCTATTTCCCCACACTCGGGCCCCATATTTAACCCGAGGCCTGTAAGATGGGTATACCTGACCAAGTAAAGGAGGAAGGGAGGCACATTTCAAATAGAGGAAAATTCTGTACAAACAGTGGAAGGAAAAGCAGTGTGAAGGTGAGACAGCTAGAAGCCCAGTGTGACCAGAGTGTGATGTGTGGGGACAATGACTAAGGAACGAGATGAGACTAGAGTGGTTAGATGGCACTTACAGACTGTTCATGGGACATTTTTTTGGGCATCCTGATCAGATCTGTGATTTTGGATGCTGACCTGGCAGTACCATAGTAGAAAGATGGAGGGAGGGGGAGGAGAGGAGCAGGAGCACCAAAGGATGTGGTCCAGGCAAGGCACAAGGGGGCCTGAAGTGGAAGTATATAGGTAGATGTGGAAGGAAGGAATGGGCTAAAGAAAAATTAATGGCTGGTCACCTATGAATTGGGATGTCCAGCTGGATATGGGGGAGAGGAAGACTCAAGACAAGACCTACCTTGGAACATGGAAACTGCTGTGGACTGAACTGTGTTCCCTGCAAATTTATATGTTGAAGTCCTGACTCCTAATGTGACTGTATTTGGAAATAGGGACGTTAGAAGGCAATTAAGGCAAAATTGCCTTAAGGCAATTAAAGCACTGTATTTGGAAATAGGGACTTTAGAAGGCAATTAAGGCAAATAAGGCAAAACGTAAGGGTGGGGCCCTGATCCAATAGGATTAGGGTCCTTATAAGAAGAGGCATAAGAGAGCTAGCTCTCTTTCTCTCTCCCTCATGTGAGCACACAGTGAGGAGACAGGTGCCTGCCAGCCAGGAAGAAAGCTCTCACCAGAAACTGAATTTGCTGGCACTTTGATCTTAGACTTCCCGGCCTCCAGAATTGTGAGAAATAAATGTCTACTGTTCAAACCACCTGGACTGCAGCATTTTGCTATGGGAGCCTGAGCTAAGTGCCATTAACTCATGTAAAGAAAGAATACAAGGGACAGAGATTTTTGTTTTATCTATCTATTATCTATCTATCATCTATTATCTATCATCTAACTACCTATGTATCTTTCATCTATCTATCTATCTATCTATCTATCTATCTATCGTCTATCATTTATCTATTATCTATCTATCTATCTATCTATCTGTCCATCTTTGTTTGGTTTTAGGCACGTCAAGTACAAGATGCTAATGAGGTAGAGAAGAAGAGATGTCCAGGAGGCAGTTGGAGATATAGAATAGAAACAACGGGGAGTAGTCAGGTCAGGGGATAGTTTGAGGGTTTTCAGTGTAGAAGCAGAAGCCAAGAGTGGAGGTTGTCTAAGGAAAGAATGTAGAATAAATGAGAAGAAGGCCAGGAAAGAAGCTGGGGAATTCAGACACTTAAGGGAAAAACATAAGCAGCCAGAGAAAGAGTTGTGAGAGATGTTTTAGGAGCTAAGGGTGTGTGTGTGTGTGTGTGTGTGTGTGCGCGCGTTAAAGTTATTTGTCAATAACGTCATGTGCTGTAGAGGGTTCAGCTCGGCTGAAAACCAAAAACGAAAGCACTGGGCCGGTAATGAGGAGATAATTATTAGGAGCCATGTCAGTGCAGTGCTATGGAATGAAGCCAGGCTGTGATGGGTCGAGAAATGCCTGGCACTTAAGAGAAATGAGGATAGACTATGGTTTTAAGACACTTGCTTGTGGAATGAACGGGCAGATGTGGAGGTAGCTTGAGGACGAGGCAAATGTGAGACACAGTTATTTTCCGTCTTTGTTTCTGAAACTCCACATTATTCCCTATTTTTATGTTAAGGGACTGTGGACAGCTAAAAAAACAAAATCTTACTCTCCTTTTAAGCAAATGAACCCCTTTCATTATTTTAGATTTTTGATGTCTCTTTGCTGCCCAACAGGGACGAATCCCATGTCCTCTGCCCTTACTGACTCATCATCTCATTGGCTCATTTCTATTGACCTTCCAAAGATCATTATGTTTTAATGAGGTGTCAGGATCCCCAAAGTGAGGATAAGTGTGTGCACATGTTTGTGACTGTGTGTGTGTGCATGTGTGTGTGTGTTAGGGGACAGAATGTGAACGTGCAAGATGATGTCAGAGACCGACCGCTATTCTGTGAAGAGGAGCAGATATTATTAATGGTAAATTTCATGTTATGTAATGTTACCATGATAAAAAAAAAAAAACAAGACAAAAGAAAACTTGTCCACCAAACAATTATGGCCACTCTTCCTCCCACTGCAGATTACGATCGGAACGAAAAATGCTAAAGAAAATATTTGTGCTTTCTTGTTTCTTCTATCTCAAACTTATAGAGAGCTACTAAGATATGCTTGTGTGAATCTATCTATTTTGGAGATTGACAGTCCAGTGGGATGTGATGGAGGCCTCTGTTTTAAATTGCTTAATAGTTGAAATGAAAGAAAATACATATTAGAAAATTCTTCCCGGAACATCAAAATAATGCATTAATTTAGGAAAAAAGTGATTCATACGTGACCTTGTGTAATATTTGACTTTTTAAATGCCACACATAGCACTTATCTGGTTTTTAACTTTGCTGGGAAATGGCTGTATCCAGCAAGGATAAAAGGCTTCCAGCTGGGATAACTATCCTATAATTAGTGATGCATTTTTTAAAAAGAAAACCAGAAATTATTGGAGACAGTTGATGTAAAAATCTCTACATTGCTAAAGTATGTGTGTTAATAGCATGACAGTTTTAGCCCTATTGATGCAATGTTGTACACACACAGACGCGCGCGCGTGCACACACACACACACACACACACACACAAACATACACAAACACCCCAGAGAGGTCCCCCAGTGGCCACACTTCTGTCCAGCTGACAATAGATTTGGGGGTTCCCAAACCCCCTCTCCAGGCCTGATGATTCACCAGAGCGACTCAAAGGGCTCAGGAAAAGCTCTACTCATAATTACAGCTTTATTGTAAGGACAGAGCTGAGAAACAGCCAAGTGGAAGAGACGTACAGGGCGCTGTCTGTACCAGGATATCTGAGGAGGTCAGTTTCCTTTCTAGTGATTTCAGTAGGATTCACTGGAAATCAGATGTGTGAATTTATGTGATGTTGTGATATAATATGAAATATACATTTGGTTTTTGTTTCCGGTTCCTGGCACACAGCCCCTAACACTCTTGTACTTTCCGGAGGAGCATCTTTTGTTATAATGTTTGGTTTTTGTTCCCAGTTTCTTTACACAAGGACTTCTAAAACTCCCAGAGTTTTCCAAGTGACAGGGGTGAAAAGGAGCATCTTTGTTATTCATAATCAGCCCCTTTGACCATACCTGAGTTGATGCTAATGGGGTGACTCTTGGTGGGCCCCTAGATAGCTTCAGCGTGCGGTCTTGTTGCCCGAGGAACCAACCATGTGATGGAGAATGAGAACTTTCAGTCCCACTCTCAGTGTCTGGGGAAGAGAGAGGGGTTGGAGATCGTGTTAATCAACAAAGGCCGATGATTTGATCAATCATGTTCGAGTAATGAAACTTCCATACAAACCTGTAAACGAGAGTTTGGAAAGCTGCCGGGTTGGTGAGCACACCAAGGTGTTAGGCGAGCAGCACACATGGAAAGGGCATGGAAGTTTCCAGCACTCACCCCCATGCCTCACCCTATGCATCTCCTTCTACTTGGTGTTCCTAAGTTACATTCTTTATACGAAACCAGTGATGGCAGCTGAAGGCTTTTCCCGAGTTCTGTGAGCCATTCTAGCAAATTATTGAATCTGAGGAGGGGGTTATGGGATGCTGGATTTATAGTTGGTCAGTCAGAAGCACAGGTGACAAGCAACCTGGGCTCTGAGCCAGCGTCTGAAATGGGGGCAGTTTTGTGGGACTGAATTTTTCACCTGTGGAGTCAATGCTAACCTAAGTAGTTAATATTAGTTAGTGGTATTAGTTATTAGTTATTAGTTAGAATTTGAATTGAATTGTCCGACACCCTGTTGGTGTCCAGAGAGTGAGAGAATTGGTTGGTGTGGACCCCCTCCAACCCCAAAAATATTTGGTGGCCAGGAGTGTGGTGAGTAAAACATCTCTAAATTTATGTCCACAACACATGATTTTTTCACAGTGGTGTGATACAATGAGAAAAACAGTAGGAATTCTCTACTCAGAGCTCAAGAGATAAGACTGTTGTCTCTCAGCACTGGAAGCTGAAATCATCTTCTACATCACCAGGGCAGTTCTGTCTCTCTTCCTCAGTATTTCCAGAACATTCAGTTCCTATCTTTATTGCTGTGTTTTCCATGTGGCACTGTAATTAGGAGTTTGCACGTTGGTCTCTCCATTGGACCGTGGGCAGGCACATTGGTAGTTAGTTCGTGGGGACGGTGATTCTCAAACGTGGCTGATTTCACAATCAGCTCAGGAGATTTTAAAAACACTGATAAGTGCATTTCTGGGTCCTCTGAGAATCAGATGCTAAAACAGGATGGATAAGCAAGAGATTTACTGGGGGCAATGCCTGCAAAAGGGGAGGGAGGGGTGGGCAGGAGGTGGGGGAGGGCTGTGGGACCACGGGATCACAGGAGGGGGCTGACACCTGTGAAGGGAGAAGGGCTGGGTGGAAAGATCTCAGACAGCAGTGTGGTTCTGAGACCCCTGAGGCCAGGCTGATGGGAAGTGTCCAATCAAAAGTGGCCTGTGGGAAGTTTTCTATCCAGCAGGAGTGAGGCAGAACTAATACCCCACAGTGAGCAATCACAATCCCTGGCTGACGCAGTGTGTGTGTGTGTGTGTGTGTGTGTGTGTGTGTGTGTGTATGTGCGCGCGCGCGCGCATGTGCATCATAGAATAACCAACTGCCAAGGACTGAAGAGGTTACTAGGACCTGGGACCTTCTGTGCTAAAATTGGGAACATCCTGGGCACATCCTGATGAGCTGGTAATCTGAGTGTGGGCTCAGCACGAATGCAGGGTGGTATCCAAAGGGACAGCAGGGGGACCCCCAGACAACTGGGATATTCTCCCCTTTGCAGGGTCTTCTGAAAGAGAGCAGAATGGCACACTTCGCAGCTGCCACTGGCCCTGTGGTTTTTCCTGACACTAACCATTTCTCCAGTTCTCCGCATGCCAGCTGAGTGTCCAACAATTCAGTTCAACCCTGACTTACCTACCTGGGTTTGGCCTGATAACCCACAAGTCAAGGGCTCAGTCCCAGCAGACTGCCTCCATGTCAGACACCAGCCGCCAGAGAGGTCCCCAGGCCGCCGCACTTCTGCCCAGCTGACTAAGGATTTGGGGGTTCCCACACCCCCTCTTTAGGCCTGATGATTCACTGGATCGACTCAAAGGGCTCAGGAAAGGCTCTACTCATAATTACAGCTTTACTGTAAGGATAGAGCTGAGAACAGCCAAGCAGAAGAGACATACAGGGCACAGCCTGTTGGGGGGGGGGGGTGGCAGCTTCCAGGCCCTCTCCAGGTGAACCCCCCTCAGGAGTTCTCCAAATCTCAAGTCTTTATTGGACTCAGTCTCCAGCCTCCCTCTTCTCCCCAGATGTTGGTGGGTAGGAGTTCCCACCCTCTAATCAGAAGTTTGGTCTTCTGGTGACCACCCCCATCCTGAATGCAGCCAGAATCTATCAAGGCCCCCCCAGCCTGAGTCACCTCCTTACCCTTAAACTCAGATGTGGCCCAAAGAGGCTCGTTATGAATAACAAAACACTCCTGTCACTTAGGTAATTCCAGGAGTTTTCGGATCTCTGTGCCAACCGGGGACAAAGACCAAATACATATATTTGTATTATACTACAGATCCCAACCAGAGATTCTGTTTCAAGTGACCAGGGCTAGGGCCCAGACAGTTGCATTTTGAAAAACAAACAAACAAAACACCCAAAGGAGACCAATATACAGCCAGCGTTGAGCACCAGGAGAAGCCGTTCTTTAAATTTATTTTGGGAATGAAATGAGGGGAGGAAAAGAGGCAAGGACTGTGGGAGGAGGCTTGTTTAGGGAAGGCAGCTGCAGGCTGGGACGCAGACTCGAGGCAGCAGCCCTGGGATGGGTCCAGATGAGCGGGCGCTTTTCTGGGTTGGCTGCTGAGCCCGGAGCCCTGCTGCGGGGGAAGGCTCATGCTGCCTCCAGGGTGTATGCAGGACTGGGCCGGATGGCCTGGGCCAGCCCTACCACCCTCAGCACAAAAGGTTATGCATGATAAAGAGACCTGTGCCTGGAGCTTAGATCTTTATTCCATATCTCCAAGTCTGCGGAGACAGAGAGACCACTCTTCCCACCATGGAAGGAATGGAAGGCCCTGAGGTCGCTCCTCACACCCTCTTCCTCCTGCCCTTCCGCCTGCCCGTAGGGCTCGCAGGGCTCGCACTTAAACTTCGGTCTCCAGATTCACAAGGCATCCTAAGCCACCCAAAAGGCAAAGTAGAAAAACTTCACAAGGAGATTCAGTTTCACACAGATATGACATAAGTTCTCTTAGTTGACGCTTTATGGGTCTCTTTGCCTGTGAGGGCGGCTGTAGCCAAAGGCTGTGGGCTGGGGGCCTAAACAGCAGAAATGTACACTCTCAGGGTTCCAGAGAGGCTGGCAGTGTGAGCTCAAGGTGTTGTCAGTGTTAGTTCCTTCTGAGGCTGTGAGGGAGGATCTGTGGAAGGCCCCTCTCCCTGGCTGGTAGGTGGCTGTCCCTCCCTCCCCCGCCCCGTCTCTTCCCTGTACACCTTACTCCCTCTGTGCCTGTCTGTGTCCACATTTCCCCCTTTTATAAGGACAATGGTCTTGCTGGATGAGGGCCCACCCTAATGACCTCATCTTAACTAATTATATCTGTAATGACCCTATTTCCAAATAAGGTCACATTCTGAGGTCCTGGGGTTTAGGACTTTCTAACTTCTGGCTTTTTCTTTAGTGCTCATTAGAAGAACAGCCTGGTAACAGCTATATGGCCCAATTTTCCAGAGCTGGTGCTGAAATACATAGTTTATGGACAAGACTGACCCTGCTGTCAGGTCCACTGGCCAAAACAGTTTAGAAAGAGTCTTTCCATAATGATCAAGTGCGGCAACTCAGGTTATTATTAAGATGTAATGTACCTAAGTATATAAATTTTGTGCCTTCCTTCTAGAAAGAACAGTCAATGGCAGGAATTTCATTTTGTTCAAGTATTCCCAAGAGAGAACGAATATTTATGATCCAGCCAAAGGGAATCCAAGAGTAGCAAATAGTCTGATAATCTCTGGGAAGCACATAAGGCATGGGACACGTTGGCCCTAATGTGGGGATTACTTTATTAGGGGTACCGTGAGTAAGGAGGCTCTTGCCATAATAGTCAATACTTTGCCTATACATCACCTTGCAGTGTATAAAGCAGTTTCAAATATATGATCACGTTTCCTTTCTCAGCACTGTTGTTTAAGTGAGCAGAAGAGAAATGATCTTTATCGGTAGTGGAGGAAAGAAGGTCTCATAAGGGGAATCGAATTGTCTAAAGTTGTGTAGACAGTAGGAGGTAGAGACAGGCTTCATGTACTCTGATCTGAGGTTCAGTTGTCTTCTTTTTCATTTTTTATAACTATGAAATGTATCCTTTACATTGAAGAATGTGTAAAACACATATGCAAATTAAGGAATAATGATGAAATGAATGCCATACATCCACCCCTTGGGATAAAGGAATGGAGTGTTCCCAGTTCCCGTCCTGTGAAAGCCCCTGTTTGCTCCTCCCTAAGTACATTGCCCTCCTTCCCCCAGAAATAACTCAAACTCTTACTTTTGTGTTAATAATGATCTTGGGGCACCTGGGTGGCTCAGTCAGTTAAACTTCTTACTCTTGATTTTGACTCAAGTCATGATCTCACAGTCGTAGGATTGAGCCCCACATTGGTCTCTGCACTGAGCATGGAGCTGGCTTGGGATTCTCTCTCTCCCTCTCTCTCTCTCTCTGCCCCTCCCCTACTCTCATGCATACACACTGTCTCTCTCTTGAAAGTAAATAATAAATAAAAATAAAACTTAAAAAATAATGATCTTGCTTCTCTTATAGCTTTATCATGCAAACAAGCATCCTCCATGACCCACTGATTTGGAAAAACTGAGTAGTGAGGGCACCCCTGGCTGGAAGGAAGGGGCAGATGAAGGCTCCCAGGAGAGAATGAGCCCATCTCTGGCTCAGAGTTGGGCTTCTTTCTGCTGCCCAAGGAGTTTGAAAAGCCCCTTTGGGGAAGTCCCCGTAAGGCTTGGAGTGAGTTCTGAGCACACAGGGCTCAGGAGAGTCAGGGCTGCCGACTCGGGGGTAGCATGGAGCTAGTGTTGGATCTCCGGCAGCAAGATGTTCTGAACAGCTTGCTGCTGAGTGTTTTCTGCTCGGAAGCCTCTCACGGGCTGTCTCCCTTCAGGTAGCAGGACACCAAAGCAGGACTCCTTGGAGCAGTAAGTGTCTCTGGGGTCCGCAGGCAGCAGCCCTACTTTTAATGTGCAGGCCCCTGCACTCTGAAAATTCACACCCTTCAATTCTGGTTATTTTCTTGCATTGTTTCGTTGGTGAAATCCATGTCCTCTCTCCTTCTGAATTTTCTCTTATTTGAAGTTCAACTTCTGGACTTGGAATTTCTCCCTGCTTTTCTTTCACGTTTTCTACATCTCATCTTTCCAGGAGAATTTCATAACTTTCACTCCCAGCACTTTAATGAATTTTTTAATTCGTGCTGCCATGTTTTTAATTTTCAAGAGCCATTTTTGTTTCTTCAATATTCACTCATTTCCTTGTTTTGTTTTTTTTTTTTAAGTAGCATTCTGTCTTTGTTTCAAGGAGGCAAAAATCCTGTTATCTCTGAGGTGATTAAAGCTATTTGAAAATTCTTTCTTCTCTTAATTAGTGAGGTCTCACGGCTAATAATTTTTAGAATAGGGATTCAAACTCAGGCAGTGTGACCTCAGAACCTGCTCTCTTGACCCTGTCCTAAAACTCCTTCACTTTAATAAACATCAGATTCTGGCCTTGCTGAGAAGTCACACTGAACACAAACCTCAAATTTTTTTCCTTTAGTAATCTCACTGAAGCTGAATGAAAAAATTTAAAGAAAGACAAAGTCACAAGGACAGGGAGAAAAGCATCGATTATTGCAACAACAAAATACTGGAAGCTGGATTTTTGTGAGAAATTAATGAGAAAATTCACATAAAAGGCTTAATACAGTGTCTAGCACCTAATAGGTGCAGCATATATGTTAGATGTTATTATTTAAACATTTTTTGTGAATGTTTATTTATTTTTGAGAGAGAGATAGAGTGCAAGCTGGGGAGGGGCAGAGAGAGAGGGAGACACAGAATCCGAAGCAGGCTCCAGGCTCTGAGCTGTCAGCACAGAGCCTGCTGCAGGGCTCAAATTAACCAGCTGTGAGATCATGATCTGAGCCAAGTCCCACGCTTAACTGACTGAGCCACCCAGGTGCCCCTAAATGTTAGATATTATTAATGTAATGTTATACCTGCTCTAAAAAAGAAAGAATCAGGGGCACCTGAGTAGCTCAGCGGGTTAAACGTCCAACTCTTGATTTTGGCCCAGAACATGATCTCATGGTTGTGAGATGGACCCCCCCCCCCCCCCAATCGGGGTCCATGCTGGGCATGGAGCCTGCTTAGGATTCTTTCTCCTTCTCCCTCTGCCCCTCCCCTGCTTGTGCGCATGCTCTCTCTCTCTCTCTCTCTCTCTCTCAAGAACTTCTTTAAAAAATTCTAAATGTGTTTGTGTATCATTTAAGAGCTTCCTTGTACTTAACTAGGTCCTTACTTCCATATGTGAATGTTAAAGAAGGGGGAAAAAAACCTTTATCATGATATTGACATAATATTATAATTTTGGGGGTTCAATTGATTTTTATTTTACGGGGAAAATATCTGATATGTAATATATAGAGAAAAGAAATACATTATCAAAAATATGAATACGTGTAATTTAATGGCATATTAGAACTTCGTACATCTTAGTTAAAATGGAAAACCCCCATAGACAATACTATACTAGTATGAAAACAGCAAATGAATTATTATTTAAAAAAATTTTTTAATGTTTATTTTTGAGAGAGAGCACAGGCAAGGCAGGGGAGGGGCTGAGAGAGAAGGATACAGAGGATGTGAGGTGGGCTATATGCTGACAGTAGAGGAGCCCAACAAGGGGCTCAAACTAGAAAAGCACAAGATCCTGACCTGAGCTGAAGTTGGGTGCTTAACTGACTGAGCCACCCAGACACCCAAGCACATGAATTATTATATGAAAGTATAACCTCTCTATCATGGCAAAAGTAAATACATTCAAGAAATATTTATTGAACACTGACAATATAGTTTTAAAAAACAAGGTGCTGATTCTGGGGAGAATCCAAAGATAAATTCTTGATCTATACTTACTTGCAAGAAGCTAAATAGAGGAGATAGATATTTACCAGTTAACTATAAATCAAAGCAGAATTAAGTAATGATTTCAACAGAAGTACAAGCAAAGTGTACACAGCAGTTGGGCAAAAGGAATAATTAATGCCAAGCAAAGGAACTGATAAAAGATTCATGGAGGAGGGGGCATTTGAACTTGCTTTGAGGCTGGACCAGGGCTCCTTTGGTAGTAGGAAGTACAAAAACAAAGCCCTTGAAACAGGGGAATGCGTTGCCCATTCTAAGCCCTGTCTGGCTTTCAATGTACTGTCTATCTTCCCCTTACTGTAGCCAGGACAGAGGCATGGTTTAAATGTTGAATGTACTTAAATGAGCTCATTGGTTGATTTTATTTGTCACGTAGACAGTAATCTTGTTAAGGACAGATATCCTGTCAAATAATTCTTTTGTATCCCCCCTTCCTGCCCCACTAATCTCAGAGTGTTGGTATATGGCAAGTTCTCTGTAAATACTTGCTGGATACAGGAGGTTTTTTTTTGTTGCTTAGATAATACATTTCAATGTAGGAAAACTTGGAGGGCAGGAAAGCAGTACATAAGGAAAATATTAGGACTCTAGGATTCCAATCATTTCAAGAATGTTTTGAAGTGAGCTGTAAATATAGACGCATCTTTTTAAGGAATCTAAAGACTGATCACAAAACAAACTAAGAAACTCTGGAGTCTTCAAGCAGGAGTTTTTCATACCACCAGCCATTGCAAAAAAAAAAAAAAAGCCATAAAAAATGTACTTTATTGTTGCTGGAAGTGCTCATTAAAATAGAGAAGTTCTAAGAAAGCATCCCCTTAGAGCTAGGTCACATAGGAAACTGTGACTTGGTTCTAGGATTCCAAAAACAGAAGGACCGTGGCTGTTCCTTGAGCAGTGTTTATGTTGTTGGTCCTCATTGTCTAGCCCATTGGACTACTAGAAACATCTAAGCCATCTGCTTGACTGCCTCAGGAGATTCTTGCTCTTGGAATAGGGCTTGTTTTAGTAGAACAAATTTTCTGTTTATTAGTTATCCACTGTACGATTAAAAGCTTGGATTCAACAACTAAACTGTCTACCACATATCCAGTCAATTGTCATGGCTTCCCATTGATCACCATTCTGGGCAGTGCAGATGCTCTCTTGATGCTATGAACTTCTTCTAATAAGTTGATCACCTAGAACCCTCATTGCTGCAAGAATTTGGCATGGGTGAGAAGACCCTAAAAGATGGGCTTCCATACCTGAAGAATTTTTGAAGAAAATTGTATATGTCTGCAAGCCCTTTGAGAAGAACAGATTCTGGAGGAATAATGGGAGATCTTGTGAAGTATAAATCCTGGTAGACCAATTTAATCATTTTCAGGGACATGTGGTAAGCCAAATTGAGGGAGAGGAAGCCAAGGTTGTAGTGTGCCTTGACTTTACAAAGATCTTTGTTCTGTGCTAACAAGAATACTCATCTAGAAATGGAAAACAAGGTAGTTCAGGGGCACACATATTTGGGCAGTTCTAAAGATGAAGACACATCTCCTTCCCTGGGCTCTGGCTTTTTTTCTGCCTAGGATGATGGTCTCACTTCCATGACAGTGTGGGGACATGAAGGGAATGTTCCCAGGGTATTTCCTTCCCACAAGAAATAATAGGGAAGTAGGGCACACAGCAATATCTAATGTTTACATGTTGCCCTGGAAGTTTGCAAAGCATATTGCATGAAAAATGGCTGTAGGAGAGAGAGAGAGAGAGAGAGAGAGAGAGAGAGTGTGTGTGTGTAGGAAAAGTAGGAGACCAAAAGAAGCAAAACACTAGAAAGTCCTTTGAATGAATTACCTTTCACTCCTTACATTTTTAATGAGCAAGTTTTCCGTGCCTAGAAATGCCCTGTGCTAAGAATACTGGATTCAGCAAAGCAGTTCAAACATTATTTTTGCCCCAAAGGATGTTGTAGTAACTGAATTTGCTTGGTGGGAGGTCTTTTGCATCCTTGGTGGTTAGGCTTGCACCAGATTCAACTGAGATGAACTGAAGAAACTTAACCTGTTGTCATTCATATAGTGCCCGTCCTAGAGAACTCAGTTGGGCGGGTGTTTGATCTGTCAGCTGCAGTGGGACTTACAACTTTATGTGTTGCTTGCCTATTTTACATAATAAGCCCCCTAAGGACAGGAGCAATGGTTTTTTCTGTCTTCGTGTTTTCTGTGCTTACCAGCATAGTGCCTAACAAATGTTTTGGAGAGGGAAGATAGAAGGGAGGGAAGGAATGTGCTGAATTCAAGAACCTAATGTGGGCCAGTCAATTGTAGGAGGTAAATGAGTGGAAGGAGAGGAAATTGGGAAGGGGAGAATTGGGTGTGGGCAGTAAGGCAGGAAAACGGTCCAAGGATGAGAGTAGTAGAATAAGAACCTAATCCTAAAGCACATTCTGCATCAGGACCAGAAGGGACCAACACAGAGGCTATACTGGGGTACAAGGTTCCAGTTTCTGCCAGGTACCTTGGACAATGTTCTGGAGTCCTTGTGGAAGTGCCTTTGTCCCTCCTTGTGGTCAAGAAGAGGGTCACTGGGAATCTGGTATTTGATAATGCCAAGTGGCCCAGTGCCATCTCTAAAATTGTCTTCTGCCTTCCTCCCTGGTTGCCTTATCTCTTGTAATATTTTCATAAAGGGAAAATTAGGAGAAATGAATAGCCTGGGATGCCTTCTTTTGCATTAGTCTTTTTTTAAATATGAAATTTATTGTCTAATTGGTTTCCATACAACACCCAGTGCTCATCCCAACAGGTGCCCTCCCCAACACCCATCACCCACCCTCCCCTCCCTCCCACCCCCCATCAACCCTCAGTTTGTTTTCAGTTTTTAAGAGTCTCTTATGTTTTGGCTCCCTCCCTCTCTAACCGTTTTTTTTTCCTTCCCCTCCGCCCCTGGTCTTCTGTTGAGTTTCTCAGGATCCACATAAGAGTGAAAACATATGGTATCTGTCTTTCTCTGTATGATTTATTTCACTTAGCATAACACTCTCCAATTCCACCCACGTTGCTACAAAAGCCATATTTCATTCTTTCTCATTGCCACATAGTATTCCATTGTGTATATAAACCACAATTTCTTTATCCATTCATCAGTTGATGGACATTTAGGCTCTTTCCATAATTTGCCTATTGTTGAGAGTGCTGCTATAAACATTGGGGTACAAGTGCCCCTATGCATCAGTACTCTCCTGTATCCCTTGGGTAAATTCCTAGCAGTGCTATTGCTGGGTCATAGGGTAGATCTAGTTTTAATTTTTTGAGGAACCTCCACACTGTTCTCCAGAGCGGCTGCACCAGTTTGCATTCCCACCAACAGTGCAAGAGGGTTGCCATTTCTCCACATCCTCTCCAGCATCTATAGTCACCTGATTTGTTCATTTTATCCACTCTGACTGGCATGAGGTGATAATCTCAGTGTGGTTTTGATTTGTATTTCCCTGATGAGGATGCGACGTTGAGCATCTTTTCATGTGCCTGTTGGCCATCCGGATGTCTTCTTTAGAGAAGTGTCTATTCATGTCTTCTGCCCATTTCTTCACTGGATTATTTGTTTTTCAGGTGTGGAGTTTGCATTAGTCTTATTTCCTCCAGAACTGTTGTGTTTCTTCTTGTGTGTTCTTTACAGTTCTGACACTGTTTTACACAGAATGGGTGCTTCGGAAACTCTAGTTTGATAACCTCTCTTTACCCCTGATGGAAATGCTAGGGAGACCACCCTACTTCCTGGTTCCTTTCAGGTCAAGAGGTATCTGTAGGGCAGCTGCAGTTTGGCAGATACCCCCTAAGGTGCATTTTCATTTCCTTCTTTGCCAGGGAAGTTGCCCTTTTGTTTGGAGCTAGGAGCTGATAAAAAAATAAATTCTAAGGATCTCAGTAAGCTTCATCCTGGGAATTGGGTCTAGAATAGAGGTTGGCCAGAGGAGGGTGAGGTAAATAGCAGGTCAGAGGATGAAGCCAAACAAAGTGAAAAGGGGGAGAGGAGGGCTGGGAGAGGAATGCAAGAGGCTGTGTAACCCAATGGGTCAGTGGAAAGTATTCTGGACTGTTCCAGAGATAACTGTCTTGATGCTTATTGCTAGAGTTACTTCTGGTTCACATTTGAGTGAGTGTATGCATGTGAAAGGCCAGTGAAAGAGTAATGCATCCATTTCTCAGGAGGAGACAAGGCAAGAAAGGGACTTCCCTTTGGCTTAAGCTCTCTGACATGTAGACAGAGAATAGTGTCACACAGGATGGGATACAGCTAACCCTCTCCTGTCCTTGAGAGAGAACAGACTTGCATGACTTTGCAAATCTTACTTCTATTTCAATTACTGACAAAAGATAGCCTGTAACCTGTTTGTACAGAGAAAAATTAGTATTTCAGAACAGGAAACGTCATCCTGTGCACAGAGGGTAGTAATTCGGACTCCTGAAGGGCTTGATGCAATGTGGGATGTTGTTTTCAGGAAAAGTTCAATTTGGTGTCTGATGTCACAACCAAATATATGCCTGTCACTGAGTACTGTTTGACTTTTGTCCATGAAGATGGAGAGAATGCTCTCGAAGAGAAGGAAAGAGCTTTGTACTGATGTTGCCTAGCAACCGAAATCTACTTTTTTTTTTCCAATTTGTTTTTAAAAATTCTACATCATGTTAAATTAATCTGAGTCTGAGGCATATACTTCCTGTTTGTGTTTAATGGCTGCTGTACACATACAGGAAAGTGAAAACCCTTCCTTTTGGGTATTTAGTTTCCTAACTGGGCTACAGTGTCTAGGAGCAACTGTCATCATCTCGAGGAGTATGTACAATTTGGGCAGAAAGGGCCCATGGAACAGTCCTGAGCATCTGTTCTCCCAGCTGGGGTTCAGCTCCTCTGGTCCTGTGCTGAAGGCTGAATCATCCTTCCTGACCATATCCTGTCTGGTTCTGGACCTCAATCCATGGGGGCCATGTTTTTATCAGCCCAGTCTACATTTTGTCTCTGCTTTTAGCTAATGGGTCCATTTGCCTAAATGACTTGCTGTGGTAGTGCCTCACTGATGATTCTGTGGTTTCAAAGCATGGCCCTGGACTGGTGATTCAGGAGACTTGGGTTCCCATTGTAGCTTCGCCATTGACTTGCTGGCTGAACTTGAGCAAGTTGCTTGGTGCATCAGTTACACGTGGTAAACTGTGCTGCAGGAACAAATCAATGCTGACGTCTCTGTGGCTTCATACCATGAAGGTTAGCTTCTTGCTTATGCAATGTCAGATGAGCATTTGGGAACTCCCCAGGGCAGCTTTCTCCAGGATGATTCAGAGATGCAGGCAGCTCTTATGACTTCTACCATCTCAACATGGGGGCCACCAAGGGGAAAGAGAGATGGAGGGACATATCAGCTCTTCACTATTTTAGCCAGGACGTGGCATGTCATTTCTGCCCACTGTGCATGGGTCAGAACTAGTGACATGGCCACAACCTCACTTCAGGAGAGACTGGGAAACGTAGGAGAACATTCGCAAAATTTGGTGAGCAGAAGCTGTCTGTGCCACTCTTGGTATCTTTGAGCCTTACTCTAGTCATGTGCAAAATGACAGGGTTGGACTAGGTTATTCCTGAGGACCCTTTTACAGCCGTAAAGACCTAGGAGGCAATGATGACCCACACTGCCATGATTCCAAATTAAGTATTCAAGCTTCTCCTCTAAACAGCTCTATTATATACACATATATATATGTATGTGTGTGTGTGTGTGTGTGTGTGTGTGTGTGTGTGTGTATGTGTGTGTGTGTGTGTGTGTGTGTGTGTTTATTTACTTATTCTGAAAGAGAGAGAACAAGCTGGGGAGGGGCAGACAGAGAAGGAGAGAGATAATCCTGAAGCAGGCTCTGTGCTGTTAGCACAGAACCCGATGTGGGGCTTGAACTCACAAACCATGAGATCATGACTGAGCCAAAATCAAGAGTCAGACCCTTGACTGAGTCACCCAGGTGCCCCAAAAGACCTCTATTTTTAAAAAGGAAGATATTAGCATTATCTTGACCCACTTATTTTATTGTACTAGATTGAAAATTCTCACTTTTCTTTTTACCATAAAAACTAGTCCATGTTTTTAGAAAAATCAGACAAATTAGAAAAAAAACATTTGTGTAGGTTAAACTTTTTTCAAAACCAATTTTTAGCTGGAAGGATTTAAGACAATTCTAATTATTTATTGTCCTAATGACTTCTTAAGCAGACGATGAAAAAAAATGTACAGTGTGTACAAACAACTCATTTTTCACTGAGAAAAACATCTATTTGACTTTTCTGTGTCAAGGATTATAAAGTTATCTCTAAATTAGTGCTGAATTCTTGAGAAGTAAGTAATTTTAAATGAGGAACAGACACAAGGGAAGGGGAATTCAAGTTTACTTTTTTTTTTTTTAAGTTTATTTATTTACTTTGGGAGAGAGAGAGAGAGAGCAAGCTGGGGTGGGGCAGAGAGAGGGAGACGATCTCAAGTGGGCTCCACACCATCAACATGGAGCCCGAAGGGGGCTCGAACTCACAAACTGTGAGATCATGGCCTGAGCCAAAACCAAGAGTTGGATGCTTAACTGACCGAGCCACCCAGATGCCCCAAGTTACTTGTTTTTTTAAAAAAGATATGCCCATGAAAATCTACAAATAAATCCTTTTAATTCCATCCTTATTCCCTGATAAGTGGGATTTCTGGCATTTGGTAAAGGGCTCTGGGCGTCTATCCTTTGATGATAGCCAGCCGCTGGCCTTGATAGTGGATGACCCCATAGTCTACGTGCTATTCAGTTCTACACAACATCTTCAGTCTTTTTTGTTTTTTGGACAGATGGAAACATTGCCTAAATTCTTTTGGAGGTCATTATTTAACGAGTACACCCAAATCAAATGGATTCTATACCCATTCTTCCATTTTGGATTTTTAGCAGCGTTTTTTTGTTTTTTGTTTTTTTTTAATGTTTATTTATTTTGAGATTGGAAGAGAGAGAGAAAGCAAGCCGAGGGACAGAGAGAGAGAGAGAGATGGAGGGAGAGAATCCCAAGCAGGACCCGTGCTGTCAACACAGAGCCCGACATGGGGCTCGAACCCACAAACCGTGAGATCATGACCTGAGCCGAAATCAAGAGTCAGGCGCTCAACTGACTGAGCCACCCAGGCGCCCCACAGCGTTGTTTTTAATTTAGCACATTACCTGCAGTTTTTAAAATTCCATAAATCTCCCTTGCTCTGGGATAGGGCATGTGTCATAGTTGGTTATTCTGCCTGGTGTTTCAATATGTGGATGAAAGCTGTTTGACCTTCTTGCCTTCAAGGGGTGGGGTTATACCTCCATCTCTTGAATCTGGGAAGACTTGTGTTGCCTTGGTCAGGAGAGTATGGCAAACATGATGGGCTGTGTCTTCTAGAGTGTGATCTGAAAAGGCCATGCTGCTTTTGCTTTGGTCATTGGAATGCATGGTCTTGGAGTCCTGAGCTGTCATGTGAAAAGTCTGATTGCTCAGAGGCCACCATGCCATGAGGTGCCCAGGACATGTAGAGAGGCCATGTGCAGGGGAATCTGACCTGTGATCCCAGTTCAGTTAGGTTTTTGAAATCATGTGAGCCCAGGCACTGGACATGTGAATGAAGAAGCCTCCAAAAGATCCTATCCCCTACCCACTCAAGTCTTCTTTATAAAGGCTTCAATCTTTATGGAACAGATGGAAATATTCCCAATTTTCCCTGTCTGAATTCCTGACCCACAGAACCTGTGGGTTTAATAAAACAGTGGTTGCCAGTACAGTTACCGTCCCTGCTGGCTTAAAATTGGGACTATGCATTATCATACTTTTTGTCCATTTATAAATGGAAAATCTTAACATATTTAGCAGCAAAATTCATATACTTAAGGGGGTTTTTTCTTCAACAAGACCACATTCAAAACCCATGTAATTTTATTTGATTTCTTGCTTCCCTACTGCATGAAATTCTAATACTTGAGGGCATGGATTGGATCTTTTCATCCCTGTATGCCCTGAGTCTGGCACTTAGGAGGCATTTAGCACATGTTAATTGAATGGAAAAAGACAAATATTGACACCAACATTGACAGATGCCATAGGTTGCTAAGAGATTTTATTAACCACAATGGCTAAGAACTTAAATTGCGAGGTTAAAGAATCTATTCTAATTGTCAGTTACCAGGGGTTGGCAAACTATGCATGGGCCACATCCACTCTACTGCCTAAACAGCCATGCTCGTTCATTTATGTATGGCCTATAACTGCTTTTGTACTAGAATGGCAGAGTTAAGTAGCTGTAACAGAGCTTGAATGGCCTGCAAAGACTAAAATATTTAGTATCAAGTCCTTTTCAGAAAACACTTTGCCACCCCCTGAGTTGGACAACCTGAATGTTAACTTAGTAGCTTATGAAAACACAGAATTAGTATAGACTCCCATGGTGGTTCTCACACTTAGGTGAGCATCAGAATCACCTGGGAGGCTTGTTAGAGTGCAGAATGCCTGCCTCTCTCCTCCAGAGTCTGATTCGGTAGGTCTAGGGTGGGGTCTGACAGTCCGCATCTGAACAAGTTCCAAGGTGGCCTTGGTACTGGTGGTCTGGGGACCATACTTCGAGAAGCATTGGAGTAAAAATAGAAATAAAGAGAGACACTTGAAGTCCTACTCCTGGCTCTGTTGTGACTCTCCAGCTGGATGATCTTACGCAAGGATCTAATTTCCTCACCTGTAAAGGTAGGAGATGGGCCTAATACAGGCCTTCCCAGCTAAGGTCCCAAGATACTGATTCCCTTAGCCCTCAGGGAGGCTGGATGGAGCCTTTAGCCAGTAGCCTCCTGTCCTAAGCAACCTTCTTCATCGACCCCAGAATGCTTTCCAAATATTGTCATTTTCTACATGTGCAGTGATACATAAAACTTCGAGAAGTGTTGGGACAGAGGATATTTAAGGTCTTTTAAGCTCTGAGATATTATGGGTTTAGATGTTTTGGTTGATAAATACCTCCATCTCAAATATATGTTGACCATTGTCCACTGATCGTATCCACACCATGCGTATGTGGCATTTGCCTTTCTTCCTTATAACTCAGGCTCTGGAGATGCTTTCCTGCTTTGTTCCTTACTTTTTCTCAGACCGAGTTCAGGTATCTGATAGCTTATTCTAAAGCACATGGATTCGATGTTCATTCAGTCATTCAGTCCTTTTTGGCACTTTTTCATTGTTGGGGGCTGCCTGGGGTTTATTCCTACTGCCCTTTATTTGTTTACTTTTTAAAAATGTTTATTTATTTTGAGAGAGAGATAGAGAGCAAGTGGGGGAGGGGCAGAGAGAGAGGGAGGGAGGGAGGGAGACAGAGAATCCCAAGCAGGCTCCACACCATCCCATCAGCACAGAGCCTGATGTGACGCTCAATCCCACAAGCCGGGAGATCATGACCTGAGCCAAGTCAGATGCTTCACTGACTGAGCCACCCAGGTGCCCCTCCTACTGCCCTTTAATAACACCATCCATATTCTCCCAACGGCGATGCGCCTGGAAAGCGAGGCTGCATTATTTTTCCACCGCTTCTTCCTCTTCTCTGCTCCAATAGAGAGAAAAACCAGAGACAGCTGCAAAGAGACAAGAAACCTTTTCCTCCCGTCTTAAGGGTTCTCCCTGGCATGTTGTGACTTTATAAGTGTTGACTGACTCAATGAATAAGTGGATGGCGTGGTGTGGTGTCTATGGGGCAGTCAGTGGTCAGGCCCCACTGCTTACTGCTGTCTATCATGCAGGCGCACTCTCTTTATGTATACATGTTTGCGTGCCTATGTGTGCATGTATATGTGGACATGTACACGTACATACATGCATATACAAACACATATTTTGGGAAAGTCACTGCTGTGCTGAATCGACTTCATAGTCGTTTCCATGCACTTCAGGACGTCTTGAATACCTACTAAGCTCAAGTTTGTGTAAGATGTTGTACAAAGAAAAGCTAGACATGGCTGTTATTTTTAGTGAGCTTCCAATTTGCCCCATGATTATGCTTTGGAAAACGAGCCGAGAGAGAAGGTGGGCGAAAATGCTTTGCTGAGAAACCATCTTTTGTTGGAGGGATTGGTTTATAGTCTTCTGTCTAGTGCCTCCAAATGATCTCAAAATGGAATTAATTTGTTGCATGGTGAGCATGAGTCAGCCTCTAGTGAAGTGGACACACTGTGAATTCCAGAGGCAGCACAGCTAGAACACAATTTAGGAAAGTGGAAAGCCGGGCTTGGAAGGAAGCCTGCTTTAGAATAAGCTGACGATCTAAGGTACATGGTGTACCTTTTCGCACTGAAAAGCTCTCTGGTTTTGTTGTGTATAGGGGTTTAAAAGGCCATTTGTAACTTTTGGCATTACAGCTTCTCTTTTGTAGGGATTTTGCACATTTGCCTGTCTGGGACTAAATGTCTGATTTGCTGCCCAATCTTAACCGGACATAATTGGTACTGAATGATTGATTTGACAAATGTTTATGGAATGCCTGCTCTTGAGAGTTGCTGGTGTAGCTACAGAGATGAATAAGATATGGTTCCCATCCTCAGGCCGGTGGAAGAGAGGGAAACACCATAAACACCACGATGACATAAATCCTGAGGCAATGTAGAAGGAGGAAGTAACTACCTGAGTAGCCAGGGAAAACCTCATGGGAAGAAAAAACACATTTGAGGTTTGACGTCCAAAAAGTTGTAATATACCGTATGGTGCATTGGGATGGCCTCCAGTGCACTCACTTAGTGAATTTTTGGATTGAAATCAAAGCCTGGAAAATACGATGGCAAACAGAAACTGCTCTACACTAATATGGCTGCATTTTAAAAAGGGGTTGATGTTTTTACTGCAAAAGAAATGTGCTGTGGAGTGCCTCCCTGAGTTTGGAGAGGCTAAGATGACTGAAGCAGTGTCTGGGAATCGAGGTGGAAAGGTTTATTGTTCTGCCTAGCAGAGGGAGAAGGTTGGGAGCAGGAAGGATTGATGGAGAAGAGTGATGAGAGGGCCAAGAGGAAGTGAGAAGCCAGTTAGATCTTGGAGAGTGGGTTTCTAAGTGGCCTGCAGTGGAAAAGAATCCCCAGCAGTGGAACGGTCTAACCACGCAAGGACATGGTGGTCCAATGCTCTACTTGAAGGTGCCTGCGTGTTGAGATGCGTTGCTGTATGGCTGGTTCTGTGTGGGGTGAGATCAAGAGCATGAACGAGAAGTCAAGAAATTCCAGGGTGGAACTAACCCATGAATGAAGAGCCCTTAGACCACAGGTAGACCTGAGAATCCAGGCTTCTCTGAAATCTGCGATAACCTTGGCAAAAGCATTGAGCTTTAACCAGGAATGAGGGTTCATGGCAGTTTTCTCTAAAGATTGGAGGGGGAGTGGTGGTTTTAGCAGCTAATATCCAGGTTTCAACTAGAAATACAGAATTTGCTGCACAGTACCACCTTCCGTATGCTGGCGTCTTATGCAATAGTAATTACTGAGTGATATTGTATAGGATAAAAGAAAAGCTTTGATACAAAACTTGGGTTCTCTGAAGCTGAGATACCAAATTAATCTGGAACACATGAACTTTTTATATCATTCTTACTTTATTCTTCTCATATACCCATTTTGTTATGAGCGAGGTGTAAATAAATGAAGGAACAAATAAGAAAAGTTACAAATTAGCTGCTTTTGAGAAATTTAATTTGGCAGCCTTGGTTAATTGTGTGGGTTATGATGCGAATTCCTCTGATCCTTGGCCAAACACGCTGATTTTGTCACACATGATTTATTGCAGCTTTTAGATTAGTAAATATCTTTCACATTGGAAATTGCTGGGTTTGGCAATGTGCTGCTTAAGTATAAATTAGAAATTTGTTTCTATCAACTCGATCAAGTGTTGGAAGAAGTCCCATAATTTGTCTTCAGAAAAGCACCACAAAATGTTTTTCTCTAGAGACACAATGTAAATCGTTCAACAGAACATTTATTGAGGGCTTGCTACATGCTTAGAACTGTTCTAGGAGCTGAAGGAGGAACAGAGGTCCTGATTCTGTTCATGAGGTGGTAACCCGGAAACATACCTAATCAAATGATAACCAACAATACGATAAATGTGAAAAGTCAAATGAATAGTAAAGTGTTGAGTATTCACCTGTGTCAAGGGAGACGAGCAAAATGGTGGCTGGGCATCAGAGATGTCTCTGAGGTGATTTGTCACGAGCTGCATTGTGAAAATACTCTTTATTTTTTAGAAGCTTTATTGGGCTAGATTTGGAATGACAAACTATACATATTTAAATTGTAAAATTTGATCTATTTTGGCATATGCATACACCTATGAAACCACCCTCAAGTCAAGATATGCTCTTAGTTTTCTTATGCTCTTCTGTATTTCCTCCCCCTCATGCCTTTCCACCTCCAGGAGTCACTGGTCTGCTTGTTGTCACTGGAATTTGTATCCACTAGAAATTTTTGTCTGGCTTCTTCTACATAATACAGTTATTTTGAAATTCCTCCAAATTGTTGCATGTGTTCGTAGTTCACTTTTTTTTTCAATTGTTGAGAAATAACCCATGATATGGATATAGCACAATTACTTTACTCATCTATCTGTTGATGGACATATGGATTGTTTCCAGTTTTTGGTTGTTACAAATAACGATGCTAGAACATTCATGTACAAGGCTTTGTTGGATGTATGCTTCTATTTCTCTCAGGTAACTACCTAGCAGTGCAAATAAATGGCTGGGTCATACGATCAGCTGGGACATATGATCATATGTCAAACTATTTTCCAAAATGTTCCATTTCTAAAATGATTGTATTATTTTACATCACCACCAGCACTGTATGAGAATTCCACTTGTTCCACATCCACACCAAATTTGGTATGGCTGGTCTTTTTAATTTTAACTGTTCTAATAGATGTGCAGTGGTATCTCATTGTGGTTTTAATTTGCTAATGACTAATGATGTTGAGCACTTTCTTTCTGCCTTTATTTACAATCTAAATATCTTCTTTGGTGGCACGTCTATTCAAATGTTTTGTCCACTTTTTGTCAGGTTGTTTGTTTTATTGTTGACTTCTGAGAGTTCTTTATGTATTCTGGATTCAAGCCCTTCATCAGCTACATATTTGCTTATATTTCTCCCATTCTGTGGCTTACCTTTTCATTCTTTCAATAGTGTCCTTTGAAGAACAAAAGTTTTTGAATTTCAACGAAGTCTGATTTATGAAGTTTTTATCTTATTGATCATGCTTGTGGTGTCCTATCCAAAAAATCTTTGGCCAACCCAAAGTCACAGTCTTTTTCCTAATTTTTATTTTTTATTTTTTTAGAATTTTTATAGTTGTTGGTTTTGCATCAAGGGTTATGATCCATTTTGAGTTGTGAACTAAATTTTAAAGAAGAAGGAAGAGGATAATAAAATATGTGAGAACAAAGAAATCAAGGCGAGTGGTCCAGGTGTGCTGGGGACAGTGAGGTGACTGGTTCGGGTGGAAATGAGACACTATGTTCAATCTGTACTGCAGTCATACGGCTTCCTCTCAGATCTGTGAATATGCCAACCTTCTTTTGCCTCAAGATCATGCACGTAATATTCTCTGGACCCAGAATGAGTTGCCCATCAGATCCTTGGCGCTGATCCCAGTCAACCCCAGTATATCCTTTGGCTCAGAACGCAAGTGTCCCTTACTCAAGCCTTGTCTGACTGGGCTGCCATGTTGCACAACTCCATTTTAGGTGGACAGTGCCCCTGGAGTGGTGCAAAGTCATGGTGTTCCTCTTCACTAGTTTAAAAACCTTTGTTATGCACTTGTATCACAAACACAACTTTTACTTTACAGGGTTTATTTCAATTTGTATTGTATGATTGTGTCAATATTTGATTAAAATCTTTTCTCCCAGTAGACCATCAGCTTCTTGAAGGTAAGGTCTGTGTCTTCTTCCTTTATTAATGAACCTCCACTGACTTGCACAGTGCCTGGCACACACTAGATGCTTCATAAATATTTGTTAAAGGAAAGAAGTAAAGACATAGGACACAGAGGCCAAGTAGGACATAGATTCCATCTTGGGCCTTTTGGCTTCCTCAGTCTGGATTCTTCCCTTACTACTAAGAACACATTTTGTGTGTGTCCTGGGGGAACACAGGGAGGATCTGTTTACTCCCCTCTGTGAGTTTCAGTGGGCTGCTCCATACTGCTTGATATGATTTCTCTACTAGATTGGGAGGAAGGGCTGCCAGTTGGGAGAGCATTGTGGTTTTGGACAAATTCATCTGTAAAATGAAGATGCTAATCATACAGGGCTGAAAGGAGATAGTGCATGTGCAACTGCCTGACACATAGTGTCTAATTAATGCTATTTCTTCTGGACTAAAATAACTGAAGCCTACAGTACCATTAAGAAGTCTGACAATACCAAATAAATGTGAGAATGTGGGTCAGTAAGGTCTCCTACACGCTGCTGGTAGGTGGGTAATTTGGTGTCTTCCCTTTGCAGAACTATTTTTCATTGTCTTATACAATGGAAACTTCATGTACTTCTGATTCAGAAACTCTAGTCCCAGGTATGGACCCAAAGGCAACCATCTCATGTTCATGTCCATCAAGACATATGCATAAGGATGCTCATATATGTCCTGTTTGTAAGAACAATAACAAAAAGACAATGGTAATGGGCATCTTAGTCTTATGCCTTATTCCTGACTTTGAGAATGTTTCTTCATTAAGCTGAAGGCTAGCTCTGGATAGAGACAGATTTATTTGACCATGTTAAGGGAATATCCATCTATTTCTATTTGATTAAGAATCTTGACTAAGAATGTATGTTCAATTTATCAAACACATTACTGGCACCTCTCATGAAAAGGATAATATAATTTTCATTCTTAGAATATGATATGGTGAAACGTGTCAATAAATTTCTTCTATATTGATACATTTTACATTTCTGGAGTAAACTCTGCTAGGTCAGATGCATTACCTGATTATCAATGTATGTTATTTACTAACATTTTATGAAATTTAAAGTTAATATTCATATTGGTTTGATCTGTACTTGACTTTTCCTATTAAATCTTTGCTGGATTTTGGTATCCATATTACTTCATTAAAAAGTATTTAGAAGTTTTCCCTCCTTTCTCATGCTCTAAAACAGTTCAAATAATGTTGGAGGTATGTTATTTAAAGACAAAGAATTCCCCTGTGAAGCTATCTGAGTCCATTACTTTTTCAATGGGAAGTTGGTGAGAGTGCTATGTGACGATTTTTCCTATTTCCTCTATAGAAACTGATCTGTTAAGACTAACTCTCTTGCCTAGAGCTGATTTAGGTAAATGTACTTTTCTAGAAAATTATGTGTTTTATCTAACTCTTCAAATTTTACTGTGCAAATTTATTTGCACATAATTGGGCAAAAAAGTTTATGTAATTATTATAATTTTCTATAGTTATAGGTTTTATTCTTTTACAAAAGTTTTATGTATTTGTGGCCTCTTCTACTTTTCCTGTGGTTTGTGGTTATGGAACAAATCCCTCCAAATTCCAGTTGCTTAAAACAACAACACTGTTGTTTTGCTCATGGATCTACAGGCCAGCTAAGCTAGGCTGGACCTTAGTCTCCAGGCTGCAGTTTTGGTTCAGTTCTGCTCCAACTGTCTCTCATCCTCTCTGGTCCACGGGCTTCCCAGGGGTCATCTTGCACAACATAAATGAGAGGCGCACAAGAGGACCCGTGGAATCACATGATGCCTCTTGAGTCATTCAGCAAGGTACTTGTATGCTGTCCTTTAAACCCACATTTCGTCGACCGACACAAGTCACATGGCCAAACCCAGCATCAGTGACGTGGCAAAACATACCCTGCCTACTGTAGTTGATGTTACTATAAAGTCACATGGCAGAGGACGTGGCTATATAATTCTACTACTGAGTGGGCATAAGAATGGGGGACAATACTTTATTCTACCACAGTCTGCTCTTTTGTCTATTTTTTTACATCCCTCTCACATGCAGAATATACACTCTTACACAAGACATGCCGAAGTCTCATCCATTTGTCATATCTGGGATTTCATTTATATTCGTTTTGAATTTGGTCCCTCTTGACTGAGAGAACTGTGAATTTAAAGACAATCATTCCCCTTGCTCATGTGGCATACAATGATGGAACAGAGGCAGGTTAACTTTCACAAGGACACCCACTCAAAATCGGGCTGACGAAGAGGTACAGGACTGTCACTGGTTTATAACAATACTCAAATCCTCTGGGCAATGTTGCCTGGCCCCCTTATTCTGGGGGTAGAGAATTTTTCTTTATTAGCCTGCACTTTATTCCCTGGGAAGAGGTACCTACTTTATTGTTCTCTGTGGCTCTTGACTCTGCTCTCTGGAAGGTTCTTTCTTTATCATCATATTCCTTAGCCACTTCTGAAGCAGGCATTGAAGAATATGCTATCTCAGTCTGTTTCCTGCCAGTAAAGAATTGGAGAAAACAAAGGCTTATGTCTTAAATGGTTATAGTCTTTCTTAATCCTGGCTGGCAGCACTTTTGACAATTCATTAAATTCTATAAAGAACACAGAATACAGAAACATATACTTATCCCAATGTAGTAATGCTAGTACATAATTAAAATAAAGGCTGGAATGAAGACTCCTCTATCAATTGGAGGTTTAAAAATTCCCTTAAATAACTGATAACTCAAAGATTTGAAATCAAAACCAAAGTTTAGAATATCTAGAAAAAAATGATAATCAAGGTATCATATGTCAGAACCCATGGAGCTGCAGGAGATCATCTGCATCAAATGGTTCCCAAAGCCTATGGATATGGTCTTAGCTTTTCCCAGTGTATGTATAATTAATTCTAGGGAGAGAAGCATATCTGAAAAAGAAGCATGAGTGTGGCTATCAACACAGATGGGGATCAAATATTTAGAAAACTCATGAAGTTCTTGAGAGACTTGGATTATGGTTAATGTTCTATGAATATATGTTCTATGTTTTTTGGTGCATAAATATTAAAAAAAACTGCTGTATCTTCTATTCAGATGCCTGTCTTATTCTCAGTTTTTTTATGAATTTATTTTTAAATAATCTCTACACTCAATGTGGGGCTCGAATTCATAACCCCGAGATTGAGAGTCTTATGCTCTACTGACTGAGTGGGGCATTGCCCCCAAATTCTTTTGCATATAGTAAAAATTGAAATGGTGACCCTCTCCTTTTCTTTGACTTTTTCATTTTCATGGTCCTTTGTTTATCTTTGAACACATATTCCTACTTGACTCTGTCTTTGACCACCTTTCTGTCTACTGGTGGTGTAAAGTTTTCTCTTTCTTGATTTCATGACAAATGGGGCTTGCGTCATTTTCTTTCTCATTCTTCTTGTGGTTTTCTGATGATTCCCAAGAAGATAAGAAGATACTCTGACTTCAGACCACCATATTTAAATTGGAAATTCAACTTTGGAACTGTAAAGCCTGGTGGGCTTTATGATAACATTTTGCAGTGTGTTGAGGCTAGTTTTGATTAAGTAAGACACTTTCAAGGGCAGCATAGTGACCAATACCTTGATCTTCCTGAGAAAAAGGAGGGCATCAAAATAACCATTTCTGGCTGTGTTTTCCAAAAAACTACCACATAATCTCAAAATTCCATAGGGAATATCTCCAAAGACACTTTCCTGATGTCCTTAGCCATGCTTCAAATGTTCATTCTTCCTGTGATTTTTAAAATGCATTTTGTGAAAGGAAAATAATGTAAATAATGCGTGGAGGAACTTTGATGCCATTGAAGTAAATTGAAGCCAATTTAATGTGCATGGGTCCTGGTTTGCCTTGTTTAATCAACCTAGATAGAACTTGAAAGCTTTATACCATGAATGTTAATTTACATCATGAATGCTAGTTGATTAAGTGAGAAGTTTGTGGTAATTTTTTATAGAAGTTTGGCTATTAGAGTTTCATCAAGAATTACTTCCTTGATTAAACTATTGTTATTAAGGAGGAAATAAGATTGGACTGAGTCATTTTGAATTTAGTAATGTAACTCTGTATAAACATAAGCACTTCCTTTAATTGATGCTGTTTTATTAAAATATCACTTTTTGAACTGGAAAAAGAGAACAATATTGAAAGAATTTTTATTTTAAGATATTTGATTCTTACCTAGAGTTTTGGAGTGCAGGTTTTCAGGAGTGTCTCTGTTGCTCATTATTCAAAGGAGAAAAATCTTCTGCTTTTTGTGACTGATAATAGAGTAGCACATATTGTATTAGAATTATTCTCTGTAATTAGCATCTGTATTTGTTTCACTTAAGGATACTTCTGCTTAGTGCGAGCATAAGTGCAAAATAAACAAACATTCAAAACAACAACTGCATCGCCAAATCTTAATGTGGTGGTTTTAAAACATGTACATGAATTCCTTGATACTCCTCCCTTCCAGGGATGGACGTTAATTTCCTTCCTCTTGAGGGCGGGCTGCATTTAGGCTTGCTTCTAAGGAATAGAATATGGTGGAAATGATTGCTTTTGGATTCCAAGACTAGGTAAGAAAAATCTTCGTGGCTTTTCCCTTGATCTCTCTTGGATCACTCACTCTGAGGGAAAGCCAGCTGCCATATTGTGAAGACTTGTATGTCTTCATTCATGTGGCACGTTCTCCTGACAACAGCAAGGAACCGATGCTTTCTTCCAACAGCCATGAGAGTGCGCCATCTTGGAAGTAGATTCCCCAGCCCCCATTGAGTCTTGAGATAACTACAGTCCTAGTCAATACCTTGGCTCCAACTTCATGAGAGAACTTGAGCCAGAACCACCTAGCTAAGCCACACTTGAATTCCAAATGCACAGAAACCCTGCTATAATAAATGCCTGTCGTTTCAAGCGGATAAATTTTTGTACAATTTGTTACACAGCAATAGATGGCTAAAATACTCAATGTGACCAATTTCACTCTCTCTAGGAAGACAGACTGACAAAGACTTTGCACCTATATTCCACAGAGTGCAAAGTAACTGCTTAATATCTACTACTTATTTTGTTTCCATTTCAATTTCCTGGTTCTGTTTTCAAAGATCTCAATAGCCCTACAACTCCTTAACAGTTGAATCAATACTAAAGAAAAATAGGAAACCTTCAGTATTTTCTGGACTTAATGGAAGAAAAGACTGTTTTGGCCAATTGATGTGAACCTCTTGTCCAAATAGGGACTATTAGAAGCCTAAGTAGCTTTTAGCAAGAATTTCCAGAAATGGGGTGATTGAAATGGAAACTTCTCAGTTCCTCAGTTCCAAAAAATGCTAATAAATAGAAACCAACAAGAGAACAACAACATTAGCAACAAAAGCAACAACAACAATGAATCCTGCTGACTTAATCCTAGGAGCTACTCATACTCCATGTAGACTGTAACACAGTGATTATCTGTAACTTGATATAGCGGATCAAGGGCAGTCTCAGGATTTGACACACTGGGCATGGAAAATGAAAAACAAATGGTGACAGAAGGACACAAAGGATTACACAATGGTTACCCTATCCAGTGTCAGGAGGTAAGGCAGGTCATTATAGCTGGAGCTTTGTTGGATTTATGGACCAACTGATATCTAAGCCCTTTTTCCACCAGAAGGAGGCAGGTTTTGACTGATGAACATTCAGTGATCAATTTCTTCCATCTCGTTTCCATCTTGAGACTGATTGATTACTTTCCCAGGTACCATATTAGGAGCTCCCCCCAAATATCTCATCCACTTGAAACATGCCATTTTGAACTTTACTTCAACAGTCGCTAGGAGGGAGGCCTGGTCCCCAAAAGATCTATACAGATAATAGCAAGGAAAATTGGTTTACTTTGATGGAAGGTCAGAATGTATCATTTAAGAAAGTTTACTTCTCCAGAAAATTCATCGTTCCACTTTACCTCATAAAACTGTTGTGAGGAAAAAATTAGTGCAGGTAATTAGTTCATGGAACAAGCTGTACTTAATGTGGATGTAAATCATGAGGAAGCTTTTCCCGCTCCCCCTTACTACTGCCTTTCAACAGCTCTATGTCGAGTCTCCCCCTCCTATCTTTTTGTCACACTTTGAGCCAATCTCATTGCTTCTCTAGTCACTTGAAAGTTTTATTTTCATATACTAATATTTTGGGGGTTTTTTGGTTAACCATAATTTTATTACTTTAGTGGGGCTACATCTCTGTTCTTCAACATTTTTAATGTGGTAAAATATACATAATATGTAATTTACTGTCTTGACTGATTTTAAGTGCACAATTCAGTGGTATTAAGTATATTCTTATTGCCATGTGACCATTACCACCACCCATCTCCATAAGTCTTAAAAAAATTTTTTTTATTAACATTTATTCATTTTTGAGAGACAGAGTGCAAGTAGGGGGTGGGGAAGAAAGAGAGGGAGGCACAGAATCCAAAGCAGTTTCCAGGCTCCGAGATGCCAGCCCAGAGTCCGACACGGGGCTGAGCCGAAGTCGGACGCTTAACTGACTGAGCCACCCAGGTGCCCCTGGAACTCTGTTAATCTTACAAAACTGATGCCCTGTATCCACTGAACAATAACTCCCCATACCCCCCTCTGGCCCCTGGCAGCCACCATTCCATTTTCTGTCTCCGTTAGTTTGACTCTTCTGGGCTTTTGACTTGCTGGACTTTTTATTTTTATTTTTGTTTATTTTGAGAGAGAGAGAGAGAGAGAGACAGAGAGAGAGAGAGAGAGAGGGAGGGAGGGAGGGAGGGAGGGAGGGAGAGGGAGTCATGTGAGCAGAGGAGGGGCAAAGAGAGGGAGAGAGAATTCCAAGCAGGCTCCAGGCTGTCAGCACAGAGCCCCAAGCAGGGCTTGAATTCACGATCCATGAGATCATGACCTGAGCCGAAATTAAGAGTTGGATGCTTAACTGACTGAGCCTCCAGCCACCCCAGGGACTGGACTTTTAAATATATCTAAGTGGGGATGTTTGTTCATACCTGAGAGTGACCTGAACGTTGTTCTCTGACTGCAAATTGTCTAGGAGTGTGATGGGATAGCATAACTGAGAGTCATGGGTGGGAGAAAAATAAAGTAGCTTTGCCTGCTTGCACTCTTCTGAATCCAGCTTATTCTTAGTAAAAAAAAAAACAACAAAAAAAAAACCCAAAAAACAAAAAACAAAAATAAAAAATAACCAGGGACACCTGGATGGCTTAGTTGCTAGAACATGCAACTCTTGATACAGGCATTATGAGTTCAAGCTCCACCTTGGGTGTAGAGATTACTTAGCAACAACAACAACAACAAAATGGCAAAACAAATAGAATAGTGCCTGGCCCGTAGTAAGTGCTCAATTAATATTATGTGTTATCATTGTCAACTTCAATGTTGTTGTTATCACACTTTATTCTTTCATCTCAGATCCTGTGGTGAAGAATCAGTCATGGAAAAGGCAGGATGGGGAGGGGACAGTCCTGAGATTCACAGAGGCTGTTCTTACAGTAGTTAGAGTTACTCTATTAAAGTGCAGATAAGTACCCGGTAATTCCCATTTTCTGTTTAATAAAAGATATGCAATTAATAATTAATGTGGCTTCAGTGCTAATTTCCTTTTTGTTACACTGAAGTAATGAGGTAGCTCAGGTATATTACTAAATCAAACTCTGGAGATTTGGGGGGAGTGGAGCAGAGAAATGGTTGGTTGGAGTGTCTCTTACATTTTCGTGTCATGATACAACTGTAACGTAGATTGTAATAATGAAGAAGGGCGGGGGGGGTCAGAATGAACTTTCTGAGAATGCAGGAATCCTAGTGAAGCTGTGACATTCAGAGCAGACAAATTTATTGCTGCATTTATGAAGCACACCTGTTCCAATCGGAATAGGACTCCCGTAAAGAATTTCAACCAAATGTGAAACCAGAGAGCAGATTAAATGGCCATTAACCCTCCTTCCTGGACATTACTTAGCACTGGTAATTAGCTTTTGTTGTCGTTGTTACTAAGCTTTTTAGATTTGCAGAATTTAAAGACCAAGTTTAGATTTACAGAATTACTGGATACATAGTGTAGAGAGTTCCCATAGTGCCCAGTGGCTACTTTCCTCCGTTATTAACATCTTACATTAGTATGTACATTTGTTACAAATGAGCCAGTATTGATACATAATTAACTAAAATCCACACTTTATTCCTATTTCCTGAATTATACTCTAATGTCCTTTTACTGACCCAGGAGCACATTCCAGGACACCACATTACACTCAGTGGTCGTGTTGCCTTAGGCTGCTATTGGTTTTGACAGCTTCTCGGACTTTCCTTGTGTTTGACCACACTGACAGCTTTGAGGAACAAAAATACTTTGTCCAGTATATTGTAGTATGCGATTGGGGATTCATCTCACTGTGTTCTGGGCTCCGGAGAGGAAAAGCCCAGAAACAGGTGACATTACAATACATATTATCAACAATGTTGCCCTTCATCACCCACTGAAGCAGAGTTTAGCAGGTTTCTCTACTGTGAAGTCACTTATTTTTTCTCCTGTTTTGCATACTGCACCCTCTGGGAAGAAGTCAGTTTGTGTAACCCACATTTTTAAAAATGTTTATTTATTTAGAGAGAGAGAGCATGAGCAGGGGAGGGGAAGAGAGAGAGACAGAAAATCCCAAGCAGAGCCCACACTCAGTGCGGAGCCCGAGGCAGGGCTTGAACCCATGAACTGTGAGGTGGTGACCTAAACCAAAGTCACAAGTCGGACGCTTAACCGACTGAGCCACTCTGGCACCCTTGTGTAAACCACATTTAACGAGTGAGGGTTATCTCTTTGAGAGCTAAGTATCTCCATAAATTATTTGGGATACTTCTGCATGGGAGATTTGTCTCTTGTCCCACATTTATTTATTCAATCATTTGTTTATATCAGTATGGATTCAATATTTATTAGTTGACAGTATAATACCGATAATATTATATCGATATTATATGTTGGTTTATAATCCAATCTATATGATTTATATTGTTGCCCTAATTGGTCCAGCTTCGAGCACCGGGAGGTCTTTTAATTGGTGCCTGTGTCCCTTTGACGTTTTCCCATCATTGTGCAGGTTGTTGTTTGTTTACTTGTGTTAGCCCTGTCTTACTTTCTGGAATCACAGGAGGCTCCAGGCTCCTCCTGTATGTTTCCCGCCCCAGTCCTAGAATCAGCTGTTTTTCCAACAAGCCCTGATTCCTGTTGCTGGAAATGGTACCAGAAACAATGAACTGGATGCTCCTGGCGTGTCTTAGCTTCTAGATCACCTGTCTTATCGAACATGTTTCTATATGTAACCATCTGCATCTGTCTGAAGCTAGACAGGAGTTGATGCTCGTATGTCCAACTCAGTTCATCACCACATGGATCAATCTAGACTTTTCCCTTTGCTTGTGTGTACTCTCTCACTCCAATAATGAGAAACTTCACTCCCACTCTTATCACCTGCCGTTTACTTAATTATTAAATTACTGTGCACATATGTAGTGGTTTCAGCCTTGTAAATCCATACTCTTATGGAAGAGACCTTTATCAACTAGATCACAGTGCTTAGCTACAGTTTCTTTGGCTTTTTGTCTTCTAGGCTCTTCATTCCCAGTGTTACTTAGGCCAGCCCCTTATTCCCAGACTCCTTTCAGTGAAGTTGTTCTATACATTTATAATACAGCTAGATTCTTTTGTCACGCTCTCCATACCAACTTATCACAGAGGAAGGGCACAATGAAAGGTGGTTATTTTTTTAATGTTTTATTTATTTTTGAGAGAGAGAGTGTGAGTGTGGGAGGGGCAAAGGCGGGGGTGGGGGGAGAACAGTGGATCCACGGTGGGCTCTGTGCTGACAGCAGTGAGCCCAATGTGGGGTTTGAACTCGGAACCGTGAGATCACGACCTGAGCTGAAGCTGGACTCTCGACCGACTGAGCCACCCAGGTGCCCCAAAGGTAGTTGTTGTTAACATATTTTTAATGGCTGCTTGACAGTCAGGGTTCCACGGACCATGACTTCCTTAGACACCTGAATCTTGCTAAACATTTAGCCAGCTGTCTTTTATTAGACAATTGCCTATTATTGGACTGTTATAAATACATCAATAACGTGCTTATATACTAATCTTTGTGTACACTCACTGTTTCATTAAGGGGAAATTTCCAGAGTTGATTCAATCACCAAATTAAAAAACATGAACATGTGATATTTCCCGTTACTCTCTGAAAAATGTAAACTACTGGAAGAATGAAATAGGAAATCTGGAGAGACAGAGAATTACAATTCAAAAGTTGTTTTTCAATTTGGAGATCAAAAAATGTATCTCTCACTACATTATTGTAAGGCAGAGAGTGTTTTCACCCTTTATGTTCATTCATTCTTTTATTGTCTGTCATGCCCCTACCTATTTTTCTTTTGGGTGTAAATTTTGTTTTTCAGACGCTCTCAATTGTGGGGGTGTTCATCTCAGCTTGAGACGGGTGCCTCATGTGTACTGAATCACTGACCACCTTCCTTCCCTGTTGTTAGTGACACTGAACGCTCCTGCCTTATAGGGCTTCTTGAGCGATCCTGTCTTCCGGATGCAGACAGTGCAGAGAGGATTCCCTCCCCCACTACAGTGCTCCCAGAGTCCAGCCCAAGACATTCTTCTCTGTCCGCTCACAGACACAGGACTTAATGCCCCGAAAGTAACTGTAACTATCAGGGAATTTACAGCAGTGGTCTTTTTATTTCTCTTCGAAGTGCTGTTAACATTTGAAGGTGTTTCTCATGTAATCATCCTCCTGGAATACGGTTTCATAGCTCTTCAGGAGGAGTGAGGCTTCATATGGCATGTAACTGCTAATGTGTCCGTGTGCATGGAGGAAGTTTCTTGTCTGTCAACTTGTGCAAAGAAGAGTGCATCTTGAAAAAGACTGATTATCTTAGAAGGGATGCTTCCAAACCTGAGACTTTTATATATATATATATTTAAAATGTTTATTTATTTTTGAGAGAGAGACAGAGTGTGAGTCGGGCACAGGCAGAGAGGGAGGGAGATACAGAATCTGAAGCAGGCTCCAGGCTCTGAGCTGTCAGCACAGAGCCCGACATGGGGCTCGAACTCATGGGAGATCATGACCTGAGCCGAAGTCCGACGCTTAACTGACTGAGCCACCCATGTGTCGTTAAATCTGAGCCTTTATAATGAATCGATGAAAAATTCTGTCTCGGGCTGAGTCAAGAGACTTCTGTTTCTCAGTGAGATCAGAGAGTATGAAATTCTGAGGATTCTCCAGGTTTTGCTTTGGATTTTCAACCTTGGAGCCTTGAGCATTGGAGTAGACAGTGTGAGAGAATGGATGGACCACCAGGGCCTGGCTTGTGGTAGCAGCCAGTCTATTGCCAGCCAGCAGGACAGTCTTGGGCAAGGTGACCTAACCTTCCTGAGCTTCTGTAAAGATGGTTGGAGAGATAGATGAGGGAATCGGGCAAGGTGGTCTCTTAATCTCTTCTGGCTCCGCATCCAATCTGATTGGTTTTATGGTCACATATCACAGAGCTGGAAGGTACCAGACAGGCCGGGTGTGAAGGCTACAGCTGTATTGCCAACAGTCTTCAGCTCCTAAGAAAGGTCAAACCCATACTTCAGATTCCTCCCTTTTCATAAACGGAGTCGGAGGCAAGGTACCAGTGGCCGTTGAGGTGCAGTAGACTTTCCTCCTCAACTCCTCACGTCCTTTCTTGTTAAATTTAGCAAGCCTTTCTTCCTTCCTTCAAAGAAGCTCTAAAAACCACTCTTATCCTCAAACTCAAATTATTCTTTGAACTAGAAAGTCGTTCAGAATTTGGAATTGCAATGTTTTACCAGGATTTAAATGCAAAGCAGAGTCACCCAAAGGCTACTTCATCATATTTTAATTCTGTTTCATTTAGTGCTAATTTAAAATGGAAACCTGTGGAGCAGAACAGAGTGGGTAGCTCTCAAGCCAGGAGGTAAAAGCCTGGGAAAGCAGATAACGTCCCCCTCTTCCTTCTCTTGCTTACTTGCCCCCTTCCTTGTGCCCGGTCCACCATCCCCTTCACAATGGAGCCGTGCCGTCTGTCTGCTCCACAAATTCAATCAAATGCACCAGCAGGATGCAGGTCTGCAGGTATAGACGGGGGTGGTAGCCGAGGGTGTCAGAGAGATCTCTCCGCGTCCTCAACCACATGCTCTTCGCTTGGCTTACTGGCTGCCCGTGTGTTTTATTTTCTGCCTGCTCCCTCCTCTTCAGATGCTCCAAATACCCTGAAACTTCTTGGGCATTGCAGGCAGAGCTGAGAATTTCTTGGCATGAATATGAGAACTGGTGAGACAGATGTATGCTTGGCTCTGCATGGCTGCAACTGGCTGGCACCCCAGGGCTGATGCTGTAAGACTCGATGGAAATGATGATTTCTCACAAGAAACCAGAGCAGAGGGGATCCAACAGAGCTCACGGTCCAACTGTCCAGTGTGATGTCCGGGGGTACTTCCGGACAGCTTTAAGTACCCAACCAAACACGAGGCTGCAGGTGCCTGCAGGGTAATCTCATACGATGTTTTTAAGATGAGAACTGGAAAGGCCAGAGGGGACCAAGCCTCCTTGGCCAATGGTGAGTGAGAAACTATCTTGACACAGACACATTAATGCTCCACCCTTTGCTTTCTAGCATTGTCGCGGCTTGGACGGTTTGATTAGCTGGGAGAGATTTTAAGCTATTGCCTCTGTGTAATTTTCAAAAATTTTTTTTAAATTTTTTTTTTTTTAGCGTTTATTTATTTTTGAGACAGAGAGACAGAGCATGAATGGGGGAGGGTCAGAGAGAGGGAGACACAAAATCTGAAACAGGCTCCAGGCTCTGAGCAGTCAGTACAGAGCCCGACGCGGGGCTCGAACTCACGGACCGCGAGATCATGACCTGAGCCGAAGTCGGACGCTTAACCGACTGAGCCACCCAGGTGCCCCGTAATTTTCAAATTCTTAATACGTAGGAATTATTGAAAATGTCAGGGTAACAGGAACCAGAATTTTGAGAAGCCCCTTTTTGTCCCCTCAGTGTCACCTGTAATCCTTGGAGAGGGGGTTGGAGGTGGGGAAATGGAATGGAATACTCCACTCTACCAGCATTTTAGGATCGATCCCCAAAGACCTGGGTCCACCAGGCACGTGCGGACCGTGCTTACCAGGTCAGGACCAAGTAAGATCTTTGGGGTAACAGAGCATGGTGTGCTGGGAATTCAGAATATCTGGGATGTCACTACCCTCTGCTACAAACAAGCCTATGATCTGGGAAAAGCCACATCCCCTCCCTGGACATCTGATTGCTCATATGTAAACTATGAACTCTGACAGTATTGTCGTCCTAGTGAATAAAGCACCTCAGGGCCATCACGAGCTGGCTGACACTGAGATGCAGGAGGTCAATCCAGGCATCACTCTGTGAGTCTACTGTCTCCGACAACTTCCGGGTTGAGATGCTCAGGAGCTAGACAGTCAGATGACAGGTTTTAAGTACCCGCTACCAAGGAGGAGACTTATTTACAACTAGTGACAAAGAGTGAACAGCTTGAAAGACAAAAGTTAACACTGCCTGGCCTTAAGTATGATCCACTCCATTGCACACAGCAGAGGATTGCAGGACTTCTGGTAAACCTCAGGGTAAGTTACGTTCTTTAAGCTTAAAGACGTAGTAAAAGCCTGTTACAGCGGGAGAACCCACAAAGGGAAAGATAGTTCTGTTTCCCCACATGAACGGTATAAATAAGCTTAACTACATAATCAATGTTTACATTGTATGCATTATGTGTGATACACTCTGATAGGCACAAGGAAAAATCAAGGAAAGTAATGCATAAAAGAAGTCCCTCTTCTGCCTTTGGCTTGTTGTAGGACCTTCCTTGGGCAACATATTCAACCTCTTTTTCAGTTTTCTTATTTGAAAATGAGGATAACAATGCTACCAACCTTATAGGGTTATTATGTGAAGTGTTTGTAAGAGTATCTGACATCAGACACAAAATGCTAATTATTACTGTTACTATTACATGGAAAAAGTAGTGGTTAGCCTCTTGGGGGCTTATAAAACACTTCACATTTATCGAGTCATTGGATTCCCATAATAACCTGGCAAAGAAGGGTTTCCACTCTACAGATAGAAGTGGGGGGTCACCAAAGTTACACAGTAAATGACAGGGGGCGATTTTAAATCAATTCACTGTTTTCTGCCCCTCATCGAGCTGCCTTCCCTCAAGATGTGGGAAGACGGAGTTCACACCCTCAAGAAACCTGCTATTTATTGGGATGGCCAAAAAACTAAACAAGAGAAAGTGACATGAGATAATGAAGTATCTGCTGGTCAAGCATAGAACATTTGTGACTAACTTCATGCAGAATGGTGGCCTCAGCTGTTGCTGTGGAGGAATGAGGGGCAGAGGGGCTGATGGGAGAGATTGGATATTACCTGGTGAACAGCTGGTACTGATGTGGGTACACTTAGTGCTTCGTTACTGGTCTGTCCTGGCACATATCCAGCGCTGGACAGAATTGAGGTTCTCGTTAGTCCTAGCCTCTCCACTCTGTGGCCCCTCCCCTCTGTCCACCAACCTCCAGCCTCCTGGTGTCCTTGGGGTCTCTGAATTCAGGTTCTGCTCCTCAGAATCGGATCATAACAAAGAAGGCACTGTTATGTTCTTACAGATGAAGGTGAAAATGATTGGCATTCAGATGCTCCCCCTTCCGTAATAACCTCAACCCTGGTATGTGGATGCTTCTACAGGGGACAAAGCCTGAGGACAGAGGGGTGGTGGATAATTAGGCATGAGGAAGTTGAGATGGTGAGAAATTTTGAGGAAAGGGGGATGGGGTTGAATAGGAGCCATTTAAAAGACATCCATATACTTCGCCCATCTGGTGTGCTTTTTAAAGATGTAGTAAATCTGTGAAGGTCAGAAATCAATAGGATCCTAAGTAAATAAGCGCCGAAAGATCAGGGACTATGTCTTTCTTACTCACTGTCATATTCACAGCCCTGGCATGATGCCTAGTATTTAGCAGGTGCTCAATAAATATTTGTCAAGTGAATTAACTATTTGCAGAATGAATCAAATTACAGCGTGGCTCTTAAATTTATCCAGCCTAGATGGATCTCTTGATTGGCTGGTCATGGAGGAATCATGAAATATTTGACTTGTTATAGTCTCAGAATTAAAACACAACAACAACAACAACAACAACAACAACACACAAATCTTTATTCTGATCTTTACCAAAAATACCTCTCGAGCAAAGACCAGGACGATACATTGCAAGAAACCTGTTCCTCATCTGCTGTAGAAAAAAAACGTACCCTTCAGTGGGCACTGCCGTCACATCACCTGGTAGCATGTATGTTTCCTTTTTCTCGAATGCATTGGCGCAGGTCAGCAATTAGCTTGACTTTGAATGGTGCTGGCACACATGTTTCTGTAGGACCTCCAGCCAATGCTCCTAACACAGACTTTGCAGTTCATAGAGAACCTCTTGGAGACTGGCATCTTTAGAGCTTGGAGACGAGTCACAGAGCATCATACGGTTATGATCTCAGTGCCCCTCGTTCCTTTGTGTGGATCGATTTCCGACCACTACCATCTCCCGTCTGCCTAAGGACTCTCTAGCATTTCACATTGTGTGGGTCTGCTTGACAAATTCATTCAGACTTTGTATGTCTGAGAAGAGTCTCTGTTTAAACCTGAATGTGTGAAAGATGTTTTCCCTGGGTGTAGAATTCTGGGTTGATAGGATCTGGGGGAGGGTGGAGTACATTAATGATGTTGCTCCAGTGGTTTTTTGCTTGCATCGATTTTGATGAGAAACTTTTTGCCATCAGTATCTTGTTCATCTATCCTTGACGTGGCTTTTTTCCCTGATTGCTTTTAAGCTTTCCTATTTATTGCTTGTTTTAAGCAATTTGATTAGGATGCACCTTGGTGTCGTTTTTTCATGTTTATTAAGCTTGGGATTCATTGAACTTGGACTTGTGGGTTTATAGTGTTTATCAACTTTGGAAAATTTTTGGCCATTTCCTCTCATTTTTTTTCTGTTCCCCCCCACCCCCCACTTTGAACACTTCAGTTAAGCCCATATTAGGCTACTTAAAATTGTTCCACAGCTCGCTAATAGTGTGCTCATTTTTTAAAGTTTGGGGTTTTTTTCCTATGTCTTATTTTTGGATAGTTTCTATTGCTACTTCTTCTAGTTTACTAATCTTTCGTTTGCAAAGTCTTGCTGTTAATCCCTTCCGGTGTGTTTTTCATCTCAGAAATTGCATTTTTCATCTCCAGCAGTTCAACTGGAGTCTTTTTTGGTGTCTACTTAATTTTTGAATGTATGGAGTACAGTTATAATGCTGGTTTAAGTGATCTTCTCTGCTAAGTATATCTATGTTAGTTCTGGGTCAGTTGTGAGAGACTGATTTTCTTTTCATTGTGGATTATATTTTCTACTTCTTTTCATGCCTGATAAATTAAAAAAATGGTTTTAACCTTTATTTATTATTGAGAGACAGAGAGAGACAGAGCATGAGCATGGGAGGGGCAGGGAGAGAAGGAGACAGAATCCGAAGCAGGCTCCAGGCTCTGAGCTGTCAGCACAGAGCTCGATGCGGGGCTCGAACTCACAAACTGCAAAATCATGCCCTGAGCCGAAGTCAGATGCTTAACCAACTGAGCCACCCAGGTGCTCCCATGCCTGGTAAATTTTTACCGACTGCCAGATGTTGTGAGTTTGATCTTTTTGATTCCTATCAATATTCGTGAGCTTTGTTCTGGGAAGTTACTCTGGAAGTTACTTAGAAGTATTTTGAAACTATCAATCTTGCTTTTAGGTGGAGCCTAAATAGCATTTTGACTAGGATATTTCTGATTCTTAGCCACTATTGCTATTCTGGACTGAAGAATCTTTTTTTTTTTTTTTTTTTTTAGGATATTTAGTACCATCCCTGTCTTCATTCAGCCCACCAGATACTAGCACCCATTAAGTTGTGACGATAAAAAGTGTCTACAAGCTTTACCAAATGTCTCCTGGGGAAAAACTTACACATGACTGAGAACCACTGGTGTAGGGTTAACTTTGCCCCTTAACTGAGAGCAAGATGTTCCTGAATATTCTATCTCAGTGTCCTGTGAGGCTTTCCAATCTGGCAGGTGGAAACACATTTTTGCCAGCCCTGTGTGAGTGTTGAGTACTTGTTCCCTCTAATCCTTCAGGGTGAGTCTTTCCCCAGCCTCAGCTGGTTTCCTTATACCTGTGTGCTGATGGATTTTCTGCCGAATGCATCAGGAGACCCTCTGCGGATCTCCAGGGTTCTCTCTCTGCAGATCTCCGGGGTTCTGTCTCTGTGTGGCTCTCTCTCCTCTGCTGTTTCCGTACTGCAAATTCTAGCTGCTTGGTCTCCTTAGACGCCTAGCTTAGTCTTCTCAATTTCGGGAGACTGCTGGACTCTCCTTGTGACCCCTCTCCCTGGGAACTCTGCCAAAGCAGTAATGTGAGAAATTATGAGGTTTATCTTGTTTATGTCCCATCTCTCAGAGATCACTGGTGTCTCTTGTCGTCTGATATTCAGTGCGTTGGGTTAAGCTATTATTTTTACATAATTTGTTCAGTTTTTTGGTTGCTTTACACAAGAAAATAAATCTAGTCACTATGTTGAAGATATGACCTCATTGTCTATCGCATTTGGCATAAGCTTTGCCCCCAGTTGACACACCTGGTAGGTCTGATTTCTTGACAAACAAGTTAAAATCTTATGTAGTCAAGTCTATTGATCTTTTCTCTTGCAAATATATTCCTACAGCTTTTATATTTAAAAAGTTCTTCCCATCCAGGGGCGCCTGAGTGGATCAGTGTGTTGGACTTCGCACTTCAGCTCAGGTCATGATCACACAGTTTGTGAGTTCGAGCCCCACATCAGACCCCACAGCTCACAGCCTGAAGCCTGCTTCGGATTCTGTGTCTCCCTCTCCTTGCCCTTCCCCCATTCAAACACTGTCTCTCTCTCTCTCTCTCTCTCTCTCTCTCTCTCTCAAAAATAAATAAAGATTAAAAGAAATTTTTTAAAAAAGTCCTTCCCATCCAAGCACTACATAAATATTTAGCTATATTTTCTTCTAAGTTTTTCTTCTAGTGATTTAATTGAAATTTTTGTCTCCCCAGTGCAGCTAGAATTTATATTAGTGAATGTGGTACTGAAGCAAGTATCTAAATGAATTTTTATTCCTGCCCCCCCCAAACTTCCTGATCTCAGCCCTTTTTATGGACTAGCTCATCCTTTACCACTGGATTTTTCAAAAATGTATTTAATACGTCTTAGGTTCTTATTCGGCAGGAGGATCTGTGTCTGGAGCATCCACTTCTTTCCCAAATCTGAGCATCCATTCTCAGGCCTGAGATATTTTTTGGCTCACACGTTTCAGTGTACTGAACATACTCTACAGAATCTCTCACATTTCCCACTTCCTTCAGCCAACGAGCTCCTGGTACAACGGGTGGGGACACCTGCAGTTGCCAGCATAGGGCAGTTTGCTGCAGCCACTGATTCTCAGACACCTCACGCCTCGTCATTTTCTTGTACGATTAATAAAACCACCTGCTTCATATGACATCTCTTCTATACCAGCAAACACATTGATGCACACACACACACACACACACACACACACACACACACACACACACGGTTCTGTCTTGTCGGCTTATCACCCCCTCTGCCTGTCACTCTTTATCAGTTGAAGAGCCAAAGTAAGGAGAAGGTGAGAAGAGAAATTGCTTGTGCATATGCAACTGTCAGAAATCTAAATATAGGTCATATGAGTGACTAAAAACCATCCCCACAAATTCCTTCTTTTCTCAGCACATTTTCTCATATCTGCCTCTCTAATCTGCTCTGTTTTACTTACATTTTAAAAAATGTTTATTTATTTATTTTTGAGAGAGAGGCAGGGGAGGGGCAGAGAGAGAGAGGGAGAGAGAATTCCCAAGCAGTCTCCGCGCTGTCAGTGCTGAGCCTGACACGGGCTCGATCCCGTGAGCAGTGAGATCATGACCTGAGCCAAAACCAGGAGTTGGATACTTAACTGACTGAGCCACCCAGGTGCCCCTGTTTTATTTACTTCTTTACTTCTGTTTCCTTTCACATCTCTACCTTTCTGACTGCCTCCCCCCACCCCCCACCAGCAGGCATATATAGAACGTTCCAAAGGGTCATAGGACTGACCGTTCCCACATATTCTGATTCTCATTCTTTCATCCATGCCGTGGGATTGAACTCAGTCCTGTTCCAGTGACATAGTTTGGCGAATGAAATAGGAGCAGAAGCTTAAAGAATTAGCATGTTATTTGGCACAGGGCCGGGCAACATTCCATCGGCTTGGGTCAGAGTGTGAAGATGATTGAGAATAGAGTTGTGAGACAATAATGGAGAACATGTCGTGCAAGTGGGAGATAAATCTTTGTTGGAAGCCACAGACATTTGCGGGACGTTACCGCAGCATCACCTAGCCTGATCTGGACTGATACATGATACAACGACCATTTTCAAAACAAAAGACTGAGCCCTGGGGTTTGCGAATCATGTCAGTACGTGTACCCCTGCCGCACGATACCTTTGTCATCTCCCAAGAACCTGGATGGCTGGAGTGATCGTGGATGGCTCTGCCAAGGACAGTGGAGGATGGCTTCCCTCTTTCTCCTCCAATTGGTAGAGCTGCAGGGAGCTCACAGCCCAGCAGTGATAGGATAACAGGAACAAAGCAGAACTGTCCTTGTACCTTGGACGCACATAGTACAGCTGCTTTTCTGAGCATAGCCGGCTAAGAAGAAAAACATAGCCCTGTTTCCTGTGGCTCAACTGTCAGTTCAGCGTTTATGATAGACACTTGGGGTCAGTATACTAGGATGTAAAGATTAGTTCATGTCCTAGTTTCCAGTGATCTTGCAGTTTTGTGCGCTTCCCCAGCAGGTGTTCTGTGAAAGCAGAAAAAGAAATGAAGAAATTCCAGGCAGATGCTTAATCAATAGTAAGCGCCAGCATTTCTACATCTTCTCTCAGGTCAAAAGCGAGGATCAGCATATTTAATTTTGGCTTCAATTGGGCCTTTGTGATTCAGGGGTCTTTTCCATTCTGCTTCCTGGTCTGCAGTGTTATGGCCCATGACCTTATTAGGTAAATTCTTCAGCTCAGCTGGTTGAATGGGTGGACATTTCTTATTTTAATGAGTTATTTCAAGGGGTTTTCATAATCTGGATTTGAAGAGATTTCACTGTGCCTCATTGATCCCCGAGATTATATTCTAATGCTCTGGGCCGGTTTTTGCCATCACCCCTGTCATAGCTGTGGTTAAGCTTGATGGGCACTAATTGGGTGGGAGGTCAATGTAAATTAGTTACCACACTGAATCTGAGTCCGTTTTTAAAGAAATGTATTTTAAATGCAAACAGCAGCTCAAACAGTTCTCACAAAGTTCTGACCATGGACTTCGAGTGGAAGTCCTGCTGAGCTGCTGTGTTGAGTAGATAAAACTCATTTATAATTAGCATCCCTATTTGCATACAAACAGTTGATGGGCTAAAGTCCTTAAAAATTATTTGCTCTCTTACAGAGATTAAATGTGCCCCTGCAGCCTAATCAGCTGCCTGCCAGAACCTCTTTTCATAGGCTGCTCTGATCCCCACTCTCACCTACACTGAAATGTAACAAAGACTGAGTTCCTGTACTCCAAGGAAATACAATGATCTTGAATGTAGCTGGATGTTTTTGAAACATTAACTGAAAACCCCCATCCCATCCTAGAAAACAGGAGAGCAGAAATCTCAAATGGATAAAGAAGTTTCTGTCAACCTACCGAATGGGTTGTTTGAAATAGAGATAGAAATTGATTGTAGGAAATTTAGAAGATAAGATTTCATATGCACCTGTGGGTGTGGACTGAAATTGAGCCCTACAGTGATGATCCCATTGCAAAAGTCTAGAGGCCGTCCACACAGAATACAGTGTGAATGGTGCCCCACAGAACTGAGCAACAATAGTTACAAAGCTATTGGAATGAGATCTTTCCCTTGCTCCTGACTGTTGGTGCAAGGACACGTGTTTGTTGGTCTTCCTTTTCTATTTGACAAGATTACACTCAATCTTCCAGACTCAGATCAAATAGCACTGCGTTTGAGCCTTCCAGATTCTAACTTGTTGGGATTAGTCATGGTTTCAGCAGGAAACAGGTGCATACTCAAATTGGATAATTTGAGGAGAGTTTATAAAGGGACCGTTTACAAAGGCATGGGCAGGGTATGGGGGAGCTGTAGGGAAGAGGTTGTGGGATGGAAGGAGCTTATAACGTCAGGGCCTGAAAGGGCAAAGGAAGGGCGTGGTCACTAGGACTGGTGATGGTAGCCGTATGGGGGTAAACACAAAATAGGACCCGAGACTTTCATAGCCAACACTCAGTGACCTCACTAGGGAGGAAGCCTGGGAAGCAAATTCCAAACCTTGTTTAGCTTTCCACCTTAACTCTGCCTTTATAGACCCCACTAGCTGAACCCAACCGGAAGTCAGAGGACGAGGGAGCCTGTCGATGCCATCCATATAGGCTGATGTATTAGTTATCCATTGCTGTGTAACAAATTACTCCAAAAATTAGTAGCTGGAAATACCAAACATTGTCTGACAGTCCCTGTGGAACAGGAATCCTGGAGAGGTTTAGCTCGATTCTGGCTCAGGGTCTCTCATGAAGTTGCATTTCAGAAGTCAGCTGAGGCTGTGGTTATCTGAAAGCCAGAGAACTTGTTTCCAAGATCACATACTAACACAGCTGTTGGTTGGAGGCCCCAGTTCCTCCTCATATGAGCCGCTGCATAAAGTTACCTGAGTGCCCTCATGACATGGCTGCCTGCTTCCTCCAGAACAGGTGGTCCAAGAGAGGGAGAGAGTATGGAGAAGCTGTAATGTTTTTTATGACTTAACCTTGAAGGTCTCGTACCATCACTTCTGGCATACATCCATCCCAATGTAATGTGACAGAGGGTTATACAGGCACAGAAAACCCTGGGTATGGAGATCATTGGGCGCCATCTTGGAGGGGGGCTACCACAGCCAGCCCCCCCTGCAGGGTGCAGAAGTGCTGAAAGCAGATACAGAAAGACGTCCAGCTTATCCCCAAGTTGCAATACTTTCACTCTCCAATGATCATGTAACAAATCAGCCACGTCTTAGCCGTAGCACTTGTTATGTTGTTTTTACATTTTTTTTTGTTTACGTCTGTCTACTCGAATGTAAACTTCTTGAAAAGAAGGATTGTATCTTATTCTTATGTTTTGGGTGTCTAACATGGTGCCAGGCTCATGGTGGGTGCCTCCACAAATATTTAAAGTTTTTAGTAGATGAAATCTCTGAGCAGTCTCTTGGTTGTCTACAGTCAATGACATATACGATGACACCCTCCCTCTCATCTGCTTCTCCTTTACCCCCCGCTTTCCCCTTGTCTCCCAGTGCTTTCAGATGCCCTTATGTCAGGAAAGGGATGTAATATACTAATGCGTACATAAGATGTTAGTGACTGTTAAATCCTGGGGTATTTGCATATAAACTGGGTTTTTTTAATCAAAAAAAGGAAAGATGAGCTGCAGTGTTAGTAGTCATTACCTATGAGCCCCTGGGGTACTCCTATGAGCTCTCTGTTAACGACTTAGGCTCAAGTTCTATCTCTGATGTATACCTTTGGTGTCACTTGAGTACTACCCACTTGTACCCCAAGGACTTCTGCACGTAAAACTCTCAAGGAAAGGAGGGCTGTGGCCATCCATAGGGCAGAAAGAAGTTCCTTGGGCACATAGTCCAGCCTTTTAAAGCCTTGGACAATAAACATGTTACAAAAGCAAGTCAAGACTATCTAATGCCCCCAGGAAGAGATTTTTAATGGTGGGCTTTGAGGCTCTGTCTTGGTAAGACTATAAGGGTCATACCCGGTACATGACCTGAGCACTTGCCACTATGGCCAGAACCACCAGAGGTGTGTTTATCACAAGTCTGTGCTTACTGGGTATGCTGGCCTGTCTCTTTGGTACCATTACCACCACCGTGTAAGATGTTCTGTGCAGAGGAGAAGCTGGGAATCATGGTTCTCAGAATCCCCTTCCCCTGAATGGTCCTGGGGTAGAATTTACCAAAGAGAGGCAAACACATGGGACTTGGAAAGCTGTTGTAGGCAGAAGTAAGAACCAAGCAACTTTCCAGCAAGCTTGAGGGCAGCAGTTCTCAAACTTCAGCTGCACCAGAAGCATCTGGAGTGCTCGTTAGAGGACAGCGTGCTGGGCTCTACTCCCAGAGTAACTGATTCAGTAGGTCTGGAGTATGGCCTCCAAATTCGAATTTCTAATAACTTCCCAGGTGATGAGGATGCTGCTAGTCTTCACACCAAACTTAGACCACAGCTTTAGACAAACAATCGCATCAATATGTCCCTTCCCTTGGTGTTTATTATGTGTGGAATACATAGAACGGCATCTGTTTTCCTGAGTAAACCCCATCAGTGTACTGGCATGAACAGAAGGGAGAGCTTTCCGGGGTGCTACTGTTTAGAGAAGAAAATCATGAAGTCCCAAGCATGCTTCTGAGACTCACGTGGCTTCAAGGTCAAAGGCAAGGCCCATGGAACCATGCTGGTCTTTAGCTTTCAATGGGGAAAGAATACCCAGACTTCTTCACCTGGGCACTTCAGACCCTGTGCTCAGTGCCACTGCCCAGCTCTGCTGGACATGCCAGGGCAAGATGACATCTCCCGCTACAGCCTTGGAAGGCAGCCTGGGAGTTGCCCTGAGTGGCAGCTGACGACAGGTCCACTGTGACTTATGTCGGGCAACACGACAGCCAGGTGGCGTTGGGGTGTGAGGAGAGCAACTGTGAGAAGCGTTCTTATATTGGAGAGGAACAAAGTTGCTTCTTTGGAGCGAAGGCTGTGGTGAAGCTTGTAGTGAGGGTAAGAGGCCAAGGTGCAGGCCAGGAGCCCACCTACTATGTCACACTGAGACTTGAGGCCCATGGAAGGGCCCGCTGGTCTCCCACACGTTCCTTGGGCCACATCTGATGGAAATAATTGTCAGGAAAACTGACGTTTGTACGTCACTTTATAGGCAACCTGGCCCTTCACGTCTCAGCGAACTGAATCCGGAGGAGGTGTTTTCTGAAAAAGAGACATATTTTACAAATAAAGAAATAGATGCAGAAGCCAAGTAGCATGACCAAGATCACAGAGTTGGGTAGTGGGAGAGCCAGGGCCACAACCCAGCCCCCTGACTCTGAATTCCAACTCCACACGGGGGGTGGGGTGGGGGGGCTCCAGCCCTCTCTGGGAGCCATGGCTCCAGGATCAGGAGGAACCTGGGAAGGTAGGAGTTTGAGGGGTACCTCTTCCATGTCTGACCTTAGAAAACATGTGTCCCTCCTGCAGAACACAGGCTATCTCTTTTTTTTGTAATTTTAAATTTTGTAATAATGATAGATTCAGGGAAGTTGCAAACATGGTGCACAGGTGTCCCATGTACCCTTCACCCAGTCTCCTCCATTTGGTACCACCTTATAATCCTATAGTATGAAATCAAACCCAGATCAGATGATCTCTTTACGGAACAGTTTCTCACATAAGTGTCCTCTAAAACCTTAAAATACAGGCTTTTAATTATCAAATAATTTGGTGGGTGCCTTTAATATTCCAAAACACCAGATGGCATGAGATGACTCTGCCTAGGGAAGGAAAATTCTAGAGTCCCTTTGGCAGACTAGCCCCAAGGCATGTTTCAAGATCTTCCCACCTCAGAATTGTCTTATGTCTCCTCTATGTGAAAGACACTGGGCCTTTTGGAGACACTTTATTAAAAGACAGGTTATGAGGGGCGGCTGGGTGGTTCAGTCAGTTAAGTGTCAGATTCTTGATTCTGGCTCAGGTCGTGACCTCAAGGTTCATGGGATTGAGCCTGAAGCCTGCTTGGGATTGTCTCTCTCCCTCTCTCCCTCTGCCCCTCCCCTGATCATTCTCTCTCTCTCTCAAAATAAATAAATGAACATTAAAAAAAAAAGACAATGAGGAGGTTAGTGAATAGAGCCAACTTGACAGACCTTTCTGGAAATGATATGTAGTAAAGAGGGCAGGATTTGGAGCCAGTCAGATCTGAATTTGAATCTTTATAACCAGCCACGCACCGACTACTGACATTTCTTCTAGCATTTCTTAAAATGTTAAGCAAAATTAAAAATAATTTCTCACGAGGTAACTTCTTACCAACATCAGTTTTATTGGGGTTTATAAACTGCTCAATCATGAGCCTTTGCACTTTCTTGCGTTTGCCACTTTGGTTCGATGATTAGATCTGGAAACACCGACAAGGTTGTTAAAACACAGATAGGCTGGCTTCAAAACACTAAAATTCAATGACTATGCAAGTCATAATCTGCCAATTTGTAGTTATTAGAGAAATTAAACTCACCAGTAAGCAAAAGCAGGTGTATTATCTTAGCAGTATAATATGAATGTTAATTTGGAGTTTGGTAATCAGGGTTGTATTGTCCACCTTGAAACCATTTATTGATGCTTTAGGTTTGAATACTAAAAACCTACAGCATGAATATCTTTTAAAAATCTCAGATGCTTTACACTTGGTGGGTTTCAGAGCCCTCTGTGAATTATCTTATATCTCTAAGATAAGCATAGCTTTCACACTTATTATGTGGTAGATGAAAGGGGTCAAGAACAACTATCCCAGCCTGGAAAAAAATATGTTGGTTTTTTTTTTTTTTTTTTTTTTTTTGTGTAAGGGGAAAAAACGACCTAGTTCCAGTGTTCCAAATAAAGACAGGGATTATTCAATACAAATGCTGTTGGTAGTTGTTGGGTGGATGTGAGCTGTACAAAGGTGAACCTTGTGTGTAAGCGGGTTGCCTTCTTTGTTCACTTGATGTTATATCATAAGAATGTCTGTGTTGTAACGTTGTATACGGAAACAACGGTGCCAGGTAGAAGGTCAATGTGCAATGAATAAATAGGTTACAGAAAATCTACCAAAGTCAGATGTTTCCATCCAAACCAAGCTATTAGTGTTCGGAATTTGCAGTGACCTTCCGTCTTTCAGACGGGGCTCTGGGGTTCACGGGGCATGCAGAAAACGTCTGGGAGTCTGTAGACAGAAACTGCAGGCACGTCTCTTCTATCACAATTAATGTCAGTATTGTATACAGTTTCTTGACAGCATTTATTATAATCAGCTTCTGTGGCTGTGGCTGCCATGATCCCTGCTTTTCTCCCCTGTTCGAAAGGGATCTGCTCAACAGGGTTAGCGTTAGTACATGCTACTGTGTTCGTGCTGGCTTCCTTTGTGCTATTGGTAATTACTTGATTGTCTCAACCACAATGTGATTTCCAACATAAAAAACCTATATATCATGTGTGGGGAAAAGGAATCATGGTATCGAGGTCTCAGATTCCTATCCTTTCAGTGTTGATGATCCTGAAGCAATTTCAAGAAGGATCACTTTGCTGGTTATAAAAATAATGATGCGGAAACTGGATGACTCCCCCATGCGTGGCCCAGAAGCCCTCCAGACAAATAAGTGCAACGATCCCTGTAACATCTATCTTCATGAAACGGGTTTACTGCCCAGAACAATTTGGCGTTTTCCAAGCGGCTTTTAGGATAACCTGAGCGAGCTGCGATTTTATTTGTTCACTTGTTTACTTGTTTGAGGGCAGAAGGAGCTTTCATGGCCTGGGTGGTTCTTGACACTCAGACCTAGATCCTGACAGGCAAGGATTTTGTTCTCTCTGTTTGGTGGCATCATTGTGACTTCCAAGAACAGAAATACCTTGACCTCAGTGTTTTGGTGTTTTTTCTTTAATGTTTATTTATTTTGTTACAGAGAAGGAGAGAGAGCAAGCCTGGAAGGGGCAGAGAGAGGGAGAGAGAAATCCCAAGCGGGCTCCACACTGTCAATGCAGAGCCTGATGTGGGGTTTGAATCATGACCTGAGCTGAAACCAAGATTTGGATGCTTAACCGACTGAGTCACCCAGGTGCTCTTTGACCTCAGTGTTTTAAGTGAGCAGAGGCCTGCTGCCACATTTGGCCAAGTGGTGGCTATTGCTCTCGGATGTACCCTGAAAACACCATCACAGTCAACCAGTCCATGAGCAGCCTGGCCTCTCAGGACTAGTCACTGGTGGGGCTGGGAAGACAACTGCCCCATTATGCTCACCACTGCTGAGTTGTACTGCACAACAAGCAAACAAAGCCCAGTTTCATTTTCCTACCGATCTGCAATGTACCGTTCTATCCACCTGCATTAGGCACCCAGAGAATAATATAAAATGGAGTCTGAATTTCTCTGGACTTCGATCGCTTCTCTTCTGTACAGCCCTTGAACTCTTGGAACAGAAGCATGAAGGACTAGGTATTCTTTTAATGTGGTCTGACCTTGTGGTGCCCCAGAAGTTATCTCCAAATATTTTTCAACATGTCAAGCAGCGACGTCTAGAGCTCCTGTTTGCCTTGTATTTGTGAAGGTGGCCAGCCATTGCATCTTGCTGATGACCTTGGATATTCTTTTATACAGTGATCAGAAAAGACTGACAAAGGCAAAATATGCTGGCATATATATTTCACATCTTTCGGGGGATCATCCTTCTTTTTATTGGATCATCGGTAGAGACTTCAGTGAACCAAGACTACTTATCATTTGTTCGTTACATACTTGTTTGCCACGACATCTAGTAAAACTGAGTGTGTTACATCTTCTTTGTTGGAATCCAAAGGACCCCAGAACAAAGTCCCACCTTTACGTTCTGGCACTGTATTCTCAGTTCCCACCTGGGCATCAAAGGAACTTACCAGTAAAGATCATGTGATGTTAAGTTCGGTAGCTCAACTGGCTTCCTGGCATCGAGGGGAACTTAGGATTTTGTTTTGTTTGACTATCTTTTGTTTTTGGGCTTGTGTGTTCATTGGAAATTCAATGATAACCCAATTTGTAGAATAGGGACCTAGAACATCCATTTCCAGATTACACATCTATTTTGGGGACTGCTGGGCTCCAGGTTGTCCGATTCCTTATCTCCAGCTTTCCTTCAGTACTACACGTAGAGACTTGGTTGATGTGGAACATGGCAGGTCACCTGTGCTGAAGGAGGGTTCCTGCTAGGACTTTACCTGTTCTGCCAAGTAAGTCCCATCTGGATTGATGTGAATTCTACAATGTCACCCAGTTTGGGCTGTGATACAGGCTTTATTGGGAAAGTGAAAAACTAACATAGGCCACAGGTCATCGAGGGAAGAGAAGGTACTGGTCTACCAATTCTCTCATCCTCCCAGAGAGGTGTGCTGGCCTGGGGCACTGGTGGACCCTCAGTGTAGTTCTTTCTTCCGGTGGCTGAACCCCACCTCTCAATGGGAATCCTCTTTTTTTTTTTTTCCATGGCAATTGAAAAGAGAAAGTTCCCATACCAGTGGGGGAATACAAAGATTGCTTGGCAGCAGGTAGTCTGGATTTGGGTTGCCAATTACAGGTAGGACTTGTCTGGGTCCATTAGCTGCCCAGCACCTAGAGACCTTGGGGGCCTCCTTCTAGAGGGAAGAAGTGACTTGTCTCATGGAAAGCTAAGCTTGGATGCAGCCCCTTCTGCTGATTCCAGCTATCTCATAGTCCAGGCCATCCAGCGAGAGCCCTTAGGATTACGTTCAGACAACTCTGCCTGGTGCCCTCCCACGCCAAACAGCCATGATGTGACAACGAGGAGAGTGGGACGTGAAGACAAGAATTACTCTGGGCCCAGTTCATTTTACGTTTGGTTTTATGCCATTTTATGCCATTTGGTTTTATGCCATAAATTCAGCAGAAAAGGGCTGAAGGAAAGAAAAATTGTCACATACCTTAAGAAAACTTATGATTACTTGGAATACCATGTAATAATTTTAGGTCACTGGTTCTGCAAATATTTGCTGAGCAACTGCTGTGTGTGTGAGACTGGCCCTGACCTTCTAGTTCAGTGTACCCGGTAGAAATATAACGAACGTTCATGACTGATGAAGGGTAGTGCTGAATTCCGTGGGTTGAATCTTGGGGTAGGGGTGGTGGAGGAAAAGAGAAATATTGCATGAGGTGCAACTATTTCCATTTCGGGGTACAGCTTAGAAACTGCTTGTATTCATATAATGGGACAATCCAACTGTTGGTATTAGCCATGCACAGAGGCATCCTGGTGCTGGCTTGCACCAGCCTGTGAGAGCCAGTTGTTACATTTTCAGGAATTTTGAGAGCGAGTTGTTAAACGCAGCCATTATAAAAAGTTAAGTACCATAAACTTACCATTAAATAGCTTATACTACAAAGATAATAATACTTAAAATTTACTTCCTACATATTTTAGTGCATTTTTCTTTCTCTGTACTCTTGAAGTGATTTGCACCGACTGCCTCTCTCTGGTGGAAATGCTACATAACCATGTGCCGCAGTGCACCTCGCCCCAACTCCGCGTTCAGGGATGGTACATTGGTAGCTTGAAACTGGCCATTGTACTGTCCGCACACCCTGGAAATCAGCAGATGTCATAGCTTAGGCCTGATTTACAGCCGGCGCTGGGAGAATTTCAGTTCAACGACTGTTAACACAAGGGCAAGACGTAGTTTAAAAATCAAAAAATCTCGTATCAGGTTTAATGACAGCACACAGACTGGGAAAAGAGGTAGGGATTGGGGAGCAGCTCCATTTGCCAGTCATGTTGCACTGCAATTATAGGTTGGCTATGGAGGCAAGGGTTTGCTAAAAATCCACAAAAGCGTTCCGTGGGAATAACTTGGTTAGAAAGGTACATAAACAGTATTACTATTTGCAAATTGAGACATATTTATTATTAAAATTTACAATAAAAAGTATGTGTATGTTTTGCTTTTTTTTGAGGAGCCAGTTTACTGCCCACGTATTTACTATATGTATAGTAATACAAATGTATTTACTACACATTTGCAATAATGCCGCTGACTGCACGCCGAAACTATCATGGAAGGCGCTGGCAGGAGCAGTGTGCTGTTCGTATAGTGTCCTCTGATTGGGTGGAGGACAGAGACTGTCACCACTGGCATCGCGGAGTGTTGCGCCTCACCCTGGCGCTCCGGGTGTCCTCGGCCCGCTGCTCAGGGTGTGCACACTGCAAACACCTTTCTTTTTGCTTGTGGGATTGGCAACACTTTCTTTTTACTGTGAGCGGTTGTGAAACTTCCTTTGAGGTCTTCACCTTCTTTTCCTTTCTTGTCAGCATGCTTTGTCCGTTGGCGCCGCGGTAACAAAGCATCCAAACGGGGTGGCTCACACCACAGAAATGCATCTCACAATTCTGGAGGCTAGAAAGATCCATGGAGGTGTCAGTGGGGCTGGTTTCCTCGGACGGCTGCGAGGAGCCTCTGTTCCGGCCTCTTCTCGCTTCCTGTGTTTGCTGGCAATCTTGGGTGCTCGCCGTGGAGTGACTGGTGGGGCGAACGTACAGAGCAGATGCGGAGTGAAGGAAGTTGTGATAGCAGATGTGAAATGCTGTCGCATGTACCGTAAAGGACTCAAAACACTCTGTAATTGCTGGTTCAGTTGTGTGTTCTACACTGGCCTGTGCATGTTTCTTGAACACTGGGGCTGTGGCGTTTACTTCTGCATTCCCAGCCCCAGTAACTTTGTTTTAGAAAGGTCCATGCAGTTAGGGGCACCTGGGTGGCTCAGTTGCTTGAGCGTCCGGCTCTTGATTTCAGCTCAGTTCATGATCCCAGGGCCGTGAGATCGAGCCCAGAGTCGGGCTCCGCATGGAGCCTGCTGAAGAGTCTCTCTCTTAAAAAAAAAATAATAAAGACATAAAAATTTAAAAAAAGTCTCTCTCTCTCTCTCTGCCCCTCCCCAACTCCTGCATGTGCTCTCTCCCTCTCTCTAAAATAAAAAGGTCTATTCAGTTAGAATTTTTCTTCTTTTACTCCTTTCCCTTCCTTTCACCCCACCTCTCACTCTTCTCAGACAATTTCAAAGGGCCTCTGTGTCTCACCAGTGACACCTGCTTAATGTTTTCCTTCCCTTGTGCCCTGGCTCCGTGTGGTAATTCACCTTAGTGTGGACTCTCTTTATTTGGCCTGAACTATCAGAATGGGCTCTTAACCAAGAACTGCCCCAGGTGTCTCACCAAGCCAGCCAGGCTGCTGCATTCAGCTTTTAAAGATACTATCTGATCATTTTCTCTCTTGCTTAAAATCTTTCAAAACCTACCCATTTCCCACAAGATCGTATCCAGACCCTCTGGAATGGAACACTATGCTGTCTGTGACCTGGCCTCAGTGTCCCTGAACCCCATCTCCTGCAACTTGCTTCTGTGAACTTTATGCTTCACATGCTGAATTGGGAACTTGCCCCAAGATACTGTACTACGTTAGGACTAATTCAGAGTGTATTACTTGTCTTCCTGGAATGTCCTCTTTCTGGCAAATTCCTTTTCATCTTCTGAGACCCAGTATGAGTTTCCACTTCTGTGAATTCTCAGATTCAACCAAGCTGAGTCGATCACTCTTCTTTGGAGACCAGATGAATTTGGAACTTTCTTCTGGGGCTGCATTGATTGCATGGGATGGCAATGATTTGTTTGCATGTTTCTTTCATCAGCTAGGTTGAGAAATCCAGCTTTGTTAACTTTGGAAAATTAATTGTTTCATACTGTGCCCAGGGCCTGTCGGTCTGGAATAAAGGCTGAATGAATGAATATGAATCTACTAATTCATTATTAAAGAATAAGACCTTCAAACTTTGTGGTTTAGTTGCATTATAAACATCGAGGAGTTACCTATTGTGCATCTGTCTTCACAGCAAACCCTAAGACCATTATTTCTCCTACTTCACAGATGAGCAAGCTGAGGCATAGATGAGTTAAATTGCCAACTAATACATAATTAGTGCTTATCCTGTGGATGTTGAACTCAAATCTGTTCGACTCCAAGCTTGTGCTCTTAATCCCTCCCCTACATAATGCAGTATCTGAAGATAAAATGATATTGGGAGTAAAAGATATTTTAGGGATAAAAGCTATCCTAGCATAAGCCTTTATTTAATTAATTTATCCTTTAGGGCTTAATTGGTAATATTAACAACATCGATTCCTTTCAAAAAAAAGAAGTACTTGTCTAGAAAAGCCAACTGTTAACAAAATCAAATAGAGGGGGTGCCTAGGTGGCTCAGCCAGTAAAGCGTCTGACTCTTGGTTTCAGCTCAGGTCATGATTTCAAGCCATGGGATCAAGCCCCACGTCATGCTCTATGCTGACCATGTGGAGCCTGCTTGGGATTCTCTCTCTCTCTCTCTCTCTCTCTCTCTCTCTCTCTCTCCCTCCCTCCCTCCCTCCCTCCCTCCCTCTCTCTCTACCTTTCCTGTGTGTATGTGCTCTCTCTCAAAATAAATAAATACACTTAAAAAATAATAATTAAAAAAACAAATGAAAAGTAAATTTTCTTTATAAGTTTTAATCAAACACTCAAATCCTTCTGGAAACTTGTGACTTCCCACCATCAGGGGAGTGTGAGGGCAACTGCGAGGGCTGGGTTTGCCCTGCCTCAGCTGACCAGGGCATGAGGGGCTATTAAGGTTTTCTCTCCGGAAAGGAGTCAAAAAAAGACTCTAAGGGTCATGACAAGCCCACTGTTACCAGTGTTACCTATTGGTCTTCTTAGCAGCTCCAGACGGAGGAAGAGGCAGGGGTTTTATGCCCATGTTGCAGGCTAGAAAGTGAGGCTCACAAAAGTTCCATGAAGCTGTGCTCCTATCCTCTACTCTTCTGGCATCTGCTTTATTTCTTATCTGCATGCAAGCATTTTCTTTCAAGACGGATTCCCAGAATTTCAGCAAGAATTTGAGAGCCAAGTACAAGAGGAGCTGGCCCCTCTGCCTTAGAAAGGAAACATGCCCAAGTTATTTTTGGTTTGACATTCTGTTGCTTGCTGTTTCCTCTCCGGGTGCCTTTGTTTGCGGGTGGGGGAGGGTGGGGGGGGTGGGGGTCAGCTTTTAGCATGCTGGTCTATGCATGTACCTTAAGGTTGACCCAGAGTGAGGACATTTCTGTGTTGACATTTCCTGTCTCAATTTCCTTCCCTGCTTCCTCATGATTAATGGTCAACCCTCCTCCCACCTGGGTTTCTGCCTTCTAGCAAGAGATGCACTATCCCACAGGAATTGTTTCCCTGCAGTTTTATAACTAAAAATAACAATAATAAAAGTCTTCAATTAATCTCCCACCTCCCCCAACCTGCTTTGCAATGGCTCTCTGGGTTGTGCTCACATGTTAGGTCAGGCAACTGGCTGGCCAGTGGAAGAACCTTTTTAGACCGCCCAGGAAAGGTGAGGCTGGAGTCTTCTGAGTAGGAGACCATCTCCCTGGGTCAGAACAGGCCGCACACAGGAACTTAGGCTCTTTTTTTTTTTTTTTTTTTTTACTCTTTAAAAAACTTCTGTTTATTGAAGTATTATTGTGTGCCAAGCTCTGTGGTAAGTAAGTCATCTACATCATGGCACTGAATTATCATAGATCGACCCAGTGAGGGAAGTCGCATCATCTTCATTTTAAAGATTATAATTGAAACCCAGAGAGGTTAAGTAAACTGCCCAGAGTACACAGTTAAAGGCAGGATTTAAACCCAGGGTTATCTTGGTTCATTTTTGTGAGCCCCTGAGTTGGGTTTTAATTTTATTATTATTGTCACTGTTAGGATTGTAAACGCTCATTTAATAAACTGTTGTCAGCCTGTATTAAGTGCTCCGCATGATGTCCAGCCCAGGAAAAAAAGAAACCTGAGTAAGATATAATTTCTGCCTTCAAGGAGTTTTCAGTCAAATGGTGCAAGCCTATTGTCTCTCATTTCTAACACCAAGGAAGGGGGAGGGAGGAGCTGTTTAAAATGAAGTGACATTTGTCCTGCTCAATCTCAACATACCAAGCTTCCGCTTCCGGTTCTGACCCATCAGCAGATATTATGTATGTTTAGGCAAAGCGTTTTTTTCCAATCACTTAAAATATAACCCGTGTCTCACATCAGTGACTCCTTCATTCCTATCGTGTTTTTTAAAAGTGGCAGGTGGGGTCCAGTGGACCATTGGTAATCAACAGCACCTTTATTATACCTAACAATAGAACAATGGCAGGCCACCCCCTCTGCGTGTCAGTAGGTGGCAGTCTGGCTTTGCATGCACCACACCGTGAGCCTGGGACCAAGTTGGATTGAGAAATCCACCTGCTGTGGAAATTCCCATCACCAGCCTTTTCAGATCATTCTGGACCTGAAAGCAATGCATTCTCCAAGCCTAAAAACAAAAATGTTGTGACAGAGCCATTTTGAGAAACTCCCCAGTTTGTCTTAAGTGAGCAGGGAAAGAATCTCACTGGGACTCTGGCCATTGGGCTATGCATTCAACAGCACCTTGGCTGTAGATACTGTTCCTGCTGGAGATGCTTTCAGATCTACCCCACCTGGACCAGCTCCCTGAACTGGGCCTCTAGTTCTTACATGAATGGCAGCCTTTTCTGATTTCTTGCTCACATCAGGGAGTCCAAATAGCTTTGTTGTCCTTCTCCGGTAATTCTCAATCTCCCTAAGATATTATCAGTCGTGATCAAATAATCATAAGACTTTAATATAACCTCACCAGTTGAGACACAGATAACATGGTATCCGTGATAATGATAGCTGACAAGTTTACCTGTGAATTATCTATGAAAAATTTGTTTCCTAAGAAAACAATTCCTAACGATGAAATCTGGGCTTCCTGTTGGATTAAGGGAACAGGATATATGTGATATATATATCACAGACTGCACGAATTGTACCTTTGTATAGATCAAGTGGTATCGTGTGGAACATTCCCTTTGTGGTATCAGGTTCTACAGCATCTCTTCGGAAATCCCAACTTAGTGGTAATTTCAAGTTGCTCTTTTTACTAGAAGAAGCTCTGCTAAAGAATGAAGTAGCCTTGCTTTTGACATTTATACCATATTATAGACTTTTAACTTGTGGTTTCCCAATTTCTTTAAATTAGTAGATTAACTAAATTAGTTTTACTTTATTAGGAGAGCGAACTAATTTGGTTGGTTTGACTGAATGAGTTTTATCCTCTTCTTGAGCTTCATACAGAAATAAGGAATTGACACAATTACCTGATGACTTTCCTCGTCACAAGGTGTTGGGTCAATTTCCTTCTTTTCCCTTTCAGGAAGCCACTAATTGGTGAGTGCCAAATAAGACTCTTTAGGAAGCATCAGAAACCCTTTAAATAAACCACTGGAAGCCACTCTTCACTCCTTTGCTGTCAGAGATGAGTGCCTACATCCTGGAATTAAACTTGAACCGTAAGAAGTCTGTCCCATTGGCTGCTGTGATGGGAGGAGTTCCGGGGCAGCACCTGGCCTGAAATCCCTCCTCCATCCTGGTAGGCATCTGAAATTTGACCTTTGGAGCTCAGTCTCTACAATTTCACTCTCACGATGCAAATATTTCTGCGGGTTACAAATTAAAGGCGTAGGGCAGTTACCACTCATTTCTCATCAAGAACGCCTCCATCTAAAATGTGCCCAGGTAGACACTTTCAGACAGGAGGATAGCTGGAAGGTACTGGGGATGAAGAAAAGGAGCAGAGAAAGGAGATAATGATAAACAAAGCCCGTCCTTGGTCTCCAAGGCTCCTTCCCTGCCCACATCTCCAACCTCATCTACCGTTATTCTGCCCTTGGTGTTTGGCCTTTCATTTCTTGAATACATTGTCTACTATCCTGCCTTAGGGCACCCACTGCAGCTACTCCTGGAATACTCTTTCCCAAGACCTTCTCCTGGCTGGTTGACCTTGTCAACAATGTCTCAGCTCCAGCTTCACCGCCTCTGAAAGCTCTTCCTTGATCACCCAACCTGAAGTCATCCCTCCCTCCACGTTTATCCCAACATTCTCTGTTGTATCACCCCAGAGTAGGATTATTTTCTTTCTAACATTTACATTCTCTGAAATGATCCTATTAGCCCATTTGATTATTTGTTTATTTTGTCTTCTCTCACTAAACTTTGTTTTACTATGAGGCTTTTGGTTTTTATTATGAGGCTTGTTTTTGCCGAATGCTGGATTCCCATATCCTCAGCCTCTTGGAAACTTTCCAGCATTGATTAGGCATTCTGTGAATATGTAGTTATTGAATGACTAAATGAAAGAAGAAAAAAAAATATAAACTTAATTGCTTCAAGACATGGACTTGCCTGTTGGAACCAGTAATACGAGACTGCCCAGAACTGAGAAAAGTTAGAGATTTTCCCCTCCTGCCAACCCAACCCACAGTGGTAGCCTCTCACGTGTATGCTGGTGGAAGACAGACAAGATAAAGGACAGTTTATTATTCACAGTAATAGTGATAGAGTATCAGCATTTGCTGTAGTTTCCCACGCCTTAGTGTCCACAGGGGAACATAAAGAGGGCCAGGTAGCATTCGCACATGCAGGGGGTGCATTACAGGAGAGGAACTGTGGGCCTCGGGATCCCAAATCTTATACAATGGGCTGTAAGCATGCCTGACCACAGACTGGAAGGAAGACATTTTCATCATACTGGACAGTAAACAAAACTGCCCTTTGCCCCAAGGGAGATACTCCTTCTATGTTCAAGCATGTTCTTTCATACAAACTTCTTTGGAAAGTTATTCGGTGAAGAAGGCAGTTGGTGCCTCCATTTGCAAGACAGACAGAAATGTGAAAGACCCAATGGGAATTGTCTATAACAAAGCTCATCTTCCTGGTCTGTCTTTCACTAATAATCCATTTATCCCATATTTCTGTCCCATCCTAAGGAAGACTAAAATAAAATTTGTTTAAAGGAAGACTTCATTCTATCTCATACACATTCCCTTCTTTAGGAAAATAGCCTACCAATAAGTAAATCCATTCTTTTTTTTTTTTTTTTTAGTTTATTCTCAAGTTAGTTAACATACAGTGTAGCCTTGGCTTCAGGAGTAGAACCCAGTAATTCATCACTTACATATGACACCCAGTGCTCATCCCAACAAGTGCCCTCCTTAACGCCCATCACCCATTTACCCCACTCGCCCACTCCCACCAACCCTCAGTTTGTTCTCTGTATTTAAGAGAGCCTCTTATGGCTTGCCTCCCTCTCTGTTTTTATCTTATTTTTCCTTCCCTTCCCCTATGATCATTTGTGAAGTTTCTCAAATTCCACGTGAGTGAAATCTTAAGGAAACCCATTCTTACTGAGGAACGGCAGTGTGGTTGGCCCTGCTTCTGGAGTAGTGGAGCTTTTCTTCTCAAACTGGGGTGCCCATCTGTCGGTGGGTTTCTGGTGGAGTGCCGAAGGGCAAACAAAGCCTGGCATAAAAATAGAACACTCTGTGCATTATAATTTTTACTAGAAAAAAATGGAGAAAGGCCTACTTACTTTCTACTAAAATAAACATGGCGGTATTATGCAGTGGAACACAAAATTCTTATGGGTTTTAAAGATAAAGCAAAGATTTCTTTAGGCAGTGCTGCCAACGTCTCCTGCTCTCAAGCACAGCTTTTTTCTGTCACTTTAGTGGAAAAATTTTAAAAGCCCCTTTCTAGAACAGCAAATTGCAAATTATGGCACAGGTTCTGTTAATGGACCACGGAATCAATCATGTGGGTCTTGACTAACAATGATAATAATAATAATAATAATAATAATAATAATAATAATAATAAATGCAATAGAATGGGCAGTATCAGAGGGCTTCATATATGTATAAGTACACATTAAAAATTTTTTTTAATGTGTATTTATTTTTGAGAGAGAGAGACAGAGCATGAGTGGGGGAGAGGCAGAGAGAGAGACACACACACAGAATCCAAAGCAGGCTCCAGGCTCCAAGTTGTCAGCACAGAGCCCAACATGACGCTGTAACTCATGAACTGTGAGATCATAACCTGAGCCGAAGTTGGAAGCTTAACCGACCGAGCCACTCAGGCTCCCCTGTATAAGTATAATTTTATTAAACATTTATATCTGGTTGTGTGTGTGTGTGTGTGTGTGTGTGTGTGAATGGATTGGATTGCGATGTTAAATGTATTTCTCACTATGGGCTTCCGTTACAAAGTTTTCAAAGCTACTACTTCAGAGGATATCCTAAAGCATAGAAAACGTTTTTTATCCATAAACATATTAAAATCCATCAAGAGATGAGACATGTGAACAAAATTAGCACCAAATAGTGATGGAGGCTTAGGAAGCAGGCTCTCAAATTTGCAGATGACACAGCTAAAAAGAATAGCAAATGTGGCAGAGGATAGAATTAAAATTTCAAATTATCTTGAAGGATTAAATTAGAGAACGATGAAAGGAAATGTAAGTAATCTACGTGAAGGTCTGATTTTATATATGAAAAAAAGAATTGCATCAAATTAGGAGGACTGCCGTGTCTACGTGAAGGTAGGTCACAGGTCTTCTGTCTCACATCCTTCGTCACATCCACAGAACTCTCTTCAGTTCGCAGGGGCTTCGTTTGGAGAGAGCATTTCTACACGTGGTAGAGGGCACCTGGAAGATGTTCTGCAGTGCAGGACTTCTACTTGGACAAGAGAAACCGGGATTCAGGGAAACAACATTTATTGGTCACATACCCTGTTTCAGGCAGCTTACGCAACTGTTTTTATATATTTGGAAGGTTTCAGCTGAAAAAAGAGGAGTGGGGTCTGTGTGTGGCTTGAGCTGCCGCAGCCCATAAGAGCTGCGATTCACTGAGTGCTTACAGGGCACCAGACATTGTAATAGATGCTTTACAACATTTCTTTCAACAATTGTAACAACAACCACCGTTTATCAAGCCCTCACTATGTGTCAGACATAGTACAAAGTCTTTTACTTGGGCTATTTTATTTAATCCTCCCAACTATCTTTTGAGGAAGGTACTAATTTTATTCCCATTTGCAGAGGAGGGAAGTGGGTCCCAGAGAGGTACTCACTTGCCAGGCATCACACAGTTATTAAGTGATAGATTTGGGTTCAGTGTGAGAAGGTCTTTTTTTTTTTTAAGTTTATTTTATTTATTTTGAGAGAGAGAGAGAGAGAGCGAGCACGGGTGGGGGGAGGGACAGAGAGAGAGAAAAGAGAGAATCCCAAGCAGGCTTTATGCTATCAGTGTAGAGCACAACTCAGGGCTCAATCCGCAAACTGTGAGATCAGGACCTGAGCCAAAATCAAGAGTTGGACACTCAACCGGTTGAGCCACCCAGGCACCCCAAGAAAGTCTTTAACCATTAAAAATGCCTTGAAATGGGGGTGGGTTCTTGAAGAAATGAGGTCATTACTCTTGGAACTTGGTAGGTCATTACTCTTGGTAGGAAATACCTTCTATTGGATCCGGGATCTTCCATTGGAAGTTGATGTTCAGGTATAGGAAGGTGACTCCTGGCCAGTGTGATAAGGGCAGATTTCCTGGAAGAGATGAGATTTATCCTGGTCCTAGGAGGTAGGGTGAGAAGGCGATAGAGGAGAGCAGGGATGGGTCTTTAAAGGAGACTTCACAGTAGAAAAACCAGACCTGTGCAATGTGCATTGTACTGTACCCAAGGGACAATTAAAGAGACCTATCTGGCTAGTTTGCTCCTCCACCAACCCATTTTTGTCTGTGCCCTTGACCCTAGTAGCCCACCTGAGCCCCCACTGTCTAACTGAGTGCCAGGCTGGAGTCCTGGGTGTGCCAATGCCAATTCCACATCTTGTCTCTTGGGTGGTTTTCTTTTTGCCGCCAACTAAACCCCACCCTAGGTGGGGTTACGTAAGGGAAATTTAGGCACCTGCTAAAAATTCTGTGACCTTTTCATCTCCTAGCTTTCAGTGCATCCCCCCACCCTCAGTTGCCCATCACTTCTTTCACTGAAGGATCTGTTCAGCTGCAGTGATTGCACTTCTGGTTTATCCCGGCCTCCCTGGTAGGAGAGTGTTGGGTAAGTCCCTCTGGGAATCACTGCTATGTTAGGATCCGAGATGAGCCTTGAAAGCTTTGTGGGGATTGTGAACCTTGACAGCTTTGTAGTGATCATTTATCTTATCTTGAACTTGTATCTATGACTTGGTGTATGATTTCTATTTTGTGTAGCAAAAAACTGGTAACTTAGAGACTCAAAATACTACCCATTGATTAACTCATGGTTACATAGGTCAGAAGTCTGGGTGGGCTTAGCTAGCTTCTCTGCTTAGAGTCTCACAAGACCAAAATCAAGATATTGGCTGGGCTGAGTTCTCATATGGAGACTCTGGGGCGGGGGGAAGAGAGGAGGACTCCACTTTATGGCTCATTTGGGCTGATGGCAGAACACAGTTATTTAGGATAGTAGAATGGAGGTCCCTATTTCCTTGCTGGATGTCAGCTGGGGGTCACCTTTAGCTCTGAGAGGCCACCCACATTCCTTGCCATGTGATCCCCTCCATCTTCTAAGGGATTCCCTTATTCTCTGTGCTTGGAATCTTTCTGAATTCTACTAAAGGCCTGAGAAAATGCTCTGCCTTATCTATCTATCTATCTATCTATCTATCTATCTATCTATCTATCTATTATTTTTTAATTTTATTTTTTTAAATTTACATCCAAATTATCATATAGTGCAACAGTGATTTCAGGAGTAGATTCCTTAATGCCCCTTACCCTTTTAGCCCATCCCCCCTCCCACAGCCCCTCCAGTAACCCTCTGTTTGTTCTCCATATTTATGAGTCTCTTCTGTTTTGTCCCTCTCCCTGTTTTGATATTATTTTTGTTTCCCTTCCCTTATGTTCATCTGTTTTGTCTCTTAAAGTCCTCATATGAGTGAAGTCATATGATATTTGCCTTTCTCTGACTAATTTCACTTAGCATAATACCCTCCAGTTCCATCCACATAGTTGCAAATGACAAGATTTCATTCTTTTTGATTGCTGAGCAATACTCCATTGTGTGTATATATATATATACCACATCTTCTTTATTCATTCATCCCTCAATGGACATTTGGGCTCTTTCCATTTGGGCTATTGTTGATAGTGTTGCTATAAACATGGGGGTGCATGTGTCCCTTCAAAACAGCACAATTGTATCCCTTGGATAAATACCTAGTAGTGCAATTCCTATGTCGTAGGGTAGTTCTATTTTTAATTTTTTGAGAAACCTCCATACTGTTTTCTAGAGTGGCTGTACCAGCTTGTATTCCCACCAACAATGCAAAAGAGATCCTCTTTCTCCACATCCTTGCCAACATCTGTTGTTGCCTGAGTTGTTAATGTCAGCCATTCTGACAGGTGTAAGGTGGTTTCTCATGGTGGTTTTGATTTGTATTTCCCTGATGGTGAGTGATGTTGAGCATTTTTTCATGTGTCAGTTGGCCATCTGGATGTCTTCTTTGGAGAAGTGTCTATTCATGTCTTTTTCCCATTTCTTCACTGGATTATTTGTTTTTTGGGTGTTGAGTTTGATAAGTTCTTTATAGATTTTGGATACTAACCCTTTATCTGATATGTCATTTGCAAATATCTTCTCCCATTCTGTCAGTTACCTTTTAGTTTTGCTGATTGTTTCCTTTGCTGTGAGAAGCTTTTTATTTTGATGAGGTCCCAGTAGTTCATTTTTGCTTTTGGTTCCCTTGCTTCCAGAGATGTGTTGAGTAAAAAGTTACTGCAGCCAAGGTCAAAGAGGTTTTTGCCTGCTTTCTCCTCAAGGATTTTGATGGCTTCCTGTCTTACATTTAGGTCTTTCATCCATTTTGAGTTTATTTTTGTGTCTGGTGTAAGAAAGTGGTCCAGGTTCATTCTTCTGCATGTCGCTGTCCAGTTTTCCCAGGTCCACTTGCTGAAGAGACTGTCTTTATTCTATTGGATATTCCTTCCTGCTTTGTCAAAGATTAGTTGCCCATACATTTGTGGGTCCATGTTTGGGTTCTCTATTCTGTTCCTTTGATCTGAGTGTCTGTTCTTGTGCCAGTACCATACTGTCTTGATGATTACAGCTTTGTAGTATAGCTTGAAGTCCGGGATTGTGATGCCTCCTGCTTTGGTTTTCTTTTTCAAGATTGCTTTGGCTATTCGCGGTATATTATGGTTCCATACAGATTTTAGGATTATTTGTTCTAGCTCTGTGAAGAATGCTGGTGTTATTTTGATAGGGATTGCATTGAATATGTAGATTGCTTTGGGTAGTATCAACATTTTAACAATATTTGTTCTTCCTATCCAGGAGCATGGAATCTTTTTTCATTTTTTTTGTCTTCAATTTATTTCATAAGCTTTCTATAGTTTTCAATGTTTAGATTTTTCACCTCTTTGGTTAGATTTATTCCTAGGTATTTTTGGTTTTTGGGGCAACTGTAAATGGGATCGATTCCTTGATTTCTCTTTCTGTTCCTTCATTGTTGGTGTATAGGAATGCAACCGATTTCTGTGCATTAATTTTATATCCTGCGACTTTTCTGAATTCATGATTCCGTTCTAGCAGCTTTTTGGTGGAATCTTTTGGGTTTTCCATATAGAGTATCATGTCATCTGCGAAGAGTGAAAGTTTGACCTCCTCCTGGCCGATTTGGATGCCTTTTATTTCTTTGCGTTGTCTGATTGCAGAGGCTGAGACTTCCAATACTATGTTGAATAACAGTGGTGAGACTGGACATCCCTGTGTTGTTCCTGACCTTAGGGGGAAAGCTCTCAGTTTTTCCCCATTGAGGATGATATTAGCATTGGCTCATTCATATATGGCTTTTATGATTTCAAGATATGCTCCTTCTATCCCTACTTTCTTGAGGGTTTCTATCAAGAAAGGATGCTGTATTTGGTCAAATGCTTTCTCTGCATCTATTGAGAGGATCATATGGTTCTTGTCCTTTCTTTTATTGATGTGATGAATCATGTTAATTGTTTTGCGGATATTGGGCCAGCCCTGCATCCCAAGTATAAATCCCACTTGGTTGTGGTGAGTAATTTTTTTTTTAATGTATTGTTGGAGCTGGTTGGCTAATAGCTTGTTGAAGATTTTTGCATCCATGTTCATCAGGGAAATTGGTCTATAGTTCTCCTTTTTAGTGGGGTCTCTGTCTGGTTTTGGAATCAAGGTAATGCTGGCTTCATAGAATGAGTTTGGAAGTTTTCCTTCCATTTCTATTTTTTGGAACAGTTTCAAGAGAATAGGTGTTAACTCTTCCTTAAATGTTTGGTAGAATTCCCTTGGAAAGCCATCTGGCCCTGGACTCTTGTTTTCTGACAGAATTTTTATTACTGATTTGATTACTGGTTATGGGTCTGTTCAAATTTTCTATTTCTTCCTGTTTCAGTTTTGATAGTGTATATGTTTCTAGGAATTTGTCTATATCTTCCAGATTGCCCATCTTATTGGCATATAATTGCTCATAATATTCTCTTATTATTATTTTTATTTCTGTTGTGTTGGTTGTGATCTCTCCTCTTTCATTCTTGATTTTATTTATTTGGGTCCTTTCCTTTTTCTTCTTGATCAAACTGGCTAGTGGTTTATCAATTTTGTTAATTCTTTCAAAGAACCAGCTTCTGGTTTCATTGATCTGTTCTACTGTTTTTTTGGTTTCGATAGCATTAATTTCTGCTCGAATCTTTATTATTTCCTGTCTTCTGCTGGTTTGGTACTTTATTTGCTGCTCTTTTTCCAGCTCCTTAAAGTGTAAGGTTAGGTTGTGTATCTGAGATCTTTCTTCCTTCTTTAGGAAGGCCTGGACTGCTATATACTTTCCTCTTATGACCGCCCTTGCTTCGTCCCAAAGGTTTTGGGCTGTGGTGTTATCATTTTCATTGGCTTCCATATACTTTTTAATTTCCTCTTTAACTTCTTGGTTAGCCCATTCATTTTGCAGTAGGATGTTCTTCAGTCTCCAAGTATTTGTTCCCTTTCCAAATTTTTTCTTGTGGTTGATTTCGAGTTTCATAGTGTTGTGGTCTGAAAATATGCATTGTATGATCTTGATCTTTTTATACTTACTTAGGGCTGATTTGTGGCCCAGTATATGGTCTATTCTGGAGAACATTCCATGTGCACTGGAGAAGAATGTATATTCTGCTGCTTTAGGATGAAATGTTCTGAATATATCTATTAAGTCCGTCTGGTCCAGTGTGTCATTCAAAGCCATTGTTTCCTTGTTGATTTTTTGATTAGATGATCTGTCCATTGCTGTGAGTGGGGTGTTGAAGTCTCCTACTATTACGGTATTATTATCAATGTGTTTCTTTTTTTTTATTTAAAAAAATTTTTTTTATTATATTTTTGAACGTTTTTTTAAATTTATTTTTTGAGACAGAGAGAGACAGAGCATAAACGGGGGAGGGTCACAGAGAGGGAGACACAGAATCTGAAACAGGCTCCAGGCTCTGAGCTGTCAGCACAGAGCCTGACGTGGAGCTCGAACTCATGGACCTCGAAATCATGACCTGAGCTGAGGTCAGCCGCTCAACTGACTGAGCCACCCAGGCACCCCTCAATGCGTTTCTTTATGTTTGTGATTAATTGATTTAAATATTTGGGTGCTTTCACATTTGGAGCATAATTGTTTACAATTGTTAGGTCTTCTTGGTGGATAGACCCCTTGATTATGATATAATGCCCCTCTTCATCTCTTGTTACAGTCTTTATTTTAAAGTCTAGATTGTTTGATATAAATAAGTATGGCTACTCTGGCTTTCCTTTGTGGACCATTAGCATGATAGATGGTTCTCCATCCCCTTACTTTCAATCTGAAGGTGTCTTTAGGTCTAAAGTGGGTGTCTTGTAAACAGCGTATAGATGGATCTTGTTTTCTTATCCATTTTGTTACCCTATGTCTTTTGATTGGAACATTGAGTCCATTGACATTTAGAATGAGTACTGAAAGATATGACTGTACTGCCATTATGTTGCTTGTAGTTGGAGTTTCTGGTGGTGTTCTCTGGTCTTTTCTAATCTTTGTTGCTTTTGGTATTTATTTATTTATTTATTTATTTATTTATTTATTTATTTATATTTTCATCTTTTCTCCCCTCAGAGAGTCCCACTTAGAATTTCTTGCAGAGCTGGTTTAATGGTCACAAACTCCTTTAATTTTTGTTTGTCTGGGAAACTTTTTGTCTCTCCTTCTATTTTGAATGACAGCCTTGCTGGATAAAGATTTCTTGGCTGCATATTTTTCTGATTCAGCACACTGAATATATCCTGCCACTCCTTTCTGGCCGGCCAAGTTTCTGTGGATAGGTCTGCTACAAACTTGATCTGTCTTTCCTTGTAGGTTAAGGACTTTTTTTTCCTTTGATGCTTTCATGATTCTCTCCTTGCCTGAGTATTTTGTGAATTTGACTGATATGCCTTGTTGATGTTTGGTTTTTGTTGAATCTAATGGGAGTTCTCTGTGCTTCCTGGATTTTGATGTCTGTGTCTTTCCCCAGGTTAGGAAAGTTTTCTGCTATGATTTGCTCACATAACCCTTCTACCCCTATTTTTCTCTCTTCCTCTTCTGGAACCCCTATGATTCTGATATTGTTCCTTTTTAATGAGTCACTGATTTCTCTAATTCTTAAACTGTGCTCTTTTGCCTTAATCTCCCTCTTTTTTTCTGCTTCATTATTCTCTATAAGTTTGTCCTCTATATTGCTGATTCTCTGCTCTGCCTCATCCATCCTTGCCGCTGCTGCATCCATCTATGATTGCAGCTCAGTTATAGCATTTTTTATTTCATCCTGACTAGTTTTTACTTCTTTTATGTCCAGAAAGGGATTCTAATCTATTTTTGACTCCAGCTAGTATTCTTATTATCACAATTCTAAATTCTGGGTCAGACATCTTGCTTGTATCTCTGTTGATTACATCCTGGCTGTTGTTTCTTCCTGCTCTTTCTTTTGGGGTAAATTCCTTTGTTTCATCATTTTGAAGGGAGAAAAGGAATTAATGAGGTAGAAAAAATTAAAATTAAAAAAATTAAAATTTCAAAATATTAAAATTAAAAAATTAAACACACACACACACACACAAAATCAAATAAATGATGCTAGATCCTACGTGTGTTTTGATCTGGGTGTTGAAAGAGGCTTGATAGATTAGAGAAAAAAGGGGAAAGAAGAAAAAAAGGAAATCGTTTGAAAATTTGAAAAAATGATTACACTGAAGTAGACTAAAATAAAATGATGGAAGTAAAATAGAATTTGAAAAATTTACAGAAAAGTTAAAAAATATAGTAAAAAATTAAAGAACAATTTGTCAATAAAAATTTAAAATAAAAATGAATTATTCTCTTTCTGTATTCAAGAAAAAGAAAAGAAATGAAAAAGAGGGAAAAAAAGAAAAAAAAAGAAAGAAAATTGAATAGATGGACCTGCCAACAGACTGAAATTACTTCGTTTTCCCCTAGAAGTCAGACTATGAAGTGCTTAATAGTCCATAAACTAAGCAGGTGGTGAGACTTTTGTTCTTGAAGAGCGAGGTTGGCCCAGTTGGGCGGAGCTTAGTGTAATGGCTCTGTTCTCCAATGGATGGCGCTGCTAGCCTACTAGGGTGGAGTGTTGTGGCGCTCGTAGGTGCGTACGCGCATGCACGGGAGCAGTGAAAATGGCGTCACCCAGCTACCCAGTCTCTAGTATCAGAACTCTTCTCCCCGATCAGCAATTGTGCACCCGTCTTTTGTCCTCAGCTTTAGTTCACTGCCCGCCTTTTCACTGTCATGACCAAGCCCCAGGAAGTACCTCTCTCCTGAGTTTTGTCTCAGATGCAGCTGTTTTCCCTGGCCCCTTACTTCTGAAGGACTGCGGTTTTGGCCCATTCCACCCCTCTGCGGGAAGGGTCTCAGTGAGCAATGGCTGAATGCCGGCCGCACCCAGGAATGCCTGGTGGACCCTGCTGCTGCTGGTTCCCCGAGGCTGTGGCCAGGTGCCAGCCCACCCCAGAAAAAGTTCGTGAGATAGCATAGCAGCAGCTTTTTGGGGATTATGGCAAATCACAACACACATCTGGCACCTGCCTTCACCCTGAGCAACCTTGTTCCAGCACCAGCGAATGTGGACGTTCTCTGGGGTCTGCTGGGCCCAGGTGGCCTCAATAGTCTCTACCAAATGTCCTTCCAGCAGTGGAACCGCCTCTCCCTGTGTGGCCTGAGAACCTCCTGGACCCCACTCTGCCCCTGGGGATTCGCCCTTCCCACCAGAGCACTATCAGGTATTGAGTTGTGGAGCTGCAGACTGCACTCCCCCTGTTTACAGTCTTAACAGAATTTAAACCCTCTCCTTTCTCCTTTCTCCCTTTTTTGTTCAGTCCCTGTGGCTATTTCCACTTTTCTACTTTCTATCCAGCTGCTTTTGGAGGGGGTGTTTCCCCATGTTCTCCGCCCCACCCCCATCCTCTCTCCGCATGCAAAAATAGCTCCCTGCCGGCTGCAGCTTCTCTCTCCCCAAGTTCACCTCTCCACACCGTGTACCTGCTGAATTCTGTGGTTCAGTTTGTGCAGATTGTTGTGTTAATCCTCAGATCACTTGTCTAGGTGTGCAGGATGGTTTAGTGTTGGTCTGGCTGTATTTCATGGATGCAAGACACACAAAAACTTCCATGCTGTTTTGCCATCTTGGTTCCATTGAAAATGCTCTGCCTTTAAAAGCTCCTATGATTACATTAGGTCTACCTGAGTAATTTCTGTTTTCATTAGCTCAAAGTCAACTGAAAAATCCTTTATGTATCATCCTTAATCACATCATCATAGTGGAGGTACCTCATCCTATCAAAGGACCCACCCACATTCACAGGGGAAGGGATTATACAAAGGTGAAGTCATGTGGGGTTATCCTAGGATGCTACCTAGCACATTTAGCAAATACTTCACCTTGCCTTTTCTCACAGCCTGCATGTTACTGAGCATGGGAGGATAGTGCTTCCTAACCTACCTTCCCCTTCAGCGTTCTCTATATTATTATCTTATTTTATTTTATGCCAGCAAATCTCCTACAGCTTGGATTGGGAAGAGCCTGGCTCACAGAAAATTCCTGACGGGACTTCATAAGCATTACTCTGTCATATGCTGGCTCCCCAAATATCAACAACATAGCCTGTTGATAAGACAAAGCTGTGTTCATTGCTCACTGCTGTTGGGGAGAACACCAGTGTACCAAAGAGCTTCAGCAGTCTATCAAAGGGGGAGGGCAAGGTCAGAATTTGTTGAAAATTGTGAAGTTGGTATAAGGTAGGTCTTGCCGTGTGTGTGTGTGTGTGTGTGTGTGTGTGTGAAGTGGTAGGGTGATTAAGGCTGGTTAAGGATCATGATATGATAGTCCTGGATTGTTGGAAACAGCGACGTGAAGACTTTTGATGCAAGGATTTAAATCAGCTGAGGGTGCAGTTAATGCTTTATAATGGAAGAGTTGATGGATCTTTAGGGAGATCCTTATAATAAATAATCAAGGCATTTGCCTGGGCAAGAGTGTTCTAGAATAACAGTATCATGTTAATATACTGTAAGTTGAATGTGTATGAGGGTAGGTCGTTATAGTCTTCAGTCTCTAAGCTGTGTGTGGGAGTAGATGATTTTGGTTCTTTTTTGGAAATTTATATAGTTACATTTATTTGAAAATACTTTTTGTGGCTATAAAAATGTGTTTACAAACATAGAAATTTGTAAGAAATGAAAAAGAATAAAATCACTGAGAATTCTATCTCCCAGAGTTTATATTTTGTGTATCTTTGTCCACTTTTGTATTCTCCAACATTATAAGCATTTTCTGATGGCATTATGTGTCCCTTAAAAATAGTTTTAAATGGTATGTAATATTCTATCTTCTAAATGTGACATAGCATTTTTATGCTGTTACCTATTATTTAATTTTGTTCATTTAAGCAGTTATTTAAAATTTACGTTAAATTTAAGCAATTATTTTAAATTATGTTGGAAAGTACATCTTTGTACTTTCTTTGGTACTTTGTACCATGATAGAGCCCAAGATGTTAGGGTTTTGTGTCAGAGAATATGAAAAAATTTAAAGTTTTTTAAATACATACTACCAACGTTTATTTCTAAGAACTTTATGCCCATTTATGTTACCTCCATAAGGATATGAGCAACCTTATCTCATTGCAATCTTCCCCACCACCAACTATTTAACATCTTTTGGTTAAGTTGATGGTCGGTTGAACCATGTGAATTTGTCTGTATCTGACTATTTTGTTCCCACACAGATGGCAATTTCATATAGTCAACATATGAACAATAAAGGGGTGCCTGCACCTGGGTGGCTCAGTCGGTGGAGTCTCTGGCTCTTGATTTTGGCTCAAGTCATGATCCCACAGTTGTGAGATCGGTTCTGAGTCAGGCTCTGTAGTAAGCGTGGAGCCTGTTTGGGATTCTCTCTCTCCCTCTCTTTCTTTGCCTCCTTCCCTTCTCTCTCTCTCTCAAAAAAATAATAAAAATAAAATCTTTAAGATATTAACAATAAAGGTTAAGATACTAGCAAACATTTGCTGAGCCCTTATGGTCCTGCTGGGTGTGTGTGAGGGCCCCGCATACTCAGCAAGTGATGGAGAGAAGTTGCACTTCACTTTCTTGGCTTACTTCCCTAGGAGACTGCTTCAGTTCTAAGCTGCCTCCAGCTGTGGTTGATGCTTTTGCAAACTTGGCTATTAATTAGAGTTACACCTCCAAGGTAACATTTTTTTCCAGAGGCTGGAAAGCAATTCATTTTAGAATTCTCTCCAGGTAAGAGAGGTGAACTCTTTGGTATTATTGTCCTTTTCTATGTAGGAAGTTCATACTGGAATAGCCTGGGGGATTCGCCATGATCAACCAGTAGGAGGAAATCAGTTACAAAACTGTAGTTTGAAAATTTCTAGGTCATTTCTTTTTAAAAAAATTTGTTAATGTTTATTTATTTTTGAGAGAGAAACAGAGCATGAGTGGGGGAAGGGTAGAGAGAGAGAGGGAGACACAGAATCCAAAGCAGGCTCCAAGCTCTGAGTTGTCAGCACAGAGCCCAACGTGGGGCTGGAACTCATGACCCGTGAGATCATGACCTGAGCTGAAGTTGGATGCTTAACCAACTGAGCCACCCAGGCACCCCAAAGGTCATTTCTTAATTCATCAAGATTTGGTGACAGGCTACCTTTGAAGACCCAAGTGATATTTTTTCCCCCTGTGGAGCTTGAAGGTCTACTGGTGTCTGGGAATGTGTTTGGAAGGCATTGAGGACTGAGCAGTAGATGTTTCTGCCAATCTGATTTGGTTTCACTCTGAGATTAATTTTTCTTGCTACAAAGTTCTCTTCCAGCTTTCATCAGCTCTCAGTGCCTTGAGCACTTTTGGCTTCTTACCGGTCTTCTACTTGAAACACAAAGCATAATTTTGCAATTTCATAATCATTTTCTGGAGCCAAGGTGGTGCCTCATAATGGCTTCTGTCTTAGTCCATTTGGGCAGATATCATGAAATATCATGGACTAGGTGGGTCATAAACAACAGAAGTTCCTCACAGTTCTGGAGGCTGGAGGTCCGGGATCAGGGGTGCCCACTTGGTCAGGTGAGAGTCCTCTTCCAAGTTACAGACTTCTTGCTGTGTCCTCACGTGGTAGAAGGGTCTAGGAACCTCTCTGGCATCTCTTCCTATAAGCTCTAATCCCATTGATGACCTATTAGCTCCACCTTCATGACCTAGTCACCTCTTAAAGACCCCACTTTGCAATTCCATCACCTTTAGGGGTTAGGTTTCAACATATGAATGGGGGGACACAGCCATTCAGACCATGTCAGTTTCCAACAGTTAAAGATTTGATTCCATATCTGTGTAATGGCTTTTCCTCTGGCTACCATAAACTGATGGCTAGTCTTGACTTTTCTCTTTTAACTTGAGCACAGTTGAGGGCTTGCAGCTTAATGATGGCAGGTAAAAAGGACAATAGACATGCCGTCCCATGGGGGGGAGCAGATGGAGGAGGAAAACCTTGTGCCCTTCTCCAGAAAGCAGGGGCAGACCCAGGAGCCACCCCAGGGCATTGACTCACCATCCTGTGAGCCTGGGCTGCTGTGTCAGGGGCACGTGCTAAATCATGGTGCCTTCCCAGTCACCACAGGTTTTTGCTGACCCCATCTGCCTCAGACTATTTTAGGACTCTGTCCTTCTGTCAGGAACCTTCTGCTTAAACAAATGCTTTTCTCTTCCTTTTTTCCCTGTTGAAGTCAGCTGGTGCCATGCAGTGAGGCCCTGACCTGGCAAACTTGAGATAAGTTTCTTCATGCTTCTGTTATGAGATTTAGTAATAATCTCATATCTAGATCTTCGGGGCTTTTACTTCTTCCCTTTTCTGGTGAGAATGGGTTTGGCGGTGGTGGGGTGTGGATAGGCAGTAATGTATACACAAGTGTGTCTCAAATTTTGATGGTGACAAACCACCTGGGGATTTTGTGAAAAGTGCAAATTCTGATCCACTGGGGCCTGGGTGAGGGTCCAAGATTTTCTATTTCTAAAAAGCTCCCAAGGGATGCCGATGCTGCTGGTCCATGGGCCACACTCGGTGGATTTTAACTTTGCCTCAACATTAGAATCATCTGGGGGGTTTTAAAAAATAGCAATGTCCAGACTCCACCTCAGACCAGATAACTGAGAATTTATGGGAGTAGGGACCCAGACATAGTTTGTTTTTTCTTTTCTCTTTCTCTCCTTCCTTCCTTCCTTCCTTCCTTCCTTCCTTCCTTCCTTCCTTCCCCCTTTCTTCCTTCCTTCCTTCCTTCCTTCCTTCCTTCCTTCCTTCCTTCCTTCCTTCCTTCCTTCCTTCCTTCCTTCCTTCCTTCCTTCCTTCCTTTCCATAACATTTTTCAGGTCCCCATGTGTTGTACCCAGAGTTAACAGCCACTGGATTTGGATTAGTGGAAAAAAGTGTTAAATTTAGAGGCAGAAGCCAAAGTTTTATCCCATTGATACTACTTTCTTGGTAGTGATTATCCAGAAAGATGTACTTAACTCTAATTACAACATGTAATAATCATTACATTTGTCCCTATTCTCATCAAGTTTTGTTCAAGCCGTTTTACAAAACCACATGTGATGACTCCCCCTCCTGTATAACATAGATCCTCAAGTGCATTAGAAACCCTCCAAAATTTGAGCATCCATGGCCACCTCCTGCTGCACATGAATTTTAGCCACATCTTGCCCCTGGACACAGTATGGGCTTTATTTTTTTTTTAATGTTTATTTTTATTTTTCAGAGACAACATGTGAATGGGGGAGGGGCAGAGGGAGAAGGGGACAGGGGATCTGAAGCAGGCTCTGTGCTAACGGCGGCATGCCTGATGTGGGGCTTGAACTCACCAATCAAAAGATCATGACCAGAGCCAAAATCGGATGCTCAACTGACTGAGCCATCCAGGTGCCCCCACAGTGTGGGCTTTCTAACCCATCTGACTTTGCTTGAGCTATTACCTCTGCTTTGAAATTTTTTACACGACTCTTCTATCAGACTTCCCATATTGTTTGGGTACAGCCATAGCATCGTTCAAGGACTATTTCAAATTTCAGTTCTTCTAAGGCACTTCCCCTTCCCCCCTGCTCAGTCAATCTACATCCTTGCTCTATTGCACATTCATGTTCTCTTGTGTAATTTATTAGTCTACTTTGGGTCAGTTATTTTTATATGTATCCCTTTGGCTGCTGGAGGGCAAAGACCATGCCTTATTTATCTTTCTATCACTCCTGGTGCCAAGTATCATGTGTTTTCACCTAGGGAAAGTCAATATATGCTCAATGAAGATGTAGACTTGCCCTCTGAGGGCTGTGTTGGGAATAATATCTGCAAGAGGTAGATTATGGTCAGTTCTTTGGACTCTGGGGCGTATTCAAAAATGACCACACATGGTGGGTCCAGTGCGGAGTAACTCTTTCAGGTGAAGTAACTTCAAACAATTCTAGACAACCCAAGTAAACTCTAGCTCAAAGGCAGGCTATGTCTGTCTGACACTGAGAACCTGAGGAGTTTGGGTTTGCCTTTACCATGGAAGGTTCAGTTGGCATCTCAGACTGGGAAGTCTTTAACTGGGAATGACTCAAGATGGGATGGTAGTTCTGGAGGATGCTTTGTGCTGGAGGGAGGGGAAAGGAGCTAATATGTATTGATAATCAACTAGTCATGAGGCTGACTTGTATTTGGATGATCTCACTCACTTCTTGATGAGCTTGTGAGATGGATATTATTATTCCTGTTTTCAAGCTAAAGAAAGTGAAGTTCAGCTAGATTAGTTTACCTGCCCAAGGCCACACAGCTGATGCACCACACAGCCCAGGTTTGCACCAAACCCTGACTCCAAAGCCAGTAGCATTTTTTTTTTTGAAGTAGAGAAATTATATCTGGTTGTCTTCTAATCTCTAGCTGACATTGTCTTTTCAAGAGGACAAAAGATGATCCAGACTTTTTATTCCCATGCCTTCTTATCCAACAGGACTGGGTTAAACTGCTTGGAAACCCTTTTCTTCCTCCTAGTCATTCTAGACTACAAGCTCAGTGAGGGCAGGGATGGAGTAGTTCACCATTGTATTTTGCCCTCCAGTAGGAGTCAGAATGGAGGAAAGGTTAACAGTGTGGAGTTTGTTGTCTGGCAGTGGCTGGCTGGAGTTCTTGATCTGCCACACAATAAATTGATGATCTTGGCAAGTTACCTAAACTCCCCGAGCTTGGTTTCTTTATGTTATAGCTTATGGTGAAATTAAGGAGAAGAAGGTGCTTAGATTAGAAGCTGACACACAATAGACATTAGGTACATTTCAGATGGACCAAACTTTTTTCCATTAGCTGATAGCAAGTGTGATTCTGGACCTAAGTTCACTGACACATTTTGTATTTTTCTATAATTCAACTTACACTTACTGTAGGGCCTGTAGTGTAGGGCCTGCTCTTCTGGGACGATTGCAAGTGCTCGATTTGAGTCTTTCATTCCCTTCCCAGGTGCGTAAATATGTGGGCTTAGGGAATGGCAAGGCCTGATGAGGATGGAGAACGTCTGGTCCTTGAGGACATATGTCCCAGGTGAAAACCATTACTCACCGGGTCCCTGGTTGTTGACCCATGTGCAGATACATTCCCTCTCAAGGTTCTTGCTTCCTTCTAGGTGCCTTATGTAGGCCAAGAGTGCAAATTCCTTCTACCTTTGGGTCTCGCCAACCCTCTGACAGGTTCTGCTGCCTCTCTGGGACTCTAACCAAGAGAAAAGGCAGAAGACCCAACCTTTCCTTCCTCTTGTTGACTGAGTGACTCACTCAACACAAAGATGCTGACACACGTGCTTGCCATCTGTCTCTCTCCTTTATCTTCCACAACTTTGGGGTAGCTTTCTAGCCTGAGAAGGAGAAAATGTCCTCTCTTATCCCCGACAGGCATTTCTCTAAGGGCACCTGCCTCTGGAACACAAAAGAAAAGGACTCTTTGTTATCCTCTCCTTTCTACAAAGTCACAACCTTCCTCTGAGGCAGTGAGTGCAGAATGACTCAATTGGGATGTGGGTGGAAGGGGTGGTAGACGCCACAGGGGGACTAGACGTGCAGGAGAGATGTGGGCTAGTAGGTGAGAAGCATCTCTTCACCGCTCCACTTGGCTTTGCTCTCCCCAGTGGTTCAAGGAAGACCCTCACCTTGTACTACACCTTTCTTATGTTCTTAATCTTCTGCCTTTTTTCTTCCTCTGAGCATTCTGATTCTCTGCGTGATTCCCGCCTCGCACGTGCTTGTTCCTGTCAGGTTTTGATTAGATAGTAAACTCATTAGTAATTTCCTACAGAGCCTATCCATGATCTAAGGCAGTAAATATTGCACAAAATGTTTGCTAACTTAGTCACGGAGGTCCAGACATGTATACCCCTGTCTGTCTTCATTTTCTTTTTATTTGCTCTCATTAATAAAAAAGCCTCTTATAAATGTTCATGCTATCACACGAAGGCCTTGTTATAGGAAACTGTTTCTGTGTAAATAATTATCTCAAATTATTCAAACGGCATCAGACAAAAATCTACAGAAGAAATTTCAGCCTATTAAAATATGAACTTTGGGGGGCGCCTGGGTGGCTCAGTCGTTTAAGAGTCCGACTTCAGCTCAGGTCATGATCTCACGGTTTGTGGGTTCAAGCCCCACGTTGGGCTCTGTGCTGACAGCTTAGAGGCTGGACCCTGTTTTGGATTCTCTGTCTCCCTCTCTCTCTGCCCTTGCCCTGCTTGCACTCTGTCTCTCTGTCTCTGTCTCTGTCTCTCTCTCTCTCAAAAATAAATAAACATTAAAAAAATAAAAATAATAAAATATGAACTTTGAGTGATTGCACCTATATATAAATTGAATAGCCTGCAAGATCTTTTTTCCCGAGTTGTTTGGCATTCAACCTCCATGGGGTCCATGTGGGACTGCACGTGAAGGGCCTCAGGAAAGGTACAGGAAGGGGAAGTCACCCAGGACTGAGCAAAAAGCTATTTCCCCATGTTGGGCAAACCTGGACTTTTGGTTTCCAGTTCAGCATGAAAGGAACTTAGAACAAGAAAAACGCTGGACAAACTGAAAATCAATAACTCTTTCTACATCCATCAGAGAAGTGAGGTTACAGGGTAAACCTCTGTCCCCACAACTGAAGAGATAGAGGCAGATAGAATTATAACCTACCAGATCACAAGTCCAGAACAGAACATTCTACAGGAAATGGTCTAGGTAGGAAAACCTAAACTTTAGTAGATGAGTTTCTGAAGGCTCAGCATGGACAAGTCTGACAGTTAAAAACTCCAGGGGATCCAGTCTTGGCAGGGAGGGGGATCCCACACATTTATGAGCTTTATCTCCAGGAGCCCTACAAGATTCTCACTGTGAAGATAAGAGAGGAAAAACACCGCCCCCCCACATTGCTAGTGCTTCTGGCAGGGAGTGGGAGGCGGGGGGGGGGGGGGAGGAGTAGCCATTTTGAAATATACCCAGAAAATTCTGTTCTTCAAGGCCTGCTCTCATGAGAAACTATTTGGCCAGAACCTAACCTAATAAATTTTTTACAGAAGACTAAACAATAGGAGAAGGGGAATCCCAGCTCCTTCTCCCTCTAGCCTTCCTGTCTCACCTAAGGGGGTTGGAGGTTTCAGAGGGGCAAGACAAAGCTGAGAAACCCTTGTAAAGGTCACAGTGCAGGAACACCGGCGCACTCAAAACACTGAGACCTCATCCCAGGACACCATAGAACACGTCCCTTCCCCCAACACTCCACCACCACCACATCAACAGGGCTCTTGTATAATAACGGGGATCTCAGAGGACGAAACTGAGTCTCAGACCTAATTTAAGGAGAGTTGGGCAAAACCTATCCAGGAACAGAGGTTTGCACCTCTAGGCAGCCAGATGGTTGTAGCCTCAAAGATGGGGTGAATAAGAAGAGCAGTCCAACGTGGGCCTGGCAGTAATGTGCCAAGTTCAGGCCAGGTATCAGCAAAAGCTGGTACAGTCTCTGCCATCACACAGGTATCATCAAATAATCACACGCATTCACGTAAAATTGTATCAATGACAAGGGATCTGAGGGAGAGTTAAGTCGTGCCGTGAGAACCTATAATTGGGGGAGTGGGCCTATTCGGGGACAGAGACGAGGCTTTCCTCAGGAGGAGATGCCTGAGCAAGACCTAAAGGTTGAGTGAATCTTGATGTATGTGCGAAGACTGTTAGATGGGAACGATGTGGTGAGCATGAGAAGCCAAGAGCCCAGCAGTCTTGGGTCTATGGGAGAGACTGTCAAGAGCCAGGATGGAGCTCGTTGGAAGGTTGGAAGGAACTGCTGGTTAATACTTACAAACTAGGCAGTGTGTGTGTGTGTGTGTGTGTGTGTGTGTCTGTGATAAACGTTTTCTTTAAACTTCTATACAGTTTTATAAAAACATAGATCTCACATACAAATGACATCCAATCTAAAGACAGTATGAGAAGAAAAGTCGGATGAGGGTGTCTATGTAGATGGGTGTTTCAGTTGCATAAGTCATTATGCAGTTTAGCAGGAAACAGAATCTTTGATGCAAAGATTAAAAAAAAAAAAAAAGATAAGCTAGGAGCTTGGCCTGGAATGGAATGAAAAGAGCCTGGCCTGGAAGTTGGCAGAACTTGGCCCAGGCCTGGCCTGTTATCCTGGGCTTCTCGAGCCCATTTGCCTGTCTACAGGTCAGTTTTCTTATCTCCAAATGAAAACAACATTTCTTGATCTTGCCAGCTCTGGGTGTGGTTAAAAAATACCAAGTTAACATGTGAGAAGATGGTAGAATGGCGGCCAACGTGTTTCATTCATGGTACCCATTTCACTGGATGCATGTCTGCTGAATATGGCTAGGTGATGTCCCTGAACTTGGAGAGCTTGTCTGTCCCATCTGTTGAGGAGGAAGAATGGCTGTCCCCTCCTTGGTCCTTGTAGCTGGACTAAAAATCAAATTGACAGGAAACAGATGAACGGGAGAAAATAAAAGTTAAATTTCACATGTACAGGGAATCCACACAGAGATGGAAACTCCAGTGACAGTCAGGAAAGATAAGGATGAAGGAGAAGGGAGGGGGGGGTGGTCTGGGACTTCAAAGGGAAGAAATGCAATTCACAGGAAGTGAAAAAGACTAAATGTTTGGTAAACAAATGTTTGCTTGGCCACTCAGAAACAATGGGACACAGAGGACTTTGATCAAATAAACCTTGCTCGTTTCCTCCCTAGCCATCCTACATAGTTCATAGTATAATGTAGTCATCTGTAGTGACAGCTTTTTTCCTGGAGCAGGCCGTTTATTTAAATTCTTTTTAGGCACTTGTGGGGGAGGGAAGAACTTTTCCTGAATCTGCTGGGTTTTGATTTCTTTTTGACTTAAAACAATCTTCATTCCAAAGTGGCCCATCTTGGAGAAGCCTGCCCTTGGCCCTACACTTCTGGCAATATCACTTAATGTGGCATCAGTAGCTTTGTGCAGTCAAATGTGGGGACTAATATACTAAAACCAAGTTTTCTTCTTTCCTGGATCACAGAGTTCAGTAAGGAAGACATTTAATAAACTGGGGGTGGGGGGTGTTGCATGAAATAGCAAAGGAGAGGGAAGAGGCATCAATTAAGCTAGTTGGGATACAGATGGGGGGGTGATTTGGAAGCTTTTTCAGAAGAGCTGAGTTTTGGAAGGAGGAGAGGAGGAATGATTATAAAATGATGTAATTAATAAGTTTCTTATTCATATAAAATGTTTTATGTGCAGGCATTTTTTGCAATAACTCCATATATGTGTTCTCTAAAGTCCTGTCTTCTGCAAAATTGTGGGTTAAAAATAACAGGATTTATGGGGAATATGGGATCAGACAGGTCTTTCAAAATCAACAGCACTTTGTAACTAAAGACAGATAAAAGCAGTAATAATCCAATAACACACTGGCCTGGTAAAATCTGTGTGTGGGTCTGTGACCCAATATTGGTCTTTTGCAAGTTTAAAATCCTGGGGTTCATGCATGCCTCATTTCTAACAGTGACCAGTTTCATCAACATTAAACATATAATCCAGGTAAAGTTCTCTTCTTCGTTATTTTTCTTTCTTTCCCCCCCTTTTTTTCTTTGTCTTAGAGAAAGTGCATGAGTGGGGGCAAGGGGCAGAGGCCGGCGGGGGGGGGGGGGGGCTTGGAGAGAGAGAGAGAGAGAGAGAGAGAGAGAGAGAGAATCTTTTTTAAAATGTTTATTTATTTTTGATAGAGAGAGAGCACAAGCACGAGTGGGGAAGGGGCAGAGAGAGAATCCCAGGCAGGCTCCACATTGTCAGCACAGAGACTGACTTGTGGCTCGAACCCATAAATCATGAGATCATGATCTGAGCTGAAATCAAGAGTCAGACCCTCAACCAACTGAGCCACTAGGCGCCCCTGTTTTTCTTACCAGGAGGAAATGTCTTTGTAGCTTCTTCATCTGTAATTGTAGCTTCCCCAAACAGGCTTAAAATAAACGTTGTGGTTTATGAAGTCACCAAACCAGCCACCGATTGTACTAAAGTCACTTCTATGGGATTTAAACTTTTGTCTTAAGATCTTCATATATTTCTAAGACGTTTTTCTCTTAATGCTGAGAAAAGTTGTCCTTGACTGGGTGAAAAAAATGTACTCAGAAGAAACAATTCAACTTCTGGATTATCCAAACACTGTTCTCCTATTTCTCAATTAGATAGGAGCTAACGTGTGTTAAAGGCATAGGTGTTCTAACAGAATAGATTGTAAATCATTTTAGAAAACAAAGGCATTGGACAATTGTTCATCCAAGTAAGTGGTGTTGTATTCACAGTAGGAAACTGGGCAGACGATACACTTTATGGCAAAGAATGTTCAAAACTATTGAAAATCTTCATTTGAAAGTGCTTTCAAAGCCTGCTATATGGGCTGACTTGTGTCCCCCTCCCCCACCCCACATTTGTACGTTGAAGCCCGAACCCCTGATGTGACTGTATTTGGAGACAGGGCTTTTAGGAGGTAAATAAGGTTAGGTGAGGTCATAAGAGTGGGGTGGAGCCCTGGTCCAAAAGGATTAGTGTCCTTATAAAAAGAGACGCCAGAGTGCTTTCTCCGCTGTGTGAGGACACAGAGACGGTGGCCGGCCATCTGCAAGGCAGGAACCTCGCCAGAAACTGACCCAGCTGTCACCCTGATCTCAAATTTCCAGCCTCCAGAACCTGTGAGAAAATAATTCTACTGGTTAAGCCACCAAGTCTATGATATTTTGTTATGGAAGCCTGAACTGACCAACACAGAGTACTTCATATAGCCTTTTCAATATCATCAGGATAGCAAATCTGTCTGAAGAAGGCACATTTGACTTTTAGAATCTGCCAAATGTGGTTTGAAGCCAAGGCTCCTGAATAAAAATTGGTGAGCGAACAGAATAAGAACATTTTCCAAAATAAGACAGAGGAAAATGTAGTTGTGAGGTAAAAACATTACTTTTGACTTGTGGCCAGAGACTAGATTTGGGCGTAATTACAGAAGTGAGCAAAGGCAACGTCATCACTCAGTACTTGTGCAGGCTTCCAGAGAGTTGCTTTGAAGGACAATGTTTACAAAATTATTTCTTTCTCCTTTGTAAAAGAACGAAGACATATTAATACTTAATATAGCAAATTCCCAAATTTTAGGAAATCATAAATAAATAGAAAAATAAAAATTTGCTGTCATACCGTCCCCTAAAGATAACCACTGGGAAATATTTTTAGATTTCATTCCAGAACCTCCAGCCCCCAAATATTGACACATGCACATAGGCAAGCCCATATATTTGGGGCCGCATGGAATATGATGCTATGTATCCTGTCTTGTTTCCATTTAACATGATGTTATGAGCATTTCACAAGTAATTCAGTAGGCTCAAAAAACATAATTAGAAGTGTTTGTATAATATGAATATTATCTCTCATATGAATCTCATATGAATATCCCAATATTTTTTTAAAAACTATCTATTGGAGGACATTAAAATCTTCTCCTTTTGTTTTGTAGTTAAATCTTACAAATATGAACTTGTCCAAATGGATTTGAAACTTGCATGAGGTCTTAAATTTCACTTCAGTTCTGGAAAGCTAAGTGGGCCAGTTCCCTTCGGTGGCAACATTTTTAAAGAAATGAGAATATAGTAGGGACAGGGTCAAGAGTTGGAAAGTAATCGCCAGATAGACCATATTTTACATCATCATGGCGGACCCTTAATCCGATAATTGGCCCAAGTATTCCCAATGTACCATAAATTTAATCAGAGTGGTCTAATGTCTCAGATCAATGTTTCCAACTATTTGTAATAAACCACTTAATGTAAAATCTATAGCTCTATGAAACCTAATTATGAAGCTTTTTCCCCTTTTTAATCAGTTAATCATAAAGCTCTCCTATATTTACACTTCAGCAAAAGAAAGACAAATGATCCACACCCTCGCATTTTTTTCACACAGCTGAAGTTTTAGTTTTTATTGACGGAGCAACCACAGAATACAAGCCAGAGTTCACATGCAGCACCTATAACCAACTGAAGGAAAACAGACCAAACAGAATACTATTTTCTCATACATGTTATTGTTCTATTTTGATAAAACTCTTCACAAAAAAGTTTTATGTGGTTTTTCCCATCATAAGCAATTTTACACTTCTATCTTTTGGCAGATCTAGAAGGGAAGGATAGAAAAAATTGAGGAGGGTGTTTCCACAATCGCATCCCACTCTTGGAGTGACTTCTTTGTTGTTGGGTTGAGTGACCATGGGCATGGGGATCCCAGGCCCAAGAGCTGGGTCTTCTGCCTGGTTTGTCTTCTAAAAATGGGACCTCCATCTTCAGCAGTGGAAAGCCCTTCTTGAAGGCCATGATAGTTTAGCAGATGCTCTGGTCAGGAAGTGGGGTTACCACAGGCCCCACACTTCCTTCCTCCCTATTTCCTTTCCCAGTTCTTTGGGAAGTAGGTCAGATGGGGATTTTATTGGCTGAGTATGGACCCTACTGAGGAACTGATACCACATACTCCGAAGAACAGGAACTAGAGACACAGGTCACTATTGTCCTCATGTTTCTTTCTCACCTGAGGCTCCAGGGCTCATCTGTTCTTTCCGGGACTATCTTAATAGTCTCCTAACTGCTTTCCTGACTCTGGCTTTTTTGTCCTTAGCGATCAGTTCTGTCTTTCCAAACTTTATATATTTAGTTCTCGATACCTGCAGGATTAAAATCCAATCTCTTAGCATGACATTTAAGGCCCTTTGAGATCTGGCTCCTCCTTGATCTCAGCCTCTCTGGCCCCACTGCTACCATGCTTCAGCAGTATTGAGACAATGGTAGTTACCTGAATGGGTCTAGTTGTTGAAGGTTCTACAAGTAAGGCTTTGGGCAAGTTACTTTAGCTTCTCTGTGTGTTGGCTCATTTCAACACGGGTACTAGGCTAGACTCTGCCTTCCAGCATTGCTCTGAGGATTAAATGAGATAATACCCAACAGGCTTGGATTAGAGCCTGGCACGTGGCAAGATGCTCCGCATATTCTTATTACTGTTATTGTTGTTATTGTTGTGGTTATTCCCTCTTCCTGGACTCTAGCTCCTTCCTCTTTGGTCTGATTCCTGCCCACCCTTAAAGACGGATCAAGTGTCTCTTCCTCTGTTCAGTGTTTCCTTGCTTCCGCTAAGTAGAGATCATTGCTTCTGTTGTCTTCTCCTACACTGAGAACCTACCCCTCACATCATCGTCAGGCCCCTTGCAGTTATTTGTTTACATTTTCATCTCTGTCACGAGACTGTAAGCTCGTTGAGGACAAGGACCATGTCTCAGTCATCTCGGCAGTCTTCACTTAGCACAGACCTTGGCCCGCAGTGGTCAAAAGTACTTGACTTCTATGGAGTGAATTAGGATTAGTTCTCCATGGCTGCTTAGTCCCTTCCCAGGCTGGCACTTGTGTGTGAGGGTGGGTGCTGAGGTCAGCTGGATTTCAGGCACAGCCGTGTGAGGTGGTCTCTGCGCGTCTGGCCACAGAAAGACATCGCGTATGCGCGCAGCTGACTTCCCCATCCCCAGCAAGCACCTCTCAGCGAATTTCTATATGCTGCATTCAGCATAAGAGCCACACCACAGCATGCAAGGGGAACAGAGTCTGAGCCTATACCTTCCACCTGCCTGATTTACTGTCTCCAACGCACGCGAGTTGGTCCTGCGCCAGTGGGAATATTTTCACAGAACTTTGAAATGAAGCTATAAGACAGACCTGGATGTAGAGGTGGGAAGGAACATTTGTTTTGTTTTCAAATATTGCACTTTCTTCATCTTATTGCCAACCAAAGTTGTCCATGCAGCAGTACCGGCCCTCCATAAATCTCCTAAATAGCTCTTATTTAAAATATGATATAATTCCAAACTGTCCATAAAGATGATTAGAATATAGCACGGGAATACCTTGCCACAGAGAAATCTATTTAAAATCAGTTCAAACTGATTTTGAAAAATTGCAAGAAGGGGAAATATGCAAAGTAGGGAAAATGTGCTATAAGGAAAAAAAAATGTGTGAGAGACTATCACTCCGTGAGAGAGCTGTAATCAGATTCCTCGGCTCTGTTGAAAGGACGATATTGGCACTTCAAAGTTTTTAAAAACGCTATTGAATTCTCAGGCTTACGGACAAGGTGCCAAGTCGATGATAAAGATTATTTGAGGGTCAAAAAAAATGGAAATATTTGATAGGAGGACCCTCGAAGAAGTACCTCCACTATACTATAAAGTTTTTAAAATGGTATTAAGACACATTTTTTTAACAACGTGCAATATACTAAAGAAATAATAGTGATCCAAAAATAAAGGCAATTACAAATTGTGTATACAGAATGATGTCAAGTATGGAAAATGCACAGTAAGAAATAGAGAATTGGTCATCCCATCCTTACATCCCATGCTTCTTACTAGGTTGGGGAATAATAATGCCCTTGTTCTGGGTTTTACCAACTTATAAAATTAAATGAAAACATTTATTATTAATTTTGGCAAAATCATCTTCGACTCACATTTAGAACTGAAGACTTGCCAGGAGCTATGTGCTCTTCTGGAATATTCCTTTGAGGGGCAGCAGAGATCCCAGGGGGAGTATGGACTCAGAAATGAGTGTCAGGTAGTCCAACCCTGTGGGAGGCACGCATTTGCAGCATTTCAGATAAATGGTTGTTGGGTCTTGGGACCAGAGCTGGGAAAACTTGAGTTTCCTGTTTCATGTGGGCATCTACTTCATCTCTATCCCAACATCCCACACCTGTTATGAGAGCCTTAAGGTTTGGGTCAGCTAGCGAAAACACGGAGGAGAAAGTGGGCAAGTGTCAGTGAACAGGAAGAAGTTCAGGAGGGGCAGGAAGGAGTGCAGGGCAAGATGGGAGCCAACAGACCCACAGAGAGCCAACTGAGAGACGGATGGATGTGGGAGCCAATGAAAATGCATAACGGCTCCATTTGGCCTGGACTGGAGGTAGGGTGAAGGCTGGATACCACTCTCTGAAGATCACTCTGAGATTTCTTGCTTGGAAGTAGATTGTTTTTCTGCCTTCCACTTCCTCCTCCTCCCCTTTCTTCTTCTAGAAAATGAGATGGACTTCCTTCCTAGTATGAATGGGAGGTAGGTACCTAGATTTGAGGAGGCTGATGGTGACACTGACACGTGAGACCATACTGAAAAGAAACCTTTAGGTAGATTTGTATACTATCTATGCCCATCTCCCCAAGCTTCCAAAGCCCCAGGCTAGGGTTCTCATGTTTCTAGGGAGGGATACCAAAGGGGAAAATAATTTTGCCCCACTTGTCAGAATATTTGCTGCATTTCAGCCGACCCTTGTCTTTGACTTAGGAGAACTGGGCAAAAAATGCTTCTTATTGTACAAAGTTCGATGACCAGTGAGGGTGCTAAGGATCCTGGAAGATCTGATGATCCAGACAGGTGGTTATACATGTCTCTGGTCCTTGAGAATTGTGGGGAACTTGGGGAAGTGACTCAACAGGCAATTTTGGAGCCCCTATTACATTTTAGGCCCTATTCTAGACAATGGGAATAGACTAGTAAGTAGTGGTCATACAGTTTTTACTATAAGGAATTGGTCTAATGAAATATCACTTTGTGGAAGATGACGGGGGAGAAAAGGTCATGATATTCTTTAAGTCATATTGCTCATAGTTGAACATGGGAGACAGGATAGTATATAAGGGAAAGAACATGAACCCTGGCATCAAATAGGCCAAGGTGTGTTTATGGGTCCCAACATCAAAAGCAATGTAATCTTGAGCAAGTTATTCAATCTCTTTGGGTCTTGTTTCCCATTTTAAAATGGTATTGAAAAACATCAAAAATAAGCTTCTCTAGATAATGCTAAATAATTTTGCAAATGTGTGGCTTTCTATAGCTTCATATCTTCACTAATACTTGGTAATGCCAGACTTTTTGGTTACCTGCCAGAAACAAAGGTAAATCTTTGGAGGATGATAATATCAAACAGAGCCTCAAATTCCTCCACAATTTTTAATATATATTCTCACTATGAAACAAATGAATAATTTGACATTCAAGGAGACAAGAATTGAGCCAAGCCTCCAGAGACACGAGAGAGAGAATCAAGTAGATCTATGGTGGCCCCAGCTAGTGAAGGTATTCTAGACTTTGGAACAACTATATTTAACATACTTCAAGGAAGATGGAGGAAGAGAATTTAAAAGGATTTTATTTTATTTTAAATTTTTATGTATTTATTTTGAGAGGGAGAGAGGGAGAGAGCAGGGCAGGGACAGAGAGAGGGGAGGGGAGAGAGGAATTCTAAGCAGGCTCTGTGCTGTCAGTACAGAGCCCAAAGTGGGACATGATCTCACAACCATGAGACCATGACCTGAGCTGAAATCAGGAGTCAGACACTTAACCAACTGAGCCACCCAGTTACCCTTAACAGTATTTTAAAAATCACTGAAAAGAAATTGTAGAGTTGAAAAATACAACTAAAAGGGAGATGGATTGCACACTTAAAAATGGTTAAATTTATGTTATGTATATTTTTACCATGAAAAGGAGAGAGCAGTGGATGGGTTTAGCAGAAAATCAGACATTAATCAATGATAAGGTGCAAGAAAAATTGGAAGAAAGTATTCAGACTGAAACACTGAAGGGAATGAAAAGCTAGAAGAGTGTAGAAATTATGCAGGGTGTGGTGAGGAGGCCTAATATAAGTGAAATTGGAGTCCCAGAAAGAGAGGAGAGAGGATATGGTAGGAGCCAATATGAAGAAATAGTGGCCAAGAATTTTCCAAAATTGATGAAAGATAATACTAATTCAGGAAGAGCTGTGAACCTCAAAGGATGAATATCCTTTGTGTATCAGACACAAACTGGTGAAACCAAAGACAAAGAGATAATCTTAGAAACAGCCAGAGGGGAAAAAGAAGACATTGCTCGTACCTTCTCAACAGAAACAATGAAGTCATAAGACAGTGGAATGTCAACTTAAAATGATGAAAAGAAATAAGTGCCAACCTAGAATTCTATATTCCATTAAATATCTTTTGGAAATGAAGACAAGGTAAACATTTTTTAGCAAATGAAAACTAAGATAATTTGTCACCAGTAGGAAGACAGTAGAAGATTCTAAAAGTGGGTTATCAGACGGGACTAAAATGATCCCAGATGAAAGCATACACATGCACACCACACTGAAGAAAAGAGGAAAGGAAATATATGTGAGCAAACTTTAATGAATATTGATTGTCTGAAACAAAACATGGTAATGCTGTGTGGCTAGTAGAGGGCTGTGCCCTCTGCTGAACAGCCATGTTGGCAAGGACAAGAACACCTGCTTCTCTTCGACTCCTGACTCGAGCCTCCCTATGGGCATGATTTCTCTAGCGGGAGTTGCCTCCTGTCCACTCAGAGATGTTCGTGCCCATCTGAAAACTGAGAGGAAGGCAGGGGGCAAACCACACCTGTCCCAGCCAGGCTGCCTCTCATGGCTGATGTTGCTTTCTGCCTGTATGGCCGGCATACAGCCTGGTGACTTTCTGTCTCTCAGACCTTTGGCTTCTCTCAGATCTCTAGTTATGCTGAAAATCGGTCTCTGGCTATCGGGTCTCAGCCCCTGACACCACTTCCCTTCTCCTTCCTCTAGAGGTGACCGACAGAGCCCTGAGGTTACACAACTCCAGGGGGGATTTCCAACAGAACTTTTGTGAAAGGCATTATTGGCAGGTCTTTACATATAATAAAGTGTTAATGGTGCATTCTGGACTTGGGCAAGTCAGTGCTGTTGTTACAGCCATTGTACTTGAAAGTGAGAAGTTTGGTGAAGCCCGAAGTGCAAGTCAGTTGAGAATTTTTTCTTGTCCTACATTTTTAGTTTGGTCTATTGTTTTGAGGGGGCCACCGTCTCCTCCCTCCTTCTTGTAATAACCCGCCTTCTGGTCTTTTTGGGTCTTCTCATCATAGAACCCATTCTTCTGGCCAGAGTGGTAGGCAACTGACTTGCTCGGTCACTCATAGTTCCCACTGGAGATGGCCATGTGACCCAGGACAGGCCAATCAGAGCCCTTCTCTGGGATTCTCCATGCACACACTGGCAGAAAGATGTTCTCTTTTTTGCTGTGACTTTGCTAATCTGGGGCTCTGAGCCTAAAACTGCCTATGGCTAAGCCCTGCAGTTCTATACACCTTAAGGACTAGGAAGGACCTGGCCAAGTGTTGGGAAGAGAGAGACAGAGACAGAGACAGAGATAGAGAGAGGCAGGGACAGAGATGCAGAAGAGACAGAGAGGTTAGAGAGAGACACACACACGTAATAGAACTATATTATTACATAGAATACAACTATATTATTATACTTATAAATAAACCTTTACATGCTCGGTTTTGCTTCAGACAGTTTTCCTTGAATTTTTAATCTCTTGCAGAACACCCCTGAAAGCAATAAAATCTTGGTACCTTAGGCATTTCTTACACAAGGGCTCTGACAGTAACCACAACACGCACATTACTTCATAAGCCCATGAAATGTGGGGCTGCAGAGCTGGGGCAAGGTCTCTGGCAAGTGATTTTAAATCAACTTAAAGTAGCATATGTGAAACAACAGCCAGCACGCGCGCCCAGCCAGCCCCTGCTGAGAGCACCGGTGGAAGGTAGCCTCTGCAGATGTACCGGGAGCATTCCAACCAATGGGGCTGTAATCTCCACCCTGACTCTCCCTGAGCTTAAAGGCCAGCATCCTTACTACCCTGGGACCTGCCAAACGTTTTCCGAGAGGACAAGGCAAGACAAAACGTCTCTCGTTTTTGTTGTCGGCTACAATGAATGGAGAACTGACTGTTCCCACGCTGCCGAGGGTATCCGGGCCGACGCACCGGTTGCCATGGTGCCCAAGTGCACTCTGCCGTTGTTGAAATCTTTGCACCTGTACCTGTAAAATACCACTGAAGGGAAGCTTCTTTTCGTGATTAAGGTAGTCAGTCATGCATTAACAGCACAGGAGAGCATTCTGCCGACCTGGAACGTGACGTCTCTGCAGGTCAAATAGGAGCACTTCACTGGTGCGCAGGAGCAGGTAGTTCAATGTCATTTAAAAGCATTTACTGAGAAGCAGTGGGCGTCGGATCCCTGCGGGAGTGCAGGGTCTATAGACATCTTGCCCTGCGGACAGGGAGGCCAGACAGCAGTAGCTGAAAGGTTGGCATGGAAATAGAGTGAATCATAAAGAGCACAGCTTTGAAAGGCACCAGAGGAGAGAGAAAATGACTTGTAGAAATTTCAGTGTTTGTTGTCGCCATGTGGAGTGCCAGGATGGTCAGGGTGGCGATCAGACAGTGCCTATCTGGGTCTCTTCCTTCCCGGTCCCTTTATGGTCACCCTGGTCCAGGACCCAGTTACCAACTTTTCCTGGATATTGCAGTTGACCCTGGAGTCAAGTGTCTTCTCTGAACTACACTCCATCTAGCGGGGGCGGGGGGCAGTGTCGTTCTATGGCTTGGCCAGGATGCTCCCCTGCTAAGGCAACTTCAGTGGGTCCCTTCTGCCTTCGGCACAGTATCCAAGGTTCTCCATGACTGCTCGTGATTTGACTTTCCAGCTTGGTCTCCTAGCCCTCTACTTTATACACTTACGTTTGGCCAGGTAAAAGCAGGCACTTACCTGCAATATCCACCCCCCCCCCCACCATATCCTTGAAAGCTGGAATCCTCTAAGACACAAATCATTAGCAATTCTTTCATGGGTTCTTCTGTCTTACCCTGAGCGAATGGTGATATCTCCCTTTCCCAATTCCCTTTTTGCAAGGTGCTTGTCAGTTATCTTAAATTATAATTATTTTATAATTCTTTGTGAACATCTTGAGGGCAAGACCACACTTATTTGTCTTTGTATCATGCATACATTTCAACATAGTTCCTGATTTTAGGTGTTCAATTACTGTTTGTGATGAGTAAGTGAATAAATGGATGAATGCATACACAGGTATAAATTGCTGTGGGATGTTTCAAACTGTGTCTAGCCATGACTCAGACAAATATAAAATGTACACATGTCAAAGGTTTTATTCAATTCACGAATTAACGAGGAGACCATTCAGATGTCACAATTGATTCAAAGACGAATTCTAAGGATCAAGTGCACATAGAAAATAATGTGAGATGAATTTACAAATAGATGCAAAACTGGCTCGTGGAGGGTGATGGAGGGACAGGGAACTGTCATGGGAACTAGCATGTTCTGTGGACAAGAAATATTGTGAAATCTTTGACAACCAATAGTGTTGTAGGATAGTTCAAAAACAGTGAAAAGTGCACAGATCCCATAGAATCAGATAACCCAGAGGGTGTACTTAGACAACAGGGCATTTTCTACTGAAGGTATCCAGCAATTTCTTTGGTCTGCTTGAAAGTTTTCACATTTTTTTTTCTATAATACATTTTCTTCAAAAGAGCTCCAAGCGTGTCTTCCAAATGTGAGGTAGTTATGGTGTCCTGGTAACCAACAGAGCATGTCATCCCCTCTCTGGCTTTCTTCTTCTTCTTTTTTTTAATGTTTACTTATTTTTGAGAGAGAGACAGTCAGAGCATGAGTGGGAGAAAGGCAGAGAAAGAAGGAGACACAGAATCCAGAGCAGCCTCCAGGATCTGAGCTGTCAGCACAGAGACCGACACAGGGATCGAACTCATGAGCTGTGAGATCATGACTTGAGCCGAAGTCTGACGCTTAACCAATTGAGCCACCCAGGCGCCCCTGGCTTTCTTGTTCTTGAATACTTTTAGTTTATTTTCCTAAGATGGCCATTTGTTTAGATAGTGGATAATAATAATAGCAATAAAATAATAATAATATTCTAAGTGCTTCAGTGACACATTTGACCTTCACAACAACCCTATGAGGGAGGTGCTAAGAGTCTCTCCACTTTAAGATGAGGATCTGAGTCTCAGAGTGACAAAATAACTTCTCTGAAGTCTGCACAGCCAGTGAGGGACAGAGCTGGAATTTAGACCCAGAGTATTTGAGTCCCAAGTCCTTATTTATAGGCAGTTGGCTGGTAAGACTGTCCAAGAACTGTGGGAGAGGATAATTTACTCCAGTGTGAGCGGCAGGCTTGGGCTATTTCTTAAGTAAATCTTGTATGCACTCCAATCTGGATGTGTACTCTTAATTGTTTCTGAAATACTAGACAAATCATTCTGGTCTTAAGACACCTCTGGAGCTGCACCTGGGTGGCTCAGTCGGTTAAGCATCTGACTCTTGATTTCAGTTCAGGTCATAATCTCACAGTTCATGGGTTCGAGCTCCATGCAGCTCAGAGCCTACTTGGGATTTTGTCTCTCCCTCTCTCTCTGCCTCTCCCTCGCTCACACTTTCTTTCTCAAAATAAACATTAAAAAAAAAAGATGCTCTCTCTCCCTCTCTCTCTCTCTGTGCCTCTCTCTCCCCCTCCCTCCCGCTACCTCTCTCCCCTGCTTGCACACACTCTTGCTTAAAATCAAAAACAAAAATACCTCTGGATGAAAGCTTTTGCCAATTAAAATATGTTTAACATAAACACCTCGAATTGCAGAATCACTGCAAACTACCCTAGTGCCTACAGGATTCTTCCAGGTTACTCCTCACCCCTGCAGGTTACAATTGGATGGTGGAGTTGGTACAAAATGAGGGTGCAAGTAAGTTATTCTCATAAAGTTAAATGAGCTCATTTGTTAATTTATTCAACCATCAAACATACTTGGAACACTTGCTGTGTGACCCTTCTAATCAGAGTTGTAAATGCTATATTTGCACTAAAACAAGAGGGTTTTAAAATTATTATTATGTTTTTTAATTTTTTAATGTTTATTTATTTTTGAAAGAGAGAGACAGAGTGTGAGCAGGGAAGGGACAGAGAGAGAGGGAGACACAGAATCCGAAGCAGGCTCCAGGTTCTGAGCTGTCAGCACACAGCCTGATGCGGGGCTTGAACTTGTGAACCATGAGATCATGACCTGAGCTGAAGTCAGATGCTTAACCAACTGAGCCACCCAAGAACCCCAAATTTTATTATTATTTTTAAATTTTATTTATTTATTTTGAGAGAGAGAGAGAAAGTGAGTGGGGAAGGGCCAAAGAGAGGAAGAGAGAAGATCCCAAACAGCTCTGCACTCTCAGTGCAGAGCCTGATGCGGGGTTCCAACTCATGAATTGTGAGATCATGACCTAAGCTAAAGTCAGACTCTTTTTTAAAAAATTTTTTTAACATTTATTTATTTTTGAGACAAAGAGAGACAGAGCATGGATGGGGGAGGGTCAGAGAGAGAGGGAGACACAGAATCCGAAACAGGCTCCAGGCTCTGTCTGAGCTGTCAGCACAGAGCCCGACGCGGGGCTCGAACTCACGGACCGTGAGATCATGACCTGAGCCAAAGTCGGACGCTCAACCGACTGAGCCACCCAGGCGCCCCTAAAGTCAGACTCTTAACTGAGCCACCCAGATGCCCCTAAAACTATAGGGTTTTAACAATAGTCTTAATCATACTATCCCTTTTAGTTTCTGACAGTGAGTGCTTTGGGATTGTAATTCGATGAGGACATGGGGAAGAAAAGACCTTGACATGGCTCTAGGTGACATTTCGATAGTGTCTGAGAGTGTCATGATTCAGCAACGAACATCTCTGAGTGAGGAAACCTGATAGGATCTACCTGAACAGCAAGCATCCAGCACCCCCCCCCCCCCCCCGCCACATACACAGGTGGAACCTGGAACTTTCTGTGTTGCTCTGCCTTCCACAGCGTTTGCAGTGGATCTGAAAAGCTTGGAGGAGACTCAGGGAACAGAGCTGCAAACCTAATCAAAATCTTGCTTAATCTTAAAATGTTAAGGCTGAAAATCAAACTAAGAGAAATAGGATTATTCATGAATGAAGAGAGATTTCTGTGGCTGCCTTCAAATCTATGAAAAGTAATTATAAAAAACAGAGAGGGACCAACTTCTCTGAGTGCATATTGAATATATGAAAAGAAATAGGTGAAGACATAAAAATTGCTGAATTGTGAGTGCTGATAAATACTGGGGTTCGTCAATGAAAGAAGTTAAGCGACGTCATCTCACGGGCATTAGAAAAGTGGATGGCACATCTCCAGCACACATGTGTATCTCTGCCTGAGGGTCAGAGGGCTGATGAAATTATTCCTAAATTCTTAGGTAGAGACAAATTCTATGAATCTTGCCTGGAATCTTCCCTTGACATTACAGTTTGCTGTAGGCAAATGTGGACCTGACTCTAATGTGAGAAGATTAGGCTTACCTTTCTTAAAAATAGTTTTTAATGTTTTTATTTACTTTTGAGAAAGAGAGAGAGAGAGAGAGACAGAGACAGAGAGACAGTGTGTCTCCCTGCAGGGAGGGGCAGAGAGAGACGGAGACACAGAATCCGAAGCAGGCTCCAGACTCTGTGCTGTCAGTACAGAGTCTGATGCGGGGCGCAAACCCACGAACCGTGGGATCATGACCTGAGCCAAAGTCAGATGCTTAACTGACTAAGCCACCCAGGTGCCCCTAGCTAGGCTTATCTTTGATTTTCCTGCAGCTGCTTTCTCCAAAATCCATCTGAAGATATACTTCTAATATCTGTTTAGTCTTTAGTTTGTATGAAGACACAGGTTAAATCCCTGATTCATAGAAACAGGCAGGTTTTCATCTGTGTCTTCTCTTTCTTACTGTGCCTTTTCTTTATAGCAAATTACTCATCTCTTCTGGGCCTCAGTTTCTTATCTGTAAAATGGGGAGATTATCCCTTCCCTCGAGGGATTTTGTTGTGAAAAAGAAATCTACCAGTGTGTGTAGAGAACCTTACAGGTCCCCACACATTGTAATAAATAAATAATGAAACGTTGCCAAGTATTACTGTTTGCTTTACATATAATAATAATTAGAACACAGTATATCAAAAGTAACAATGCTCCTTAAGGGATCATGTTATAATTTATATAATATTAAATATTATCCTGTTTACAATATAGACTCATGTACACAGCTTCTGCCCCGAAGGGCTCTTTTTCCATAAAGATGCAGCAGTACAAAAATTCACATGCACACACATGTGCGCACACACACACACCACATGTTCTCATCGAACTCCCATGTGAAGGTCTTTTGTGGCAGGCGGTTGCTAATGTATTTTGGTGGTTAAGGATGGGCTCACTGACTTCCCCTCCAGCCATCATGGCACTCACTGCCACTACAGCAATGCTAGAAGAAATCGGGGGAGTGGACCAATGTTTAGAAAGCCAGTAAAAAGAGGGGCGCGTGGGTGGCTCAGTCGGTTGAGCTTCTGACTTCGGCTCAGGTCCTGATCTCACGGTTCACGAGTTTGAGCCCCGCGTTGGGCTCTGTGCTGACAGCTCAGAGCCTGGAGCCTGCTTCTGATTCTGTGTCTCCCTTTCTCTGCCTCTCCCCAGCTCACTCTCTCTCTCTCTCTCTCTCTCTCTCTCTCTCTCAAAAATAAAGAAAAACATTTTTAAAAAGCCAGGAGGGTGAAATGAGGGAAGAAAATGCAAAGACACATCATCCTTTTCTCCATCCCTGACCATCTTCTCTGTGTCTGAATCTGAAGGTGGGGCGGTCGGCCGAACAAAATGGCAAAACACCAAGGACCACCACGCCATGCATCCCGTTTCCAAGTGAGCAGAGGGAAAAAAAAATGGACATATGGTGAACCTCCTCTCATTGCATGGTGTGAAGATGTGAGGAGCAGGGGCAGGAGACAGAGAGGGAGAGGGAGAGAGGGAAGGAATGGGCCTGAGCCCAGATTTGCTCTGCTTCTTAGGTTCCCCGCCTCCAGTGGGGAGAAAGGTGCGGGCTTTGGAGAAAATGTGAATTTCTGGCCTGAGTAACCCTAACGTAATTTTGGATTTCTAATCCTGCTCGCCTAACAGGAACCAAACTCTCTGGCGATTGGATTTCTAGAAGAACATTTGTAGAATGAATGGCACAGCCCGAGGCCTGGGCCAGTATAGTAAGTGATGCCTTTGGAACTTGTTTGCAGAGAGGTCTCAGCTCCTTAGGGTGTGCACACAAAACCTCCCTTCTCAGCTTAATTTTCTCAATAAACTTCAGCCCGAAGATAGTATTCTATTGGGTAATGAGTCCTGTGATAACATGGTAGCTGGATTTCATAACTCTCTGTTCACAACAGAGAGAACAGCCTAATTCTGGGATTTCGGACATACTCTTGTTCACTCTAAGACATCCAGCCTCCGAACTGCCTTGCTCCCATCATCTTAGAAGGGGTTAGTTTGTCTGTGGCGCTCACAGGAAAGATGGTTCTCAGCCCTGGCTGCAACTGGGAGCTTTTGAATTTCTCCCATTCTGAGAGATTCGGGGCTGGGGCTTGAGTGGTAGTAGTTTTTCTTAGTGTCCAGGTGATTCTAATGTGCAGCACAGACTGACACTAGACAGCTGGACAGCCGTTAGCACGGGGATGGGGCAGGGGCCGTATGTCGTGCTGGTCAACCCAACTTCCCCTTAGTTCCTCCAAGGTATATGGTAGGAGAGTGGAAGGGGAAGGGTGGGTGGTCCTTATTTAACTGGAAGTGGTGTGGACTTCTTCTTGGTTGGTTGCTGTGATTTCTCCCGCTCATGGGGCCTGGTCCTCTGTCTGGCAGGCATCCGTAGGCTGGCTCTGTCCTGAGGCACAGGTGTGGTCAGGTTCTGCGGGGCTGGGCAAGATGGTGGAAGCCCAGGTATCTTTTGGAGTACCTGCTTGACTGAAGGGAAACTCACAAAACATATTCCTGACACGCAGAAGGTGGGAATGCAGAAGGTACCCCAATAACTGTTCCCTCCACATCCCCCATATCTGCCCCTCTAATTCTCCTTTCTCCTGTTCAGGTGTCAGACCAGTACCTGTGCCGGCTGAACTTATATCTGTATTAAGGTCCATCCAGAGAAATGGAACCAGTAGAATGTATAGAAAATTATATCTTATGTATGTTATATAATCATATATTTAAATATTTAGTTATATATTTAAATTATATGTTTATATGTAAGATGTATGTATATAATTATATATTTGTTTTAGATATATGGAGAGAGAGAGAGGGAGTGAGAAAGAGAGAGGGATTGGGAGAGAGAGATATATTTTAAGGAATTCGTTTATGTGATTGTGGAGGCTGGCAAGTCTGAAATGTGTAGGGCAGACCAGCAGGTTGGAGAGCCAGGAAAGATGTGATGTTGTCATCTGAAGGCCATCTGGAGGCAGAATTCCTTCCTGTTCAGGGATCCTCAGTCTGTTTCCTTAATGCCTTCAGCTGATTAGATAAGGCCCACCCACATTATGGAGGGTAATCTGCTTTATTCAAAGTCAACTGATTTAAATGTCAATTGCATCTAAACCTTCACAGTAGCATCCATGGTGTTTGTCTAAACAACTGGATACCACAATATTGCCATGTTGACACAAAATTAACCATCGCAAAATCCAACTGGGAAATGAAACACATAACCCTTGGTTATAGAGAGGGAAATCAGCCCCTCTCCACATGGGAGGAAATAACCTATAGTGGCACCTGATCCCTTCCTCTCCGTCTTCTCGCTTTGCTGCCTGGGGAAGGTGGTGGTGGGAGAAGCTGGGTATGAACTGGTGCTTCTCCTTTGGTTGGGGGCTACTCGCTGCTGAGGTTTGATGCCATCTTGCTTAGCATGTGGGATACTTGGTCTATTTCGTTCTCAGCTCTGGGCCTTAATAATAGCTTTAGGATAACAGGAAAAGCCCCACTCAGTGTCTTGGTATATTCTGAATATTGCCTAGGATAACATAATCCTGGTGCATGGTTTACTTATTTCTTATGTATATCTAGACCTCCTTTAAATACTTTGTGATCTGAGCTATAAAGAGGTTCTAGGATTTGTGGGGCCTAATGCTTATGGAAAAATATAGAACTACAAACACAAATATAGGTCAGAGACTGAAGAAGGAAGTGTACAAGAAAGAACTTTGGAGTTTAAGCTTCGTTATTGCATGGGTTGAATTGTGTCTCCTCAAAATTCGTATGTTGGAGCCCTAAATCCCAGTGTGACTGTATTTAGAGATGGGGCCTTTAGGAGGTGATCAAGGTTAAGGGAGATCACAAGGCAGGTTCCTAATCTAATAGCCCTGTTGACCTTACAAGAAGAGTAAGATTTCTCTCTCTCTGCCCCCCTCCCCACCTTCCATACCACCAGAACACAGTGAGAAGGTAGCTGTCCACAAACCATGGATGAGAGTTCTCACCAGTAACCAAATTGACCAGCACCTTGACCTTGGACTTCCTAGTCTCCAAAACTGGGAGAAATAAAAAAAACTTGGTTGTTTAAGACACCCAATTAGTGGTATTTTTTAAACACTATTATTTTAGAGAAAGAGAGAGAGCACACGGACAGGGGAGAGAGAGGGGCAGAGGGAGAGAGAGAGAGAATCTCCACACTTGGAGCCTGAGGTGGGGCTCAATCCCATGACCCTGGGATTGTGACCTGAGCCAAAATCAAGAGTCAGACACGCAACCGACTAGACTACCCAGGTGCCCCAAATTTGTGGTATTTTATTGCAACACAAGCTAAGACAGTTATCTTGATGGTAAACCTGTCTTTGTTGAGATAAGATGGGGAATATTGCACAAATACATACATATATACACATATATGTATGTTTATGGGTGTGTATGTGTATATGCTCACATAAAAATACATACATATTTTAGATATACATACATACACGTACATACAGTATATATATTCATGACTTTCTTTTCCAGGATAAATGAGGCATTTTCTGCCTTCTTGGGAAAACAGTTTTCCATTACTTCCTAATCCTTACACTGCCATCTCATTTGACTCCTGTATCCCGGTTGACAGATGTTAACACATCCTTATGAGAGACAAGTGTTTTGGAACAATTCATACATCCTCCATATGGTAATGGAAAGTTTTAATTGCTTGGAGTGAGCTATTTGATCAGTCTGTTTGCCCATTTTCTTTCAGAGGAGTAAAAAAATATTTGTCAGGCTCCTAATGCACAGAAAAATGCAAAGCCCACATTTAATATCCATTGGGTACAATTTATATTTTAAATATCATAATTGTAGCCTTTCCAAATCATTATTTTTTAATGTAGTTAAATATAATTCATTAGCACGCTGCTGAAAATAGCAATGACATTTGCATCACTGTGGTTACCATGTAATCAGCAGGCTGGGAGCCCACTGAGATTTCTGTGGCTCAGTTCAGTAGGACCACTGGACCATCACGCTTCATGCCGTTTGCAAGGGAGAGCTGGTGGGCTTCTGGGGGCAAACCCCAGGGGCTCCGTGTGAACTGGGACTGGCCTGTTCCACCTGCATGCCCATTTGCCATTTGGTGCGGTAATCAGCTCTCCCCAGCATTAAACATCTAAGAATGCTCAGGGGCCGTTTGGGGGTTCATGACATTCTCTTGGTGTTTACTTATCTCTGTTCACAGGATTCTGATTGTCTATGGAGGAAAAAAAAGTAGTGACTCTTCAGAAAAAGAAATTACTAAGAGCTAATCATTCTGCCCCATTTCAATGTCACACCTTCGCCTTTGTGAATAAAGATGTGGAATGAGAGTTTTGAGAACAGGATGCAAGGGACAGGGCAAAGGGACAGATGTGCCTATCTTTCCAGCATCCTCTTCACTCTCCTCTCTTCCCTGAACCCCAGACTTAGTCTCCCTTCCTTTCTCCTCTTTTTTTTTTTTAATAAAATTTTTAAGTTTATTTATTTATTTTGAGAGAGACAGAGACAGTGCAAGTGGGCAAGGGGCAGAGAGAGAGGGAGACACAGAATCAGAAGCAGGCTCCAGGCTCTGAGCTGTCAGCACAGAGCCTGACTGGGGGAGGGGCTCGAACTCAGAAACTGCAAGATCATGACCTAAGCCAACCTCAGACACTTAACCTACTGAGCCACCCAGGTACCCCTATGTGGGTTACTTTTAAAAAGAGAACACAGGGTGCTAGGGACATAGGACTATGGCCTGTGTCCTACCCCTTATGCTTGTCCTCCTAGGTTCATTCCTAAAGTCTTCATCATCACCATCATCACCATCATCACCAACATCATCACCATCATCATCATCATCCAGGGCCATGGGAAAGTGTGATACTGGGTCAAGGTGTGGAGGAACATACTAGAAATTTTCATCTGCTGTTTTTGCCCTTTTTTTTTTGCCTTCATCTTTCTTATAATTGTCATTGCTGTGTCTTCGCATTTCCTGAAATTTTATAACAATAAAGAAATAGTATAACAGTAACACTTAAAACTTAGAGCAAGTTTGAATCTCTGTGTGTTTAACACAGTACCTGAGTCTTGGGTACATAATAAATGACAGCTATTAAATTTACTGCTTTTTTTTTAATTTAGGAAAACCCTCCATTGATTTTATTCACTTTTTTTCCATACCAATAATAGACTAGTTTTTCTCCCCAGTGGTCTTTACTTATAAAAATGGAGTAATAAAGAGAAAATGTATCCTATGCTCAATTCTACGCTTACCTTTGTTGTCCTCTGAGCAATTTCTCCCAAACTACCAATGCTAATAGTAATAATGATAATAATTAATAATGAAAAACTCAGCTTTCTTTACTCTGATTTCTTCTCTTCTTGGCTCAGTTTTAAGAACAATATTGTTTCAGTGTAGTTCTTTGTAACATGATTCTTGTCTTTAGGGAAAGTAATGTTTTTGAGTATGTAAAATATAGGAATTTTTATTTGAATTAGAATTTATACAAGATCGTGAAGCTACCCACATTTATTTGATTCATGAAATGGATACATCTTAATAGTTAGAAATTAAAATGGGACCCGACAAACAGAAGAACGTTTTCCCTTTAAAAAGGTTTCTGGATTTAACAACTAATAAGTGAAACAATAAGTAAAAAAGGTAGTTTGAAGGTGGATCTCTCTACTATGTTGAGCTAAGGAATGAATTGCTCAACTATCACATCCTTCCTTAGTGTCTTTTGCGTGCCACAACTGTGTATTTTGTATAGGCTGATGAGGGGGACCCAAGAGGCAATAGTACTCAACACAACGTTCATTGACTATGTTCCAGGTACTCTGCTAGGTGTTCTGTTCCTCCACCTCTCTTCTGGGCTCCAGAGAAACCTGGACAAATGTCTGTGAAAATCTTCCCTTAGATGTTTTCCACAGACTCTCAATTTAGCATGGCCAAGAGTAAGCAAACCTTCTGTCTGTCTATTAATGGCACCTTTCACAGCTGTATCCGGCTCTGGACTCCCCACCATTCCTCTTTCCCCATAGAATCACACATCATTAGTTTGGGCTGATTCCTTGTACTTAGCAGTAGAAGCCGATTTACCCCCCAGCCTGCTGCTGTTACCGTCGATCAGGCCCTGTGTGTTCTCATCTTGGCTCTTGCCATGACTTTGGAGCCATTGTGTGTCTCTGAAAGTTCTCATTATCTTCTCTGTGTGGTCCACGCCAGAGTGACCAGTCAGCCCAGTTTGACCAGGATGGAGAAGTTTTTTGGGATACAGGACTTTTGGTTTTAAAACAATAGTCCCAAGCAAACTGGACAGGTGGTCACCCTCCCTCTTACTGTCTTTCAAGTCGAAGTCTGAGGCAGGTGGAACTGATTGAGTATAGATCACGAGCCCGAATATATCAGCAGGGAGGATGAGAAAGGACCTGGCATTTTTCAACTTCTTTAGTGGAAGTGGGGCTTGGGTTTATAAGGTGTAGGAGTCCCCAACTGTACAAAGAAGATTCAAGGTCTGGGTGACAAAAGCCAATGCCACATGTATTTGTACACTGTTCCTCTGTGTCCGGTCTCCCTAATTATAGTGTCCTGTGCATTCTGCCTCAAAGAAAGGATCATATTCTACCAACTCGCCTTCCCTCCCCTTGAATATCCACTGTTGCTACCCACAAAAGAGAAGTCTGGACTTTTGTAGTTTGACCCACAGTGCCTCACGGTGTGACTTCAAGCCTCCATTTCCAGCCTTACCTCCCGCTCTTCCCCTCTTTATACTTCCCCTCCAGCTGCAGGGGCACCACTCGTGTTTCATGAATCGTGCCCCATGTTTTCATTCCTCCAGGGATTGGAATAAGCTGTTTCTTTCGCCAGGACTGCCGTCGGCTCCTAGTGCAGATGTTGCTCCTCTGTCACACCTTTCTGATCGCTCCATCCCACAGCCACCAGACTAAATGAGCTGTTTTTTCCTCTGTATGTTGATAACACTGACCATGCGGTATTGCCATTTTTACTTTACGTGTCTGTCTTCCCCTTAAATTAAGAGTGCTTCAACTGCTAGACAAAGAGAGACCTTTTCTCTGATGGAGAAGGAAAGCATGACAACAGGCACACTTGAAAAAAAATCATGGTTGCTTAAATCAGAATGAATTCCAAAAATACATGTGGCAAGGCATTAGTTGTTTTTGAATATCAATTTCCCTACCTTACTGTATTAATAGAACGTCAAGAATTCAATGGGCATGTGGCTGCTTGCTGTCAATCTATTATTTTTCACTCTCATGCTGGGGTTGGACTGTGAATGTGATGACAGGAACTGGAGTAGCCATCTTCGACCTTGAGGTAGAAGCTGATGTTGAGGATGGCAGATTCACAAGGGAGAAGGAGCATGGATCCCCAATATGTATAGCCAATAGATCATTCCTGGATTGTTTATGTTCGGACTGCTTTGTGTGAGAGAAATAAACTTCTATTTCATTTAAATCACTATTAATTTGAATTGTATTGCCATGGCCAAAACTTAACTCAGCTAATACGAGAAAGAAAAGGTGTTAGAGGTGAACTAGCTCTTTTGCAGTGTGACCTGGATGGAAGTCTGGTGGGGAGGAGGGTGGGTGTGGGAGAGCTGAGCAGGCACACGGGAGCACAGTCCCCCTGGCTATGTCAGTGTGGACATGTGGGCCACCTTTTGCTTCAAACACTTCTCTGGATCAGCATTTTCCAATATAATTTCTTCAAATCACTTCCTAAGGTGTTAGTCATGTGTTAGCATAGGAAGTAGGAGTGAAAAAAAACCAATGAAGACCAGAAATCTCTTAACTCTTTAGGTCTGGTGTTTGGATGATAATCACTAAGATGTCAGAAAGATCTATCACTAAGATCCTACGTCAGGCCCCTGGAGGAAATGCCGCAAAGCAAGACATGGTCTCTGACTTCACGGAGATAAACAGACAAGAAATATACAAACAGAAGACAAAAGTGGGTAGGGAGGTAGCTAGCTAGAGAATCGCTTACTCAAAGCCACTTTTGAAAATAAAAAAAAAAAATTGAAGGAGTATTTAGAAGAGGGAGAGGCAAAGTGGCAAAATTAAAGCTTTAGGAAGACAATTGGGAATTGTCACCCAATCACTTGTTGGCTGTCTGATTATGGACAAATTACTTAATTTATTTGAGCTTTACTCTCTATTAAGAGTGGGCTACTAGTACTTACTTCTTATGGTTGTTTTGAGAATTAAAAAACAACATGTGGGTTCTTTTTTTTTTTTAATGTTTTATTTATTTTTAAGACAGAGAGAGACAGAGCATGAGCGGGGAAGGGGCAGAGAGAGAGGGAGACACAGAATTTGAAGCAGGCTCCAGGCTCTGAGCTGTCAGCACAGAGCCCGACGCGGGGCTCAAACTCACGAGCTGTGAGATCATGACCTGAGCCAAAGTTGGACGCTCAACCAACTGAGCCACCCGGCGCCCCTCAACATGTGGGTTCTTAATGAAATGTTTGTTTTAGGTTTATGTCTTAATCGATGTGGAATTTTGTGTACAGGGTGGGATAGACATCTAATTTTGTTTTTTCCATGTAGGTTTCCTATTACCTCTCCATAATTTTTTTAAATTAATTAGTTAATTTTTAATTTACATCCAAGTTAGTTAGCATATAGTGCAATAATGATTTCAGGAGCAGATTCCAGTGATTCATCCCCTGTGTATAACACCCAGTGCTCCTCCCAACAAGTGTCTTCTTTAATGCCCCTTACCCATTTAGTCCATCCCCCCACCCAGCACCCCTCCAGCAACCCTCAGTTTGTTCTCTGTATTTAAGAGTCTCTTATGTTTTATTTCCCTCCCTGTTTTTATATTATTTTTGCTTCCATTCCCTAATGTTCATCTGCTTTGTATCTTAAGTTCCACATATGAGTGAAGTCATAAGATGTTTGTTTTTCTCTGACTAATTTCACTTAGCATAATACCCTCCAGTTCCATCCACGTAGTTGCAAATGGCAAGATTTCATTCTTTTTGATTGCTGGGTAATACTCCACTGTATATATACACCACATCTTCTTTATCCATTCATCCATCGATGGACATTTGCTGTTGTTGATAGTGCTGCTATAAACATTGGGGTGTGTGTGCCCCTTCGAAACAGCACACCTGTATCCCTTAGCTCTCCATCATTTATTAAAACAAGAAGCCCTTTGGTCTGCAGTGCGTTTCTGTCATGTATCAAGTTTCCATATAAGCATGAGTCTGTTTCTAGACCTTCTTTTCTCTTGCATTGGTTTGCTCATCTGGACCTAAGCCAATCACTTGCTGTTTATATGTGCCTTATGTGATGTCTTTATATATGATGTGGCAGTTCTGGCCCTTCGTTCTTCTTTACAATTGTCTTGGTGATTTATACTCTTCATCTAAATTTCAGAATCAATATCCATAAGAAACATTTTCAAGATTTTTATCAGAATTGCATTGATTGTATAGATGACTTTGGGGAGTAGTAAAAGCTTTATGGCTCTAAAAGGTGGGTAAGATTTGGTGGGCTGAGACAAATGAGGGGTAAGGGAGGAGTCAGAGCAGAAGGAGAGCCACGAGGCAGGAAAGTCCAGGGTGTGTTTGGTGCATGGAATGGTCTAGTTTGACTGACAAGTGATGGATACTGCAAGAGAGATGTGGGCAGAGTCCTGGAAGGTACCTTAGCTATTTATTAAATGTAGAGCGAATGCATAGAGAGAAGCCTGTGCCAGCCCCAGAGCCCAGAGAGTCTTGTGATATCTACCTAATGAACAACAGCTTCCCACCCAACTTTGTAAAGTAATAACGCAATGGATTCATGTAAGAAAATTTAAAGAGACACTGGAAGTTTAAGCCAGATGTTATTCAGGCACTCAGCAGTGAAAATGTTGCTCTCGGTGTTATTTTACCTGTGGCTACCAAATCAATCTGTAAACACTCTGAAGGAATATGAGCTAAGAAATGTACATTCTCTAATGATTTTCCCAGATGTGCAATTAGCTTGACCAAAAACATGCCCAGCAAGAGGCATTCATTAACTTCTGAAAGTGGAGCCTACTCACGCTGCCTGAACCTGCTGGTGCACCCCGATTGTCTCCATGTGCCTTGTACATTCAGTTTTCCTGTTGCTTTACCACTATGATTTCCAGAGTCCAACAGCCACACAAGTTTGCTATTGTCATATAGGACCCATTCTGGCTGAGCTCCCTGCAAAGCTGTTTTAAAGGCCGGGTGCGTATCAGAACTTACAAACCAGTGTTTGCAGAATCACAGCATTTGTGAGCTAGACGAACGGTAGGGGTAACTCGGCCATCTGGTCCAGCCTTCTCCTGAGGTTGGTAAGGAAGCATGCCCAGAGGGGTGAATTGACTGCCTCTCAGTGAAATAGAACAGAATGCCTGATGGACACATCCACCCAGCCTTCCAAAGATGCCAGAATCCAAAGGTGGATACAGTTTAGACTCAACTTGGGACTCCTTCCACATTTAACTCTGAAGAGAGTCTGTGAATTGTAGAGTCTATAGGATTCAGTCTGACAGTAGAATAGTTAAGAGCATAAATTCTAGTGTTAGACCATTTGTGTTCAACTTGTAGATGTGTGTGACTTTGGTAATTTACTAAACTTCCTTGAATCTCAGTCACCACTGAGGACAATTATGATGATCAAATGAGATTGTTCGTATCAGGCCCTTAGCACAGTGCTTGGGACCTAGTTAGAATTCAGTCATTGTTGGTGAACGAGTCAGACATCTGGGACAGAAAGCATTGAAAGAACACACTTTTCTCGATGTAGTTCAACCTTAGAGACCCGTGGAACATTAACCATGGAACACAGAAATTTGTTTGGCAGATTCGTTCTCATTTACCAAGTTACACATTCAGTAAAGGTATGCCTTTTTCCTTTTGTTTTGTTTTTTATTGTGTGTTTTTATTTGAGTAGAGTTGACATACAATATTACGTTAGTTTCAGGTGTATAACATAGTGATTCAACAAGTTTATACATTGTGCTATCTTTGTTCACCACAGTGTGGTTACCATCTGTCCTGGTACATCACTATTACTATATCATTGAGTGTATTCCTTATGCTTTGTCTTTTATTCCTGTGATGTTTGGATCTTTCATATGCTAAAGCACTGAGTTTGGCAGTGGGCATACTGTGAATAGGGCTTATGTGGAGCTTACAGTCTAATGAAGGATAAAAACAATTCAGTGTGCTAAGTTTTATGATAGGGGGAAAAGATGTCGCCAGATTTCATTGAATGCAAGATGCCATCATGTGTAAGATCTATCTTTTTTATGCATCTCTAAGAAAAAAAAAGTTGACAAGTTTAATTTTAATTGATTGTAAGACGTCAATTTTTCATGGATGAATCCCTAATTTTCGTTGATTGTAAGACATAGCATTTTCAGAGCAGGAAAAATGCAAAAAATAGCATCTCAGAAAGAGAAATCAAATAAATACGTGGGCAAGAAAGAAGAATTTGGGGGCGCCTAGGTGGCTCAGTCAGTTAAGCGTCGACTCTTGATTTTGGCTCAGGTCATAATCTCATGGTTTGTGAGTTTGAGCCCTACATCAGGATCTGCACTGATAGTGTGGAGCCTGCTTTGGATTCTCTCTCTCTCTCCCTCTCTCTCTGCCCCTCCTCTGCTCATGCTCTCTCTCAAAATAAATAAATAAATAAAACTTAAAAAAAAAAAAAGAAAGAAAGAAGAGTTGTAATCCTCATCAGAGAGTTTCTGTGGGCCATAAAAAGAGACAGCAGATTAAGATTAGATTTGAAGACTGAAAAAACCCCACATAGTCAATCATTGTAGTGGACATTTGTCACTGTTTAGCTGCCCATCAAGTAAACCTCCGTCCTATTGGGTGGAAGGCCCCTTTGTGAGAGTTGGCCTTACCTCCTGCTATAAAAGCCAAAGGTAACCATCTGACCGGTAGAAACAGCCACTCTTTCTGGTGGCTTTCCCCCAGTCTTAGGTTTTGCCCACACATGTGCAAGGCTCTGTACTCAGCTGAATTCTTGAGGTGTTCTTCATGGATCCTCAGAGTTTTCTGCGTGTAGCTCTCTCCTCTCCAAATTCTGACCTGCAAACTCTTGTCGCCTTGACTCCCTGAACCTTAGCTCTGTTTCCTGTATCCAGGGAACCCCATGGCTCTGCCTGGGTTCCCCTGCTTAGACTGTGGTCTGGAATCTCTCACAAGGCAATTAGGTGGGGCAATGCCAGGGGGCACCCATTTTGTTTCTTGTGTCTTTGAGATGATTTCCTTTGGTTTCCTGATGTCCAGTGTCTTGAAAAAAGCCTTTATTCCATATATTTTGTTCAGTTTTTTGAAGTTCCTGTTCATCCATCTTGGCCAGAAGTAGAGATTTCCATTAATTTTATTTTAACTCGAGACATGTAAGTGTGGATTCCTTTCCCAGTCTCTTCATGGAGGGCCATGAATCTTTATTTAAGTTTGATTCTATATGTTGGAGTTTCTTGTTGTAAATTACATTCGTCTTGCATTGCCTGTATTTTCTAGTTCAGTTTCTTTAAAGTAGAAGCAAGAGTGAAAAATACTTAGAAATCAAACTGAGTAGATTAATCTTCCAGAGTGAAGGATTATTCTTAGTCCTCTACTCTCTTTCAGCCACACCAAATTTAATAGCAAGCTTCTTTTCAACTCAGATTTTTCTACATCATTCAACTCAGAATGTACAGAAACAATTCACTCGTTTTTACACTTTTTATACATCTTTTATGGATTTTTGTAATATTTTTTTACATTATGTAATTGCATTACGAGGTACATAAATAGGCTGGGAAATAAAAACCACGTATCTTGATTAACATATAATTAGCTGGTGACAGCAGAAGTATTTACGCATACCAGAGAGAACCATACTAGATCTGAACACTTAAGGTGTTGGGTATCAGTCAGTCTGTTTAACTCAGAGAGGTGAACTTGGAGAGTGGGGATTATCTTGCCAGCTGGTTAAGTGAAGGTCCATTAAGGGAGCATCTACACAGATCTTTGCTCTCTGCTTGGATGATGTTAAGTAGATAAGTAAAACGAGTGAGTAGTTGGTATCTTAATGAGGCAAAAGGGGGTTTCAGCTGAGTGACAAAAGAGAGAGAGAGAGAGAGAGCGCATGTGTGTATGTGTGTGTAAATTGTCCCTTTGACCTTGGTCCCTTTGATTCCAACCTTAATATCCATTTTTTGTCTTCTGATTTGTAAGTAGGTGCACAATCTTAACATTTATTTATTTTGAGAGAGCGCATGTGGGGGAGGGGCAGAGAGACACACAGAATCGGAAACAGGCTCCAGGCTCTGAGCTGTCAGCTCAGAGCCCGATGCGAGGTTCGAACCCACCAACCTGAGATCATGACCTGAGCCTAAGTCGGACGGTTAACCAATGGAGCCACCTAGGCACACAATCTTTAGCCTTTCTCTGCGATGCCTTAAATCACAGATTGTAACACTTTCCATTCTTTCAAAGTCTGAAGTGTACTTGTAAGAACTCCCTGAAGGAAACTCTAAATATTGTACGGTGATATCTTGCTGAGATAATCCAATATTAAGGGAACTTCCATTCCTGATTTTAGTTTAGGGATGTGCGCATGGGTGGCAAAGGCCTGAGTAATTTGACTTTTTATTGCCTGCATCATCATCATCATCCCTCATCTATTATCAGTTGTTATATGATGCTAGATAAAGGTTTGTTAGCATTTAGAGCTTATTGGTATATTTGTTTGGTTAAATTATTAATTTATGTTTCTCTTATATTTTCCTTACTTTCCACTTGACTTTCCATTTCAAGGCAGTAGCCAAACTTTGTTTTCCTTATTTCCAATATCTTTACTAGGCACTAAGTAGAAGCTTTGGCCCTTCCTGTCTTTTGAAACAGCAAAAGAACTTATCCTAGGTGTTCAGTAGGGTATCCAAAGAGGAAACTTCTTTTCAAGACACAGAACAAGTTTCAGAGACAGGCATGAAGCACATTTGGTTCCAGAACAGTGGGGAAGTGACAAGACCTCAGCACTGGGCCCCAACCAAGAACCAGGCCCTTTACTTAGCAGAGATTTCCACCAGAGTGTAGCATGAGAACAGAGGAATACTGGCCCCCAAATGGAAGTCGTGGGTTTAGACAATCGGGGTAGAGCAAAGAGCACGATGGTCTGAAGATTAGTTGCCTGTCTCTTATTTTCTAGGCACAGTGGAATCTTCTCAATTCCATTGTGATCCTGGGAGGGATGGGACCATAGCACTGAATATCCATCAGCCTAGTGGACTGTTGTCTGGAGTCACATTTACTTTGATTTTAAGCCTAGAAAGAACTGGATTCACACCTGAGTTTTTGGTCTAGAATTCAAAACTTCTACAATTTACACAACAAATATATTTTGAAACTGGGTGTGAAGCATAGTATAAAGAAATTTGGAGTGAAAAAAATAGTCAGTGTCTCTCTTCTCATGATAGCCTATAGCAAGGATTGAGGCCTGTGGACCAAATACGACCCACTGCCTGTCGAAAATAAAGTTTTATTGGTATACAGCCATATTCACTTGTTTATATCATGTCTATGACTGCTTTTGTGCTACCACAGTAGAATTAAGTAGTTATGACAGAGACCATATGGCCCATAAAACTTAAAATATTTACTATCTGGTGGCTCACAGAAAAAAGGTTGCCAAAATCTGGTCTATAGACATTAATAAAAGAATCGTGCAAACGAAAGCATAATGTGCTCTAAGAGAAAAGTACACGATGCTTTAATAATAGCTAATTCGTATATTGCAGCTGGTTCATGCCAAGCACTGGTCTAAGTACATCACTAATCCATTCATTCCTCAGAACAGTCCTATAGTGGAGGAAACACCATGAGCCCTGTGAGGAAATTGAGGTACAGAGAGATTACATGTCTTTCCATGGATGCAAAACTAGCAAGTGGGGCCTCTAGGGTTCTAACCCATGCAGTCTGGCCTGGGCGTCTGGGCTCTCTCCATTATGTTATACTATCACATATACTGTGAGAATATGTAATAGGGAATATGTAAAAATGAACTCATCAAGGAAGCTGGTAAGGGTTTTCCTTAGGAAGTGACAGCTTCCCGTTGCAAAGCCATGGATACCGGCAGGGGTGGAGAATTGGGACCAGTTTTGCAATTGACTGCAGGTGGGTTGGGGTCGTAGGCAGGACATTTTCAAGGCATTTTATTTTTATTCTTTGGGTATTGGACAGCCACTCAAAGATTTTAAGGTGGCCTTTACCTTTGCAGAGATCATTCTGGCTCTGGAAAATGGACTAGAAGGAAGAAGAGTGAACATGGATGAGCAGATAGGAGGATATTATAACAGTTCAGGTGCGGGATGATGGTGGACGCTTGGGCCATGCCGGTGGGGGTAGAGTGAGAGAGAAGTGGGTGATGGCAAAAGATAGTTAGAAGGTAAAATTGACAGGATTTGGGGATGGGCTGACGATGGGTTGGGATATTGAATTTCTAGCCCATAAGCTACTTGGAGGTCAAGACAACAACTTTCACATCTCTGATATCCCAGTGCCTGGTACCTCATGGGTATTCAATAACTATTCAGAAAACGAGAGACTTCCCATATTTCATGGTGCATGTTTTTTTCTTCTCAGTTACCGGCAAGTCCTCGAGATTTGGTATGCAACTTCCATGATTTTGGGGGTACTTTCCAGAATCAACAAGCACGACATTCAGGACTATATAAATGTGGGTCATTTGCTAACTTCCCCCTCCGCCAGCAGGAATGATTGGTTCTGGCTCTGACCTCACATGAAATAAAAGACATAGAGACTTAACAGGGCATTCATGCTTCCCAACAGGCCTTCTCCAAGGGTGACTTCTGGAAGCTGCCCAGGCTGATCAGCTCCCCAGGCTCTTGCTTGATAGAAAAGCACAATATGAGCAAGTGGTGGAAACTGAAGGAAACGGTGCCCCTGGCTCTGGTTATTTTCTTCCTTTCTGGAAAGGAGAGGTTCCGATATTTGGAAAACAAGGAAATTGAAGACCTGGTTCATCGTTATGGGGTATTTGAGTGAAAGGCACTCCGCCTAAAGAGTTTCCTTCATCATGTAGCCAAGGGCCACGCGACTGCAATTTTGAGGATGGAGGCGAGAGCTGAAGTGAGCAGTTTGTCTCTGCTTCAGGTCTGCTGATCTGGGCAGCCCAGGGGCTCTGTCTCCTTCAAGCTTAATGTTTGCTTCGCTCTCAACTTGTCTGCTCTTCTCAGGGGAGCCAAGGATTTAGTTAACTGATTGGCCCACTCTGGAAGGAGAGGAAATGGTCTGTTGCTACTGCTGGAAGGGGTCTTCCCGCCTACCTTGTCCTGGCCGATTTGGAAGGACACGCATTCCGTGGTGTCTGGGGCCAGCCTCGTGGTTCAGTCCACCTTCTCCATTTCCTAGAGCCCACGGAAGCTGCAACGATCCAAAAGGCAAGACTGCATTTTAACAATGCCTTTGAGTTTGACTTGTGTGTGTGTGAAATATAGAATAATGCAAACTTGTTTTCCCCCATAACTAGAGGAACAAGTAACTTGGCAGTTTTATAGAATGCAGCCTGAAAATGGACCCCAGGGCAATGTATTCCATGTTTACAAGTTGCCCACTGGGTTTTTAATGAAAAAGATAGTTTTGCCTTAAATAATTGGTTCAAATAAAAAAAAAAGAGAGAGAGAGAGAGAGCACTCCTGTGCAAGCAACAATCTGGAGACGCTTCTGGGACTGGTACCTGGTTATTGTTATGAAGTCAAGCTCTGAATAATGACCCTTCAGACCCGAGTGCAGTAACAGACCCATTTTTTTTCTTCCTGATAGGATGAGATCAGGGAGGGGTGAGGAGGCTCAGCATGAACTGAGTCCTCTTCGTGCTTTTTTATTTTCAAAATACTTAAGGGAAAATTTCCAGCCCGGTGTGTGGGCACTTAACCACATGCCTCCTATTACCGCTGATCAGATTCATGCAGCTTGGCCCCTGCACTTCTATTTACCCTTTAATTTCTCAAGTTTTCCCATCATGGAGCCATTAACAGTTGTTTCCTAAGAAAAACAACCCAATACCAAGGCACACACCCCCTTGCATTTTCCTCTACCTGCAGATCTATACCCATCCAAAAGATGTCTTTGTTGGATACCAAATGGTGTGTGAGGGACTGAACATGCGTGCAGACGATGGCTGGGCCATATGGTAGCGTTAGGCTACTCTTGACCTTCTTGACCATATGTCGGAAGGGGATCACCTGTTTGATGAAGTGAAACCACTTAAAAGTGAAACCACAGATATGAAGGAATTACTGTCTTGCAAAGCTTTCTTATATGAAGAGGCGATCACAGGATATGGAGACAAAAGTATAGGAAGAAGTGTTACGGACGTTTGCCAGGAGTTAATAGAAATATTTTTGTGGATGTGATGCCTGTGGCATTTGTCAGGTTTCTATTACTTTAATTTGTTGTGATGTCTTTTCTCACTCTAGATAAATCTTCATTTACATATCTAATTTTTTAATTAAACTTTTAATGTGGAGATCATTGTAGATTCACATGCAGTTGTAAGAAATACAGCAGAGACATTCTGTTTCCTTGACCTGTTACCCCCACGGTAACATCTTACAAAATGTTTATAGTATAGTATCAAACCCAGGATGTAGACACTGAAATGGTCCATATTTAATTTTTATATTTACAGTTTTATATCTTTTTCCTAAGAAGCTCCTCTTCCCCCAAGTAGGATAAGCTTCAGGTCCCACAAAATCTGGATCTGCTCTCCACATCTACAGAATGTGCTGGATGCCATTCTTGGTGCTGGGGAGGGAGTGGGCAAAGAGACGAAGCCCCTGGCCTCAGGGAGCATATATTCTAGTGAGAGAAATAGAAAATGACATAGAGTATGCCAGATGGTAATGAGCATTGCGGAGAAAAGGAAAGCAGGGTAAGGGAATCAGGAATGTGGCAGATTGGAGCTGCTATTTTCAGGACGGAGGCTGGGGAAGGATGATGATGTTTGGGCATGAGGGCGGTAAAGGAGCAAGCCACGAGGATTCTGCAGGGAGAAGGAATGGTAGCGTCTGAGTGAGCAAGGGGGGGAGGAGTTGGGTTTGAGACTGGAGATAATGCAGGTGCAAGTGGAACGGGGCCTCAGGGGCCAGAAGGAAACTGACTTTTGCTCTGAATGAGTTCGGAAGGTATTGAAGGGTTTTGGGCAGGTGAACGATGAGATCTGACTTATAAAAAGAACCACCCTCGTGGTGCCTTGGGTGGCTGAGTCAGTTAAGTGTCTGACTCTTGATCTCAGCTCAGGTCTCACATCACAGTTTGTGGGTTCGAGCCCCGCATCGGGCTCTGCACTGATGGCGTGGAGCCTGCTTGGGATTCTGTCTCTCTTTCTCTCTGCTCCTTACCTGCTTGTGCTTTCTATCTCAAAATAAACAATTAAACTTAAAAAAAGAAAACACTCTGGCCGAGACTGCCTGGGGTATGAGGTAAAGAAAGAAACAGGAAGCAGGACCAGCTAGACAATGTGGGGGGCCCAGTGTAAAGTGAAAATGCAGAGATTTTATTCAAAACGTAGGGAGGGATGCCTGGGTGGCCCAGTCGGTTAGGCGTCGAATTTCAGCTCAGGTCATGATCTCATGGTTCAAGGGTTCAAGACCCACATCGGGCTCTGTGCTGACAGCTCGGAGCCTGGAGCCTGCTTTGGATTCCGTGTGTGTGTGTCTCTCTCTCCCCCTCCCCGTCTCGTGCTCTGTCTTTCTCTATCTCTCAAAAATAAATTAAAATGTTAAAAAACAAAAACAAAAAAGTAGGGAAAGAAAACGTGTCCTTTCTTCTGTGGTGTCCCTCCTAACCTGTCCTTGTGTGGGCCATGGTCAGGAGGAGGGTAGCCAAGAACCTATCCCACAAGGCAGCAAGAGAAAGGACACCCGCCCCCCCCCCCCCCCCCCCCGCCATGAGGTTCCAGACCCCAGGTGCACGCTGCTTTGTCCCATTGGATTTCACTTAGGAAACACAAAGTCAAGATAAACTTATTAAGAATTTCAAGGCCACTTCCACGGAGCAATGAACTCCAAACATGGGACCCCTGAACATGAAGCCCCATGCAACTGCACTGGTCACCCACCCACCCACTTGTGCAGCCGCCCCTCATAGGATGAGCAGGCAGGAAGCAACCCGCAGTAATCCAGGTGAGGGAGGGTGCTGACTTGGGCTGGGTGATGGCAGGGGACGTGGGGAGAAGAGGAGAATCTGGGATACACCTTGAGGGGAGAATCAATAAACGATCCTGTTGGGTAAATACGGGGAGCGAGCCAAAGAGTGAAGTGAAGCCTGCCTCCATAGCTTCTGGCTTGGGATCTGGAAGGAAGCATGTGGCACCTGCAGAGAGAGAGGGAGACTGAAGCAGGGGCTGACTTGGGCAGAAAACCCAGTACTTTGGTTTGGAATGTTTTGAGTTTGACATCAAGGAGATAGTTACACACACGAGGCTGGCATTCCAGGGAGGGATCCGGGCTGGCGATATAAATTATGAGTCATTGGAGTAGAGGTGGTATTGAAAGCCGTGAGATGGATTAAGATTGTCTGGGATGTGCGTGTAGGGGAAAGAAAGGGAAGTCTGAGCCTGAGGGCCCTTTAGAGCTTAGAGATACTTGGGCGAATGATCCAAACAGAGTGGAATTAAATACCATTTAATTAATTGATATTAGAAATGAAATCATGCCACAGTCAAGCATTCCTCTGAAATAGACTGCTTCCTGGAAGTTCGATGAAGGGCAGCTTCTGGTAGAGTCCCTACACATGGGTAGGGGCCATCTGTCACGTTCATGGCCGTCCTTCATCATTGAACAGGCCTGCTATAGGAGTGTGTGTGTGGGGGTGGGGGTGGTGGGGAGGGGGTGCTCCCAAGCTTAGAAACCGAAACTCAAATTCTCTGCCTGCTTTGCTGCTGGGGCACAAGCAAGGGACCAGGTGTTGCCAGTCAGATACATCATCTGCTGGATACCGCAGGCAGGGAGCAGTGTCAGGAAAAGGGCCCCGCAGAGGGTCTTCGTGTCTGCACCTCCCCCTCTCCCAAGAGGTAACAGCAGTGTAGCTAGCAGCGCTGGCTTCCGAGTGGCCGCGAGATTGAGCTCCTGGCACAGAGGAGGCACTGAGGCACCGGGGTGCAGGTGTGCAGACATGAGAGGGAGAACATCCCGGGCGGTGCTCCCCCATCAGCTATTGGCGTGGCTTTGGTCAGTTTCCAGAAGGCTCAACCATCAGCCGAGTTCTCCAGCCCTCCCCACACAGCCGTGAACACCGTTTCCACAATAAGCTCTTATTACAGGATTACTTTTGTTGTTTGCAGCTAAGGACGCCGCCTCAGATAACATCCTTAAACCGGAATCCTCATGATATAAGTGACTTAATATTTGTGAAGCACACAGTGCCTGAAGTTAGCACACTAAGTGTGATTTGCCTTAAAAATATTTTTTTTAATGTTTATTTATTTTTGAGAGTGGGATGAGGGGCAGAGAGAGAGGGAGACACAGAATCAGAAGCAGGCTCCAGGCTCTGAGCTGTCAGCACAGACCTGGATGCGGGCTTGAACCCATGAACCGGGAGATCATGACCTGAGCCAAAGTTGGATGCTTAACCGACTGAGCCACCCAGGCGCCCCAGGAGTGACTTGTTTTTTTTTTAATTTTTAAAAAATTTACATCCACATTAGTTAGCATATAGTGCAACACTGATTTCAGGAGTAGATTCCTTAGTGCCCGTTACGCATTTGGCCCATCCCCTCTCTCACAACCCCTCCTGTAACCCTCTATTTGTTCTCCATATTTATGAGTCTCTTCTGTTTTGTCCCCTTCCCTGTTTTTATGTTATTTTTGCTTCCCTCCCCTTATGTTCATCTGTTTTGTGTCTTAAAGTTCTCACATGAGTGAAGTCATTTGATATTTGTCTTTCTCTGACTAATTTTGCTTAGCCTAATACCCTCTAGTTCCATCCATGAAGTTGCAAATGGCAAGATTTCACTCTTTTTGATTGCTGAGTAATACTCCATTGTGTGTATGTATGTGTGTGTGTGTAATATATATATATCTCACATCTTCTTTATCCATTCATCCGTCGATGGACATGTGGGCTCTTTCCATACTTTGGCTATTGTTGATAGTGCTGCTATAAACATGGGGATGCATGTGTCCCTTTGAAACAGCACACCTATATCCCATGGATAAATGCCTAGTAGTGCAATTGCAGGGTCATAGGGTAGTTCTATTTTTAGTTTTTTGAGGACCCTCCAGACTGGTTTCCAGAGCAGCTGCACCAGCTTGCGTTCCCCAGGAGTGACCTGCTTTTAATTGATAAATCTCACTTTGGATCTCAAACTCCATCCTCAGACTCTTAGATCATGGTCACATTGTACGAGTGCTGTATCTCTAAGGGGATGTTTTGGTTTAACATGAGGTACAGTATTAGCATCACCAGAAAAATTCTTCCACCCTACAGAAGATGTAACTATAATAAGGATCCATGCCCAAGACTACAGTATTAAAGAGTTCTAATGGGAAGACCCATTATTAATAAGTAATTTAATTTTAAGAACTGCTCACTTTATCCAAACTACATTGTCTTAAGAGCTGGCTGTTCTGTCATTTGAAAATAATGAAGTGCCAATCTTAGTACCAATTATATGAAATCAGTGACACAAGTCAGAGAAGTCTGTGGGCAGCTATAAAGGAAAGAAGGCAGTAATGAGCTCCTGAAGAATAAATCATTTTCAGTGCACTGTGGCCTTGAAGAGAAGCTTCCACAAGTGTCGGGCTGAAGAAGCAAGCTGCAGCAGACAGAACGCTGCAGACCAGCTTTGTGTCCTGCCTCTGGCAAGTACTGTGTGTGTGTGATTTGGCAAACACACTTACCTGTTTGAAATGATCACAACAGATGACATATTTAAGTTCCTTATGTGATGAGGCTTTGCACACAGCAGTTGCTCAATAGATGTTTATTTTCTTTTCCTCACTTTCATCTCCCTGGTTGGAAAACCAGGATGATGTTTGTATCACATACACTGCGGGATTACAGCACTGATACTCGAGTATGTGTAATCAATCTTGTAATCTAGAAGGTCTTTATTATAAGATATGGGCAACTTCATTCTTCTCTCTGATTTGTTTTGGCATGTTTTGAATTAAGAGAATGTATCAAGTACTTAAAAGTTGCCGGAATGTTTGGTAGGACGTGAAAAAGAAAAGGTCTCATCGCTTGTTTGGGCGGTGGAGTAGTTACATGAAGTAATGCGGGATGGAATCCTGAAGGGTGAATGCTTCGTGCTGGTTAAATGTCACTGAATTAATTAAAAGTGATATCCAGATATAGTGAAGTAGAAAAATGTGGCCTATCCAAAGGCATGATGAAGTGAGTGAGAGAACCATTGCCACGTTAAATTCCAGAAATGTATTTGTTTGCACCTTAAATATTGGGAAAGATGAATTCTCCAAGATATATTAAGAGTAGTTCTCCTTCAGCTTTTGCTGGACCCTAGGATAGAATCAAGGTCTCTGTAAAGACAGCTTAACTGGAACATCAGCTTTGGGCTGTGACATTTCTCTGAAAGTCTGGGACATTTCTCTGAAAGTCTGGGATATGGTTAATAAAGTAACATAGCAGCTCCTTATGGATCAAGGCCCCAGCTTACAAAAACATGGCTGGTTGTGTGGGAGTGTGTGCTGGAGAGGGAGGAGTCAAGAGAACAAACTGAGACATTATTGTGAAGTTCAGGGATAAAGCGACTTCAGGAAAGATTTCATCCAGGGTTTCGTGAGATCGGGGAGATGTGCTAGATGTGCTCATTTCTCCACTCTCCCTTCCTCCTTGCTGGCCCATCTCAGGTGGGATCCTCCTCGCGTTTGTTGGCTGCTGGAAGGTAAAGGCAGCCAGTGTGGCTGCAGCTTTGTGAATTGGGGGGCGGGGAGAGAGATGCAGCAGAAGAAGTAGGTAGAAGATGGACAGGAGGAAGAACATACATGGGCACCAGACATAGAGTTTGACGTTTGCATTAAGAGCAGAGGGAGGGAACTAAAGATTTTTAATCAAGGCAATTGCAGTTTGAAAGGATCCCTCTGCTTGTGAGCCCAGAATGGCTTGGAGACGGGTGAGAGTGGAAGCAGGGAGACCAGTAAAGAGTATGTGTAATGATCCTTCAGGTCTTGGTAGGGGTTGAGTGTGGGAGGTGAGAAAAAAGAAGGAACCAAGGGCAAGGTGCTTCTTTGTCAATTCTTCACACTCCGCATTTAGAGTGTCTTTCCTGGGATTTATTTTGCCAGGGGCCCGGAGGTATGACTCAGCTATGACCACACTTTTCATGTGAATTTTTTTGACTTTGGTCATTTGAGAGCTCTCAACCCAGTATTAAAAAACACAGGAGGGAAAAAATGAGTGACTAATACAAGAATAAAACATTGCTGAATTAGACCCCCAAGGAATTTAGATCATGGAATTAGCAGAAAAACACTTTATGTACATTAAAGATAAGTAAAACTATTACAAAGGGATTAAGACATGAGAAAAGCACAAGAAAATGCAAAAAAAGAAAAAGGTCCAGGCATATTTGGAGAAGAGCCAAACAGAACTCTTAGGATAAGGGGCACCTGGGTGGCTCAGTCGGTTAAGCATCCAACTTCAGCTTGTGTCATGATCTCATAGTTTGCGAGTTTAAGCCCTGCACCGGGCTCTGTGCAGACAGATCGGAACCTGGAGCCTGCTTCGGATTCTGTGTCTCCTTGTCTCCCTGCCCTTCCCCTTCTCGTGCTCTGTCTCTCTGTCTCTCAAAAAAATGAATAAACATTAAAAAGTTTTAAAAAAAAGAACTCTTAGGAAAGGAAAATATCGTCATTGATATAAAAAGTTTCAATGACAGGGTAAACACAGATTAAACACAGCTGGACTTGTAAACTGGAATAAAAAAAAAAAAACCTGAGGAAATTATCCTGAAGGCATCGTAAGTGATATAGAGAGGTGGAGACTTTACTTGAGAGGTTAAGAGATGAGAAAGATGAACATATATGTAGTAGCAGTTCTGGTAGGAGAACAGAGACAATGAAGTAGAGGTGATAATACAAGGAATAAGCCTGAGAATTTCTAGAATTGGTGGCAGACATGATTTCTTAGATGTAGGCAGCACAAATCCTAGTTAGCATGATAAATTAAAGTAAATCGATACTTGGAGAATTCTGATACATGGCAGAAACCAAAGGGAAAGAAAAATTAATCAGAGAGAAGCCAGGATATCTTCAAAGGAATAATATATAGCACACTTCTCAATAGCAACAATGGAAGTCAGAAACGCAGCAGAATAAATCACAGTAAACCTTCATACCCAGCTAAGTTCCACCTGAGCCATGGCAAAATAAAAACAATCTAGACCATCAAAAACTGGAAGAGCATACTACAAACAGATCTTCCTTGGTGGTATTTTAAATAATATACTTCTGGAAGAAATGTGAAACAAGAATGCATAGCGACACTATAAGATACCACTTCATATCCATAAAGATGACTGCCAACGAGATAAATAATGGGTTGGTGAGGATGTGGAGAAATTGAACTCTCATACACTGCTAGTGGGGATACAAAAGGGTGTAGCCATGTTGGACAACAGTCTGGAGGTTCCTCAAAAGATTAAATATAAAGTTACTCTATGACCCAACAATTCCACTCCTCTACCTGAGAAAATTTTTAAAAATGTGTTCACACAGAAAGCTGTACATGAAAGTTCATAGCAACATTTTTTATAATAGCCAAAATATGGGAACATCCCAATGTCCATCGACTGATGAATGGCTAAATAAAATGTGGTCTATCCATACGATGGAATATTATTTGAAAGGAAAAACGGAATAAGGTAATGGCACATGCTACGACATAGATGGACCTTAAAGACATTACGTGGAATGAAGGAAGACAGTCACAAAAGACCAGATGTTGCATGATTTCATTCACACAAACTGTCTAGAACAGACAAACCTAGAGATAGGAAGTAGATTCGTGGTTGCTTAGGGCTGACGGGTTTGGGGGAAATGACTGCTAATATGTATAGGATTTCTTTTTGTGGTGATGAAATATTCTAAAATCAATCATCCTGAGGATTGCCCAGCTCTGGGAATGTGCTAAGAACCAGTGGACTATACACTTTAGTTGAATTGTATGACATGTGAATTATATCTCAATAAGAAGAAAGAAAAAAGAATGAATAGTGATCAAAGAAACTGGTAAATACATGGGTAAGTAAATCTACTTGCTAAAACCTGGAACTAAAAGCACAACGATAACGTTTAAAATAGAAGGGTGGACAAGGTAGAAATCATTATTAACTTCAGACTCTATCTAAGTATCCATATACGATTTTAAACTAATAAAGGAATCAGAGGAGAGTAAGTCATGTAATCAATAGAAAAGAAAATCAGATTGATGAGTTAGTGAGCTAAGGATCCAACTGAAGAGTTTCAGAAGAACAAACCCTGAAGAAAGAAGGAAATAATAAAGAGCAGAAAACAAATACAGAAAGACAGTCCTCAGAGTCAATGGTTAGTTCTCAAAGAGACTAAGAGAATACAAAAAACATTGTCAATAATGACAGAGGGACCTCATAACTAATATTAGAAATGAAAAAAAGGACAGCTACAGACAGAACAGAAATAAAAGTAATAAGAGAATATTATCAGTATTTTTATGCCAAGGAATTATGATGGCTGTGGGAAATCTACGGTAGCCATCCTACACAGACAAAGTAGAAGTATTTATATTAGAGTCAGGACTAAGGCATGGATATGGGCCCTCACCGTGGCCATCAGCACTGTGATGACTCTCAGCCAGTGTAGTTAGACAATAAAAAAAAAAAAATCAACCTCTGCAAGCATTGTACAGGTAAAGATGGATCATCACTATCAGAAGTGGATACAATGGTCTACCTCGAAAATCCCAGAGGATCAAAACCAATGAGAGTGAAGGTGTCTGCATGAAAGGACTCCATCATTGCCTTTGTTCTCGTTTGATGGGCAACTCAGTCTTAAGAGTCTCCGCTAAAGATGTGATATTATTATCTCATTTAATCCTCACAGCAACCCCAGCAGCCCCATCTCACAAGTGAGGAAACACGCTCAGCAGGGAGCTCACTTACCTAAGTGCATAGAACTGGTGAGTGCAAGAAGATCTGAGCTTTGAATCCAGGGAACTGAGTCCAAAGTCCCTGGCCTTTACCACTGGCCTCCACTGCCTCCAGTCTCCTCCAGCAGATACCGGAGTGGAAAAAAGATGGCATTCCCAATTGTGAGACAGACCATAAGTGCCCAGAATAAACCAAGCAAGGTATGTCAGGCCTAAATGCAGACAGGAGTTGGACATTATTGAAAGACATGAAAGAATCTGAGTGCAGATAAAATCATTCTACTCCCGGCTGGGTGTGGGAGTGCTTGTGACTATGAAGACCTCATTTCTCTTCAATTAATCTCTAAATTTAATGTAATCCTAATCAACACCACAAAAGTTTATTTGAAAGAATTCGTTAAGCTGACTCTGAGGTTATTTGAAAGAAAAATTCAAAAGCCATAAAAAAAGATTTACAGGTTTGACTACATAAAAATAAAGATTTCTGCATGGCCCTAAACACCCTGAACAGAGTTTAAAAAAAAAAAAAAAGACAGTCGTGTGAGGAAAGCTATTTGCCATACACAAGACAGGCGAAGAGTTATATCCTTAATAAACGGAGCGCCTACACACTGATATGGAAAAGACAAACAACTTGATAGATTAGATAAAGCTATGAACAGCCAATTCGCAGAAACGGAAATATAAACAGTCAATAAAATATGAAAAGATGCTCAAACTCCCTAGTCATCAGGCAAATGGAGATCAAATGATGGAGATTTCAATTTCTGCTTATCAGATCGGCCAACATTTAGAAGATTTATAGCATCTAGTACCAGCAAAGGTGGGGGAAATGGACGTGCTCCTCATTGCTGACGGAGGTTGAAATTGATACAACCTTTTTGGAATGTAATCTAGTGGTGTCTGTTAACATTTAATAGGTACATACCCTTTGACCCAGACATTCCATTTTTGGAAGAATCTAGTCTACAGAAAACAAACTACCAGTAAGTAAGGATATGTATGTTATTCCAGCATGGTTTGTAATGGATAAATAGTAATCTGGAAATAATGTAAATGGTTGAATGAATGATGGTTCATTCCCACTATTGACAATTATACAGCTATTAAAAAAGATTGCATTACATCTGTAGGGAAATCAATAATATTATTGTTAAATGAAATAAAGTAATCTGTTGAGTAATGATAACAGTAGTTTTGTTAAGGCAAAATCCTGTAACCTATATACCACAATTTTATGTATCTTTAAATAAACTTAACTGTATCTATGCATAAAAAAGTAAGTTGTGGGAAGATACTTATAAAACTGTTCGTATTGATTATCTCAGGATAGTGGGATTAAAGCATGGAGAGGAAGATTGTTAATTATCTTTACATAGTTCCATTGCTCTTGACTTGTTACAAGCCATGCATTATTTTTGTACATAAAGAGTTCTGTAAAGTAAGTGAAAGAAAAAAACCCACCTTGCTACTTTCCCAAATTTTTCTATGCTTTAAAAATATATTTGATGCCATATTTTCTTTGCAGTTGTGATAGTCACCATGGCTGGCTTGCCAATCATGGAGGTCTTTAAGATGGGAGCCTCCAGAGTTGCTGAGGGGCCAGCATGCATACCAGACCATAATACATACCAGACATCAAATGTGTTGTGTAAAAGCACCCCATATTCCTCTAATAAATAGGTTAGTCATTTTTTGGACATTGAGCCTCAAATAAGCCCTGGAATTAATGTCATTCTCTCCAAGCAGTGATTAACCAAATTCCAGATGAATCCCTAATGTGATCCTTTGTTCATGATGTCAGAGTTACTAATCCTTTTTAGTCAGGGAAACACTTATTATGTGTTGCAAATATGGATATTATCAGCCCATCAATGGACCATTTGGTTAAGAGTTAAGAGGAGGAAATCCTTTGTCTCTCAGGATGATCAGGTAGAGAGCCACTTGTGCGTGGTGGGTGGGCTAGTTGAAAAAGAAATCAGGGAGATACTCAGGAAGAATTGCTCTGGGGCACTCTGGCTGGCATCTTCCTAACATTTTCTTCTCCCTCAGAAAGTCTTTGCCTCACTCAGAACCCTTAGAGTTAATAATAAGAACTTCCCAGGTCCAGTTTAGGTCTTGCTTAGATTTTTGTTTTCCCCAGAAAGTATGAACAAGTACAATTCCTGGGCTGTGTGCATATCAGTTATTTTAGTAGTGTTTGTGGCATTGCTAAGAGTCTCTGAAGGAGCATGCACTTCCTCAGTAAACTATTTACTCAACTAAGGGATTTAAAAAAACTGGTAAAATGATCGGAACATAAAATTTGCCATCTTAGCCACTTCTCAGTATGTAGGTCAGTAGTGCAAAGTATATTCATATTGTTGTTCAGCCAATCTCCAGAACTTTTCCATCTTGCAAAACTGAAACTCTAGACCCTTTAAACAGTAACTCCCCATCCCCCTGCCCCCAGTTCCTCATGACCACCACTCTCTTTGTTTCTATGAGTTTGACTTCTCTGGATACTTCCTATAAATGGATTCATACATACAGTATGCATCTTGTGTCTGGCTTATGTCACTTAGCACAATGTCCTCAAGCTTCATCCATGCTGTAGCATGTGTCAGAATTTTCCTTCATTTTTAAGACTGAATAATATGTCATTTTTATGTCCAGTAAGGAATTTTAACATCCAAAGACTTAGATATAAAAATTTAGATATGTAAATCTAGATATAAAATTTAAAAGTCCATTGTTTTAACCTGAAAAGTGCTTCTATTCTTTCTTTATTTCCTTCCTCCTTCCTTCCTTCCCTCTTTCTTTCCTTCCTTCTTCTCTTTCATTCACTGAAGTCGCCTACTATATAACTGACTGCTAAAACACGTGATGGATTGAGATATCGTGGCTACCCTGGAAGTTCTCAAAGTGGGGATATGCTGTAATCCAAGGCAGAATGGGTCATTTGGGCAATATGTTAAAGTAACAAAGTAAGACACATCATCTTAAATTGAGCCCACTTCAGGGCCTATTTCTAAAAATTCTTTGGGGCTGTCTCCTACAAAACTCTTCTGCTCATAGAAGGTTAAAGTGGGCTAAGAACCTGGTATTTTCAAGCTTTAAGAATGATGTTTGGCTTATTGTTTTAGGCTATAAATTCTGCCTTTTACAGAAAGCAGACCCTCTTTCGCGGGTTTTAGATAATATTTGTGGCATGCATTTTTGGTCAGTTTAAATTAAAGCATAAAGGGGAGAGGCTACTGAACTCCTGGCTAATGTTCTAGCTTTGAAAGGGCGGGCCTACGCCAGCCGACTCCATCTTGTTCTGTGTCCTTCACCTTGACCACACCTCCTCCCCTTGAGTAACCCCCCCCCTCACCTGCCTAACAGGACTCGACCCTTCCCCAGGACCCTTCCCCAGCCAATCGGCTGAGGCCATAGCCATTACCTCACCAACTGCCCCCAGGCCCCAATAAAACCTTTGTCCTTTTGAAACTCGCTCTCTTTCCCTGGTATCTCACCGCTGCGTGGGTGCAGGTAGGGGATTGAGCTCGAGCTAGCTCGAATAAAGGCTCTTTGCTTTTGCATCGGACTCGGCTCCCTAGTGGTCTTTGGGGATCACGAATTCTGGGCATAACAGCTTAATATTGGCAGATATTTTCATATTCAGCAGATCCACAGTGTCGCAAGACTTGCCTCTCAAGGTCAGAGTGTTTAGCGAATACTTGGGTCAAATCCTTCTCCTTTCTATTTGTGCAGAGTTGAAGCTCTTTTTACCTTTACTGAGTTCTTTGCTTATTCTTATGGGTCCTATTAGGCTGTGCCCCTCAGGCCCTGCTTCTGAGCTGATGAATGGGCAAATTTGACCCTAAAATGGATAACAGGGCAGCAAGGTGGGGACCAGCTTCTGTCACATTGTGCATTTTATTTTCTATCAATAGCTGTGTTATGGTGCGCAGGCTCTTGGGTTTCCTGAGAAATGGAGCCATTTTGTAAACAAAATGCTGTCATTTAAAGCCATTAGAATGCATTATATGAGGCATAATGGCCAAAGGAGAGCGATCAGAGGGTTGGGTGAGACACAGAGTGAAATCGTGGGCTCTCTGGCTGCTTTGGGACTTGACTGCCATAATGAACTCAGCCTTTCTATTACCCGTTGTATTAAAAAAAATAAAAATCTCTAGAGCAAGAGCATATATGTGCTTTCCTTCTCCAAGTAGAGATGGATTTAGCAATTCTGGATTCTGTTTGCTATTTCAGTGGAATCTAATTGTTTTTAGAGTTAAATATTTTGCTCTCAGATGGTATTTCTAAATGCCCCCCACCCCCAACCCCTTTGTAAGAAGCCTTTAGCTCCTTAGTTTCTAAGGAGGTGGTGAATAGGTTTAACAGCTGAAGAGCGTTGTCTCTCGTGTTTTGGACTTGGGTCTGAGTACAGAGTAATTCTTGCTTTGTCAATAAGGTAGGTGGTTCCAGGGGGTTTTCAGCTTAATACTGAATACTGTATGTTGGTCTTGTTACTACAGGAAGCAGATGCCCAGATAGGATCAGACATGCAAGGATCTCACTGGGGGACATCCAGTGTGAGAGAAAATGGAAAAAATGTCAGGAAAGACTGGGAGAGCATTGGCTCACCATGCAAATTAGACCCCAGTGAGAAAAAGAGGGAAAGAAGATTGTGCAGAAGCATCAGATACTGCCCTGCAGTTTAAGGAAGGTTTGTCAAGACACTGGAGAATTTGGGGGCCAAAGTCAGAGGTCAGAGGAGTCCCACATCTCCCAGGATCCCGGCTGTCTAAGCATCCCCACTGGCTCATTCCTTGGCAGATAGCCTGATCTTCAGATTTTTAATTCAAGTAAGGACACTAGGCTTTCCTTCAAAACTTACTTTTGCCTCAGTCTCCTTCCCTACCAATGCCTGCTACATTATCTGATAAATTGCGAACCTTGCTGGTGAGGAAGGGAAAGGTCAGAATCTACAACTCTATGCTTTATATGGTAGCCAGACAGAATGTAAAAGAAGCGTGTGGGCATGAGTGAATTCTGCTTCTGTGCCTGTCATTTCTCTTGCTGTTTTCCATTCTTGCAGCAAGTAGAAAGAAAATAGCATGTGCAGACTTGGAGAATGTTGGTAATTACGCCCATCACACAAGGAAGCTGGGAGCAGCCTTTGTTCAGTAAACAAACACAATCCAACACTCAATGAATCATGTTTTTGCAAAATCACAGCGTGTGTGTATATAGGGGGCAGAGGGGGCATGTTGTGTTTGAGGTTTTTGAGGCTTTTATGTTCCCATTAGTCACTAGAAATAGGTCATCAGACCCTTGTTGTCTGCAAAACTTGATGTCTTTTGGGATAGTGAACCCATGTGATGTGAATGACGTGCAGGGGGCACTCAGAGAAGGGAGATCCAATCCATAGGTTCTCCAACTGTCTTAGACTTCACTAGGGAAAAGCCAGGGCTGTGCTTTTTAGACCCTCTCGTTTGATCCCTGAGATCCAGCTAGTCACAGCCAGAGAGGGATGCTCCAGTAACTTCCTGCTTCAGACCTAATTTCAACAGGGGAGAGGAAGAAATCAAATGCTCATTAGTGGAGGTATCGGATGCCTGCGTCTTTGATGAACCTGGAAGACATTTGCTGTCCTTAGTGTCCTAGGTGGTTTTTAATTTGGGAAAGTGTTCATTTCCCTCTTGTGTTCTGCCTTTCCCTGCTTTTGTTATATGACTGGCCTTTGGGGGCAGATGGGGGTTGGAGCTGATATCAAGCCTGCAGAGTGGGCCAGTGGGCTGAGCACTGAGCTAAAGGCCATTTTCAACCTGGACAAGGACACAGTCCTTCCTAAAAGGCATTACTGTGGCATTTTGGTTATTCGTTTTCATCACAGTGAAGAGCCTGAGCAAGCAACATTTCCCAGCAGAACTGACTTCTCAGAGAAGATCTTTGCTGGGATCAGGTCACAAAGTGACCATACTGTCATGGTCTCAAAATACTTCTGGGTTGTCAAGAATTCATTCATGAGCCTGCAGTTCATGCCCAATGGGAATTCAATCTCATAGGGAATGCCTTCTTTTTGGCAAGGAAAGAATCTTACTATATAAATAAGCATAACATAATGTTTGGCATATAATGAGCTCTCTATAAATGTTAAGTAAGTGAAGAACATAGACCAAAAGAAAACCAAACAGTGGGATGGGGAAAAAACTGGACAGAAATATTCTGTCTCTCAAGTTCATACCCTCTTGGTGTGATTTTTTATGGTGATGTGTGTTTGTCGGAAAATGCTGGGTATATTTCACACAGACTGACAATGTCCATTCTTTTGGTTTTATAATGAGAGCAGAAAGGGAAATATACAAGAACATTCACAAATATTCACTGTGATGTATCCTTTATACACTTTCCATTCAGTTTTCTAAAAAAAAAAGCATGATGAGTAATTATTAATCTTGATTCATATATTAATCAAGGAGGATTCAGTGCACACACCAGAATCAATTCTCGGAAGTTTCAAGAGAAACTCATTTAAGGATATTAGATGCTTGCAGAATTGGAAGGGCTATACAGGAATAGGTTCTTGGCCTCACCTTTAAGAACAACTCCCCGGATAATGCAGAAGTGACCATCAAGGAAGCTACTAGCTACTACCTCTGAGGCTGCCCTGGAGCTTTGGAGCTGAAGAATACACTACCAAGGCTGCAATCCAAGGATCAAGAAGTAAGGGCAGGAAGTTGTCTTCTGTCACTGCTCTCTATACCCACAGAGCTGGCGACTGGCCGCCGGAAGGCAGAGTGAGTCCACTGTCTTCACAATCCCCAAGCACCTGGAGAATAGTTTCTGGAAAGCTACTGTCCTAAGCCTCACCTCCCACAACCTTCTTGCAGGAGAAAGAAAGCCCATGGAGAAAAGTGGTCCCTGTGGCAGGGAGATGGCTTCTGTTTCACTTTGACCTTCTAGATCTACAGGAAGACATCTAAATGATGGGGTTGAACATTCAGAATTCTACCTAAAAGAGCATCGGTAGAAGGTAGTTTTTGGTTTTCCAGCCTCTATGTTATAGGAAGGCACATCCAGAGCCTGCTCTTTTCACTTTGAGCAAAAATTTTACTTAGCTCCTCTGAGATTTAATTCCCCCCCGGGCAATCTGTGATGTTTGCTCAAAATGAAAAGAGCATATGGTTAAATGCATGGGCACTACAATCGGATGGACCAAGGCTCCAATCTCTGCTCCAGAACTTACTAGCTGTTTGGTCTTAGACAAGACAATCACCTTCTCTAAAAGCTTCTGAGTCCTAGTTTATAAAGTGGGAATAATCCTATTGTCCCCATGGGGTTGGAGTTAGAATTAAATATTATGTTTGTAAAATGCTTAGCACAATGTGTGAAGCCCGACAAGGGTCTAATAAATTGTAGACATAATTAATAAGGTCTATAGTAAGCAGTAGACCCAGGGTACTCTCCCAGGCACATGGTCTTTGCTGTATCTCCCAGGGTAATGGAGATGAGATAGATTAGTACATGCTTTGAGGACCAAAATAAATATCTATAAGATGAATTCTTTAAATGTATTTTTTAACATTACTACGCTTCTAATGTATCTTACTATTATGATTGATTGTTACCATGAGGTTATCAAGTTGGATTCCACTAGCCCACATCAAAATTGGCCTGGTTCTAAGCACAACTCTTTTTTTTTTAATATTTATTTATTTTTGAGGTGGAGAGAGAGAGGGGGTGGGGGCAGAAGAGGCAGAGAGAAGGGGATAGAGGATCCGAAGCAGGCTCCACACTGACAACAGTGAGCCCAATGCGGGGCTTGAACTCACAAACCTTGAGATCACGACATGAGCCAAAGTTGGACTGAACCACCTAGGCACCCTAATCTAAGCCCAATTTTAATTTATACATATAATGTGTGTGGGTTGAATTGTGTCCTCCTAAAAGATATGCTCAAGTCTCAACCCCCAGTATCTTTGCATGTGATCTTATTTGGAAATAGGTCTTTATACAAGTAACCAAGTTACAATGAGGTTATACTGGAAGAGAGTGGGCCCTAAAGCCAATGACTGGGGTCTTTATAAAAGAAAGGAGAGGGAGATTCTGATACATAGACATAACCGAGAGAAGATGGAAGAAATCAAGTGATGTGGCTACAAGCCAAGAAAAGCCAAGGATTACTGGCAAGTATCAGAAGCTAGGAAGAGGCTAGGAAGGATTTTCCCTGGGAGCTTCTAAAGACAGTGTGCCTTTGATTTCAGACTTGCAGGTTCCAGAGCTGAGAGTCAATAAAGGTCTGTTGTTTTAAGCTGCCTAGCTTGTAGTAATCTGTGATGGGAACCCTCTGAAACTAACATATACATGTACCTTATTACATAATAAGTGAATCCCCAGTAAGTTGTATAAGATTATATTTCTCTATCTCTTCATGATACTTTCAGGGCTATTTTACCTCCAGATTAATATTGAGTTGGTGGTGGCTCAAACAACTGGACATTCTCCTTTTCTAAAGTTCCCTCATATCTCTGTCAAGAACTCAGTAGACTATAAATAGACCATTAAATGTAATTGAGGACCATAACTCTTTAAATAATTCCGTGGTGAACTCTTTTTATAAATTGAGCACTCATTTGCTTTATGATTTGTAGATTAAGTAATAGAGTGGAAAGAGAAGTGGACAGAGGGCCAGGAGGCATGGATAATCATAATTACAGACACATAGGGGCAGCTGGGTGGCTCAGTCAGTTGAGTGACTGACTCTTGATTTCAGCTCAGATCATGATCCCGTGGTTTGTGGGTTCGAGCCCCACATCGGGCTCTGAGCTGCCATTATGGAGCCTGCTTGGGATTCTCTCTCTCCCTCTCTGATTATCCCTGCCCTGCTTGTGCTCTGTCTCTCTCTCTCTCTCTTAAAATAAATAAATAAAACATGAAAAAATATTAACAATAATAATAATAAATCTTAATCACAGACACCTTTAGTTGAGTACCCACTGCATTCAAATACAATTCTAGGCATTTTATAGAACATATTTCATCTTATCCTTTGAAGCAGGACTCGCAGTGCCATTTGACAAACTAAGATCTAAAAATTCAACTAGGCTAAGAGACTCTCCCAATCAAGATCACACAGCTGATAGTTGGCAGAGACAGCTTCTACTTCCAGGCTATTGGATTCCATAGTTTTTATTCTCCGGCATTAGAATTGGTGTCATTTTTCCCTCTGGTTCCACTCTTACTTATCTGTGAGGTGAATGTGTTGGCCTCAAGAAGGTTTTCTCAAACTACCCTTCTGTGGACAGAGTTCCGTATAAAGACTCACTTCTCTCCTGGGGCCATAATGACTACCACATTTGGAGAGAGAGACATCTGAAGGACAAAGACCAGGTGAAGAATGGAAAACAGGTGATCCACCAACGAGCATTTCCAAGGACAGCAGTGACACAGCAGAGGACTTGTAACCTACAGGCCAAGAATGAGAGGTTTAATTTGCTTAGTCCTTCTTGAATGTGCTTTTCTTTCTACTGTTTTCATATCATCCTCTTTCCCTGCACACATGAGCCCCACAAAGGCTATTCCATGGTTTGCCTTTCTTTCTCTTACCTTCTCCTTCTTGACGTCTCTTTTCTCTCTTTTCTTTTCACTCCATCCTTACTTAGCCACTCAAAGTCTGCCCTTAAATTGCAGAGGCAAGTTGAGACAGTTTTAAAAGTTTGGGTATGACATTAACCTATAGATTGTGGCTTGATAGTGTCCTGGCATGGAATGGCTTATTAAAAAGAAAATAATAAAAACATCCGTGAAAAAAATAAGAAAAAATTAATTTTATCCTTATCCCATTACTCAGAACATACACACATTAAGAAATACTCAAAGAGTAATCGTGAAAATGATGTCAAAAATGTGTGAGCAGATGGGTTAATTTATGTGTAATGTGAAAATTTAGAACTCAGTGACATTTTAGTGGCTGAGAAAATTTTTCTTTGATATGACATCTTTCCTAGAAGGAACCTCAAGTTATATATCATAATACTATAATTCATCCTTCTTCAAACTAATGGTGAATTGATATTAAGCTTTTGCATTTATTGAAGGTAGGCCACACAGGATCTTTTATGTTGAAAGTTCACAATTATAATCAATGTTCCCTCATGTAAAGACACCAAGAAAGAAAACTAAAGTGTCTTTGTAGTACATTCCTTATATTGATACAACACACTCAGGCCATTGTTTTGACTCTATCACTATAAGAAGGAGGAAAATATGCTTTCAGACAAATTGGAGAGTTAATCTAGTACAAGGGCTATTTATGTTAATACCAATCAACAGAAACAGAGTAATCAGGCTATTGATTTCCAGTGCTGTCAACATTTGCTAATATACAATTATAAAACTGTAGACTCTGCTCTCTCGATAAAAGAATGTGAACATCTTTAGAAGCTCCAGAGTGCTCAATGCTGGAGAATTAGAATTAGAATTTTGCTCCCCCAGGAATGAAAATACCATTCTCAGAAAGTACCATGGTTCAACTAATGCAGTGATTCCCTGCCTATTGATCATTACTAACCTATTATATCATTAGTTATTCCCCTTAAATACTCTGTCTGTTCCAATTAAATTCCTTGCAAAGGTTGAACAGACAGTAGGTAATTGAAAATACCCTACTTGGAATCTCCCCTTGGAGAGAGGTCTGGATCATTTGCCATACGCTCAGCTTCTACTGGTTGCACAAGTGTGCTCTTTATTCAAGTCCTTGAAACCACCTTGCAGCTGTACTCTTCTACCTTCACAGAATGGTGCAGTACTGTTTGTTAGAGCAGAAAGCTGAATTGCCTGTTCCATTGTTAGGAAGTTCTGCCTTAAGGTGAACAGCCTACCTTCCTCTCATAGGTAATTTAATGTAAATAATCACGTGCTTTGTCAATATCCTGATGATTTAGGACTTGTGCTTTTTTTTTTCAAGTTGTTAAGACCAAAAGACTTATATATGTCGCCACTTAAAAGGACATTTTATTTTTATTTGTCTTCTAAATATCTTAATACATGCTGATTTAGTTATTTACCATATACACTGCAAATTACAATACAATGCATGCAATATCAATTTCCTAATTTTGAAGGCACAAGGGATTACTGTTGGCAGAGGTTGTAGTGTGCATAAATTATTGCAAGACTATCTTGAACTCTTTATATAAACTCCAGGAAGCCAAAATAGTTCTACTCATCATAAATGAGTTTAAGGGTACAAAAATAATTCCAATTCTAGCTTCCTGGGAAAGCCCACATGTCAATAGCCAATGCTTACTGCTGGAATGTCAGCAGAATGTCTCAGATGTACCACAGCAAGGATCTGAACTTGCTCTCCTGTTCTTGTTTTCTATAGCTCCTGGCACAAGGTGGCATATTACTAAATCTCTCATGATGATAAAGTGAGAGGGCATATCAATGGGAAGGAATGCTCGAATGGGTTGGATGTATCAAGCACTTAACTTTTTAAAGATAGGCCACTCTGGGAAACAGTGTGGAGGTTCCTCAAAAAGTTAAAAATAGATCTACCCTTTGACCCAGCAAAAGCACTTCTAGGAATTTACCCAAAGGGTACAGGAGTGCTGATGCATAGGGGCACTTGTACCCCAATGTTTATAGCAGCACTTTCAACAATAGCCAAATTATGGAAAGAACCTAAATGTCCATCAACTGATGAATGGATAAAGAAGATGTTGTTTATATATACAATGGAATACTGCTTGGCAATGAGATAGAATGAAATATGGCCTCTTGTAGCAACGTGGATGGAACTGGAGAGTGTTAATGCTAAGTGAAATAAGTCATACAGAGAAAGACAGATACCATGTGTTTTCACTCTTATGTGGATCCTGAGAAACTTAACAGAAGACCATGAGGGAGGGGAAGGAAAAAAAAAGTTAGAGATGGAGGGAGCCAAACCATAAGAAACTCTTAAAAACTGAGAATAAACTGAGGTTTGATGGGGGGTGGGAGGGAGGGGAAAGTGGGTGATGGGCATTGAGGAGAGCACCTGTTGGGATGAGCCCTGGGTGTTATATGGAAACCAATTTGACAATAAATTTCATATAAAAAAATAAAAAATAAATAAAAATAAAAATGGTTTATTTATTTTGAGAGAAAGAGAGAGGCAGAGATAGAGGGAGAGATTGGGACTTGATCCCAGGACTGCAAGATCATAAACAAAATGGTAGCTATTTGGAGTGAGCATTTTTACTAAGTAGCACTGGTACTTTACAGAAATATGAAAGTAGCTAAGGATGAGATAGAGGTACCAGAAAACCAGCTGAGAAAATCAGGGGGTCTCATTTGGTTGCTTACAAAGAAGCTCTCATCTCCTCTAGCAGGAGGGTAAAGAAAAATGAGGACCAAACCTAGACCTTAAGAATATGATGGCTAAACTTCAAAGATGGTCAAATGTCCAACCAGGGCAGGTCTGTTATGCAAAGTTGAGAAAACCTAGGACCTGGACACACAATAGGACACACATATAGGAAGATGCCCTTGAAGGTTTTGACTTCCCAAGTCTTCTCCAACATTCTGAGCCTTCAGATGTTGCTAATTTCCCCCATAAGAGTAAGCCTCCTCACTCTCTACATCCACCTCCCCAGTGTTCAGGAATTAGTGTTGAGTACTCTTTCTCTCAAGGTGACATGTCCTCTCTCTCTTCCCAGGACTTGCCTCCATATCTCCTCTGCGACACAAAGCCAATCATTAGTGTTCATTAAGAGTTTAAACCAGCTGGTGATGTGCTGGTCTTGATAAGAGAGTAGATGAACCATACCCCAAAAGTGTTGCAAGACCTACCCAATGTACACTGGCAGGAGCCAGAGAGTATGTGTGGGATTAGATTCTGAGAGTACTGGATCAAGAGGGCCAAAACATAAAATTGGATAGGTGAGTTTATTTACTTGGGACTGCTCCAGAATGGATGAGATTAACACTGGCAAGGAGGACCTCAAGAAATGGCTCAAAATTGCTATTAGGATGGCTCCTAGAAGCATGGCAAAAATTACAGCCCATACCAAGTGAGATTGAAATGCCAGAGTTGCCAAAGTAGGTAGTGCCAAGATGGAATTGTCAAAGAGGAAAGGATTAAAAGGCTCAAGGAAGTGGGTAATTAAGAATAGGTATTCTATGTATGGTTAGATGGGTGACCAGATGGTTATGTTCTACAGAAAAACCTAGATGATATGCCATTTACCAAAGTTACATGGGATGTGCTAAGGAGAAGAGTATCCCACTCTTCACTAAATGTCCCATGGTGGCTCTCTGAAGACCAGGGCTGACACTGAGAAAGGCTATTATACAACTTGGTTTGATTATGGCAATGAGGACAATGGTACCTGCCAAAATAGAGGTCAGGTGTTATCACCCTAATAATCATGGCGCTTTCCATACTCCATCTCATTGTCTATTTTCAGAGAACCCAACCAGTAACTATAAAAATCTAGGTTCTGTGCAAATTAAATAACAATAAATAATAAACACTAGACACATCATAATGGAATTTCAGAATATCAAAGAGGAAAAGGAAACCTTAACAGCCACCTAAGAAAAAAGGAGCTTGCAAAAGAACAACAATTAGACTGGCAAAGATCTTCTCATCACTGACAATCAATGACAGTGACAGTGGAATAGCATCTTCAAAGCCCTGACAGAAAGTGAGTATCAAATGGGAACTCAGTATCCAGTTAATCTGTCATTCAAGCTGAGGACAAAATAAAGGCATTTGGAGACCAACAAAGACGGAGAGGTTTTGCCACTTGTAAGATCTGATGAATGAACTAAAATGTGCTTCGCCACAAAGGAAATCGAATGTGAAATGAGTGGGATTCAAGTTCAAACAGTCATTCATAAATTATTAAACAATAGTAATAAATCTAAATAAGGATAGACCATTCTCTCCTCCCAGTGACATTAGTGCACATTAGTTAAGTCTATTTTGCAGTGTGCGACTCAGCTTAGAGGGTCTATCTATAAAGTTATTTCCTGCTTGTTACACAGTAGGCCTTTATACAGCCTAAAATACATGCAAATACTCAATTTTTAAAATGCTATTATAGTATTTGACAAGAATTAACAAAGATATCCAGAGAAGTAGAAAACACTAAGAATATTTCACATTTGAAAGCTGGGTGATTGGTTCCCACATGTGCCCTTCCTAATATTTGCACTCAAGCTGGTGTCTTGGCTAAAAGACAGATGACCAGAGCAGGTCTTGGGAACTCTGCGATGCTTACAAAAAGTTGAAGGCATGACTCTTACATGTATGAACTCTAGGTGATACTGTATACATCGTATTTTGAGAGTGAAGGGTCCAATATTATCGAACACTTGATATGAGTTATATACATTGACATATGGTATTAGCTTTAATCTGCAACAGAACTCTATAAGGTAGGCATGATTATTACCTTTATCTTGCTGATGAGGCAATTGATATTCAGAGGTTACTTTTTCAAAGTCTCAGCTAGAAAGGGGCAGTAATAAGATTGGAATCTAGTTCTTTGGGGCCTCAAAGCCCGTGCTTTGTCACTAGATACATCTTCCGAGATAGGTAAGAGCAGAAAGTTGGAATCAACCAAATCTATGTGCACAGTATAGATTCACAGAGGGGCTTGATAGAGAATTTTTTTCTCATTTTTCAACCTGTTAATTTTCAGGCTCCTCTGTTACCTTTCTTTTCTCCGCTCAACCTTATATTCTGGTATTTCCCTGGAGTTTTCTTCCTGCCATGCTTCTCACCTACTGCTCAATTTCTCAAATCTGAGTTTAGCCTGAATGGCCAATGGTTCACCAGATCTCTCTCAGGTGTGGTTTCATTCATTTTTTAATTCATCTTCTATTAAATACTTATTGAAAACTACTATGTTCGTGTCATCGTCCTAGGTGATGAGTGTCAAATGGTACACAAGACCGGCATTGCCCTATTGCTTTATTGTCAATACATCCAAACCCACGCCCCTGGTATATCCCCATCACAGTAAATGCGTGGTCTTTAAATCCTGCCAATTCCAATGTCCCCCTTCCAATGCTTTCTTTAATGCCCTCTTCACCTGCCAACCAAATTACTGATGTGGCCTCCTTAATGCATTCACTACTCGCTTTCCACTTACTTTCAATTCCACATGTACCAGTGCAAGTATGAGCATGTAACTCCTTGGCCTAACCACCCTGAATTGAGGTTCTTTTTGTAGAGGATAAGATCCACATTCCTTCACATGTCACACAAAACTCTACACAATTCTCGCCTACCTCTGCAATCTGGGCCCCTGTCTCATAGCCCCTGAAAACCCACCACTGGACCCTTCACTTCAGCCACAGTCATTCCATGATTCCATGACCTTCCTATTAATATTCCTTTGGTCTGGAATGATACTCCCACCCTAGACCACATATAAAATAAACCAGTCTTTAAACCTCAGCAAAATTATCACCCCTGTGTTAAGCCTCTTTCAGGGAGAGTCAACCATTCTCTTTTTTTGGACTCCTAAGATTATCTTACATACCTATATCACAGATCCCTCAAAATAATGTTATTTGGTTACATGTCCACATTTCCTCCCTAAAAAATTCCAAACTTCTTGTATACAGGATTTCTGTGTTATTCATTTTCACATGTCTAAGTCCTAGAACAATGCATAGCCATCTCCTTTCTCTCCAATTAATATTTGTTGAATGAATTGAATGAATGAAGATGTGGTTTGTAAGGTGTTAACCCAGCATGCCCTTGCAATGATAGAACATGAGGCCTCATGGAAAGCAGCTTACCTCTTTGCCCTTTCTGCTCGTAAAAATGTAAAAATATCCAAAATTCTTTTGGGGTAGCTCAGATCACTTCTCAGTGCTGTTGGTCTACTCTGGAAACACAAAGAGCCCTTGATCAACTCCAGACTTGAAGTAAGACTCTTCTAAGTCTATTCTAATGAATACTAGCAGTTCATCTTCTGAAACCCTCCTGTTTTAGACCCTTAGTCTCCTTGTTGGAATTGGATAGGCTTTCACTCATCTCAAGTTAGAATTTATCATTGAAAATTCTGTTTTTTCTTTAAAAAATTTTTTTTAATGTTTATTTATTTTTGAGACAGAACATGAGTAGGGGAGGGGCAGAGACAGAAGGAGACACAGAATCTGAAGCTGGCTCCAGGCTCTGAGCTGTCAGCACAGAGCCCAACATAGGGCTTGAACCCACAAACTGTGAGATCACGACCTGAGCTAAGGTCAGAGGCTTAACTGAGTTAGCCACCCAGGTGCCCCCCAAATTCTGTTTTCTCTTAAGCTGGCAAAGCAACAGTGTCCATCTGCTTCAAAATCCTGAAAATAGAAATAAATAATAACAGTGGGGAAAATGAATTAGTTTACTGTAAACCATGTGGGTATTTAAAAAGTTATTGCTTTGTATTAAGGAGGGCACTTGTGATGAACACTGGGTATTATACGTAAGTGATGAATCACTAAATTCTACTCCTGAAACCAATATTATACTCTATGTTAACTAACTAGAATTTAAATAAAAACTGGAAACAAACAAACAAACAAAATAAATAAAAGTGATTGCTTTGACGATTTAGCATGCAGAAGTATAAACTCTAAACTTTGGCCAACATATGTATTTGTTTTCCTGTAGAATGCTGAATTTTTCTCCTTAGTTCCACAAACGTATCTTTCTATTGTCCAAAATCTAGGGCTTTTTACTTCTTTTTTACCAGATGGCAATGTTAAAATCATCTTCAAAGTGATTATTTTAGCTTTCAAAAAATAAAACATGAAAAGGCATGTTTGAAAAATTAGGCCCATTTTATTTCGTTCACTATTTTGTTAAGCTTATTTTTAGAACATTTCATCAATCTGGACATTTTCACAGATATTTTTATCAGTTCAGCCTGTTCTGTATCGCTTACCAGTCTGGTTGCTATGGTGTAACAAAGATTTTTTATTCTTTTCCAAACAAAAAATAACCTTTCAATGACAATGCACTTAAATTTTTAAAAAATGCATCCACACTCTCTCAGGTTATTTTCAATTATACAAACCAACTGTACTTTAGCTTCAAACTCTCTTTAATCTTCAATGTTATTAGAACAGGATTTGTGTCCTTGGGGACAGAGAATTTTTAATTGAAACCCAAACCCCACAGCACTAACAAAACATTTGTGTGATATGGCAATTTGTAGGTTATTTAAAGGAAGATCAGAGCAAGACCTTGGTTCATTCAAAGCAAGTTAGTAAATCCTGGACCCAATTTAAAGATAGGGAACTAGAAGAAGGCATAATGATAAAATAATACACTTATACATACACAGTGCCAGGCACTGTTCTAAGGGATTTTCTTGTATTAACTCCAGTAATCTTTACAGCCTCAGGGGTAGGTGCCGTTATAAGGCCCATAGTGCACATAAGAAAGGAAGCATAGAGAGGTTAAATAACTTAATGCCTACGATCACATCAGTCAGGAATCGTGGAGCCAGATTTTGGAGCCCGATGGTCTGACAGCAGCGTCAGTGCTGAAACAAAGCCATTTACTACCAGGTATTTGAGAATGTGCAGCAGAGCTGGTGTTAGATTTCTGATTCCCGTTCCCACCTTCTATTTTTTGGCTACTGTTTTAGTGAATCACAAGGACCCCTCCTGATCCGTCTCTTCCCAAACCATCCGTCCAGTTACGCCCCTGGTTTAGCATTTGACTGCACCTGTATTCCAAACAGGTAGGCCATTCCTGCCAGCTGGATTGTAAATGCTCTGAAAGCAGGGGCCCTAAGGGGTGTTATAAACCTTCTGGATGCCAGTGGCACTGAGTGTCAGGCTGGGCATTTGTGGTGCTCAGTGAGGGCCCTACTTCTGAGTGGTTGATCAGATCTGTAGCAGGTGCACAAAAGGCCTCCCTTGGTCCCGTTCCTCTCATCCCCTTATATCTCCATGGAGTCCACACAAAGTATAAAGAACAGCCTAGAAGCAAAGCCTGGAACAAAGCTGATCTACATCCCTTTCTCTCTTTGTCATGGCTGCTGGGCTAAGGGAACAAGATGGCAGAGACCCAGGGTAACCTGGGCCAATTTTTCTAGTATTCCTGAAGCTTTCTCTACAGGCACACCTAGATTAAAATTCCTTCAGCGTGATGACTTTCAGACCTTCCCTCTCCTGTTTAAATCCCATTCAGAGGGAGAGAGAAAGGGAGAGAGTGCATGTGTGAACAAGCGTGCACCCATCCTGTCTCTTGGCTTTCTATCTTCCTCATACGTGATGCAGAGGCATGCAGTCATTTAGCCTTTAAGAGCTTCATCCTAGCTGGGGTACCTGCAGGCCCAGCTGCTGTTCAGAGCAATGAGGTGGGTCAGAAGATGAACCAGAATGTGTGCGACCTACAAAATGGCGGCCACTTGAAAATGGCTGTCACTTCCTTTTTGCCCCCAAATCGCCCACATGAATGTCTCCCTTGACCTACCCCTACCCAAATTAGAGAAGACAGGGATATCTGAGCTTTGGAGCTCAGTCTGGCCAAGCTGACCTGTCACTAGGCTACCACAGCACGACTTGCCATATAGGGTTAGACATCACTTAACTCAATCTGGGCATCTTGTCTTTTTTTTTTTTTTAAGTTATTTACTTATTTTGAGAGAGATTGGGAGTGGGGATGGGTAGAAAGAGAAGGAGAGAGAGAATCCCAAGCCAATTCTACACTGTCAGCATAGAGCCCAATGCAAGGCTCGAACTCAAGAACTGCAAGATCATGACCTGAGCCAAAATCAAGAGTCAGACGCTTAACTGACTGAGCCACTCAGGAGGCTTGGTTCTGAAGAGTAGACATCCCCTGGGGAAAAACATGTGGACTCCAGATGTGCTCTAAAGATCATGGGATTTGGAGTCAGAAGACCTGGCTTTCAGTTTCAGTCCTTTCCCTGGTGTTTTCTGGGAAAGTCACTGAAATACTTACCTAGTGCCCTCACCTACCTCAGATGTAGGTTCAACATCTGTAAAATGAGAATTGGGGAAAGGGTTGGCGGACCTAAATGATATAATCCATGTGAAGTTTTTGTTATTTTTGAAACTGAAGATACTAAAACAAAATTGATCCTGATTTTCTTTGCTTTTTGATGAAGGTATGTGCTGGTGCAGCATGAACCCCCGCTTCATAAATCCATCTTTTCTTTTCATCTGGCTCATTGGCAAAGATAGGAAGTTCACATGCCCTTTTTGAGCAGACAGTGGAAGAGAACCTACAGGAAAGAGTGGGCTCACTCAACGTGGCTTTGGGCAGGTTGCAGGCCCTCTCCAGTAGAGACCAAAGATGTCAATTCTTTGCCATGTGCGTCTCTCTATAAGGCAGGTCACAACTTGGCAGCTGGCCTGCCTCGGAATGGACAAGTGTGAAAGAGGGTGCCCAAGATGGAAGGCACTGTCTTTTGTAACTTCCTCGGAAGTGTTGTCCCATCACCATCCACCAGAAGTGAGTCACTAGGTCCAGCCCATAGTCAAGGGGAGGGCATTACTGAGTTGCACACACAAGGAAGTGGAAGCATGAGGGCCACCTTAGAAAGCTGGCTCCACACGGTCAAAGCAGAATTCAGCCTTGGTCTTTTTCTATGAGTGCCAGTACGGTATTTTTGAAACTTTTCTTCTGCTGTGATTTATTTAGGGAGAAGCAGCTCTGGGGAATGGCCACAACATTTTTCCCCTGTTGCTTTGCTCTTGTCCTGAATGTTGATGGCTGAATGACGTAGCCAAATGAATAATCAGAAGGGAGGCAGCATATCATAATGATAGAGGGTATAAGCTCTGATATCCCAATAGTAGCTCCCCCATTTACCACATGAGTTTCTGCAAGTTTGTGAACCTCAATTTTCTCAGCTGTAAAGTGGGAATAATAATAGGATTTACCCCACTGGAGAGGACAATGGGAAGGACTGATAAACCTGACACATAGTAAACACTCAGCAAATATCAGAGATATTATCTGCTGCTGTTATGGAGGTGCCGTATTTCCTAAGTACCTGCTCTCCAGTAACTTATGGTTTAGAACAGGAGCCTAACAATTCAGCTTCATTTTCTGTGTTCTTTTTTCCCCCGATTTCTGGATAAAATCATTTTCATTTTCTTATGGAAGGAAAACCCAAAGACCTCAAGCCCTCCTTGTTAAACTGAAGACTGGTCTGGTATTCTCCTAAGCAGCGCCCAGACAGAACACTGAGATGCTTCTGGAACATATTTTTCACTCCCGCTTGCTTTCCCGCTGCCCTTGACATTCTGCTGTTGGGGCTATTGTAAAGTTAGAAGGATGTTTATAACTAAGAAGACGAAAGTCCTTTGCCCATGGCCTTGAGCTCTCCAGAGGAAGTGTGCCTCTGAAATATAGCAAATAAATAATATATCAGCAGCGTTTAGAGCAAGAGGCATAAAACTTCCAGCTTCATTCAAAGGGAGGGTACAGGGCTTTGCAGGGGTGGGTCACAGGCTTCTAAATGTTGAGGGAAGTGTCGTCTTTTCCATGAAAATATCCTGACATCTTCTCTGGTGTTCAATGAAATGTGCTGAATGAAAATTTCCTAGGGCTGTAGAACTATGTTTTGTCATGATGGAAAAACTGAAGTCCTAACAAAATATTTTAAAACACATACAAATCCTCTGGACTAAAACTGCTCTAAAAATAAAGTCTATTAAGAAAAGACACAGCATCTCTTAACAAAATGTTTATGATTACAAACCTTGATCACAAATGACATACTAGGATTAGTGAGTCTAAGATTCTTTCCAGATTGGTGAAACATTTGTCCCCTGCATTTAGGGGAAAGAACACACAAGCACTTCTTATGTATATACCGATAAGATACCTTTAACTGGGTCAAGGATGGACCATATGTAAGCGCTTTAAGCAAGTGTTTCTTTATGATTAAACTTGAGGCATGACTTGAATGGGGGAATTTCAGGAGGGATGACAGGCTAGTAGGGAAATGCGATTTTGATCTGGGGAGTTTTCTGTGCCTCTCGGTTAATTAAACCATGGAAAGAAGGGCCACGGGGACACTCCTGTGCTTAACACCCCGAGTCTGCTCACCAGATTCCATGAGCTCTGTGAGTCTTCCTAGGATTGATTGCTTGTGAGGTAACCTTAAGTTATTCCTTAATATTCGTTCTTGGGACCAGACACCGAGCCTTTCAACCAGGAACTGCCAGTGTTATTGTTAATCCTCACAGCGTTAAGGATTTGCATCATTTAGGGCTCCTTTTGGCAAGCGACAGAAGCCAGCACTGGTTAATTTGATCAAAAAAAAAGGGAATTTTTTTAGGCGCATGGAACCCTGGGTACAGCTAAACATCCAGGCTTCCGGCAGAACAAGAACCAAGGCAATTTGGGGCATGTGGGAGCAGGGACTGATGATAGTTTGCCTGGGGCCTCGATGCTTCCAGCCCCTAGCTCAAGGCTTATGAATGATGGTGGTGGCAGCCCGGGTGTCTGGCTGTCCTGGCTGAGTCTTTGCTGTCCCTGACTGACCGGGAACGGAGTAGGCTTCACTCCACGATGGGATGCGAGGCAGGCGGTTCCCAAATGAGCAAGAAACGATGATGTGAAGTCAAAGATCCAGAGTATCTTCTATAATATTCTCTTAATTTTAAAGTTGAGGGACACCTGGGTGACTCCGTCAGTTAAGCCTCCTACTTCTGCTCAGGTCATGATCTCAGGAGCGTGAGTTCAAGCCCCACGTCGGGGTCTGGGCTGATAGCTCAGAGCCCGCAGCCTGCTTCAGATTCTGTGTCTCCCTCTCTCTCTGCCCCTCCCCTGCTCATGCTTTGCCTCTTTCTGTCTTTCAAAAATAAATAAGTGTCAAAAAATAAATAAATTTAAAGTTGAGGAAACAGGTCAAAGATGTTTACTTACATCCCAAAGCATGTGTCTCAGTGACGACTGAGTGTTGAACTCACACTGGTCTAACACTCAAGGATATGCCCTTCCCCTCCTCCTTCCCTCTGCCAAGTCCTCTCTATGCTACCAAGCAAAAGGGAGATCCACAGGTCTATATTGGTAAGACCTTCTGACTTCTTCTGGCAAAAGGTTTGGTTTCAATAGAAATGAGTCAGCATCACTGTGTCTGACCTTCTTTCAGGTATTTCTGCTTTTCCTTCTGTTTCTATTTCCTTTGCTTCACCTCCTGCAGACCTCTTTCCCAGGGTAAACAAGTTGGGAGGAATTGATAGGGCAGCCAGGCTGATGGCAAGTGTGTGACGCATAGGAGGAAGTGAACAGAAAAGAAGGGGTTGGTTTTCACAGTCTTGGTGGGAGCAGGGACCACTCAGTGCCTCCTGGGGGCTCCTCTCCCCTCTGGAAATTATAGTTCCAAACAACCTAGCTTTAGGTGGTGTCACTAACTCAACACACCCAAGGCTAGCTAACTAGAGAGGCTGGTGCAATTCTGAATGTAAAATTAGTGATCTGGGCCTATGTTTAGAGTTGGTAGTTGTGGCATAGTTGCCAAGTGCTCTAGTGAGAGCTAATTTCTACCCCGATAACAAGCAATAAGATGTGGGTAGTGGCTGACTTAAAAAAATTTTTTTTGATGTTTGAGAGAGGTAGAGAGTGAGCATGAGTGGGGGAGGGGCAGAGAGAGAGGGAGACATGGAAACCGAAGCAGGCTCCAGGCTCTGAGCTGTCAGCACAGAGCCTGATGTGGGGCTCAAACCCACGAACCGCGAGGTCATGACCTGAGATGAAGTCGGACGTTTAACTGCCTGAGCCACCCAGGCACCCCTATTGACTTGTACAATGTATCTGGGTTTATGACTCAAAAGAAAATGCTATTGTGTTATTGAAATATATAGCATATACAGTTTACATAATGCTAAAGATTTCTGGTTGAGGGTTCACTTAAATATGGTCATTTCTACTTAGAAGTTACTCAAAACTGTTGTCCAGTTATACTAGTCATTTAGTCAAAGGAGGTAGAGTGTGATCCAGGACTTTCATTTCTATTCTTAGAGGAGATAATATTTGTCACGTACCTAGTGCAGTGACTACTGTATTAAAGGTACTCGATACATGCTCATTCCATTCCCTTTGTGAAATAAAGTAGGTTGTAATCAACCATTGTTCATATACTCATGTACTTTAATATTCTTATTCGTTTGACACTTATGGACTACCTACTGGGGGTCTGTCTCCTTGTCCAAATCCATCAGTGCTTTCTATCACCTCCTAATGCCTTGCTACTCAAAGTGTGGTCCAGGGACCAGTAGCAGCAGCACCTAAGAGTTTGTTAGAGCCAGAGCTCTCAGGCCCCAGCCAGACTTCCTGAATTTGATCAGATCCCAATGTAATTTGTATCCGTACTAAAGTTTGACAATCAGTGGCCCACTGGAGCAGGTTCCTATTCCTTATCATAAAATAAGATCTTGCTCCTGACTCTTTTACTTCAATTCCTGCTACTTCCCTCCTTGGGATTTGAACTGAAATTTCCCAGACACACAAAGCTGTTCCCTATCTCTGGGTTTCTCCTATGCTATTCTCTTTGCCTGGGATCAAGTTCTCCTTTTTTTTTTTTTTTTTTTTTTTGGTCTTATAATGCTACTCTTTTTTTAAAACATGCATGCGTGCCATTTGTTCATTTATTCACTTATTCATTCATTCTATATGTATTTACTGAGTAACTACTATATGCCAAGCACTGTGCTCAGATACCTTCTTTTAAAAAGTCCCCACTGAGTTGGGTGGCCCTCCTCTCTGCTCTCTGATGTACCAGGTATAAATTCCATCATTGATGTATAATGCTATATTGACATTTGCTGTTGACATGGACCATAGGGGCCAAGGAGCCTGCCATAGTTCTCTTTGTTTGCCCTGCATCTGGCATAGGTCCTGGTTGTCAGTGGATGCTTAGGCAGTGTTTTGTTGGCTTGAACTGTTGCATTTCGAGGAACTAGTTATTGGGCCAGGACCACAGCAGGTGATCTCTGAAGCTATTCATGACCCAAAGTGAGAGAGCTCTTGGCCCAGACACTCTCGCCAGCCATCTGCCAGGGGGGTGCTTCTCTCTAATTCACTCGAATGCCCTGTTTTGGCCAGTGGCAATAGTGACGTAATCCCATGCTCATGTACACACCGAACAGATCTGGGAGCTGAGAGTGTCATGGGCAGGAAGGACCCAGCACAAAGACTTGAGAAGATGATCATTATGGGTGGCACAGACTAGGTCTGCAGTCTCTTTCCCAGGCCTCTCCCAGCCATAATCACATTGCCCATGGTCTGAGCATGACTTCTTATAAATTACTGACAGAGTCAAGTTTCATACCGGTTCCCTACCCCGTCGATAGGCAAGTCTGTGGGCAGCTCCAACAGTGGCAACCAGTTAAGGGATGCCATCTTTGTTGGAGGAGAGAAGTAGTCGCCAGAGGGTAATAACAGCAAGGCCTTTACGCAATGGGCAAGAACAGTGGAAGGCCATTACATAAGTGATAAATAATATATGAAACAAAGAGAATAAATAGATAGTAAATGAGGAGTGGAAGAACCTACTTAAAACATGGACTATGACACCAGTCGACCTGGGTCCAGAGCCCCAGCTCTGCCTTTTGGGACTATAGGATCTTGGCCAAATTGTCAAATGCTCTATGTTGCAGTCTCCCCATCTGCAAAGTGGGACTAATAACAGTACCTACCTTATAAAGATGAAACAACTTAGTACTCACCTTGCGATCATGCCTCACACACTGTAAGCATTACATTGCTTCACAAATAGAAAATATTGAATTGCTTGAAAATAAGATTCAATGCCTCATTCTCTTTCCATCGCCGTGAGCCTTTCTACTAGTAAATTCATTTGTCCACTTCACAGTATTTCCTTGGATTTACAATGCTAGTGTGTATGTCTTTAAGCCTGAGCAAGGCTTTAAAAAAATGAACAAAAGGGAAACAGCTGCTTTGTTTTTGAAAACATTTGCCAAGCTCACATAGTTAAATTTAATGGCTGGGTGTTTTAAACCCTGGAGAACAATGTAATTTGTGTCATCACTGCTACAAAGGACGACTCTGGCGAGCGTTTCATTTTGGTCGCCTGAAAACATAAGTTGAACAAAAGAAGTGAAAACAAACACAAATACAGTAATGGAAAAACTCTAATTAGGCTTTGGGAAAAAATTGTCCGGTCCTGTCATGTCTTCACAGAGCAGAACAAAAATAACATAGGCACCTGCAAAGTTATTTGTCTCATTAAATATTTCAATTTTTTAAGTAATATTTGGTGATGGAGTATGTCTGATTCCAGGAGGTGGGAGGGGGTTGGTGAGGGGACTGAAGAGAACTCTCTGAGCATCCATAATTGCTTCACCTGCAGTATCTCTCAGTCCTCCCAAAGTTCTGTGAAGGAGATATTTCCCCCATTTCACAAAAGAACACTGAGGCTCTAAGAGGTTAAGTAACTTAACTAAGTTCATATAGCCAATGAGTTACAGAACATGACTCTGTGTCTGCCTAACCGTAATACCTACGCCCACTTCAAAATTGGTTTGTTCGATTTTAATGGGAACAAAGTACTTATATTTGAGGCTCGTTCATGTAGTCACCAGGAACCAAACATGAAATGCTTGTGAAGTTCAGGTAGATACATCACTTAATTTGTCTTCATGCAAGATGGAGATCTTGTTGCACCACAGTCTGTACTTTGATAGTAATCATGGCGGAGGATTTGATGACAATGACGATGGCCCCCGTGGAAGACAGCAATCAACCGATGACCTCATCTTGGTTTGGAAGCCTTAATTTCTACATGTTGGTATAAGATACCCCAGTGACTTGACAAAAAATAGTATCTTGTGGTAAAATTCAAAGAGATAGTGATGGTTAAGGGAGCTCCCCCTCACAAAGGGATTTGCCTACTTGTAGTACTTCTAATTGATAGAAAAAAAAATTGAGAGAAGATCCTTGAATACAGGAAGGACTAAGGAATCCTGCTTCTTTCCTCCTCAAGGGCACTATTCTATGGACTACCTCACTTTTCACCCAGTAGCCCAAGGGCGTGTGAGGGAGCAGGGTGAGACAGAGAGAGGGAGAGAGTGTTGCTCTTTGTAACTTGTGCATTGTCTTACTATTGCTCCTTATGTCAAGAAATTGCTTAGTCCAGGGAAAGCAGGAAACAATTTCATGTCTCTTCTTGACATTGAGTCAAGCATATAAGTCTGCAAGTCACTGCAGAGCACTTCCCCTTCAGTTGCTGTTACTGTTGATGAACGTAACAAAGTGTGGTGTGTGTGTGTGTGTGTGTGTGTGTGTGTGTGTGTGTGATTAGAATGGGTCCAAGGGCATCAATGACAGAAAACCCTAGACCCTCACTATAGAATAATCCTTGGGTCAGATGTTGTACATTCTTCTCATAGATGCCCCCAGCACCACTCTGGTGGGTCTGAAAGTCTCCTAATATATGGAAATGAGAAGTGCTCAGAGTTCAGAAAACCTAGGACTGGTCTCAACATGATCCCACCTGCTCTATGATTTAGGGCAAATTATTGGGAGGAAGAGATGGATTAATAGATTTAAAAAAATATCTTTTTAACTGAGAAAGCACTATACAATATTTAAGGCTTATCAACGGATTGCCAATATGTATAAAAGCAAATTTTGATTGGACTTTCCTCTGCCATTTCTGTTTTTTTTTTTTTTTATCCACGACTTTTCTCTCAACATCTAGGAACATGGAGAATGGTCTCTTGGCTAACTCTGATCTCCCTACAGTGAATCCTTGGAGGGCTGCATTTCGGTAGATGGAATGAAATTAGTGGAGTTTTCTTCACAAGTCTCTGGAGATAAAAAATAAGAAAGATGTCTGTTGACTCAGCTGGAGGAAAATCACACACTTCTCCATCCCTAATCAAGCCTTCCAGATACTAGAATCTTTTCCTTTTTTTTTTTATTTTTTAAGTTTATTTATTTATTTTGAGAGAGAGATTAAGAGTTCAAGCAGGGAAGGGGCAGAGAGAGATAGAGGGAGACAGAGAATCCCAGGAAGTCTCTGGACTGTCAGCAAGGAGCCCAGCACCGGGCTTGATCCCATGAACCTGAGCTGAAATCAAGAGTCAGATGCTTAACGTACTGAGCCACACAGGCACCCCTATAATCTTCTCCTTCTTCCTTACAAGGCTCTGTATGCTTTTCAAGAAACCTCAGGTCTCATGGACCTACCTCTTCAGGATTGGGACCCCGATGCTCAGCCCTCCAGCTGTTTTGACTACTGTCCCTCTGACACCACATTCCCTCTCCTGCTTCTGTGCCTTTCCCCGGGCCAAACTCTCACCTACAACACTTTTCCCTAAGTTCTGTTGCTGCCTCCTCCTCATCCATCAGGTCTCTTTTTCCACATTCTCCCAGGAGCCAATTAGAAGCCTCTCCTATGTCCACCAAACTTGCCCTTAATAAACTATTTACTGTATCAAACAAAATAACTGCATTAGTGTACTACCAGCAGTTACAAACCAAGTGTTCCCTGGTTCTCCTTCTTATCTCTCCAACTGCCATTCTCCTCTCTACCCTTTTGTGTCAATACCGCCCCCTATTTCAAATATTCTTTTATACATGTCTGTCCACTAGATCATGAGCTGTTGGAAGGACGCCGAAATCTGAAGCCATCAATACATCCTTGTCAAATCGCACTGACCTGAAATAATGGCTCCAAAACAGTACATTATTTACATGGCTATTTTTTACTATCATTTACTTAGCCATTCTCTTACTTTTAGACATTTGGGGTTTTATTGTTGTCTACTGTTTGCATTACTGAATAATGCTGTGATGACAATCATTGTTATTAAAGCTTACTTCTGTTGTTTCAGACTATTTACACAGGTTTGAGTTCTAAGAGTAGAGTTATTCAGGCCCAAGGTATGATAATTTTAAAGACATCAACATGCATCTTCAAGTTGTTTTCCAAAATTGCTGATTAGAATTCCCATTTTTGTGACTGTTTTACAGATTGTATTTTAAACCTTTCTGTAGCATGAATACACATCTAAAAACATCACCACATTGGAAAATTGCTAGTTCTGGCTGCACCAATATTTACCTTCTCTAAGAACATGGCCTAAGTGTGGAGGTCTTGAGGAGCTGGGATCTTGCAGGCCTTAAAAAGAAAATAAAAGAAAGGACATGTTCAAAAGGCCCCGTACAGATAGTGCAATCTACCAGGTAGGCAGTTTAAAGGGCCAGGTACAAGGGCTAGGGATTTTTAAATTTTAGTCTCTCATCATTTCCTTCTCAGCTAGCTCAACATGTAATAGTGATTGCTAATAATGGATGTTAAAGGCTATGATGCAATGTATAGACAAAGCAGAAAGACTTCTTTTGTCACTAGAGTGACAGTGTTCTCAGACCAATTATAAAAAACCAATATCTCTTTGTTGAGTCATTTGTTATGAGTTACAATAGCCCTTGTCACTTGTAGTGTTAGAATGTTGAGAGACATAAAGGCATAATATTGATGTGGAGAGAAATACACGGGTCCCCCAAGTTTGTGACTATTGATTTAGTTCTCTTTTTTCAATTGGGATGTCTCTTCTGAGTAACGATTCAGCTGATCCAACAGCTAGTTATTTTCCCTGCATGCCCTGACTCAGCTAGGCCCCACAGGCCCTTCTGCAGACTAAATGTCTCATTGGCTTGTTTCTGGGTTCCAGCCTCATAGTCTGCAGGAAGAGAGGAGGATGGAGATGGTCAAATAGACAGGATGGAGGCTGGTGGGGAGGGGACAGTAGGTAGAAGGGGTTATTTAAACAGAAATAATAACTAGAGAGTAGAAAATGGAGGTGGTCAAGATGAGTGTCATTCTCCTCTGGCTCTGAACTCTGTCAGTGACAACAAGGTTAGAAAGAGAAGGTCTGTCATGGAACCATCTGAACATGGTTTACGTCTGCACCAGACCAATTGTTTTGAAGTAAAATCAATTCAGTTCAATAAATATTTTTTCTTTTAAAAATTTTTTTTAACATTTATTTATTATTGAGAGACAGCGAGAGACAGAGCATGAGTGTGGGAGGGGCAGAGAGAAGAGGAGACACAGAATTTGAAGCAGGCTCCAGGCTCTGAACTGTTAGCACAGAGCCCGAAGCGGGGCTCGAACTCACAAACCATGAGATCATGACCCGAGTCAAGGTCAGACGCTCAACTGAGTAAGCCACCCAGGCGCCCCTCAATAAACGTTTTTTCTGAGTGTCAAGACTGTGCTAAGAGTATGATGGGAATGCAACCCTGCTTTCAGAGAGCTCACAGTTTCCTAAGGGAGATAGGTTATAAGCCAATCTAAATAGAAAGCATTAACAACATAAGCAATGCATTAATGACATAGGTAACCCGAAGGGGGGAATGTTCACCTGTCACTGAGGGTCAGAGAAGCCAAGTTTTCTCAATAGTTATTTTCTAGGTCATCAAATAAAGAAGTGGGGAAAAGGAGCTTTTGCAAAGGCATAGTGGAATGATACACCAAGAGGTATTAGGGAACTACAGCAGTATGACATTACTGAGGAGGAAAATGCACTGTGGATTATTAAGATATGAGTAGGGTAGGAGGCTGGGGAAGTTTCCCCAGATAGGATGATAAAGGGCCTTGTAAGCCTTACAGAAAGACACTTTTACCTGCAGGAAATAAGGAACTGGAGAAGGGCCGTAAGCAATGGAAATGCATCTGGCAGTAGCTGGGAGTGCAGGCCCTGATCAAACAGATGGCACTGATATCCTGGGACTGTCAGGTATCCTCTTGGAGTTTTGGGCAAATTCCTTAGCCTGTCAAATGCTGTTTTCTCAGTTTTATAGAACAATGTAATAAGTGTATCTGCTTCATCAATTCATTATGAGAATTAAATGAGAAAATGCCTAAAAAATACTGTGTATCATCATCACCATCATCTTCATCATCACCATCACCATCGTCACCATCACTGTCATCACCATCACCATCACCATCACCACCATTATCATCATCATTACCATCATCACCATCACCATCATCACCATCACCAGAATCACCATCATCACCATTATCATTATCATCATCACCATCATCACCATCATCACCATCACCATCACCATCATCACCATCATCACCATCACCACCATCATCATCATCACCATCACCATCACCATCATCACCATCACCATCATCACCATCACCATCACCATCATCACCATTATCATCATCATCACCATCATCACCATCACCATCATCACCATCATCACCATCACCATCATCACCATCACCATCATCATCATCACCATCACCATCACCATCACCAGCATCACCATCACCATCATCACCATTATCATTATCATCACCATCATCATCATCATCACCATTATCATTATCATCATTATCATCATCATCATCATCATCACCATCATCCTTACTATCATCATCATCATCATAATTTTTCTATTACCACTTTGGTTTCAAGACAGAGAATGATTTTTAAAGGGAGAAGGGAAAATAAGAAAGATAACCAGTTGTGAATCTATTGCAATGTTCCAGATGCGAAGTGATAAAACCCTGAACAGAGAGCATGGTAGGAGCAGGCTGATCTGAGAAATGTGTAGGAAGTCAAATCAACTGTTGTTAATGAATATAAAGAGAGGAGTAGAGGGTGGCCTATACATTTCTGGTTTAGAAGACCAGGGAAGAGCAACATCACCATGGTTAAGTAAAGCAGAATGAAGAAAAATTAAATGTATTTTTAAATCCCTTGTCTAAATTGATCATAACAATAACAATAGCTAACATTTTACATAGACTTTACCATGTGCCATATACTGTGCTAAGTACTTCACATATAAGTCATTTATTGTACCTCACAACCAATCAGAATAGGTAATAACATTATTATTATTCCAATTTCCCAGATGGGGAAACTGAGGCCCAGAGAGGTTAAATAATTTGCCTAATGTTCCACAGCCAGGCACCCAGCAGAGTGACATTTTGAACACAGGCCTAATCCCTGCTCTTTATCTCTTCACTACACAGCCTCCTGGGGGGCGCTCCAGGAGGAGATTTCCAGCTCTTGGCTATGTGGGTTGCAGCAGAAAAGCGTGGCCTCATTATATATCTATCTCCATATACTGTCAGTCAGCACACTGATTGGAGCAAAACTATGGAAGTAGATGGAGGTACTGACTAGGAAGACCAAGGAACTAAGAAGGATCAGCACAGAGGGGATGGGCAAAAGGAGTAGATTCAAGGACAAGATTGCTGCAGGAGAGGTGGAAGTGAGACAGGAAATGTGACAGAATGAATGTGCTAAGGATACCAGCCTAGGGGACAATTTCAAGATGAAGCATCTTGTCAGCATGTCCCTACACCACAGATGCCAGAATGGATTATTTCGGAGAGAGGGAGGGAGACAGGAAGAGAGGGAGAGGAGGAGGGAGAGGAGGGAAGGACGGGGAGAGAGAGAAAGAGGGAGAGAGAGAGAGGCTCAGGAACACATCTTGTTGAAAGTTTAATGGTGCGATGACTTTGGCCAAAAAACTCTTCAGTCTGGTGGTGGTGCGAGCCAGACTCTAGAGGGCTAGAGGTCCCTAGTGGGGTGGGAATAAGTGCTATCTCACAAATAGACATTTGTGAGAAATTACTGATGAGCCGAATAGAGTATGGGGAGTTAGCTCATCATTATTGTCTCTGATACTGTCTCTAACAAGCAGGTTTCGGGAATTATGCGTGTATTTTTTTTAATTTTTTTTAATGTTTTATTTATTTTTGACAGAGAGAGAGAGAGAGAGAGAGAGAGAGACAGCATGAGTGGGGGAGGGGCAGAGAGAGAGGGAGACACAGAATCTGAAGCAGGCTCCAGGCTCTGAGCTGTCAGCACAGAGCCCGACGCGGGGCTCGAACACACAGACCGCGAGATCATGACCTGAGCTGAATTCAGACGCTCAACCGACTGAGCCACCCAGGCGCCCCGAATTATGCTTGTATTAAATAGTTTTATTATTTATCATTTAAGTTTGCTAAATCCATTTATTAGTCCCCTATCAGAAACATATTGAAGATATAAACTATTAAGATAGCATAGTCTCCTTGTTTTATTTCTGCTTCACTTAGGGGTCATGAAAGGCAATGAGGAAATATTGTGGGTTTTTATGGGTCTTGATATATAATAGTTTATAGAATAAGATATATAATATATAATATAACAAAATGTATAATAATATAATAAGATATATATATATAAGTTTATATAATAAGAAAATCCTAGAGGTATGATTGACATGAAGTAGCATGTCTAGCATCTAGTGCCTTCCACATTTGTTTGTTGAATGAAAGCAGGAACCTAGTCCAACCATCTGTTTTCCAACAGGAAAGCACAAAGAACACGGGAATAAAATTCTAAATCCAGGCCTGTGGATTTGAAAGCCTATTTTAATGCTTAATCTCCTGAACCAATAGGAAGTTCCTCTGTAAATTTCACTCTCTCATTGGGTTTACAAACTATTTTCTCTAGACCGGCCTTCAGGAGAGGGCCAGACGTAAGTCTTGTGCCTGGGGAATAGGTGCCAAGCCATTCCTGATTGCTGTTTCTGGATTCCCAGATTTCAATCCACCCCGGCACCTGCCCAGTCTCTCCTCCAGGCCTCACTTGTGCAGAGTGAATGGGCTCTCCTCCCTGCAGTAGCCACTTTTATGAGGATAGCCTCCTCTCCTTTGCTAAATCAGTCTCCAAGTCTTCATTTTTCATCTGCATTTCCAAAAACCATTTTACCCCCTTGATGTTACCTGTCCTATTCTTTGCTTTTGCTGGCTAGATTTCTGCAGTTTTCCCCTTTAATTGTAGTAGGTTCTTGGGAGGGAAAGATGAACACCCTCAACCTGCCATTTTGTCTCTCAACTCCTTATAAACAAAATTTGCTTCCGGTCTTTCGGGGTCACTGAAAGGTTATAAACGATCCTAAGTTCTACAGAGTCTTCATAGCTTTGGATATACTTAGCCTCGGGGATCTTCCTGTACCAGTTGGCTGGTCAGAGGGTATCTTTCCAAAGGGGACCACACCAGCAGATCTGGTGGAGGTGGACGGGGGAAGAAAGACCAGAGTGAAGCCTATACTTCCCTCTGTGCCTGGGGGGTGTCTTCAGACTAGGGGGGTTTTACCTCTCAGCCCTCAGGTCCCAGCCCTGTGCACTTATTCACTAGTGACCTACTCAAGGAGTAAAAAGCACGCACACCTTCCACTGCCTGTCAGTTTTCCACCACCCCAGATACCCAGCAGCTGGCTTTGCATCTTTTTTGCTGAAGAAACCCACACTCACTAACTTGAGTAGGAAAAGAAAAGGACAAATCATCTCCACGGACATAACAGCTTGAACAACTCTATGACACAGATCCTATTGAGGCAGAATTAATGGAAAAACAGACCAGAGAGTTAACAAAAATGTAATGAGAAGTCGTAAGGAGATAAGAGAATGTAAAAGATTTCTGGAAACTTTTTATTTAATTAATTAATTAATTAAATTTAATTTTTTAAATATTTTTTATTTATTTTTGAGACAGAGAGAGACAGAACATGAGTAAAGGAGGGGCAGAGACAGAGGGAGACACAGAATCTGAAGCAGGCTCCATGCTGAGCTGTCAGCACAGAGCCTGATGCAGGGCTCGAACTCACAGACTGTGAGATCATGACCTGAGCTGAAGTCGGACACTTAACCAACTGAGCCACCCAGGTGCCCCTGGAAACTTTTTAAAAAGCTCCCCACCAATGTCCACATTGAAAGTTAGGAGGTGAATATCATCACAATCAAATTGATCACCTCACCTAAAATATGGAGTGCAGGAACAGTCGGCAATACAGATCAAAAATACAAAGAAATGGAAAGCATAGGTGAAAAGGGTGAAAAGACAAAAGACACAGAAGATGCAGATAATCTGAGTTATAGGGAAAGGGAAGAGGAATATATAAAAGATAAATACAGATTAAATAACAATAGATAAACCTCCCTGTGCTAAACAAAATCTTGCTTTTTCAGATTGAAAGGGGTTCGATTAACACCAGGAAGTATTTCTGATAATGACATATTAGATCTATCCAACTGAATCTTCTGAAATCCAAAAAGGAAAAGAAGGCTGCTGTTGCATCAAGAGAATTAGACTGTCATCCAGACTTGTTATTCGTAGCATAGGAAGTTAGAAAACAGTAAAGATCACTTACAGGAGTTTGAAGGAAATGGAGACACAGTATCATATTTGTTTTGATCCTACATGTGAAAATTCCAAATATTTAAATTGGATTCTGCTTACTGTATATGTTGCTAAATTTTCCTAGACTTACTCTTCTACTGAAAAGAGTCTTCTCTCTCTCTCTCTCTCTCTCTCTCTCTCTCTATGTGTGTGTGTGTGTGTGTGTGTGTGTGTGTGTGTGTGTATTATATACATATGTACATATATATGACAGTAACAAAAGAAGTCCTATCCCTGTTATGGACTAAATGTGTTCTCCCTGAAATTCCTATGTTGAAGCTCTAAGCCCCCTTGTGAGGGTGTTTAGAGAAGAGGACTTAAGGAGGCAACTAAAGCTACATTAGAACGTAAGAGTGGGACCGTCATGATGGAATGAGTGGCCTTACAAGAAGAGGAAGAGAGAGATGTCTCTCTCCTCATGCAGCCAAGCTGAGGAAAGGCCATGTGATGACAAAGTGAGAAACAGGCTATCTGCAACTTAGGAGGAGAGCTCTTACTAGGAACTACATTGGTTGGCACCTTGATCTTGGACTTTCCAGCCTCCAGAGCTGTGAGAAAATAGATTTCTGTTGTTGAAACCACTCAGTCTATGGTTTTGTATGGTGGCCTGGGCCAACAATGACAGTACCTGATACACGATGATAGTAATAAGGGGTGAATGCCCAATGTATGTTGGGCTAATTACGACCTTCAAAATATCCTCCTAAGTGGGGTGGAAAAACTAGAACAATAAATACTAGGGTCATAGAAGTTAAATGATTTGCCTGAAATCAATAGGAAAAGGCAATTTAGAATGCCTTTATTTCTAGTGAATTTCTCACAGTGTACCTTATTTGCTTATTTGATATGTGAAGAAATAATATATTTCTTTTTTATTTAAAAGCATCTATTAAAATATCTCAAACACCTAGACAGAAGGTTGAATGGTTTGCCTGAGTTCTCTCACTGGATTCAGGAACCAGGGGATTGCCAGCGCCCAAATCTAATTATTAATCATCGAATTGAAAGGGTCAGTAGGATTGGTCTCCTAGAAGTCCCACATGACAGGTCTTAATTCGGAGGGAAATTTCAGTGGTAAGGAGAATTGAGATTACTCAATTAATCAGGAAGCATTTAATTAATCAGATTAGAAGAGCTTGCAAAGGGCTTGCTGTGCTGTTATGTTTAGTTTGCACAACAGTGGATATGGTAATGATGATCTCCATATCACAGAAGAGGAAACTGAGGTTCAAAGAAATTAAGTGATTTTTTCAAGCTCACCTAGCTGCTCTATGACAGAATCCAAACATCATTCCAAAGCCTTTCATGATAAAACTCATGATCTTTCTGCAGAGCTTAGGAACAACAGGAAGAGATGGGCTCCCTCATAGGTACAGTTGTCTGTCATGGCTGATCTCATTATTTCCTGACCCTTGACTCAATGCCAGACCACTGATAGTGACTGAGAACCAAGACTCTCTGATTCATGAACACCATGCTCATATAGTCACTGAGTGCTTAATAAGCCTGAGTTGATAATGACGGCCACAGCAATAAGACAGCTACATGCATAACACACAGTTGGAAAAGGCTTAGAATGGGGCCACCAACCTCAGGACATATAGGATATAAAAGTCAGAGAGAAGAACCTATTATCTGATCAAACGATTGACTACCATTGACCTTTGAGGAACTGGAGTAAAACGAAAAGAGTAAGAAACTCAAATAGACTAATCCAAGCTGCAACAGAAAAATGAGGTGAGCTTAATGAGAAATGCAATGTCAAGCTCAGCTGATTTAAAGGAACCAGGGTTGCAGGAGAATAGTTTGTACCAAAAAAATGAAAGCTGTAATTGAAGCCATAGTTGTCATTTAAAATACTATGAAGCCATTAGAAGTGAATCAAAAATTAATTGATTTCACCTGAAAATTTGTTGAACCCTAATGAGAGGGTTGGTCCATGAGTGAATGCCATGAATCCACACAATAAAGATTCGATTAAAGGGTAAATCCGTAGAACATAAGCCAAAGTTGTAGAAATCAAGGCAAGGCAGGGTGGTGCTGTTAAAATAACTCAGGTAAGGAAATAGAATAAAAAGATGATACTTTGGGGGCACCTGGATGGCTCAGTCAGTTGAGTGACTCTTGATTTTGGCTCAGGTCATGATCCCAGAGTTGAGGTTGAGCCCCGTGTTGGACTTCAGCACTGAGTGTGGATCCTGCTTGGGATTCCCTCTCTCTTCCTCTCTCTCTCTTTCTCTCCCTCTACTCCTGTTTCCCTCAGGCTCTCAAGCAGCCTCCAAGCTCTCAGCTCCGAATCCAACTCATGGCTTAAACTCAGGAACTATGAGATTGTGACCTGAGCCAAGATCAAGAGTCAGATGCTTAATTGACTGAGCCACCCAGGGGGGTGCCCCATATTTTGTCCTCATTCTTGAGAGCTGTTGTTGTTTTTGACCTCTACATTGGCATTTATTTTCCCCCAATACATTGTATGTATCTGTTGTTTTCAAGTTCCTGTGGTTGTCATCAAGCCGTGAGCTAAGCACTACTTCTTGGAAGCCTGTGTCTTCTTGGTATAGAGGCTTTTAGCATCTTCTCATGGTTATTCAGTCTTCATTTTGCTCTCCAGAGTGGATTCCTTTATGTTCATCCCGCTTCCTATTTATAGTTGGATGGATGTGCTCGGCTCTCTCTCTCTTCAAATATCGTTTCTACTTGATTGTTTCTCTCTCTCCTTCTGGCACCTCAGACCTGTGTTAGTCTTTCTCATTCTGTCTACCGTGACCCGCTCTTTCATGTTTCCCACTTCTTTACTTCTCTATGTTTCATTTGGTGCACTGTGTTGGCTCTACCTTCCAATTCGCAATTGTCCCTTAGGCCATATTTTACCTTCTGTTTCTGGGAATGAAGGTAGTTCTTTCAGACCAGAACTCTATTTGGTTCTACCAGGGAAGTGGCACTGCTGCCATTCTGGAATCACTTTAAACTACATTTTTGACTTGATATATTTTGGACAATATCAGGTTGTGTGAATTAGGGTTGCAAACTAGCATGTGCTCACAAACTTTTAGGGGAGATTTTTCCCTTCTACTGAGTGACAAGGCTCCAGACAGTGCACATCCTCACTGTCTGGGGAGAGGGGTGGAGTGAGTTTATGTCCAGAGAAAACCTTTAGAGATGGCCTTTGGGGTCCCAAGTTGACAAAGGGGTTTCCTGCTAAATCACATCTTGAAAAGACCCTGGTCCTTACCTTCTCTTTTCTAAACCTTTCAAGACCTTGAACCCCAAGGCTTAAGTTCATGGGAAATATGCTCAACACAAAAGTTGACTGCTTTTGTTTCTGGCTTCTTGTCATTGTTAATTTTTTAAATCTGAGGATTCCTTAATTTTCTGCCAGTTTGTAGATGTAGTTAAGATAATTTTCTGCTTGTTTTTATTTTATCCATCATTTCTAGTTTTAAATGGAAACTAGTTATGCTGGATATCTAAATCTATTGTTATTTCTTCAAATCCACAGGACATGGGGCTGCTGCTGTGGGGAATTCTAGAAATCCACAAGAGTAGGCAATGGATGGGACTAAGGCAGAGCCAACCTGTCTCTCAGGATGACAGCTGTTGCTAGGGAACCACAATTACCAAACAAAGGCCCTGGGGGGAATCCATCAACAGGTTATGAAAAAATGAGCACTTCCTTTATGATTGACAGGTGTTTATAATATCTGCTTCTAAGTGACTAGTTCATTATTTTGTTCAGCAATCATTTAGCAAGTGCCCATAGCATTTCCAGCTTTCGACACTTAGTGAATATTCAATGAATTTTCTGAATTAGCAGAACTATGGGAAAAAACAGCCAATACACAGCCTTGGTTAATCACCCATGTCATGGATTCCAAGTTTTTTAAAATGCAATAAAATTTGACACAATTTAAATCACTTCTCGATATGTAAGAGAGACTAAATTTGTTACAAGACTTCATGTATTCTTTTGATTTCTTTTTCCAAAATATGGGATATTTTCACCATCCCTACAACTGAGAGATAATACTGATCCCATTTCCTCTCTGCTTTAGACATAAGCAATATTACAAACTCCCCCCACCCCATGGATGTCACTCTATTATTTTTAGCAATGTTAATTGAATATTTTTGCCCAGATTCAATGTGTTCTTGTGTCCAGGTGATCACAGAAGTGAAACTCCTAGTTTTGATGGTGAGCTCAGGAAATACTGCAAATCATCTGTATGCTGTTGAGAGTTTCTCAATTGAATGTTGGATCCTAAATTCAGTTATAGAGTGACTCAGACTTTGGTGATTCTAGGTGAAACTTGGCTGGCCTGTGGGCACTGGCATCTTTCTGTTCTGATATCTCCATATGTGACATTTCCTCATGCCGTCTATCTTGGGATTTTCTTTTCAAAAGCAATCACAGTGGTTGAACTCTTAAGGCCCTCCCAAATGCTTCCTCCAAATGCCAGCAGCTTTTGAATTTATATCAGGGTTTGTGTGTGTGTATGTGTTCCTTCTTTTGCTTCTCTCTCTCCCACTCTTTCCTGCTCTCCTTTCCACCCTTTCTTCTTGCTCCCCTTTCCTTCTTCTTTCTTGTCCTTTGTTTCTTGTTACTATTTAAAAACTAATGACTTGGGGACACCTGGGTGGCTCAGTCAGTTGAGCATTTGACTTCGGCTCAGGTCATGATTTCATGGTTCATGAGTTCGAGCCCCATGTCAGGCTCTGTGCTGACAACTCGGAGCCTGGAGCCTGCTTCGGACTCTGTGTCTCCCTCTCTCTGCCTCTCCACCACTTGCTCTCTCTCTCTCTCTCTCTCTCTCTCAAAAATAAATAAAACATTAAAAAAATAAAAAAATAAAGCTAACGACTTCTTTGGGTTATTCTTAGAGACTTCTATCTTCTTCTTTTCCTCTGCTGAATTTTTATCTTATGCCCTCACCTCTTTAAATCCTTTATTTTTTGTACATGAGAAGGATTCTTTCTATCTAAGTTTCTCTTTTAATCCAGTAAGCCTGCAGCCATTGAGTTTCCAAGATCAACTGTTTGGGCTCATTTGATTAGTGATTATAGACAGTCAGTCTTTCTAAAATTATTATTCACTTAGCTCAGTTGGCTAGTTCCTTTATACTGGGTACACATGATCATAGAGAGAGTAGAAAGATAATTTTCATCAACTTTGTTGCTTAGTCTACCCAAACCATTGTTTTCTGTTAATTTTTACTAGATTTGATTTGAATACATTTTTGCTTTGTTTCATTTTGAGTCCTTCCCCCTTCTAGTCTCTCTTTACCATGCTATTTAGACTCTAGATCTGTGCTAATTTAAATTGAATTTAAATTGGGCCATCTGGGTGGCTCCATCAGTTAAGCATCTGACTTCAGCCCAGGTCATGATCTCCCAGTTTGTGAGTTGGAGCCCGTGTCAGGCTCTCTGCTGACAGCTCAAAGCCTGGAACCTGCTTCGGATTCCTTGTCTCACTCTCTCTCTGCCCCTCCTCTGCTCATACTCTTTCTCCTTTTTTTTTTTTTTTTTTTTTAATTTTTTTTTTCAACGTTTATTTATTTTTGGGACAGAGAGAGACAGAGCATGAACGGGGGAGGGGCAGAGAGAGAGGGAGACACAGAATCGGAAACAGGCTCCAGGGTCTGAGCCATCAGCCCAGAGCCTGACGTGGGGCTCGAACTCCCGGACTGCGAGATCGTGACCTGGCTGAAGTCGGACGCTTAACCGACTGCGCCACCCAGGCGCCCCAAAGTACTCTTTCTCCTTTAAAAATAAACATTAAAAAAATAAAATCATCATAATAAATTGAGTTTAAATTAATTACATTTGAAATTCAGGTTATGGGTCACACCAGCCACATTTCATGTGCTCAGTAGCTACTTGTGGCTCATGGCTCTCATACTGGATGGAGCAGATTATTGATGCAGAAAATCCTAGTGAAAAGCCCAGTTCTGTATTCTTCTAGGTTCTTCCTTGAACCACTCGTGAGGAGTAAACCTTTCCTGTGTGTCCACCCTATATTTTCTTCTCAGATCCCAAGTGTAATGTTCCATCCTGTTTCAGTCTGTCTCAGCTTCATGGCAGCCTGTTGAACTTGTGACACACCTAGTACCCCACACACTGTATTTCCGTGCAAAAAAAGCAAGAAGTCACAACATGACTTAGAAGGTCTAAGAAAGAATTTCCATTTGCAAATCAGATCACTGGTGAGCAGAGAACTGATTAAGTAGTCACAATACAAAGCCTCACTGTGAGGAGTGTTGTGAAAGGTGCTGTATTCCTTGCTGCCCACAGGCTCAACACCTGGCATATGATCTGTGCTTTTTGCCTACAGACCCTGGTGGAATTTCAAGTATGGGGACTATTCCGCAAAGGTGTTTTTCCGGAAGCCTCTCCTGTCGTCAGATTTATCATTCTGGAGCTTATCCCTATGAATTATGAGTTCATTTTCCCATAAAAGAAATCTATTGGAAGTGTGTTCCCATAGATAAAGAATCTCTTGGTTAGTCAAAACAGCATTCAAGCCCTTTAATATTAATAGATTAGAAATAGAAGGGGAAATGTAAAGAGAAAAGAAATCAACCATGTGTACTTCTTTTTGCAATGTCATGGCTAATGGCCATCTAAAAAAAAAAAAAAAAAAAAAGCTCTCAACTGTTGGGCTAGTTTTCTTTAAAGGGAGTTGACACTCATAGACCAGAATAGACTTGTTTACAATAGGTACTCCACATCTCTTCCCACATTCCACTCTGGGTTAAGAGGATCCTGTAGAAGGTGATAAGCAGCCTGGTTGGACTTCTCCTGAATGAAACAGAAACACCACAGCTGTTGTCTTATTCAAAGTCACAGTTAACCTTTAAAAGCTGAGCTGATCAGAACTTGACCCCAGTGAAGGAGAATTTATAATTTTAGTATTCCCCTTCAGTAAGATTTGCTCTGAATTGATCTCTGGCTTGACAGGAGCACTAACATGTCAGCCTACTAACTGTCTACTACATGTCTACTAACATGTCAGCCTTGGGTAAACCCTAGTTTAGATGGTCGGGGCAGGTCTGAGCTATGGTAAAAGCATGAGAATCTTGGTCTCCATGGAACCCAGGAGATTAAAGGGAATTGCCCTCTGAGGCCTGTGTTATGGTGGGAGTCATGGAGGTAAAGCAGAACCTCTCAGGGAGGGATCATCCACAGGACACAGAGTCAGGCTGTACATCCTGTCCTCTCTCCCCACTCAGAGATTTTATCACCAGAGTCAAAATTGGCTTTCCCAAAGGCATGCTTGACATCCTGATGGATAAGCCTTTGAGAGAAAGTTTTTAGTGGGCAAGTGGGATTGAAAGTCACAAACTTTGTGGTATGAGAAGTGAAAGAATGAGAAGTCAATTTGTTTGGGAAGGAAGAAAAATAGTTACTAAAAACCTGGGTTTCAGATTAAATGAATCACCTTCATGCTCTGGCTCTATCTGTGATGGGGCATTTTGTGTTAAATGGTGAAATGATAGCATCTACTTGGTTAAAAAGCATTCAGGCAATTGGGTTATGAGCTTGTGTCAAAATTTTATGAAAACCTTGCAACAAGTTGGGGGGGGGGGCGGAATCCTCTTACAGGCCAAGGAGGATTCACTTTTGGTAAAGATATTTTACAGGAAAAGACAATAAGTAGATTATCCTTGTTTGGCTGATTATTGAAAGAAAAAGGAGCTATTAGAAATGGCCACCAGACTCTGTCTGATTAGTCAGCTGTGTGGTGGGTGAGGATTTCCCCGAGCAAGGCTTAATCCCATTAAAGTGAATCAGAAAACTGTTCAAACATTTGATCAATATAATCCCAATATCTTTTTGGAAGGAGGCTATGAATTACATCACACAGACCAGGTTGGGGACAATTTTTTGCTATTATAACCTCATAGAGTTGTTGTGGAGACCAAACGAGATATTACAGGAAAGATGCCTTAGTCCAGTGCCCAATCCATAGGAAGCTCTTGATTCACATTCATTGTCAGGTTGTTGTTTCCAGAACAACACTCCTCTCCACTCCCAACTTTGAATGGGCCCTGATGGGTCTGGTCAGGAGCACTGCCTAAGAATCTGATGCTCATTCACTTGATTATTTGTTGGTTGCTACAGAAAGAAATCCTAGAAACAAGGTCCTTTGTGAAGCAGGGTCTCCTCAATACAATTGTTGACATTTTTTGGATGTTTAAAGGTAAGTCTAAAGCCTAATTTGAGGGGTTAGAAAATTTAACATAACAAAGGAATTGGAATTGGATGATTGAAGATTGGTAGTTGGAAAATGGAAGAGGAGGTGATGAAAGAACAAGAGAGGCAGGCAGATGACAGTGGGCTCAGACCTAAGGGTTTATGTGGCCAGTTTCCTATTTGGGGAAATGGCTACTTAATTCTTAGTACAACGATGTCAAATATTGCATTTAAGACTTTTGCTAGTCCTATGATTTTCTTGGGCAACAATCCCTTTTGGTAACTACAAAACTTACTTAACCAGCTTCCTCATTTACCCCAAAGGATGACTACATTGGGCTGTGGAGTGTAGCTTCCTGAACTCGTTAATTTGGTTGTGTTTGGCTTCAGAGAGGCCACCCTGTGGAATGAAGAGTACTCACTAATGGAAGCACTAGGAAACATGCTTGCAGGCACGTCTAATTTGGGAAGTGGGTATTGTGGGCTCCTGGAACATACTCCCTTTAGTGCTGAGCTTGAATGAACCACAATTTTCCAAGATCCAGTATGGGAGAATTATGGATCCTTTTTGTTTTTGAAATAAAAGAATTCTTTTTAGAATAAAGTCAAGCAGAGAAGAAATAACTACATGTTATTCTGAAAATCCCTAATCTTCTCATTATCCCCAATTCTATTTCCTAGGGGAAATTGATGGGCATCCCTTCAAATATTTTTTAAGCCTCTACAAACATATTCCTATTATACATAATTCATGTATACTTTTATATACAAATGAAAGGATTTTCATACTCTTGTAGTGAGTTTTTTGGCATTATCTCATTGACACAAATGCAGCATATTATCAGCATACAATCTGGACATTTATTTTCCTTTGCTTTACTGGTTAATACAAGAACATGCATTTTTGTGCTTACCTTTCTTGGTTAACTCTAAGAGTGAAAAACAAACTTACATTGGTAGGCAACCAAACTCAATACAATGGAAATAAAAGCATGAACTGAGCATTTAAAACTTCCTAGAGAGTGGGCCCAGGATCAGGGCTCAAGGATGAGTTAGCATTCCTCAAGCAGCATAAAACTGGAAGGGAGAGACTTCTAGAAAAGAAAGCAGTGGGAACAAAGCCTTGGAGGCACATGGATATGGATCCGAACTTGGAAATGAAATCATGGAGGTTCTACAACCTGCATCATTCTGAATAGAATTCACAGCATGCATTCTCGGGAGATCTTGAATATTTCCTAGGTGATCTAATAACATCCTCATGCAATGGAAGGCTTATTTAAGGTTTTGCTGAACAGAGTTACATTTTCTTGTTAAGTTTTCTCTATTCCTCAACTCTGTCTTCAGTATGTATTATGGCAAAGGGACCATGCTTAGAAAAAATGGACTCAGGGAAAATGTCAGGGAAGATATTTTTAATTTTTGTCAAGAACTCTAGGACAAATTTTCTGATAAGGAAAACCCCAAAGGGATACGTATAGGAGGTTGTAAATTGAATTAAGTTGCAATCCCCTCCTTTACTTCCAAAACAGGTGTTGGGCTTCCACTGACCCAACCACTTTTCTCTGGAATCTTGCCTTAGGCTGAAAAGTCACAGGAGATTCTCCACCAGGCAATCTCCTGTAAGAACTGTATCTGCTCTTTAAAACATGCCCTCACCTGTCCCACTGCTAAACAAATCACTTCCCACTTGCTTGTATTCATGGTTAATTTTTCTTTCTTTCAGTGTTACTTTATTTGGGGCTATACTTCTTCTACAGTGAGATACTTAAGGGTACCTATTGTGAAATATGTTGGAATTTCATGTGACTACTGATAATCAACCATTTTTTTTACCTACAAAAATGGTAGTTTCACATTATGTAATCCAAATCTTTATATTATTTCTTGTTATTAAGACTGGGATTCCTCAGTACTTTCTTTCTTACTGATTTTCTCACTTTTAACTCTAGGGTTAGTCAAAATGAATTTTTATAAACTTCCAAATATCTTCATTGCCGTTCTTTCATTTGACTGTTACTATATAAGTTAGAACCCCCATCCATTACCTTGACTATTTGAAGTGTCTTCCTACCAGGCTTCCAATCTCCTGAAAAATTTGCCAGTTTTTGCCAGTTTCTTGTTGTCAGCGTTACCTTCCATAAGCACGGTTCTTGATGGCCTATCAGGTTAAGACCAGAAACGGGAGGTTCACAAGACAAGCTCGATACCTCTTCTCCCTTCTCTCCCTTTTCCTTTGACCATGGCTTGTATCTTGAGTTACCTCTGAATTCATTTTTTGGTTACTTACTTCCATTTTGCTACTGAGCTCACTTTCCTGGGTATCATAGTTGCTTCTGTAGCAATCTTTTCCTGCCCCGAACCACAAGCTCTTTGAAGGCAGCCAGAGCCCTTCTCGGACTTTGAAACACCTGCAGCGTCTGCCATGATGGTCATGTGTATGGCCATGCAAGCTTTGGACAGCACGGTGCGGGGGTGGCTGTTCTGAGAGACTGTGGTGAATGGCTCCCTAGGAGTCATGTAAAGAGACGGCCATGTGTAGCACAGTCACACACAGAGCCCATTCTCCGTCGGTAACTCACAGAGTTCAATTGAGTCTAAATTGAGATTCAGCCGTGAAAAGGGCTGCAGAAGCATTAAAGTCTCCCACCTTCTAGCCTGGGGTTACACTCTGATCTTAAACTGAAGCAGACAACCCTGGGGATCAGATGCTGAGGACAACATCTCCACATAGTTCAGCAAGCCCTGGAGCTGCAGCAGGGTCTGTTGACAGTCTCTCCAAGATTTGAAAACATTCCCAGCCTTTGGCCCCTCCTAGCAAAGGGCTTCCCTGCTGCTGTAGGGTGTACTGGCTCTCTGTTCTGCAGATATTCGGCACCATTTTCTGACTCGCAGGACGGCTTATGATGACGAAGTGAAGCTAAGAATTTCAGCAGAGAGTTTTCACGGGCTTATTCTGATGGCAGACAGGCAAGATATGAACTAGTTGGTTATACTTTCTGACTGGTGCACTCTCCCTTCAAAATGAAGAGTCACCTCTGTGAAATGACCCCCTGGAATGTTCTAACTGGAACCTTGTTCTGTCAGCATCAACCATTTCTGGTTTGTCTTCATTGAGTCCCCACTTCCTGTTGCTGTGGTGCCTCATATGTAACTAGAAGACAAAATCTGGTGCACAGTTACTGGCTTGGAGAGTTGGTGGGGCTTGTGTTACATGGCCAGCCCCATGAGGAGCCCTAAACACTGCAGTGAAGAGAAAATGATGAGTTTGAACCTAGGAAAGATGAAAAAATAATGGGTTCCAATTGGCTTTTGGAGATGCGTCCTATGTATGAAGAGGAGTTCTGAACAAGGCAATAGCAAAGATTTACCAAGCAAATAAGAAAACTGGTCTTACACTAGTCTCACACTGCTATGAGGTGTCAGAGTAGGAGAAATGTCCCTAATGAGCAGCCCAGGGATTTCCTAAAGAGGGAAACGCGGGGGGCAAATGATCAATTTAGGAATGCACACTAACTGTAAAGTTTCCTGTGGGAAAAATAAGCAAATATTTAAAACATCAGAAAGAAAATGCCCTGGGGAATTTCAGCCTCTCTTAAATGCAGTATGTCTTGGCGTAGATACAAGAAGAGGGTTGGGGTTACTACTCTCTGGAACAGGGCAAATGCAGCCCAAATGGTCAACTCAGGCAGAGGGTGGCATCCAAACTCTTTCATGAGGAGAATTAAAGAGGTGATTTTGTTGCTTTATATCTTTAAAAAAAAATCTTAAGGACAATTTTAGTTAGCTGGAATTCAAATGTGGAGTGAGGATAAGGAGATGTGGTGAAGGCACAAGGCTGGAGATAAAAAGATTCTTTTTCTGCCTCCAGCGTGGGAAAGGGCAACAATCCATAGGAAAACAATTGGGCCCACAATGCATATTTGGAGGGCTCTGAAGGGTGCTCTGTGGGACCAGCTGAGCTGAAGGAACCCCGAGTGCAGAGGCTGCAGGAAATCCTGAACTTTATTCGTGTTAACTCTGGACTGTGTCCCAGGCCTGGGAAACCCTAGTTCCCACCCCATGCTGCAGAGACTTGCTGGCTCCCAGGCAAATGGGGGAGGGGTAGAAGAGGCCTATCCACTTAAGGCTCTAGGAACCAAATCTTCAACCAGTCCCTTACAGAGCTGTGATAGCCAGTTATCCTCAGTCCTGCTGAGAAGTTGCCCCTCTGGACCATCATGGGAGCTTTGTAGACCTTCTCTAATCTTACCTCCACCCTGCAGTTCACAGACCCCTGGGGTTCTTGGATTGGAGGGTGGGTCACACAGCTTCTTTGCACACTCTGAGATGTGTGAAGGCTTTGTTTCAGCCAGCACTGAAGGCCCTCTCATTGATCAGGGCAAGAGAGATAGTGGCTAGATGTTCATGCTAAGCTCTCATCTCGGTACAATGCTCCTGGAGTGGTTTTGTGAATGATTCAAGCTGGTTGGCCAAACCAGTGAAGTTTTCCAGGAGGTCATTTGCCATGGTTTTCAGTGTGTTCAGGGCATGCTTCAGATCAAGCCCTGCCCCCAGGGCCTGCTTTCTTACAGAGCATAGCACTGCTGGGTAGGCCTTGGCAAGTGCAAAGGAGGATTTTCATAGGTGACCACTGAGCCCTCTGATCAGAACTTCTGAAGCACTGCGTCCTTCCATCCGTTTGGAAAATGCCCAGGAAGTGAAGGGAGTATGAGAGAATAGTTCCCTGGCTCACCCACATGTCCGGGCCCTATGAGTAAATGTCTACATCAGTTTGGAAAGCCTGTCGCCAAGTTGCCTGCATCACTCAACCTTTGTGTTCTGTTTCTGGACTTTCTGGGTGGACCAAGGTACCACCTCACTTGGCCCCATGGGTTACAGCAAAGGTGCAGACAAGAAGCTCAAGGCAGGGGATGAATTGCCACTGTTCCAGTGCTAAGAGTTTCAAGCCCCAGCACAGGTGAATTTTCCATAAATGACTTCTTTTCCTTTCGTCCCTGAGGTGAGGATCAGATAGCCAACGACCTTTCTAGTACAATGATGGTGGTGTTTCTTCTGATAATGCTGAATGTTAAGGAAAGAGCTCATTAACCTACCACCATGACAGTGAATAGGGAGACTGTATTCCAGATTATCAATAGATATTTCAAATACATCAAGGGATATGCTACTTGAAGTTTCCCCCCTTCTCAGCCTAGCGCTCTCTCTCATCCTTTCTTACTTTATTTTTCTCTGTAGAACTTATCACTATCTGGCATACTCTGTGTTTACTCAATGTAACCAAAAACTTTTTAAAAGATATTTATTTATTTTTGAGAGAGAGAAGAGTGGGAGCAAGTGAGTGGCAGGAAGAGAGGGAGAAAGAGAGAATCCTAAGCAGGCTCCTCACTGTCAGCACAGAGCCCAACACGGGGCTCGAACGCATGAACTGTGAGATCATGACCTGAGCCAAAATCAAGAGTTGCATGCTTAATTGACAGAGCCACTCAGGCACCCGGAAATAAATTTGCCTCTCTCCCTCTCTTACACACACACACACACACACACACACACACACGCACACACACACATACATGTACACACACATAACCAGAATGTTTATGAGGGCAAGAATTTTATTTTATTTTTGCCTGTTTTGTTTGCTGCCACATCTCCTGTACCTAGATGAATGCTCAGCATCAAATAGCCACTTAATAAACAATTGTTGAATGAATGAATGCCTTGGAAGATACCATTTTCTCTGAAGTGAATATTTTTACTTTCATTCTCAGCCCACACACTTGGAAGTCAGGTCACTTGACTTGCATGAGGTCTCACCCTTCACACAGCAAAGTCTGAGAAAAACCTGGCAATAGCTCAGGGACACAGTGAAGCTTGAGGGTTAGAAGCACTCAGAGACCTTTGGGCAAGTCTGGGGTCAGTCTTCATCTACCAAATCAATATTCCAGACACGATTCAGGAAACAGATGCAGAGAAGACTGATGTGAAATTCCATGTACTCCAGGTACAATTGCCAAGTGCCTCTTTCCTTCTTTTCCTCAACCAGCTCAAATCAGGATTTTTCAAATAGCATGAAGAAGAAAGATAACAAAATCCCAAACAAAGCCAGTTATGGACAAATGCTACACAATTCCATAGCAAGTAAATGTTTTGTGTCTCTTTAAGGGGAAATTTCTTTGGAGGATGAGGGCTTTGCATCTAAGTCCTTCCCTAAGCGCATATATGCTCAGCAGACATTCACTGGGCACCCATTCTGTCCTAAGCCCTGTGTTGTGAAGCGGATGCAGCTGTGAACAAGAGAACGCGACAGATGTATTTGCTGCCTTTTCCAAGTTTGAGTCAGGTAGTAGATACCAATTGACAATCACAGTCATGAGGTTACCATATATCACATTCCACTGTAAAAACCAAATCTAATTAAGATGCCAGCCAACTTTATTGTAAAGGGACAGATAGTGAGTAGACATTTTGGCTTTGTCAGCAATATGGTACCTGTCACAACTACTCAACTCTGCTATTGTAGCATGAAAGCAGACAGTCCGTTAATGAATGACCATGGCAGCATCCCAATAAATCTTTATTTACAAATAAAGATGCAGGCTGGATGTGACCCTTCAGCTGTTGTTGGCTGGGTTCTGCTCATTGCCTTGTTGCATTATAGTCAGATTCTAGAGATGTGATTCTGATAAAACTACTGTCTTGGTTTCAAATTCCCGTCTAATTTATATCCAAAGATTTAGGAAAGTACTAAATGGATGGATAGGATAGGATAAGATGGATAAGTTTTGGGGATCTACTGTACCGCATGGTGATTATAGTTAATAACACTGTAGTATGTACTTGGAAGTTGCTAGAATAGGTCTAAAAAGTGTCCTCACCACAAAAGATAAATGGTAGCTATGTGAGTTGTCAGAGGTGTTAGCTAAGGCTATGGTGGTAATCGTTTTGCAATATGTAAATATATCAAATCAACTTGTTGCACACCTTAAACTCACACGATGTTATATGTCAATTATATTGCAATGAAGCTGAAATAAAATAATTTGTTTTCAGGATTCATGGTTGTTGTCTGTGAGAAGGTTAGTCTAAATAAAAGTTACTAAAATATTTTTTTAAAAAAGAAAAGTACAGGTTTACAAAAGTACTTACTATTCATTTACAGCTTTTCAGCAAGCATTTCTATCAGGCTGAAGGATACAGGTTATACCACAACTTTGCCTCTGTGATTGTAATTGTCAAATCTGTGTGGTTTTCCCTGGGTCCCAGTGGAGGTGGCTTTGTTCTGTCCCCAGATATTTCCTACACATCATTCAGTGCAATAACTAGGGAACAAAATGACCCAGTGACCCCAGCCAAAGGTTTTATTGATACCTTGAGATTGCATGGCTATTGTACCACTCTCAGCTTGCTGTGATTATGGCTGTGATTATGGAACAAGGCTAACTTGTCCTGGCTCTTTGTTCATGGGTTGTTGTGCTGATGTCCCCACCTCCCATGCCGAATCTCTTTCCCACTGGTGTGAGCTCTACCTCAGCTTTGGTCTAATAGTAGTCTAGTTGACCCCTGTGTTGGATATTTGTCTCCAAATACCCCTCTCCAAATCCACTCTCCCTCTTCTCCCACTGTTCTCTGTCCTGGAAGCCTGACTTTGATGGACTACATCAAAGGAATCTTAACATTTCTTGCTCCCTTTTGGCAGCCAAAAAGGATTCCTAACAAGAGATCTAGGAGAATAAAAAGAGTGAGGATGGAGCAAACCTTGAGTCCTCCTGAATACAGTGTTCTCCCGCCAAGGGTAGGCAAGCACAAGCCTCAAACTACATGTCATGTTGATCTGCAGGGTGTGACACTCAGTAGCCAGTCTACAGATCCATGAGTATGACCATAAACCAAAAGTTCCAGGAGTTCCTACTCATGAGACAGAGCTCAGGTGCCTTAGCAACTCAGCACCACTGACTCTCAAGCCAAGCACAGTTCTCAAGCCTCTTTGTAGATCCCAAAGGAGAAGGTAGACCCTAGAACACTTTCTAGAAACAACTTGCAGAGTTTAGCTGAAAGATGTTACCATCAGGGCCCCTTAAAGAGGTTGGTTGTGTGGTGATTCAGGACAGATTCTGGAGCCAGCTGTGTGCCATCCCAGCATTGTGTGATGTGACCTTCAGAACGCACCAGTGATATGACATTAAGCAAAATGGCTTAACCATTGTCAGTCTGTTTCTCATTTCTAAAATAATATTGGTAAAATATTTAGAACAGTACCTGATACATAGGAAGTACTGTAGGCATTAACTATTGCTATTATTGAAGGAGAAACTTTCCTTACCATCTTTTGTGTTGAAATCTGCTTGTTTATGCTTGGAAGACCTCTCATTCCCAGATGCACCCCTTTTTAAAAAAATCTTTAATGTTTATTTATTTTGAGAGAGCACAAATGGGGGAGGGGCAGAGAGAGAGAGAGAGACACAGAAGCCCAAGCAGACTCCAGGCTCTGAGCTGTCAGCACAGAGCCCGACATGGGGCTCGAACTCAGGAACCACAAGATCATGGCCTGAGCTGATGTCAGATGCTCAACTGACTGAGCCACTCAGGTGCCCCAGCACCCCCCCCCCCCGTTTTTTTAAAATTAAAGGACCCATTATAAGGCCCAATGACATGGTCTGCTCTTCAGAAGTTTTTATATTGGGCCACAATTTCCTGGTTTAGTTCAACTCTCAGTCCGCGAGGGAAGAATGTGCCCATCCTATGTGTCTCATCACACTAGAGAAGGCAGCTGTGAATAAGAAAAGCCCAGTGCCAACCTTTAAGAAAGTGGAAAAACACAACTCAGGCTGGGAGTCAAATGTCTTCACAACTACATTTAATTTAAAATCAAGCCACTTGAGAAAATTCAGCTGGTAAGCTTGGCCTTCTGTCATCTCCCTAACACAGGGCAGCTAGCTGCAATCAAGCTGCGACTTACTCAGACTTTTCCCATCAAGACCCTTATGTTCTTTCTGTAGATTCCCTTGATATGAGAGTAAATAGAAGATCACAGGTCCTTAGCACCTCTACTTGGGAGTCTTCTAGCAGCATGAATGGATTTTCAGTTTTAAGTACTTAGAATCAGGAGAAAAAGGCTTTTGATTACTTTTTCTATAATGAACATGTACTGTTTTCCTTTTGAGAACTAAAGATTTTTCAATTAAAAAAAGATTGCGTTGCAATATCCTTCTTAAAGTCTCATGAAGCACATTATAAGTAAGACACACCACAAGTTGACACTAATCGCACTCAAATGATGTGTCTAAAACCAAGTGGGAAAATTCTTAAGTGTGCATGCTGTCTTTTTCAACTTTGAGAACTGAGAGCCCCAGGATGAAGGGTAGACTGTTGAAGGTCATTCAGGCAGGTACACGTAAGAAGTAAGAACATCTACAAGGAAGATGACGACGTCAACAAAAATGCTTTTGTCCCATAAATCAAACCATAAGATCCGCAGAAAATGCAGTTAAAACTGTACAACAGTTTTTCATTGGCTTGGTTTGGGAACAGCTTGTAGAATGTTGAAGTCAACACTTAAAATCTAAATATCTTGATCCATTCCACTTCCACCCTCATTCTCTAACAGAAGAAAAAGTTCCTGTTTCTAGCAAAAGGATCACTGGACGGTAATGCCTGATTTACCTGGATCTCCTGGATCAGCCTTTTTTCTCTTGTCCAAGGTTTGGAAAGCAGAGTCTGTATTCTACTTAATCTTTATGTCCAGAGAGCCAATCCTAGTGTCTTTACATAGTCAATGCCGAGTAAACTGTGATGGACAAATGGGTGGGTGGATGGATGGATGGATGGATGAATGAAGATGATAAAGGCTGGGATGAAGAAGACACAAACTTCAAGTTACAAAACAAAGAAGTCACAGAGGTGAAAAGTACAGCATAGAGAATATAGTCACTAATATTATAATAACATTGTGAGGTGACTACACTTACCACGGTGAGCACTGAGTAATGTAGAGAATTGTCAAATCACCGTATTGAGCATCTGAAACTAATATAACATTGTATGTCAACTATACTTCAATAATTAAAAAAAAAACCTGAAAGCCAAGAATGTATGCGAAGTGTTACATGAATTCAGAGAGAAATCTCAAAATGTCTTTCAATCTTCTCTTAAAAAGTTTGGGATTAAGGAAAGGAGTTAAGATAACTAAGAGAATGCTTCTACTATTATTTGCAATAAAGGGTGTAAGAAAAGGAACACATTTTCTGTACTAAAGTGAGTTCTATTTGGGACATGAAACATTTGTGGTTCTGTGGCATGTCTATGAGTCTAAAGCAATTATACAATTCTGGGCTCATGGATAAACCGAGGGTTTGGACAAGGTAATCTCCAGGTTACTTTCCAGTTCTATGATACTAAGTATAATGATTAAAGATGAAGCAGACTAGAATTTACCAAGGTCTAACAATGGTTTAAAATGTGAGAATGCTCAGTCATCGGCGAGAAGGCAACTGGGCGTTGGCATATTAAAATATTTGGTTTTCTGATGCCTTCTTCCACTCTACAAAACAATGTGTACCATTTGTGCTTAAAGTGAATTCAAATTAATTTATCTTTAGCAGACAGTTCCTGAGATACTTGTCCAACATGTTGCAAAACTTAGCTGGACATTATTCTTTTAATATCTGTAGCCGGATTCTAAGAGATGTTGGGAATGGTTTCCAAGACATTTTTCAACTAGGGCAGGCCTGGTGGGTTGATTACCCCGTTTACCTCTAACAGATAAACAAGATCTCTCAAATCTCTTTCAGCTCTTGGATTCTTTGGTTTTAGTCTCCACCTTCTACCCTTGAGCCAATGTTTCCATTGTCCAGGCCCAACACTTTGCAAACTCTACAGCTCTCTCTGCCAAAACCAAACGCTATCTTTTTCCTCTCCCTGGACGATTAACTCGCACAATCTTGGACCAAAATATACGTCTACATGCCAGCAGTCAATGTTTTAGCTCCTCTTCTATCAATATTGTCCCTCTGCCCAGGGCTAAGAAAGTCAGAAAGATCAGTGCCAAATAATACTGTGTTTTTCATATTGATCCCCCTTCTTAATATTAATTTCTTTATAGACTTCTGAATATTTTATTTGTATTAAGTCTTTTTCTTCTTCTTCTTCTTGAGTTCCCTAGCTACTTTCTACTTGTCCAGCACATTGTAAAGACAACGGGTGTGGATTTAAGATTTGGTCTGCTCTTGTCCTACTTATTTGCCCAAGCCTTGGAGATTTCTGACTTTTCTAAAGGTCAGTGTGTAGATTTACAACACAAATAACCAAAATAAAAATGCCACAGTATTTGATTTTTATTCACTTTTTAAGGTAACTGTCTAAAACAGAGTCATTTAAAATATCTGAGTCCTCTATGTATATCTACATGGTCACTAAGCTCAGCAAAATCTGCTTCAGTTTATTTCTGATCCAATACAGGAGATTCCCAAAGTATTGTAATGTATTGCTATTTTTTCAATAGCTGTAATTATAACATTTGTTGTCACAAACTCTTATTCACAAAGGACACAGAAAGCCATAAAATGAAAACAACCGGGCTTTCATTTACCGTTTAATGTCAGTGATGTTTAATGGACAACCTGAGGCACCGTGAGTGTAAGATCTTGAGCTAACATTTGAGTCTATAGAGATTCAGATACAATCTGTGATTCACAATCTAAGATTATGTTCAGAGCATTTTCAGATGAGGTATATTTTATTAAAAGATGTTAGTTATTTGGGGATGTATAAGCTGTCTTTGGTATTTGTGGTCATGTTGGTGAATCAGAATATTCAATTTACCAGAAAATTTGATTTCTGACTCTCCCTGGTAGGAAGGAGGAATGTGGTGTGGTAGGGTGGGGCAGGAAAACCCCAAGGAAGCCAAACTAGTAAGTCTAGCTTCAAACACACCCTCTGGTCTGTTATTCCAATTTTCGCTGTCATAAATGCAGTTTGTTTTTTTTCCTGTGCTGCTGTAAGAGTGTATTTTATCTTCTGAATACAACACATCTTTAAATTGCACATTGTTTTCTATCTTTCTATTTCAAATTTTGTCTCCTAAATTTAGTTCTTTGGGGGTGCAAAACCTGGATTTTCTAGTCCTAGCCACAGGTATGTCAGGAATTACTCAGAACAAGTCTTACAATTGTCCTCATTGTTTAGTTGAGATAACTGAGGTTGGTAGAGGGGAAATGATTTGAGTAAAGTCAAGATATACAGTGAGCAAGTGAGTAAACTGGAATTTTCACCCCGATTTGGCATATCTCAAGGGCCAGGCTGGGTTCCTCAATGGTATAGGAAATTATTGTATGCAGGTACTGTCTAATTTTCATTTTATGGAATTTTCATTAACAAGAGCCCAGATAACTGTGACTCACAACATTTTTTTAATTGAATTTCTTTTCTAAGAGAAAAAGAAAACTTTTAGGAATGGTAACTTTATTAGTAGCAATTAAAACAAACATGTATAGGGGCACCTGGGTGGCGCAGTCGGTTAAGCGTCTGACTTCAGCCAGGTCACGATCTCGCGGTCTGTGAGTTCGAGCCCCGTGTCGGGCTCTGGGCTGATGGCTCAGAGCCTGGAGCCTGTTTCCGATTCTGTGTCTCACTCTCTCTCTGCCCCTCCCCCGTTCATGCTCTGTCTCTCTCTGTCCCAAAAATAAATAAAAAACGTTGAAAAAAAATTAAAAAAAAAAAAACCAAACATGTATATATATACAATTTCAGGGAATAGTCTGTCATTAACCTAAAACATATTAAGTCTAACATCCTATTCTTTAATATTATAAATATAATAGAATGATTAATATTTTCAGAGATAACCTCAAGGCTTTTAAATAACTCAAATCAATTGAGTTAATCAATGAACTCAACATTAATTACACTGGTTAAACAATACTAACACAGAGAAGTAGTCTTATATATTTTATTTCATTTAAAAATGTTTAGATCTTATACTTTTCTTTAAATTCTTGATTTACAGCAGTCTAATTGTTTTCAGATATGTTACTTTAAGTAACATGTATTTTCAGGGTGCCCAGGTGGCTCAGTCGGTTAGGCGTCCAGCTCTTGATTTCAGTTCAGGTCATGATCTCATCATTCATGAGTTTGAGCCCTGCACATCAGGCTCTGTGCTTATGACGCAGAGCCTGCTTGGGATTCTCTCTCTGCTCCTTCCCTGATCACATGTGCACTCTCTCTCAAAATAAACAAATAAACTTAAAAAAAATAAATAGCATAATTTCTATTGTAAACAATAATCACTTATTGTAGAATATTAAGAAAACAGCAAAAGAGAAATTCAAGAAGCCAGAGATACTATATTATCTGGCTTATTATATTATTTCTTCCTGTCATAAACAGATACAGGTATCTACATGATTTTAATTTATAAAATTGAGATTATACCCTATATACATTCTTTATTTTACTGTGATCATTGTACCGTGTCATTTATCATTCTTATTTGCATAAATATAGATAGCCTAAAAATTCTCGTATGGGTCTATTTTACTTAACAGTCTCTTTTTTGAACATTTGAGTTTTGTAAATTACACAGCAATGAATATATTTACTCCTATCTATTTTTTTTCTGGGTTAGATTCCTAGAAACAGAATTATTGAATCAAAGGTAAAAAATTTTTTTGTTTTCAATTTTAGAGAGAGAAAGAGAGCAAGGGGGGAGAGAGGCAGAAGGAAAGAGAGAGAGAGAGAGAGAGAATCCCAGCAGACCCTATGCTCAGTGAGGAGCCCCACGTGGGGCTCAATCCCACAACCCTGGGATCATGACCTGAGCCAAAATCAAGAGTCAGATGCTCTGAGCCACCCAGGTACCCCTAAAAGTAGAAATATTTTTGAGGATCCTTATAGATATTTTTAAATTAGTCTCCAGTAATTTTGCACCATTTTTCCCTCTAGGATCTACCTCACCACCCCATTACCCGCCATGGGTATTATTGTAACCTGTAAAGATTCACAGTGTGGCTTCAATGTCAATTATTACCAGGTTTGAAAAGTGATTTTCTTTTGGTTTATGAAATGGGTTTCCCTAAAGGTTCTGTTGTCTAATGTAATCACAGTGAAAATGTGGCAGTGATTGTACTAAGAGAGAAAATAATCTCTTAATTCTAACCAGCCATTACACACACACACACACACACACACACACACACACACACACACATATTCCAAAATGGAAACAAAATTGTCTCCGAAAAGCTTAGTCACTTGCCCAAAGATAACCCAGCTAGGAGTTGGTATAATTTCAACCAGGTCTGACTTCAAAATATATAAAATGTGATTTATTTATCATCAAACACTTTAAGATCAGGCACCCAAGATTTGTTCCCCCTCGACATTTCTGTACATTATTAAAAGGTTTTGATCTCTTCCTTTCCCTTTATTTTCCAGATGAACTATGGAATATTTTATCATTCCCCCAATTGGCATTTTGACCGATGTTGCATTATGGGTATACATTAAATGTAAGAAAAATGAAATCTCAACAGTGTTGGATTTTTCAGCAACATCATGTTAAGACGTCTCTCAGGAATCTCATTTCATTTTATGGTTTCCTTCTTGCGTGGCTTTGTGTCTCCTGTTTAGGTGTTTTAGTTTGCTTGCTTTTTTCCCCTGCAATGATGAGTGGGATCTTTTCTTTATTATATTTTGATTGACTATAGTTAACACTGAATTGTGTGTATTTATTTGTGTTCCTTTTTATTAGCTACAATTGCTTTCTAATTGATTTTCTAAGGTTTTCCAAATAGACGATGGTGTACCTCTGATATTGTTGTCTCCTAATTTCTTCTATTTCTTATCTATCTTTTTCTTGTTTCATTGAATTGGGTAAAACTTGTAGAACAGTGTTAAATATTGACGATATGGTAATTATAAGAAATTGCTCTCTTCTTTTTTTCCTTTACTGTACTGGGATTACTTTTAGTATTTTGCCTTTAAGTTAATGAGGGTGTGTGTGTATGTGTGTGTGTGTGTGTGTGTGTTAAACTGTGGTAAAATATAGAAATATAGGGATAATGCAGTTAGTAGAAATCCCACCTTGATTTTGGCACTTTTGTTTTGTTTTTGTTTTTGTTTTTGTTTTTGTTTTAATTTTATTTATTTATTTTGACGGCGCTTTATCAGTTTTTAGTTTTCAGTATTTTCATGGGCAATTTAATGAGGAATTAGAAAAAGCGATATGGACCCAAAACCTTGCTACTATTATAACTCTGAAATTGAGCACATAAATTTTAGAAAGATTTTCAACAAATGGTGCGATATATTATTGCCTAATTAACTTTAAAATTCAATTCACTTCCCTAAGCATCTCAGTCTTCTGAGGTAAAATTATAATTGGCTTTTCCTAATTAAATTTATACCACACTCCATTATTTTTCATTATACATGCTATTTCCACCTCCCACTAGGATGTATAGTTTTGCAGACTGGGAGTAGAGAAAGTCAAACTTGGAGTTAATCAGGAAAAAGCTCTTGAACTGAAAGTCCACCATTCACCTCATTCTAGTGCCCTAGAACCCATGGATTTCTGCTGTAGAAATGGAGGACTTGGCTCTGGCTGTTCTCAAATCCTGAGCTCTTGATGACATCATGGTCAAGTCTGGCCATAGGACTATAAGGAACTGTGATTTTCTGAAGTTAAAAATATATAGATAGCCTTGTCCATCAATGGGATGAATGGATAAAGAAAATGTGATATATATAGGGGCAGCTGGGTGGCTCAGTCAGTCGAGCGTCCAACTCTTGATTTTGGCTCAGGTCATAATCTCATGGTTGTGAGATCAAGCCTTGTGATGGGCTCTGCGCTGAGCGTGGAGACTGCGTGGGATTCTCTCGGTCTCCCTCTCTTTCTCTGCCCCTCCCCCGCTCATTCTCTCTTTCTTTCTCTCTCAAAATAAATAAGTAAACATTAAAAAAATGTGATATATGTATATGTGTGTGTGTATATATAATAAAATTTTATTCAGCCATAAAAAGAATGAAATCTTGCCTTTTGTGACAACATGGATGGACCTTGAAAGTTGCTAAGAGAGGAGATTTTAAATTCATAAGAAAGATTCATAAGAAAGATTCATAAGAAGATTCATAAGAAAAAATTTTGTAGCTATGTTTGGTGATGAATGTTAATTAGTTATTGTGATGGTCATTTTGCAATATATGCAAATATTAGATTATTATATTACACATCTGAAACTAACGTAATGTTATATGTCAATTATACTTCAATTTAAAACAAATATAGTCTTATAGTGTTGGATACACGGCATTATACATTTGTCAAAACCCACGGAATGTACAAGATCAAGGGTGAACCCTATTATAAACTATGGACCCTAGGTGATAACGACGTGTGAACACAGGTTCACTGATTGTAACAAATATACCGCTCTGCTGTGGGATGCTAATAGTGGGGGGTGTGCATGTGGGGCAGTGGGGAGTATATGGGACATCTCTATAGCTCTATTCACTTTTTCTGTGAACCTAGAACTGCTTTAAAAAATTAAGTCTCTTAAAAAATGTATGAAACATATAATGTTATATGTCAGTTATACCTAATTAATAAAAAGAGAAAAGAGAACACACACACATAGTCCATATGCGCTTACTACCCCCCAAACATTACCCCGATGCCGTGCCCAGAGAGCCCACGGACTCCAGCACTGCTTCCGTTGAATGTCTAGCATCTTCTCACAGGACATCCTCTGGGTCATGGTGGAGGACTCTGAATCCAACAGGGCTACCTTCTCAGGACAGCTCTCTGCTCCGTTTCTGTCTTGGCTGCCTCTCTCTCCCTCTGTTTCTTCTATTCCTGCACTTTCCGTGCACACCATTCTCATAATGAAGGATCTGAGGAGGGCCTTTCTGTCAAATAATCTGACCCCTAAATTCTGAGCTACCTCACGAAGATCCTTTCCTCACTCCCTTCAAAAAGTTCACTTACCATCGATTAGTTACCGCGTGGTGCCTGAAAGTAACAAAAGTCCTCATCTTCCTGGAATACTCTAACTAGGACATTTCAAAACTCACCCCTTTGCTGAAAATCCAGAAAATCATTGTATAAACATTAAGCATTGAAAAGAATAGATGAGTGGTGGGAATCACTAGACTAACAACAGAACAGGCCCCACTATGTAGTTGATGGTATCATTTGCTACATCATACAGCGTGCCCTTTATGGGGATCCACAGAAATATCTAAAACAAATCTCCAGCGTTGGTTATTTTTAACCCAAGGACATTTCAAATCCCATAGTTTTGTTTTCCTCTTGACTTTGGCTGCCAGGGAACTCAGAATCAAGTATGAAGGGCTCAGCTTTCAGAAATACAGAACCATCCAGCATGCATTGTGGATAACTGTACCCCTGGGGTTTTTTTCCCCAAGTTTTTTTCTTTATATTCCCTTCGCTCTTATTTCCTAGTCAATTTATATGGTAGGAATTCTTGCAAGTCCCCCCAAGATATTGAAAGGAAAGAATAATACTTTTTAAAATGACAGCTCAGTGTCTCTGCCTTCGCAAATTTCTGTTTGGCCAGTTATATACTGTCTTCCCTCTGTTGTTTGGTACATACCTGGATCATATATGCTCACAGAATGCAACACCATTGCAATGTTAGTTTAACTCAAACGTAATTAGGAGTCAAAGTTTTCAGAAAAGCATGTCACACAGTGAATTCCAGAAGCAAGTGAAAGTGACTTTGGTATTTACTGTGTTGTTACTTAACACTATTATTACCCGTGCTGTTTTTTCTTTTTCTGAGTGGTACATACTTTCTGGAAGAGAACTTCATAACACAGTACATGAATCAGTCATATTGTTGCTACATTCATCCTGTTTTTATTGTTTTTGTTTCAATGTGACCATGGAAACGTGGAGAGCAGCTAATAAATCCTTGATGATACTCGGGCTGCGTTTGATTTTACTGTCCTCCCATATCTGCTGTTAATGTTGGGTTAATTGCAGCACATAATTTACCAGATGGCAACAGTAGGTCCGTGTCATATCATTTTTTATTCCTATCTGCAGCAGTGTCTCGTATATACTAGATACTTCAGATTTGTTGAATGAATGATTCGGAGAATAAAGGAATGAACAACTGATGAGTGGAAGTAACGAGGCTGAAGCTTAAACACAAGCGTTGGCAAGGCTGTTGAAGGGAAGGGGATTCCACTGTGGGCAACTCAGAATCCATGTTGGAAAACACCTGTTCAAAAGAGAATCCAACTTTCTCTTAATGTTGGAGGTGTTGGGACACAGTTTGGGCTTCAAGCATTCCTATGAACAGATGTACTCAAAACTGAATCCCTGATGAGGGTCTCTGAGGAGACAGCCTAAAGGTTTGCAGGCACCTGAATTTTGCTTTGTGTGCCAACTGCTCTCCCTCACTCTCTAAGGACTATAGGAGAGGAGGCTGGAAATGAACCAATCGCAAGGGAATGGAAATAACTCAATATCCAAGCTCCATCTCCTATATGCAGGACTGGCTACATATTTGAGAAGCCTAATGCATAAGTGGGGAGTCCCTTGTTCACAAGTATTAAGAATTGCAAGATTGTGGCAACAGAGCATTAAACCCAGCCCAGGGTCCTGAGGTCCTACCTAAGTGCAAGTCCCTTTATGACTACTCAGATTGCAAGCTCACGAAACTAGCCTCGTGTATGTGTTCGTGGTCTCTTACTGTTTCTGAGCAAAGAAAACTGAATAGGGCTGATACAAATGATCGTTACTGTAATGTAGGGTCGTTGGATAGAACTTCCTGCTATGATGGAAGTGGTCTGTATCTATACTGTCTAGAACACAGCCATTAGCTACCTATGACTATTGAGCACTTAAAATGTGTCCAGTGTGGCTTGAAATTCAAGTGGTTCTACCGAAGATTTGTACTGTATTTAATTTTAATTAACATAGACTTAAATAGCTACATGAGGATGTGGTTAATGGCTGCCATATTGGACATAGAGGTTGAAGGAATCAACCCACCTATTCACCATAAAGAAACTAGCTCCATATAGGAAGAATTTGTAACCATGAAATTTGTAACAATTTGTAACAATGAAAAGCAAACAATGCCTTTTATAATTAACTGTTTTGTGCAACTAACAACAGCTAAGTTTGCATGTTATCCCAGTGGAAATTTGCAGCATAGCTTTGGAACTTCTAAATAGAACAAAAAATTTCTTTAAGATACACAACTGTGAAACTTGGAGCAGATCCCTGCCTCCAAAATTTCCCAAGGAGAGAGTTTCCATGGCAACGGAGGATCTATCCAAATGTAATTAAAAGTGAGTGACTAGGGTATCTATATTGTTCAGTTCTAGTACATTTTACCTTTAATTATATTTTTCTAAGCCACTGATGTGCTAAAATGTCAGATGGTATTTGTTCAGGACTGAGGCTTGATAAGTCATTGTAGGAAGAAAGAAAAGAGGACACAGTCATTTTGAAGGCACATTAGGAATTCTGCAGGGACAATTAAACAAAAAGAAAAGATGTATTCTTTTCCTACTCTTTGGAACTCCTTCAAGTAGTGATGAGAAGGCTGGCCATTACTTTAGGGTTTTCCATTTCTTAGTATCACATTTCTCTGTCGAGAACTCCTGCCAGGCCTTAGCCTCCAAAGACCATCCCTTGAGTCCCTAGAAGGATCTGCTTGTGCTTGGCAAGTTCCAGCATCCCAGCCAAACCTGCCTGTGGGCCGTGGGCTTCTTTCCGCCCTTCCACCCCCCCTGCCCACCCCCCCCCCCCCCCCGCAGACCATGGCAGCTTTGCAAGACTCTGACAGAGTCCCCACAGACACTAGGACAAACATTAACCATCACTGTCATCCGGTTTAAAGTTAATGCCGAGAAATCCTTTTGGTTGTCTATGATATTTGCAACAACAACCAAAAAAACTTTTGCATTTAAAAAAATTATACAAGGAAATACTTGTTGTACGAGTGAATGAAAAGAGTGTAGAAAAATTTTAGTGTGTTTTGCTATAGTTGTAAATCACATGTCCCTGAGTGGTGAATGAAAACGCCAGGAGTTGCTAAAGTGAACTAATTTATTACTAGAGAAAACAACCAGAGCGGCTACTAGACCAAAGTCATTCTCAAAAGGAAATACTGTTAATGACTTAAATAGCAATTGTCTGGATTTAGGACATGGAGCTAATCCAGCTGTGTGGGTCCATGGACAATACTGGTGGTAAATGAGATGGAAAGAAGGAAGGAAGGAAGGAAGGAAGGAAGGAAGGAAGGCAGGCAGGAAGGGAGGGAGGCAGGAAGGGAGAAAGGGAGGAAGGAAAGAAGGAAGGAAGTGAGAGAGTGGGAAGAAAGGAAGGAAGGAAAGGAGGGAGGGAGGAAAGAAGGGAGGGAGGAAGGAAGGAAGGAAGGAAGGAAGGAAGGAAGGAAGGAAGGGAGAAAGGAAGGAAGGAAGGGAGGGAGGGAGGGAGAAAGGGAGGAAGGAAGAAAGGAAGGAAGGAAGGAAGAAAGAAAGGGAGGGAGGGAGGGAGAAAGGAAGGGAGGGAGGGAGGGAGGCAGGAAGGGAGAAAGGGAGGAAGGAAAGAAGGAAGGAAAGGAGAGAGTGGGAAGAAAGGAAGGAAGGAAAGGAGGGAGGGAGGAAGGAAGGGAGGGAGGAAGGAAGGGAGGGAGAGAGGAAGGAAGGAAGGAAGGAAGGAAGGAAGGAAGGAAGGGAAGAAGGAAGGGAAGGAGGGAGAGAGGGAGAAAGGGAGGAAAGAAAGAAGGGAGGAAGGAAAGGAGGGAGAAAGGGAGGGAGGGAGAGAGGAAGGAAGGAAGGAAGGAAGGAAGGAAGGAAGGAAGGGAGGGAGGGGATAATGAAACTTTGAGTTGGTTTAAGGGAATAATTGATGTCTATGTCTATCTTAAGTCTTTCATTAGGGTTCACAGGGTAGACTCCAAAATTACTTAGTTGCTTTCTTACTTACCACAGGGCAGCAGTACCCTGGGCCATCTTTAGTTTGTATTAGCCATAAGGGTGGCAAAAGCTGGACCATTTGGATAGTGAGTTGGGGCACCTGGGTGGCTAAGTTGGTTAAGTGCCAACTTCGGCTCAGGTCATGATCTCATGGTTCGTGAGTTTGAGCCCCACTTAGGGCTCTGTGCTGACAGCTCAGCCTGGAGCCTGCTTCGGATTCTGTGTCTCCCTCTCCTTCTGTCCCTCCCCCGCTCATGCTCTGTCTCTCTCTGTCCCTCAAAAATAAATAAATGTTAAAAAAATTTTTTTTTTTTAATTTGGGTAGCGAGTGTTATGGGCATCATGTATGTTAAAGGAAAAGTCCTGACTTAATTTGGTGATTCTCAGCAAGAAAGGGGTGGAGTACAAAGTTCAGGGGAAGGAGGTTTCTGAATTTCCAGATCAGGAGAAATACTGGCTTTTTCTATGCATATCCACATGCAGATTTTGATGCATTCCCTTGGGGGTGGAGACCCATATTCCTTTTCTTTGAGACTTTGTATGTGCAGTAAATTTTTGCTAATGCAACCACATTGTACCTGCAAAGGACAGGAGGCAGGGGAAATGTTGAGGCATTGTTTCCATTTTTTTCTTCTTAAACATCGACCTTAAATATAGAGCAGCATCCCATCCCCACTCCACTATTTTTGTCTTTTGAGAGAAATGTTTTTGAAGCATCCAAACCTATTCTTGTGGAATGCCTCACAATGAGGATTTGTCTGATTGCTTTCCTATGCTTAGGGTCAGAACGTTTCTGGCAAGAACACCACATAAGTGACATGGGCCGCTTCCCATTGCATCACAGCAGGGACTATAATGGGTTTCATCCCATTGTGGGTGGTGCTAAGTTGGATCCTCTGGTTTAGTTAGTGTCAACCAGGTCTTTCCACTGAAAAGCTAACTGTTTCCCTTCACAATGAAGAAGTATTTTGTGTAATGATATATTGAGACCATGTGAAGGTCCCATTTCCTCATAACAATTTGACCCAATGTTCTTAGCATTCATTGTTGATCCTTGCCTGATTCTACTTTTATGTAAAAAATTGCAAAATGATGATTTCCTGGTTGTATCAGTCTTTCTATATTTATTAACTAGTATCCTCCTGTTTTAAAAAAAATGGCTGGGGCACCTTGGCGGCTCAGTTCATTGAGTGTCTGACTCTTGATTTTGGCTCAGGTCACAATCCCAGGATTGTGGGATCGAGCCCTGTGTCAGGCTCCATGCTGACAGTGCAGAGCCTGCCTGGGATTCTCTTTCTCCCTCTACCCCTCTCCTCCCCTGCTTGTGCATACACTCTCTCTTAAAAAAAAAAAAAAAAGACTAACCCCTTCTTATTCTTAGTGGAATTTTAATATATCACTATGGATTCTTGGATTTCATTTTTTTTTTACCTCTTTTTTTGTCAGATATCATACCCCTTGCCTTATATTTACTAAACTCGTGACCTGTGAAACACTAGTCCTATGAAATGTTCTGAGGAAAAAAAAAAAGGTTTCTATGGTCAAATAATTTAGAGACAGGATGCATCTATCATGTCTCTTGAAGTTGCATAATGTAGATTAAAATGTTGAAGATTCCAAGGAGTTCTACAGTAGAAAACATGCTTAATTTTGTTTAACCAGGTGTTTTTCAAATTTATTTGATCATGAAATTCTTTTTCCTATTTAACACAGACTTAGTACTTGGTAAAATGCATTTGGGGATCCACTGACCAAGAGCCAAACTTCCCAGTTAAATGTTTCAATAAATCATCAATAATATGAAACAAAGACTAATTAATGATGGCAGCTTCATGTTTATTTGTGCAACAAACTCTATGATTAAAGGAATTATTCTACAGTTATTCTATGCATAAGGCCAACTCAGCAACCTATTGAGGAAAAAGAGGTCAAGAACATCCCTGAAGTAAGAAAGATTTCTTTAAAAGAATAAAAATAACTATAAAAGAAAAGATCGGTACATTGACTACTTTCCTTGTGTCAAGAGACCCGAACAAGCGTGTGAAAAGGCAAGTGTCAGACTAGGCTGGTATATCTACAAATACATATCCAGAAAATATAAAGAACTTCAAATATAAAGGAAAAGACAAACAACACATTTAAACAATGGGCAAAAGACCTGAACAGGTACTTCACAAAAAAGGATCACCAATGGCCAATAAGCATGTGACTATTATCGGCCTTAGAGAAAAGCAAGGTAGAACGCACAATGACATACAACTACACACCCACCACAAGGACTCAGATGAAAAACACTGACGGCGTTAGGTATGTGTGTGGGTGCGTGGAGCTGATAGACACCGTGAGGCACTGCCTGGATCTCGTTTCAATACAGTGATTGTTGCCCCAGCTGCTGGCAGTGCTGACAACCTCCTTCTCCAATCCTTTAGAGACTGTCTGGGCTGCATCTCATCCAAGGTCACAGTGACTGATGGCTGGAGGGCGTAAAGGATTAGCCAACTTGACCCAACTGGGGACAATTCTGAGGGGCCATTCTAATTCCCCACCCCTCTCCCAGATTGCTGTCAGCCCCACACTGTAGCTCACCTTCTCCCTCTGTCCAATCTTACTTTATCCCCCAGAAGTTGGTCCCAGTGGCACTTCATTACAAAAATCCTGCACACTAAGCTCTGTCTCAGAACCTGTGTCCCAGGGAGCCCAGCCTATGACATGTGCAATCGAAGTTGTCGCACATTTCTTGTTATTGTATAAACTGGTCCAACCACTTGAGAAAATGGTGTACCGAAGGCAAACAGCAAGCACACCTGTGATTCAGAGGCTCCACTCCTGGATATCTATCTGGGAGAAATGAGCACGGTGCCCGTCCACGGAAGTTATGTATGAGAATGTTCACAGCAGCTTTATTCACAATGGACCCCAACTGGGAAAAACACAAACGTCCTTTAACCGTAGATTGTATAAACAAAGTATGTTCGTAAGCAAGAACACTATATACAATGATAAGAAAGAACAAACTACAGCCATGGGAGCAGAAAGAGTGGATCTCACAGACATAGTGCTGAGCAGAAGATTCTAGACACACAAGAGTACACACTATACGATTTAATTTATGTGGAGTTCAAGAAGGCAAAAATAATGTATGGTGAAAGAAGTCAGAACAGTAGTTACCGCTGGGGTGCAGGTAATGACTGAGAAGGAGCCCTCTGGAGTGACAGGGATGTTCTGTATCTTGATGTGGCTGGTGGTTACATCCGTAAAAGTCCATTGAGGTATGCAGACAAATTTGGGGCATTTTACTGTAGGTATGTTTATGGGTCTGTAAAAAAAAACCAAACAGACCTCAAACTACAGTAAATTCTTTATTAGCCCGTTGCAGAAACTGTTTTATAGACTATTTGTTTTGGTTAAGGTACTACAGTGACCTATGATATTGTCATCGCCTGGGAATAGTGGGGTTGGGAGTAGGGTTGGTAATTAGTACTGATTACTGCAGTGACTAGCTTCTCTGTAGCAGAGAAAAAAAAAACAGAACAGACTTTGGGGCCCGTGGTCTAGTGGGGAAAGAGAGGGACCCTCCATGTTTCATGCTCCTAATTTAATCAGAACAGCTCCTCCCACTCAGAGATCTACCCACCAGATCTCATCAGCTCCTCCTTAATTACCAAGGCCCTCTGAGAGACAATCTCTGTGGGGAGGAAGATCCTCTCATTTCATGGGCCTGCTAGAATAGTCCATAAACCAAACCAGTTAATTCGCAACCAGGTAAATGCAGTAAACTGATAGTAAATCCATTGTCACCAGAGGCTCAACCTGCTTTGTTACTGACAATTATGAAAAAACTTCACAAAGAAAAAAGAAACCAAATCAGATATTCACTATTTTTTAAATTAATTTATTAATTTGTTGTAATCAGCCTTGACTAAGAGAAGTTAAAGAGGTAGCAAGACTCAACCGTCCCATCCCCTGACTGCAGATGGCAGAATAGCTTCTAGAATCTACCCGTGGAAGAATACTCTGTCAGATTGCTGGTTTATCATTTAATGAAGGCCAATCAATTTCCTCTGAAAACTGTACTGGTATGGCACATTTGGGAAATGTATTTGGGAATTGATTTGGGAATACAATTTGGGAAATATTCCATCTGGGTATTTGGGAAATTATTTTGCTTTAATCAGAAAAACTAAATTTAACTTATGCCTATGTAATATTCAATACTGAAACATAATTAGTTCCTGCCCTTCCAGTTAGTATCATAGTAGGTAAGGACTTCTTGCCTGTCTGTGGTGCCCTGGACATTTTTTCTAGATATAGTGGTACGCATGATGGTACGGGAGGAATTAAAATCAAGATAAATGGGAAAAAATGGCAAACACTGAAATCCTTAGATTGGGATCATAATTCTCTAAGTAGGGAGATAGTATGGGATAAAATTTATAATAACATGTGGTAGGCAGCTTTCTAAGGTGGCACCCGATGATCTTTGCCTCCTGGCATTCTCACCTATATTAGCTGAATCTTTCCAAAGAAATAGACCAACAGGATGTATGTGTGTATGTTTGTATGCATGTATCATCTATTTATATATAGAGAGATTTGTTACGTGGAATTGGCTCATGAGATTACGGAGGCTGGCAAGTCCCGAGACTTGCGGGTGAGTCAGCAAGCTGAAGACCCAGAAAAGTCAATAATGCAGTGCCAGTCTGAGCCGGAGGGCTGAGAACCAGGAGAGCCAATGGTATGATCCCAGTCTGAAGGCTGGCAGACTAAAGGCCTAGGAAGAGCCAATGTTTCAGTTTGAGTTTGAGTGCAGGGAAAAGCCAATATTCTAGTTCAAAGTGCTGTTAGGCAGGAAGAATTCACTGTTATTTGGAGGAAGGTCAGCCTATTTGTATTATTTAAGTCTTCGATGGGTTAGAAGGAGACCACCCCCAACAGGGAGGGCAATCTTGCTTTACTCAGTCTGCCAATTTAATCTCCTCCAAAGATGCCCTCACAGAAACACCCAGAATGATGTTTGACCAAATATCTAGGCACCCCATGGCCCTGTCACATTGACGCATAAAATGAACCATCCAGAGACTCTGGTGTGATCTCTGGAGTGTGGGCTGAACCCAGTGTCTTGTTTTTAATGAAGCAAACAGGGAAAAATGGTGAGGTTTCACTTCTGAGATAAAAACAGAAGACTGTGACTCAATTTTGCTGGTACTCCTCTCTTGCTCTCACTTGCCAGCTAGGATGAAGCCAGCTGCCACATTGCGAGCTGCCCTGTGGTGAAGCCCATATGGTCAGGCCTCCGGCTGACAGCCAACAAGGGAGTAAGGGCCTCACTGCAACAGCCCTAGAGAAACTGAATCCTGCCAACAACCACTGAAGGAGCTTAGCGGTAGATGGACCTCGAGTGAAGCCTTCAGATGACTGAAAGCCCAGCCCACAGCTTGACTGCAGACTTGGGAGTGACCAGAGCCATGGCTAGACTCTTGCCCCACAGAAACTGTGAGGTAATAAATGTTTGTTGTTTCAAGCTTCTAAGCTTTGGGGTCATTTGTTACACAGCAATAGATAATGAATACAGACTGTGTAAATGAACCAAAACATAGTGAATAATGAAGCAAACAAAATAAATCAAGGGAAAACATTCAAACTTTGCTTCCAAGAAAGGTGTTTTCGGCTCTGGTGGAGAAAAAGCCACCCTCTAACCTGTACTGGTTTTCATTTTCGTCTCTGTTTCGCTCCCAAAAGGAGGAGGGCTGCTGGACAGCAGTCGGATTAAAGGCCCCTTCAGCCACGTGCAGGCTGCCCAGGTGGCCCTTCCAGGATGAAGGCCAGGGCCTCTCGATCCTTCCCTCTCCTCCCTTGTGAAGTGAGAGAAGTCTGGAGGCAGCTCCCCCAGGAGCGTCCTCCTCCTGCGAGCCTCCTCCTCCTCCCCGCAGTCAGGACCTGGGAGGACGGCCCAGGGGAACGCTGTGATGGGCACTAGATCAAACTCACTTCTCCTCTTTCGGTTCTTCTCGCTAGCGGAGGCAACCTTCAGGATTCGGATTCAGGCTTCAGGCTAGATGTAGACAGAGGACTTTGGTTTGCTTCTCCTTCTAGCTCCTCAAGCAGACCTGAATCTGTTGGGGTTCAGGCAGTGCACCAGAGCTCTGTACTGCCGCTTGAAAATGAAAGCTCCTGGGGGGCCTGGGTGGCTCAGTCAGCTAAGCATCTGACTTCAGCTCAGGTCATGATCTCAAGGTTGAAGTTCAAGCATTGCCTCGGGCTCTGGGCTGACAGCTCAGAGCCCGGAGCCTGCTTTGGATTTTGTCTCCCTTTCTCTACCCTCCCTCACTCGCACTCTGTCTCTCTCTCTCTCTCTCTCTCTCTCTCTCTCAAAAGTAAATAAATGTTAAAAAAATTAAAAATAAAAAAAAAAATTGGAACTCCAGGGGTGCTTGGGTGGCTCAGTCGGTTGAGGGTCTGAGCTGTCAGCACAGAGCCCAATGCAGGGCTTGAAGTCACAAACTGTGAGATCATGACCAGAGCCGATGTCAGACGCTTGACCGCTGAGCCAGCCAGGTGCCTCGAGTGTCTGACTCTTGATTTCGGCTCAGGCCATGATCCCAGGGTTGTGGGATTAAGCCCTGAGTTCGGCTCCAGGCTGAGCCTGCTTAAGATTCTCTCTCTCTCTCTCTCTCTGCCCTGCCCCACTCATGCTCTAAAATAAAAATAAATTAAAAAATAAAAATAAAATCTCCAGCAAGTAATTGCCATTCCCTTACCCCGGTGTTTCAGGGTGTGTGTGTGTGTGTGTGTGCATATGTGTGTGCATTTGTGCACATGTCATTGTGTGAGGCTGCTTTCACACGAGCTTACACCTCCCTCAAGGATAAGATCCAGGGATTCCTGGATATTTTGGACAATGTTCTCTCAGTGCCACTGCTAACTCACCATTTCCTGATATGGGCCGAGGTCAAGGATACTGGGGAGTCAGTTTATTGTTCAAGGGAGTATCTGCAATACAGCTCCCTGCCCCTCTCAGCTTTGCTGGTGTCCCCAAACTAGCACAGTGCCTCCAATGCCTACCCCCCAGGCCAGCCCCTGGCAGATCCTATTGTTAGCCTGAGTGTTTCCTGAGGAAGTAGACACACCCTGTAAATAGCACAGCCCTGGAGCCCTGCTGTACTGTCATCCACTCCCATCCATCACAGACTTCTCAAAGTCCCCAGCATGGACTCATTCGGGCTGGTCACACCTGCCTTGGGAAGAAAGGAGTCAGCGACAGCCCTATGGGCTGTGCCCAGGACTTTGGCTTGGCCCGGGTTACTGGGATTCTGGTATGTACAAGTAGGGAAAAAATTAATTATGTTATTACCAGGGGGCTAATTTGTATCTGCCTTGACTTAAAGGAAAAGGCGAGATGAAAGACTGGTACTATAGACTGAATGTGTGCATCTCTTCAAAATTCAGATGTTGAAACTAACCCCCAGGAGGCCCCTAGGAGGTGATGAGGTCATGGGTTAGCGCCCTCACGGAAGACACCTGAGCGCCGCCTTCTCCCTTCTGCCATGGGAGGGCACAGTGGGCAGTCAGCGCAGCTGGAAGCGGACCCTTGCCAGGCACCAAATCTGCCGGTCTTGATCCTGATCTCCGAGCCACCAGAACCGTAAGGAATACACATTTGTTCGTTAGCTACCCGGTTTAGGCTTGTGTTAGAGCAGCCTGAATGGGGTAAGACAGCAAAGAGGTCTTTGGGATCGGGGATTATGTGTGGATGCCTGTCTGTTGCCACACCAGGCCTGATATGACAGTAACCCTCCATGAGCGATAGCTGACCAGAGGTCACCATTCAGTGGTGGACACCATTCAGGAAGAGTTAACAGGGTGCCCGGGTGGCGCAGTCAAATGTCCCATTTCGGCTCAGGTCATGATCTCATGGTTCGGGAGTTCAAGCCCTGTGTCTGGCTCTGTGCTGACAGCTCGGAGCCTGGAACCTGGAACCTGGATTCTGTGTCTCCTCCTCTCTCTGCCCCTCTCATGCTCTGTCTCTCAATAATAAATAAATGTTTAAAAAAAATTAAAAAAAAATTTTGACAGAATGCAAGTGGAGGAGGGGCAGAGAGAGAAGGAGACACAGAATCCAAAGCAGGCTCCAGCCTCTGAGCCGTCAGTGCAGAGCCAACGTGGGGCTCGAACTCACCAACTGTGAGATCATGACCTGAGCCGAAGTGGGACGCTTGACCGACTGAGCCACCCAGGTGCCCTGATACCTGATATTTTAAAAGATAAAAATGGAAATCATACCCCAAATACTGTCAATGTAAAATTGTAATCATATGATAAAACAATGAAATCTTTGATACTTCTGAGTCTTTGAAATGGGAAGATTTTGTAAAAAATTCCCATAAACTAAACCAAGTATCATTCCTACAGTTTCTTTTTTCCTAGTTTGTGTGTACTAAATAGGTCTTTGTATTTAATCTTCCAAGTTGATAGTCTTCTTTTTCTTCACTAATAGATCTTAGAGAAATCCTAGAAGTAGAACATGAAGACTACTGTTCTAAGAAAGTATCAAAAGATATACTACATCATCTTACCTGGAAAAGCAGCAGATCTTTTAAAAAATCTAATACCTCAGGGCGCCTGGGGGGCTCAGTCGGTTAAGCATCTGACTTTGGCTCAGGTCATGATCTCGCAGTTTGTGAGCTCGTGTCCCACATCGGGTGAACCCTGCTTCTCTCCCTCTCCCTCTCTCTCTACCCCTCGTTCACTGTGCCCTCTCTCTCTCTGAACCCCCCACCCCCCCAAAAACCCCCAATACCTCAAAGAGAAAACAAAACCAGAGAAGTTAATATTAAAAAATGTGAAACCAGTTTATCCATTTGACAAATGAGTGCTACTATGGTTTATTTAGTACTTACATGTAACATATATTTTGAAAATTAAGAAACAAATAGGTGAGCAGCTTTTTTAGGGAACTTGTGACCATTCTGTCTGCTTCACAGGTTCCAGGGGTCAGATGGGTTCCAAACTGGGCGGCACTTTACTCCTCCAGCTCCCTAGATTTCCATTCACGGCCCTCCAGCAATCAGTAAATAGTACAACTTGGGAGAATTTCAAAATACTGCTCTTTGGCCATAAAGAAATTCTCCCAATTGAAATTATAATTTGATAGGTTTAATTACTTTATAAAAGCTTCAAGTGAGATCATGAGGCTAACCAGATACTGATTTATTATACTAAAATATAGGCACGTTTTCCTTTAAATATTTGAGATCCTATCTACAGTGCCTCCGTTATATTCATTCAGATTATTCTTATATTCTAAAACAATGAAGCCTCTAAACTGGTGGAATGTTGCCAGAGGATTTCAACAGAGTCTGAAGGCAACATAACCAAAAGGCATAGTTTAAATTGGCTTAGGGAATGAATGGGCTCCTTATCAGGGCAGCTGAAGGCTGTACATAATTAACAGCCTCTGTCAACATTCACAGGGCCCCATATAGAACAGGCAGGCCCTACAGCCCTACCGAGCGGCAACCTCCAGCTTCTGGCACCTTAAAATCCACAAGACCTCAACAAAAAGACAGCCCCAACCCCTCACTAGAAGGATACATTTTAGTTACACTAGCAGGACCACAGAGCAACTGCTAATTAATGTTAATTACCTGGAATGATTGTGTTCACATTAGCATTGAGACTTCCAATTAGCTAGCTGTCCTCAAAAATATAAAACACTATTTATGGAGACAAGTTTGTATTTGTAATTACTGATTTTATTTTATTTTTTAAAATTTTATTTATTTTGAGAGAGAGAGAGAGAGAGACAGAGAGTGCATGGGAGGGGCAGAGAGACAGAGAGAGAATCCCAAGCAGGCTCTGCACTGTCAGCACAGAGCCCGACTCGGGGCTCGAACCCACAAACCATGAGATCATGACCCGAGCCGAAATCAAGAGTCAGTCACTTAACCGACTGTGCCACCCAGTAAAATCAGTAATTACCCCTGTAATTACTAATTTTAAAGTCTTTCTTGTGTTATTATTTATGAAGGGTATGAGAATGACCTATTAACCTTCCTTTTTTTATGACGCATCGTCCATTTAATTCAGCTTGGATATTTCTGTATCAAGGGTATTAAATTCATTCTATGGCAATTCTTAGTTGTTTTCGTATATACTGAACCCATTTCCCTCACGAACATGTACAAAAACCGAACCAAACCAATCCAGAGGAAGTTTCATTAAATAAATTTATTTGTTAAAATAATTTAACTCCAAATACAACTGTTGAATTTGCATTGAGTTATAACTACAATCCATGTTTTAATCGAAATGTCAAGGTTTAACAACTGACATTGTTACAAAACAATAAACTGTTGTTCAATTTTAAATGGTCAGTTGTATTAGAGCTCAACAATGAACTGTGAACTATATCTCTGGGAAACCCCAAATCAATAATGATAAGTCTGTTTCCAAAACCCACTGCGGTCATTCTTGAAACCCTGATCAAGATTTAATAGATGCACAATGACACGTTAATTAAAAAAAAAAAAAAAAAAAAAAAAGACCCCCATAGTCTCAAACGTTTGATTGGCCAAGGAGACAGGTAAAGCTTACCAGCGTGAACACAAGGCTAGTGAGAAGAACAACTAAAAACCAAAACAAACCAGCGGAAAACCAACAGCAACAAACAAAATAAGCACTTTCACATTCAGACATACACGGACAACATTCCCATCGGAAAACTCCTGAAAACACACAGCAGACATCCTTAGGCAACATTTCTTCACAAAGAAAAGCATAAAATATCAGTAGTTTTTCCACAGAAGAGTGACGGCAATTCTAGCACTTAGTCAAAAATTCAGTTCTAGTTCTACGAACCAAAGGAAAAGATCACGGAGCACCTTTCGATAGTTTAAGGAAGATTTTACGTAACACTTTTGATCCGATGCTGGCGTGTATGTTGTAAATTGAACAAAATGAAAGGCATCCGTTACCATCACTATCACAGCTTGAAAAAGACCCCCCCCCCAAAAGCTGCAACATAAAAGGGGGAAGAAAAAGAACTTAAAAAACGCTGCCTGTGTTGAAAGTAAAACAACACAAAAGGAAAACAAAGGAAAAAGCTTATCACAAATAGCTAAAGAAAAAGTGGGTCTTTGGATCAAACCATAACATTTTTAAGGCATGTTAGAAAAACTTTCACTTATCTAGGTGCTAGTCTGATCAGGGCATAAAATAAATAGCGACACAAGGTCACCAACTTTTCTCTGTAGCCACGATGATTTGTGTGCCAACAAATTTAATCCTCCCGTTCTTAAGCTTGTTATTAACATCTCAACAAACACATTCATTCAAACCGAGTTATATTCATACCAGATGAAATACCAACAGTTAAGAGCACAAGAGGGTTCCCATGTTTCTGGATATCTTTGATGCTTTGTCACTAAATATGAAGGGCTGTGTGCAGACGCTGATCAGGCAGCCAAATCAGTTCTTATCAACATCTTTACAGTGAAAACCCACCTTACTGTCTGACGCAAACACGGGGGACGAAAATCCGGATTTTTAGTTAATCTTTCCACCTTACATTTTGCCATACTTTTCATATTTGACTTCTTTTTCTTGTCTGCATGGCAATCCATAGTGTAAAACTGTAGAGTCTTTACAGATGTTTTTAATATGTGCTCTTAGTTGTCTGTTAAATATGGAATTCTAAAAAAACAATCATTCTGAGAAGTTAGACGCTTCAAGTCTCAACCGATTCACTAACAAATATTTCTATTTTTCAGTAGATAAATCGTACTTCTTGAATCTCTGGTTTCTCTAAAGGTTTGAGTCAAATCAACTGTTACATACTGAAATCTGTTTCAGTAAAATGGGTTAGAACTTTCCATCCTGTAAACAAGGTGCTTCACAATTGGGGGTTATAAAAGAAACAAAAACAAAAACAAAAACCGATATTGAAGAATGCAAATATTCACAATTCAAAGATTTTTAACAATCACAGCCTGGTTGGATCCACATATCTCTGTTTTCTCACCTATGAAAAGTACTATCCACCTTTCTGCTATCCGCTAAGCTTAATGCCAGCTCACTAAACACTTGGGTGTTACCAAGGATTTCAGAAAGTGTCAAAAACACGCAAATAATTTAAAAAATGTTTTTCTACACTATATTCTGCAGTCGGGATGCTCAGTGTAGGCAATGATCTCTGACTTGTGCCAAATTCTCAGGAACAATAAACACACATGCACACGCAAACACACACTCCTCTCTCAGGTACCCACAGAAGACCAGCGGTTACTTGCCCAAGTGTGTGAAAGCAACAAAGTGTGGGGCAGGATGCAGATCGCAGGCTCAGCGCTATTGCAGTTCTGAAGGCCAAATCTATCTCCAGAGGATTCGCTCAGGATACTCTCTTCAGCATTTACAGCTCTGAAGTTTGCTCAAAACCCTTCTGCACTTGATTGTAAAACCTACGAATAGGTTTTTCCTGTGCCACTAGTCATGCAAATGATAAATACTTCACGGCTATGAAAACCCAAAATGTCAGAGCTTGAGCACCTTTTCAAAAGAAAATATTCTCTCTAGCTTTATTTGCCACTTCAGTAATCAGGGCAAAATTGTTATAAGAAAATCTTTATATAATTCCCCAGGAAAATTAAAGATAAAAGGGTTGGTGTTTTTTTGTTTTTGGTTTGGTTTTTTTTTGTCCCTTACCTTCCACTCTATAATTTATGTTCTACTTTTAAGCCCAAATTATTTCACATGGTTATTCAATTTTTAGATGCCTGCAATAAAGCTCTGCTATAGCAAACGTGATTTCGAAAGCAGGTTAGCCAAGAATCACACCACAACCAGAGCCCTTAAAGGCAAGAAGGTCTGCTGCTTTAACGAACGTAAAAAATGCAAGATGTGTGTACTGTCCTGTGAGGTTTCTGCAAACGGGAACACGTGGATGCAACATGGCTTCATTTTCCTTACACGATGGTACTAGTTAATCTACCAGAACGCTTCTTGTGAGTAAGGCGAGGCAATCTTCCCATCACATCGTTTTCTTCTTGTCAATTAAGACCATGCCCGCTTTGTTAACAGAGGGTGGGCTTGGGGGTTGAATTCGGATCAAACCCTTGTGAGAGCCTCCATTTTGGGTGGCAAAGCAGGTGATTTAACACATTCGAAAGCCAGATCGTATTCGTACACAACCTGTTCTGATTTTTTTTGCTCTAGCAAGGATCGATGCACGAGTTAGTTCTGCGTCACACGTTAGGATAACATCTACAGTTAAGCATCAATTTTGAGGAACAGAAATGTGTCAGCTGAGGAAAGAATCTCTCCCTGTAATGCCGTTGGCAGGTCAGCTGTTACTGACTTGACGGAATACATTGGTTAGAAGCACTATCTCAAGTCCTGAAATTTCAGTACTCTCCGTAGGAAAATATTTCTCCTTTACTTATTTTTTTTTTTTTTCAAAGAAGACAAAATATCTTAACCGCAAGTGGTCATAGGGATTCTTCCGGTTTCTCTCTCATGATTATTTTGAATTTATACAATAGTTGCTTCTGTCAACTCGGTGACAATGCCACCACAGCTTCCGAAGGAGATCACCCTGTAGACTGGCTATGCCTTCAGGTTGCAGGTGCGTCCAGGAGGCCGAGGACAACGGTGAAGACTGTAGCTACTGACCCCAAGTGGTACTCAGAGACCTCAACTGACAATCACTGCTCGACGCCGAACGAGGGCGGCCGTTGCACTGCAGAGTCACCCCCCACACCCTGCGGACTCCGCAGTCGTGCGGACGAGGTGCGCCCTCGCCTGCGGTAGCGGGCAAGGCCCGACCGGGGCGGCCGCATCGGACGCTATTGGATGTTACAGGCGGAACAGCACGGGTCGTCTTTGTCAGGCTGCGCGGCGTAGTTCATCTGCCTCACGATTTCGGCAAAGAGTTCGTCCACCATCGTTTTGCTCTTCGCAGAAGTCTCCATAAAGGGGCAGCCCCACTCTTCGGCGAGGGCCCTGCCTTCGTTGGATGACACCTCCCTCTCACTTTCCAGGTCCACTTTGTTCCCAACCAAGATGACTGGCACTTTCTCATACCTACAAGAGAGCAAATGAGACACAGACGTTATAAAAGTTGGCACTCAGAGGCTAAAACGTATCTTCTCTCTTTTCATTCTATTCTACCACAAACATTCTCTTTAGTTGCCCGAAACGTCATTTGCCTCACTTGGCTTGACATCTCCCTGAGGGCATTCAGGTGCTGCCCTCACAGTGGATAGTAAATGGGGTTTTGGAAACGAGGCTTTACATGAATCAATTATACAGCTTCGAAAATCAATTTACCTTTCCAGATATATTTGGAAAATTATTCTCAGAATCTCAGAATAAATCCTGTTAGGTGGCTTAATTTAAACTTTTTCCATTCTAAGAGATGCTTACTCAAAATTTCGGTTGATGAAGTAATAGCTCTACTGAGCAAGCAAACGATTTATAATTGTCAGCATTTTACTCCGCTCCATAAATATACAAAACTGGTCATGTTGGAATAGTTCCTAAGACAAAAGACAGTAGAAATCATTAAGATGGAAACTATCAAATATGACTACATTCTATCCCTTTGATAAAACTGTTCCAGATTAGCCAGTTGAAAGACATCATGGTTCTTTTCAGCCTGCAAGGAGTAAACATTTCAGTCATTAGCTTTATTTGATGCCGTCCCTTCCTTCCTAACCAGCACAAGTGTGCCATAGGCCGAATGTTTGTGCCCCTTCTTCCCAGTGTTGAAGCCTAAGCCCCACTGTGATTGTATTTAAGAGTTTGGGGCTTTGGGGCAGTGATTTCATCATGGATGGGATTGGTGCCCTTTTATATGGAAAAGAGGGGAGTGCTCCCTTGCCCCAACCCTATGTGAGGGCTCAGCAAAAAGATGAGTCCAAGAACGAGGAAAGCGGGCCCTCACCACACACAGAAGCTGGCAGAGGCTTGATCTTGGACTTCCTGCCTCCAAACTGTTGTTTAAGCCCCACATTCTGAGGTTTTTTGTTACAGCAGCCAGACAAAGATAAGGCGTCTGTGAGTTATGACATCTGGAAAAAAGCTAGACTAATAAGGATAACAAAATGGTATGAAAAGAACAAAGTAAAAAGGCCCTAAATCATTTTGATACCTAAAGCTGATCTATTCTCTTTATGATTGTTACTCACAGTGTAAAAATACATGGTGCTACTCTGCATAGTTATTTACTAATATTGTTTATGTTTGTTCTAAGAAATGTTGCTAATATATTTTCCTAAGGCTATCATTTTTACTTTAAACATCATTTATTTATTTTCTAATTTTTTTAAGTTTATGTATTTTTTAGAGAGAGAGCAAGAGAGCACGAGCAGGGAACAGGCAGAGAGCCAGGAAGAGAGAGAATCCCAAGCAGGCTCCACGCTGTTAGTGCACAGCCAGACAGGGGCTTGATCTCATGAACCATGAGATCATGACCTGAGCCAAAATCAAGAGTCAGATGCTTAATCACATGAGCTACCCAAGTGCCCCAAATATCATTTTAAAAGCTTCTCGTGATTTTAGTATAAATCAGTGTGTCTGTGTGTGTGTGTGTGTTTGTGTGTGTGTGTGTATGTGTGTGTACCTTCCTCTAAGCAGAATGCATCTCTAGTCTATAAAGGAAGTAAACCACACCATTGCACATAAGGATAACAAATATGACAGGACGCGGCCACTCCATCAGAAGAGAAAACTACCACATAGGACTTCACTGAGGCGGGGTTCGTACAGAGTTTTTATCATTCAGGAAACTGAGTGCTGGGCAGGTGGTTAATATGAGTGAGAATCCCTCCACGGTCTCCTCACTCGGTGAAATTGGTTCTCTCCCCTCACTCATGCTTGTAAAGCAAACTATATTCCCACCAGAGTCTCACTTCTGTCTCTGGCACTCGGTCAAACTGAGAACTGTTTCAACAAGAGGGCTCCCAGCAGTGCGCCACTTAGCAATCTGGAACATAAAAACAACTTAAAAATGTGTGGGGACAACTGTATCAAAGGTAAATCTAGAACTTGGGTATTCTTTTGCAGGAAATGGATTTGGACAAACTCCAATGTGTATCAGTGGCTTTATCTGAATTTACTGTGGCCCAGCTGGGCCTTGTGCTTTGTGGCCTCAGATCCTACTGCGAGCTCTGGCCGTACGACACACGGGTTTTTCACACCTTCTAGGACTCTTCCCTACAAACAATTAGGTGTGCCCGGTGGCCTCTGCAAGGACAAGTGGCAGCAAGGTGAAGCTGCATTACAAACGCTGCGGACCAGCTGCTTTGCATATGAGCTCTCTCAGCCTTCCGAACTTATTTTACTCACAAGCTTTTAACTGCATTTTGGTTTTCCTTATGAGAGTATATACACCGCAGCGTTACTTTAAATCACCTTGTTTGGCAGGGAAGGAACATAAACATGAATACAATCCCGAAAAATGTATTGGTTGAATTTAATCGGGTTAAAAATTAATTTCAATCTCTGTGGACCATCCTTAACAGGGAAAGTGATGACATCACTTTCTCTTATTAGTTAAGCAGTAAGTGTTTTAGAGACTATGTTTTTAGTTTAAATAAAGTATGAAATCATGTTTTATAGGTAAAGAAATAGTTCTTACACTTCTAACTAAACGCTACAGCTGTGTGGATTTTCAAAACTTGCAAACATATCAAATCATTAGCAGTTGTATCACGCACCGTTTGAATCAAGAATCTGAATAAATGTTGCCAACGGATTCTCAAAAGGGCAACAGGAACACTGCAAACATAAGTCCGTATGTAACAGCATTTAGTTAACTGTCCAGTGAAGGTGACAGTTTAGTAGCAGAGAGCCTGGCCATTATATCACTATCTGAATGGTCAGTGGTCTTCTCTAAGACCGAGATGCTAAAATGGCTGGAGCAATTCAGACTGATGTCCTCAGAAGACTTTCAAAGGTCTTGGGGAAAAAGAAGTATTCTCTACATCTCGGAATAGCAGACGGTGAGAAATTGTGTCTCTTGCTGTTAACATTAATACATGACACCGCAGAAAAGATTCGAAACTGGGATTTGGAGGCTCGGCTTCCAGCCTGGCCACTGAGGCTGCAAGACTGAGCAAACCTTGCACCGTATTCACCTGTAGTCACTTCCTTGTCGGTAAAAAGGGAGTCAGGGGATCTGTTCCCACTGAACGCACAGGTTGCTGTAAAGCTCACAGGATGCGCTAGAAAGCCCCGGGTGCTGGGGAAACGCGGGGCGGTGCTTCTTTCCTGTCCCGCCTGCCCGCTGCTGCGAGGACACAGCTTCTCAAAGTGTCAGAAGGGAGGTGAGGAGCTCCTGAGGACAGACAGGCAGGAGAGACTGACCCCGAGTCAAGGAACAAAGCAGCCACCTGCCGCCAGCCTTCGCCTTCTCCAGTCCCCTGGGCTGAGCAGGAGGGGAAGAGGAGCAAGCAGAGCAGGAAAGCCTTCTTTCTCCAGATACAGCTACCTGTGCGGAAGGGGAGGCGAGGCTTTGGGTTGGGTTGACGGAACGGGTCCTGTGTGGAGGGGGTAAGATTTGGGGAAACCAGGATCCTCCTCAAGGCGGGCAGGTGAGAAGGCAAAGGGAAAAAAGCAAAAAAGCCCTGTGTTGACACAACAGAGGGGGAGCGTGGGGAAACCCTGCTCCCTGCTCCAGCAAGGGTGTGCTGAAAAACCAACAAAGCCAGACCAGGACTCCGGTCCCTGAACTGCCTCTAGCTAGTTCTGTGAATTTAGCAAATTAACTTCATCTCTTGGTTCCCAGTTTCTTGAACTATAAAGTGAGCTGGACTAGGTTTCCAAGGCGCGCTTCAGCTTCGAAGCTAAAAATCAGGACCTAGTGGGCCATTCCCACAATCAGTAGGTATCATTGACCAAGTGATGGCTGACAGCTTAGCACTCTTCTTGGCACAACACCCAACAGGATGATCTTTTTTTTTTTTTTTTAGTGTTTATTTTTGAGAGAGAGAGAGAGAGAGAGAGAGAGAGAGGAGACAGAGAATGGGGGAGGTGCAGAGAGAGGGAGACACAGCATCCGAAGCAGGCTCCAGGCTCTGAGCTGTTAGCACAGAGCCCGATGTGGGACTCGAACCCACGAACCGTGAGATCGTGACCTGAGCTGAAATCAAGAGTCAGACACTTAACCGACTCAGCCACCCAGGCGCCCCTCCTTGGTATTTCTTTTAAGAACGTGAGCAGGGTTATGGTCATGCAGCTCAAATAATCTTATATTTGTTTATAGTCTGCAAACAGTTGTTTTATCGACATGATTTTTACAGTGTTTATTGTATTCATGAGCATGATTACATGACATATTGATGAATAAAACTAGCTCTGCCTAATGCACTGAATGGATCATCAGACACTCAGGCTTGAGTATCACTCGGCTGTAGAATGCCGACAGGCTTCTCAGTGAGGTAGCTTCACAGAGTTCACAACATTTGATGCTTGCCAATGGATTCCAGTGGTTTTTTAATGGCTTTCCAATAGTCTCATGTTGTTTTCTCTTTTTTGGTAACTGTCCTGATATGTGTGTATGCATATGTGTGTGTATGTATGTTTTACTTCTGGTTGTGCCTAAACTTGGCCAATTGCCAAAATAATTGGGAATTAAAAAAAGTACTGATCCCCAGGCCCTACTCCAGACCTACTGGATCTGAACTTATGGGACCAGAGACCCACAAAGAGGCTATTAAAAAATATATATATCTACATGTGTAAGCTCTGAAGACTACTCGTGCGGGTCAGCAGGGTTTTGAAGACACTGGCCTAATCTGTTGCTTCATGACCTCAAACCATACTGTGTTGACATAGTTCATAGTTTTCCACTGCGGCAAATCCAGAATCAATTCCTTCTTCCCTTCATTTATTCACCAGTGATAAGGTGTAGACAGAAACCACTACGGTCAGCGCCTTTAACTTCCTTTGGAGGGAAGCGTATGAAAAGAAGGCCGTGCTGAGGCGCCTGGGTGGCTCAGTCGGTTAAGTGGTTAGGCTCTTACCACTCTTGAATTCAGCTCAGGTCACGATCTCACGGTCTGTGTCATGCTGCATTCTTCTAAGTCACTTTTGCACAAGCAGGTTGAAGTACAATTGTCTCTGAATTCAGGAATGAAAATCAGGAAGATTTTTTTTTTTTAATTTTTTTTAACGTTTATTCATTTTTGAGACAGAGAGAGACAGAGCATGAACGGGGGAAGGTCAGACAGAAAGGGAGACACAGAATCTGAAACAGGCTCCAGGCTCTGAGCTGTCAGCACAGAGCCCGACGTGGGGCTCGAACTCACGGACCGCGAGATCATGACCTGAGCCAAAGTCGGACGCCCAACTGACTGAGCCACCCAGGCGCCCCAAAATCAGGAAGATTTTTATAGGTCCCCTTAGTCAACCTTCCCCTCATGTTAAAAATCACATCTACCAAGAGAGTCTCAAGGCAAAATGTCAAACCACTCGAGGCTCCAACCACTTCCATGACAACCTCACCAAATGGCTATATTTGAACATCATTAGTGATGCGGAACTCCTATCTCAAACAACCCATTCTGTCCTTTCTGTCAGTTCTGTTAAACATTAGTGTTAAAAAGCCAGTGTTAAAAGGTTTATCCCTGTCTCGTGAGCTGTCATTTGTAACATCTTGGCCCTTCCCATAGGTCCTAGTTCTTGTACCCTTTAGAATATAGAAATCTGTTTCTCCAGAATGCAAATAGGTTTTCTTTCTCCTCTCCCTGCTCAAATTAAATAAGTACAGTCGACCCTGAACAATGTGGGAATTGGGGCGCTGACAGCATACAGACTTCCCCAAAACTTAACTGCTAGTAGCCTACTGTTGACTTGAAGCCTTACTGATAACAAAAGCAGTCATTTAACACATACTTTGTTATATGTATTATATACTTTATTCTTATAATAAAGTAAGCTAAAAAAAGAAAATGTTAAGAAAATCCTAAGAAAGAGGGGTACCTGGGTGGCTCAGTCGGTTAAGCGTCAGATTTCGGCTCAGTGGTTTTTTAATGGCTTTCGGTTTTTTAATCGGCTCAGGTCATGATCTTGCGGTCTGTGGGTTCAAGCCCCGCGTCGGGCTCTGTGCAGACAGCTCAGAGCCTGGAGCCTGTTTCAGATTCTGTGTCTCCCTCTCTCTCTGCCCCTCCCCTGCTCATGCTCTGTCTCTCTCTGTTTCAGAAATAAATAAACGTTAAAAAAATAAAAAAAAAAATCCTAAGAAAGAGGAAACACGTTTACAGTACTGTACTCTATTTATTGAAAAAAATCTGCATATAAGTGGATCTGCACTGTTCAAACCCATGCTGTTCAAGGGTCAGCCATAATAATGATAAAAATCCCAGCGATATTTAAATAGGTAAGGAGGAAAATGAAAGACATTTTTAATCCCATTTCCATGAGAATAATCTAACTTTCTGGTATATATCCTTCCAGACTATTTTCCTATATGAATCTGCATAAACATAGATATTAGTTTTTGTAAAAGGAGACTGTACCAATTATATTTGAAATTTCCATTTCAATAAATGATGTAAGTTTTATTAATGGCTAAGTAGTATTACATTTTATAGACTCTATACTCTGTACCATAATTTAATTACTTCTTCCCCATTAATGCATTTTTTTTACTGATTCATTTTTTTTTTTACTAACATAAACAGCAGTCTGATGAGCTACACTTAGACGTGTGATTTCTGTCTCAAAGGTATATGTAATATGTGTGTAGCTGGGCCAGAAAAATCACATTTCTAAGTTCATCAGATTGTTGTGCACACACACAGAGTCTTAACTGGCATCCCAAAAGTTGTATTACAACCAGTAGTGTGTAAGTTAAGAGTGCCTGTTTCTGCAACCGTGGGACTGATATTTTTAATCTTTCAGTAAAGTATTGTGGCAGTCCTGAAGAAAAAGGATTGTTTTTGGCTAGGAGGTGACAGCTTCTACCACAGCTTGCTAGCACGAAATATCAATACTTCTTGTAAGGATGGAAACCATGAGCTAAGTAAGGCTGCTCTCTTCCTCTAGACTGACTTGTTTTGAAGTGACAAAATATTTCATCTTAAAAGGGCACTTCTGGTAATTTAGCTTGAATAATGAAACCACAGTCCTCTGCTCTGACTTTCTGCTGGTTTCAGAATGCATCCTGAAGAAGAGAGAAATCTGTAAATGTAATACAAAAATTAAGCGTGGAGAATAATGACACTAAAAAGACATTCAAAGCTATCAGGGATACTCCATACCAAGGTTAATAAACATAATCTGCCTTCCTAGAAATTAAGAGCTGGCACTGTATCAGAAGAATCGATTCCTCGTAGTTTGTGAGGGACCAATTGATCATGACAATGCAACTGAGGCATTTTAAATGTTGTATTAAAAACCAACTGAGGGAGAAAATATTTTTACATCTGATAAAGAATTTATTATCCAAAACATACAAAGGAGTCTTGAAACTCAACAATAAGAAAACCATCAACCCAATAAAAAATCAGTCAAAGACCTTAACAGACACCTCATCAAAGAAGATATACAGGTGGCAAATAAACATATGAAAAGATGCTCTACCATCATATGTCATCAGGGAAATGCAAATTAAAGCAATGAGATACTGCTACACTCCTACTAGAGTGGCCAAAATCCAGAACACTGACACCACCAAATGCTGAAGGATGTGAAGCTATAGGAACTCTCATTCACTTCTGGTGGGAATGCAAAATGTTTAGCCACTTGGGTGGTTTCCTACAAAACTACACATACTCTTACCATGCAGTCTAGCAATCCCAAGTATTTACCCAAAGGAGCTGAAAACTTGTGTCCACATAAAAACCTGCACATGGATGTTTGTAGCAACCTCACACATAATTGCCAAGATTTGGAAGCAACCACGATATCCTTCAGTAGGTGAATGGATAAATAAACTGTGGTCCGTCCAGACAATGGGATTTCATTCAGCAGTAAAAAGGAGTCAGCTATCAAGCCATGAAAAGACAGGGAGGAACCCTAAATGTACATTACTAAGTGAAAGAAACCAATCTGGAAAGACTACATACTGTACGATTTCAGCTATATGATATTCTGCAAAAGACAAAACTATGGAGACAAGTTAACAGATCAAAGGTTGCCAGGAGTTGGGGTGGGAGACGGGAAGGGATGAACAGGTGCAACACAGTATTTTTAGGGCAGTGAAAATACTCTGTAGGATACCATAATGATGGATGCATGTTATTAAACATTCGTCCAAATCCACAGAATGTACAACACCAAGAGTAAACTCTAAAGTAAACTGTGGACTTTGGGTGATTACGATGTGTCAATGCAGGTTCATCAACTGTCACAAATGTACTACTGTGGTGGGAGATGTTGATAATGGGGGAGGCTATGTATGTGTAGGCAGGGATTATATGGGAAATCTCTGTATGTTCCTCTCTTTTTCTTTTCTCCTTTCTATCTTCTGCCCACTTTGCTGGGAAGATGACCACAACTGTAGAAACTGTGTAGCAGTGCAAAAGGCTATTAAACAATTTATCTAACATTTATAAAACACTCCATGCAACAAAAGCAGAATATATTCTTCCCAAGTGCTCCTGGAACAGTCACTAGGATAGACCATATTTGGGCTATAAAAACTGTAACAAATGTCAAAGAATTGAAATGATACAAAATATGTTCTCAGACCATAATGGAATTAAATGAAAAATTATTAACAAGAAGATATGAGAAAATCTACAAATGTTTGGAAACTGAACCATATACTTCTAAATAACCCATGGCTTAAAGAAGACATCACAAGGAAAACTAGGAAAGATTTAATGGAAAGAAAATAAAAATATACCCAAATTTGTGGGACACAGTTAAAGCAGGTCACAGAGAACTATCATAGCATTAAATGTCTATATTTGAAAAGAAGAAATGTCTCAAGCCAGTGATCTATGCTTCTACATTAAGAAACTAGAAAAAGCACAAAATAAATCCAAATTAAGCAGAAAGTAAAAATAATAAATAGGAAAAATCAAATAAATCAAAGACAGAAAAACAATATAGTAAATCTAAATAGAAATAGACCTAAATAGAAAACTAAAAAAACTAGTTCCACATCAGGAGAATTGACAAACCTCTAGCCACACTAAGAAAACAAGGACACAAATTAATGAGATCAGAATGAAATAGGAAAAATCACTACAGACCCTACAGACCTTGGAAGAATATGCTCCTGAAAGAGAAACTTAGGTGAAATGCACCAATTCCTTGCAATGATTAACTTACATGATGTCATCCATGCTCCCCTACTCAGGGGCTGACAACAGCTTTCCACTGTTAACCATGTCATATATAAACTTTTCCATTTAGTTCTTCAGCTATCCAAACTCTTGCCCTTCATATCTAATTCAACCTTATTTCCTACAACTTTCCAAAGAGAATCTTCTGCTCTTAATTCTGTCTCCTTGTTCATGGTGGTCATCTAACTATAGTGGTCCTCACCAATCAAGTTATTTTCAAGGTTTTATTTAAATTCCAATTAGTTAACATACAGTGTAATATGAGTTTCAGGTGTAGAATTTAGTGATTCATTACTTCCTACCAGTCAAATTCTAACTGCCATTCAAAGCTCAGGTCAAATTTCATCTCTTTTAAAATCTTCCCTTACTTTTGTAACCAATTAGTTCGGTTGTCTGAACTCTTATTTACATTTTATATTGAGCATAGAAGTGCTGGGTGTCTCTCTTTGTTGAGCATCTGACTTTAGCTCAGGTCATGATTTCACGGTTGGTGAGTTTGAGCCCCGCAATGGGCTCACTGCTGTCAGCATGGAGTCTGCTTTGGATCCTCTGTCCCCTTCTCTCTGCCCCTCCCATGCTTAAGCTCTCTCTCTCAAAAATGAATAAAACATTAAAAAAAAGAACTTGGGGTGCATAGGTTTTCATGAATACATCTCTTGAGTACCCACTAGGCATCGTGTGAGGCACTGGAGATATACGACAAATGAAGTCCCTGAAGTTTACATTCAAAAATTGGAGGAAACACTATACACAAACAGACAATATAACGAAAGACTGTGATGGCTGTTACAAAGAAAATCGATATTACTATGTAATAACCTGCGTAGGCCAATATTAATTACACTGGGTGATCAAAGAAGGCATTTCCAGGAGATGAAATCTAAGCACAAGCTTGAGGATTGAGAGTTGAATGAGCCATGGGAAAAACCAGGAATGAAACCTTTTAGGCAGAAGAAGATTTTAAAGATAGGCAGTAGGAAAGTAGTAGGCTTATTCAAGGAACAAAAAGGAGACTAGCATGGTTACATCATAAAGAGCAAGGGGAGAGAAGAGCATGAGGGATGAAGAGGACCGATGGCTACTATTCTAAGGACAGGAGAAAGAGGAGAAAGCTACTGAAGGACTTTCGGCAGGGAAGTTACATGGCGTATGTGTTAAGAGATCAGTGTGGCTAACATACAGAAAATGGATTTTAGGGTCACAAAAGTAGCAGGAAGATAAAAGACACCTGAAGTGGTCTAGGCAGGAGACAGCAAGGACTTGAACTGGGATGATGGCAATGGCAGTAGAAAAAAAAAAAAAAAGACATAAAATATATTTGGAAATTGCACCAACAAGACATACTAAAGGCTGGTTGAAAGACACAGAGCAGGTAGTGGTTTTGACAAAAAAAGAGAAATCAGAAATGACTCATAGGTAAACTATTGTTTTTATAAGTATAGTTTTATCGTATTACTAAGAATATAAGACCACAAAGGGAACTACCATATGCCTTCTATTACCCTGTTTCTAATACACTTTTGCTGTGACCGTGTTTAAAATGATCCTGGCTATCCAAATCACTACTTCTTACAAAGAAGATTCTGGTATATCATGGAGTTCTTAATGAGCATTAAAGACCACCTCCTCTTAGCATTTACAAAATGCTTAGAGTTTACAAAATGATGATTTTCCCATAGAACTGGCTACTTCCTTTTCCTACAAAATTTTTATTTTTAAAATATCCCAGGTTATTCACTTCATGTTTCTATTAATATTACTTTAGATTTCCACCCATCCTTCACTGATTATACCTGGGAGTCTCTTTAAAGGCCTATATGTTTTTTCCATATGTGACATGTTATCTTACTGGGTAAGGTAACAATCATTTGCCACTCAAATTTTACCTTATTAAAGGTCTTCCCATATACTCTCAACTTACTATTAATAAAAAGAGAATGATATTTTAGCCTTCAACTCTTACCAGTTGGACATTTTGTTTACTTCTGAAAATCTGTGAATGATAATCATGCAACACTGTAATTGTACTATTTTTAAAGCTCCTTCTAAATTATTGCTTTAATGAAGTCTTAAAAGTCTTAAAAATATATTAAATAGGATACGAAAAAAGAACTAACCAAAAAAGGAAAGGTTAATAAACTGGGCTTCATTAAAATTAAGAATTTAAAAAAAAATTTTTTTTTTTAATGTTTATTTTTGAGGCAGAGAGAGACAGAGCATGAACAGGGGAGGGGCAGAGAGAGAGGGAGACACAGAATCGGAAGCAGGCTCCAGGCTCTGAGCCATCAACCCAGAGCCCGACGCGGGGCTCGAACCCACAGACCGCGAGATCGTGACCTGAGCTGAAGTCGGACGCTTAACCGACTGAGCCACCCAGGCGCCCCTAAAATTATTATGTTCATGTAAAGAAACTATTAAGCAAGTGAAAAGGTAAGCCAAAAATTGGGAAAAGGTATTTGCAATACATGTATCTAACACAGGACTTCTATCCAGAATGTATAAAGGACTTCTACAAAAGAGAAGAAAACAACAATACAATTTTTAAATGGACAAAGCACTGGAGTAGGTATTTCTTAGGAGAAGACACCCAAATCATCATGAAGCAAATGAAAAGGTGCTCAACACCATTACACACCAGGGAAACAAAAACTAAACTCACAACGAGGCACCACAGGAATCTTCCCAGGTTAGCTAAGATTAAGACGACTGACAATGTGAGCGCAAGATTAAGTTGGTACAAATACTTTGGAAAATCATTTGGCAGTATTTACTCATGCTGCAAATATGCATTCGTACCCAGTAATCCCATTCCGAGGTATACCCCAAGAGAAAGTGTACATGAGTGCAACCCCAGATACGTACTAGAATGTTCACAGTAGCGTTAATGGTAACGGCCCCAACCCACCCCAGAAGAGATGACGGAATCGTGGTACGTCCATTTGAGGGGAACTACTGCGGCTTAGGAAAGAATTAGCTCCTGCTACCAGCAGCATAGATGAATCTCACGAAGGGTACCTGGAACAACAGAAGCCAGGAGCCCAGGAACAGACGTGACTGATTGTGCTGGTCTTTGCGCCTGCAGTGACAGGGTGGGACACAAGGGAAACCGCTGTGCTGCTCGAAATTTGTGTCCCGGACATTCAGCCGGGATTTGACTATATGGGAGAGGCATCCAGCTGGACATCTAAGATGTATGCACTTTACTGCACAGAAGTGATACTTCAATAAAAAATAATAATAAATTAAAACAGAAAAAAAATCAATAAAGAAGATAATTATCTAAATGATTTCCTCATTAAAATTGGAACAGAAAATAACCTTCAGGACAAATTGAGCGAGCATGCATGTTGGCTACGGGGTTTTTCAGTCACAGAAAGTGCAGGATTCAGTCGATCAGTTAGTTTATTACTCAGCTGAACACTGCTAATCAATTTTACATTTCTGTCCAAGTTCTGTGCTGTTTAATTTATATTCAAAATTGCCTGAGGACTGAAAGCGTAAGGAATGCTAATACTAAAGAGCACGTCACTGGAAATAAAAATGATAATTTTGAACATTTTCTTCACTCTCAGATTTATAAATTGGATCCATCTAACCTTAGTTCTTTTTGGGCATATCAAGATACCACAGTACTTCAAATACCTATGTTAGAAAGAAAAAAAAATCTTGATGACTACATTTAACCTGGCTTTTTATATATTAGAAGTGGGCATCTTCTACCTCAGGAATGTGTGTAAGGAAGTGTTCACAACTAGAAGCCTAAAACCTTGTCACTTAAAAACCAAATGCAAAAAATTAACCAGTTGATTCTCTTATTTTTTTTTTTAAATTTTATGTTTATTTATATTTAAGAGAGACAGAGACAGAGACAGACAGACAGAGCACAAGCAGGGGAGGGGCAAAAAGAGAGGGAGACACACAATCTGAGGCAGGCTCCAGGCTCCGAGCTGCCAGCACAGAGCCCAATGCGGGGCTCAAACCCATTAACCGTGAGATCATGACCTGAGTCAAAGTCAGTCACTTAACTGACTGAGCCACCCAGGCGCCTTATTTTTTTTTTTTAAAGCGTAATATCCAAGATACCCAAAATAAGGTATTAGAAAGCAGTTGTTGCTCTGTATTTGATACTTTAATATGTAGCTAAATTTTAGTGTGTGTTTTAATGTATATTTGGTCTACCAAATCAAAATCTATCGTTTTAAAAATCTGTCAACAAAGTATGGGTCTTCCTACATAATTTAAATAGCAGGGAAAGTTCACGTTGAGACACATAAATGAAGAACACACAGCTTTCATCTATCAAAGGAACAAATGTGTCCAGAAATAAAACGTGCGTTTTACCTTTAGTGAGAGTTGAAATCCGAAACCTGTGCATCACAAAACAAGTCCCGCTCTTGTTCTTGAGAAGACTACACTGAGTCAGCTGCTCAGGCACATGCAGGTTGTCTGAACGGTTACCTAACTCTCTGTTTATTAACTTATGGAATACGTCTTCTCGACACTTCTTCATTTTAGCATTTCTGATGAAAATGTTTATGAATGAGAATTCCTCTGTAGCTGGTACACAGTTAAAGTTCAATTACAAATACTTTTCAGAAGCCATCTCTCCGAATGGAGACGATTTAAAGATGCAGCAAAGCTATGAAGAGCTAAAACTTTTTAGGAACTTTTAAATTATGAACAAAAGAATATTTGCCTTGGGAGACTGTTCCACTATTGTAGTAAGATAATAAAATATTTCTTACTTTCCAAATTACAATACAAACAGCACCAGAAACACCTGGGTGGCTCAGTCAGTTAAGCGTCCAACTCTTGATTTCTTTCAGGTCACGATCCCATGGTTCGTGGGATCGAGCCCCGCACTGTGCTCTGGGCACAGGAGCCTGAGGCCTGCTTCGCACTGTACCTCTCCCTCTCCGTCTCTCTCTGCCCTTCCCCTGCTCGCGCTCTGTCTCCTTCTCAAAAATAAATAAACATTAAAAAATTGCACAATGAAGGAGCTGGAAACTATCACCATTGGTGGAGATTATGGTGCCCGACAGCAACCATTGGAAATGAAGAGCTACAGATACTGTGGCAGAATTCAAACCAACCCTGAAGTAAAAGAAGTTATAAACCGTTCTAAGAAGTCTCTGTGGGAACCAGCAAGGGAGAATGGCTGGTAAGCAAAAAACGTCTTCAACAGTCTTTAATAGTCATCAGGTTTGGGATGAGGGGCTGTAGTAGGTCTAGTGTGGTGATTACAGAGGATGAGGAGAGCAAGGATTATTGGACGTGAGACAATCTGTCCCTTCATTTACATTCCTGCTATAGAAACCCTTCCATTTCCAAAATAACTCATTCCTGAGCTAAGTAACCGCTTCCTAACTGGTCCCACCTCCAATTCTTCACCTCTGTACTCTATCCTATATGCCACTTCCACAGCTATTATCTTAAAACATTGCAGTTTTCTCCCCATCCCCCCAAGCCACTTGACTAGACAAAGCTTATCCCTAGGCTAAGAGTCAAGGTCAACTGCAATTTGGTCAACGGCTAAAATCCTCATGGAGTGCATTATAAGGGAGAGAGAACTGGATTTGGGTTTCAGGTAACTAGAAAAAGCCGAGCTCTGCTCCCTTGGATGTCATGTGACCTTTCTGAGCTGCAGGTTCCTTATTTGTGACAGAAATTTTAACGATACTTAGGAATTATGTTGAGGAACACGATGGTGATGACTTTACTAATAATAGCTAGCATCTGTAGACGGCTTAGTAGGGGCCAGGCACTGCACTAAGCACTTTACATGAATTAGCCATTAAAGTATTATGGATACTGTAAAATACTACAGAAATGCTAATTACTCTTTTCTAAGTTCTCTCAAACCATCTGCCAGTAAGTCAGTTCTAGAATCTTAATTGTGGTGATATATCTGTAAAAATGTACAAAAAATGTCAGACACAGTATCTTACCTCCTCTGTGTCTGGCTCCCATTCGCCTGGCAAGGACGGCCAAATCTAACCGTCTACTGAAGACCATTTGGTTTTCGAAAAAAACAGAATAAATACTACTCCTTCTAATATCAAAGGCCGACAATCTTCTCCAAACCGAAGTTTCTTTTCTTACTCCGGTCACCTTCTCACCCCAAACACCGCTAAGTCGTTAGTATGAACCATGGCTCTGAAGCCCTAGTAAGTTAATGAAAGAAAATCGAAAACAAAACAAAACTCTAGGCCGAGTGAGGAGTTCTGAGATAAAGTCTTGTTTCTGCTTTACACCAGCTGTGCTACCTTTGCAGTTACATCAGGGGCCTCAGAAGGACGAGGGCTATGAACGTCCTACATATAGCTCTACCTCCAGTGCTGGAATCAATCCTCTTATAGACACACAAAATAAAGTGAGTTAGGGGCACCCGAGTGGCTCAGCTGGTTGAACATCTGGCTTTGGCTCAGGGCATGATCTCATGGTTCATGGGTTTGAGCCCCATGTCAGGCTCTGTGCTGACAGCTCGGAGCCTGGAGCCTGCTTCAGATTCTGTGTCTCCCTCTCTCTCTGCCCCTCCCCTGCTCGTGCTCTCTCTCAAAAAATAAAAAGCGAAAAAAATAAAAATAAAAAATAAATGGAATGAATTAATGAAATGATGATCTTCTAAGATGACAGCTTTTGCATGTAGACTACGGTGGAAATGTCACAGAAACAATGCAAGCATATCCAGGATCACCAGGCTGAAAAAAGCATTTTTGGATGTATACTACTGAGAATAGTTTCTTTTATGTTCTTTATCATGCCTTGCATTAGCTACTGAAATGCTTAACATGATTCATGGTGGCATGGCGGGGGGGGGGTCTCCAGATATTTGGGAGCAAGAGGGCCAAAATCCAGAAATGTAATGACCTGAAGGGACCTTTACTAATTTGGCAAACTTTCTAAGTGTCAGGTGCTGGATATCAAAATGGAAGCAGTTTAGCACCAAATAAATACATGAAAGAAACTTGTCTTGTTAACATAGATGGTAGTTTATGTCAAAGGGTATAAACCTATGCTTAGATTTTTCTGCGGAAACTAAACTTTAATATATTATGTTCTTAATACAATCAAATCTGCTCTTCAAAGTTAATTGTATGTAGGTGGGAACAGTAAAATGACACGGGGCAGGTACTCTGTGAGGACACGTATGCTGTGAGGGCAGGTGGTAGGTGCTCGCATTAACCTGCCATCTTTTAAGAGTTAAGATACAACATCAACTCATTCACTTATTGTTTATCTTTAATAATATTTTAAGACCTTCACAGACAAAGATAGTGCTCTTCTATCAAAGTAACTTCTAAAATAACATGTTTACCTAAACATGTTTTGTTGTTTCAGATAATTATTGCTGCATTTAAAAACCGAACAAAAATCCTGCTCCAAAACTTAATGGCTTGACATAACCATTTTCCTATTATTTCAGGAATTTAGGCAGAGCTGAGCTGGGCAGTTCTTCTGGCGGGGCTCACTCAGTGGTGCTCGGTTAGGGTTGGGCTGAGCGGAAGGTCAAAGATGGCCTCACCGCCAGCCTGGAATGTTGGTAGGCATGGCTAGTCTCCACTGTAGTCTCAGCCCTCTTCATGCATTCTCCAGCACGGCAGCTCAGGGCTTCCAATGACCATGGTGGAAGGTGCTTAGTCTTGTTAGTGACTAGGCCCAAGACTTGCTTAGCATCACTTTGGTCAAAGTAGTCGCAGGCCAGCCCAGATTCAAGGGGAATGGAAATGGATCCTCCTCTCAATGGGAGTTGTGTCAAAGAATGTGCAGCCATCTTTAATCCAGCATGCTTAGAGAAAATGATGTCATCTTTAAAAACCGAATAAAACGTCATCAGTATTTGTTGATCCAAATTAACAAATGCAGTACAAAAGGATGTTGGCCAGGTCAAAGGAAGAGACTCTATACATAGACTAGACATCATGGACATCTATTTAAATTGTGATGATACTAAAAACAGGGATTTGAGGTAAGAGTGTAGAATGGGCATATAATTTATTGCCCAGAGACACTTCTGAGATAGAAATGGGTACTGTAAATAATGTGCCATGGACACAGGCAGACACCTGAACTGTCCAGGTAGTCCCCTTTGGAGAAAGGGGACCAGATAACAGCAGTGATACTTAATCAAAGGAAAAGATATAAGGGATTGTGAGAAGCCAATCAGTATGGTCTACAAAGAAAAGCTTCCAGACTCATTATTTAAACAGGATGTGCTGATGAGAGCCATGGACCCAATCTCCTTTCCCCAAACAGTCCCTTCTTCCATAAACGTCCAAGCGTTTCTTTCAACGAAACCAGATGATGTGCTCAGGGTGGTCTTAGGAGTAAGCGTTTTCTGTCATTAAGGGTAGCCTTTCAAAGGTACGTACCTCTGGGACTGGGGTGCTGACTTGTTAGGCCTGGGTGTAAACGTGCCATGAGGGCTGCTTTCCTCTGGGCAACTGCTGCTGGTGGCCACGGCATGGTCCCTGCCGAGCCCAAACGCAGCCAGAGGATCCTTCCCACCCAGCGCCCCACGCAGCAGCTCAGGTCCTTCCTCACTAAAGGCCGCAGCACGCCGAACCCGGTTAATGGCCATTTGAGAGCAAGGACAGAGTTTATGCAAACGTTACTGTTCCTCGGCGTGAGACCACGGAAAAAGAAGTTGTGTGTCCTTACAATAGTGCACAAACTGAATTAACCATGAAGAAGTTCTTTCCTCATCTCCTGCTCTTCAAAAGTATGCTAATAAAGTTGTCTCAATTTCCAGTTAGCTCTGAAGCATGTGCGCATACATGTATTTAACTATCTGTCTGAGCCATGGCATCCAGCCCTCCACGGTACCAACAGTACTGATGGCCAGTGTTTGTTTGGGAGTGTTGGTTCAAAAGCAGATAAAGAACAGTCTTGAGTGTATGTGGGTCATTTGAGTGGAGGTGGGGGTGACATTCTGGATAGTATAATTTTACATATACTGTATTTGGATATTTCAGTTTTGCTAAATGCAAAGACAAAAAAGATGCAAAGGTAAAGCTTATTCATTTCTTTTTTTTTTTAATGGCTATTTATTTTTAAGAGAGAGCGAGTATGAGAGGGGGAGGGGCAGAGAGAGGGGACAGAGGATCCCAAGCAGGCTCTGCACTGACAGCAGTGAGCCCGATGTGGGGCTTGAAACCACGATCCCTGAGATTACGACCCGAGCAGAAGCTGGACGCTCCACCCACTGAGTCACTCAGGTGCCCCTACTCTTCATTTCTTAATCTATGTTCGACTATCCTTGATAATCAACTAGTATCTTTAACTAGTCCCCAGCTATCTTCCCGGAGGACTAGCTAATCTACTGTTCTTAATTTTCCACAAATTAGTTTACTTTTCTAATGCTTTCTAAAATAACAATTCTGCTCAAACCATTTTACAACCAAATATAAACAGAAAATAAGATTTCATTTCCAAGGAGGATCAAAATATACTAAACATAATGAAGTAAATATATAATCGTTGGCATTACTCTTACAAGCAAAGGTTTCATTTCTACAATGAGTTACAACACATGAAAAAAGTCCTTAGTAAAGGAGGCCCTGGTAAAAGCAATGTTTTTTGGTGGAAAAATATTTTGGAACTTAGAAATCAAATTGTTTTAAAAAGCATTTTGTCCCCCTCTCTATATATGTAATTAGCTCAACACTGTCAAATATATACTCACTTACAGTACATGCTGGCATACCAGAAGGCCAGATACTATCTTGTACTGATTTTGCTTAATGCCCAGGGCAATGTTATGCAAATGAAGTGGGTTAAAGCATAGTATTTAATGTTGACAGTGATGACTTTTTTTTTAAATTTTTTTTAATGTTTATTTATTTTTGAGAGAGAGAGAGAGAGGAAGGGCCAGAGGGAGAGGGAGACACAGAATCCGAAGCAGGCTCCAGGCTCCGAGCCGTCAGCACAGAGCCTGACGCGGGGCTCGAACTCACGAACCGCGAGATCGTGACCTGAGCCGAAGTCGGACGCTTAACCGACTGAGCCACCCAGGCGCCCCGACAGTGATGACTTTTATACAAAGACAAATAAAACTTCTGGAATCAATTTATTAAAAAGCTCGGTCAACATTTCTCGATCTCTAAACTATCTATCCCTACCTGCCTACCTACCTATCTAAACTGGCCATTGAAGAGTGTTAAAATGATCTTTAACCCCATGAATAGATTCTGGTATTCATAAAAAGGTCTATTACCATTACCAACATTTTCAAGAAGTGTTATTTAACAAATACTTACTATATGCCTCATCACTTTTTGTAATGTGTTCTTTGTACTTAAAATATATGTACTGAAAATCATCACAATTCTTTGTGAGTCACAAAAACATACTGTCACCAATTATAGCCAACACAGTCTCTACTGGAAGGCAAAGACAAAACCCCCAGAGTCTATGCTATAATTTCTATAACATACTGTACTAGGACTTCATACCCAGACGAGAAAGCAGTGGGAAAAAAATGGAAATGCAATACTAAATTAGCTATATAGCTATCTAGATACGGTAAGGCAAGTCTAACTCTGAAGAAAACGTGGGGCAGTATACTGTTTTATAAAGTCAGATGAATACTTTGACTTCATTTCTATTTGTGTGATTTTCGGCGAAACTTTACTACTGATATTTTAGGGTTACCATGTAAAGAAACACTACATTCATTACCTCATCAGTATTATACCCATATTACAGACAAAGCCGTTGAGATGCAGATAATGTTAACTTGCCTCTAATTACATGACTAAGTACTGAAACTCAGCTTTAACCAGATTAACACTTACCATCTTTATAAATAAGATCAGTTTGCATAAAAAAATAAAATGCCAAATTAGAGCAATTATCATATATACGGTAGTTGTTATATTCCCTGGAAATCTAAGGATGGATGTATTTAGAGTTTAGAACAAAACAACAAAATTCTCCATCCCGGGGCAGAGAAAAACACCTGAGATTTCATTTACAGAAAGCTGTAAAGATCCCTAATAGAGAAGAAAATACGAAAATGTAATGAATTATTAACATGATGAGGTATTTCCACATTTGAATTATTAATTTGTAAGGGTTGCTCCTTAGAAAAGCATGAGAGATAACACTCCTAAATGTTTTAAGTAAGGGTTTATGATGTTTCTCTTGGGCATTTCTCCTAAGTGATATCAAGATATATATATATAATTATGGTCATCTTCATCTATTTTTACTGTCACAGGGAGAGCTGAATCAATATCATCCTGGACAGAGGCAGCAAACCTCTTATAAAGATCACTTTCCAAAGCTTCTTCGGCAGCCTGTGGCAAAGCTGGACCATCCCGCAATCACACGTTCCAGTCTGAATGTCACTACAGCATCTCTTTCTGTCTTAAGTCTTCATGAGGCAGGAGCTATCCTGCCTTACCAGAATGAATAAAATTACACAAGAAATGAGAAAAATGTCATGTTTTTAACACGCACAAACACATGCTTCTTCAAAAGGCAGACTTTATGTATCTTTTTGTTTAGTGTCTGAACTTTATCTTTCTCTGTAACAGAGGTTAGCATGTTACTAACTCAGGTTAGGAAGTGTTTTATTTTTGTAGCATTTATGTAGGGCTGCTGGAAACTGGGAAAGCAGGAAGAAAAGATAAATGTTGCTTCAAACTATTACTGAGATCGTTGTATTTATTTTTTCTTGGAGGACAGACATTCTAGGACAGCCCTTTTCAAACTGTGTGATGAGATCAATTGAGTGGATCAAGAAGAACATTTAAAAACAATGAAATAAAAAAGAATAAAGTAGAAAAAATATTACAAGCAACATAGGAAATTTAACTATTATTTCATGAAACTCTGGTTTTAGTTAGACATATTTATGCTGTGCACGCGCATGTGTGCTGTGTCACAATGTAAAATGTATCTCTTAACTTAGGGCCACGATTAAGAAAATGGGACAGCCACTGCTGAGTGAATGCATGGAAGCAGATACAGAGATGTGTTATTTTTTCAATACTTTGGTTTTTTTGATAGATTATAACAATTAAAAAACAAAACATAAGCTACTGACGAAAGAAACTGAAGACACAAATAAACGGGGAAAACACTCCATGCTTGTGAATTGAAACAATACTGTTAAGATATCCGTACTGCTCACAGCAATCTACAGATTTGGTGCAATCCCTATCAAATCCAATGCCATTTTTCACAGAAATAGAACAAATCTAAAATTTGTGTGGAAGCACAGGAGACCCTGAACAGCCAAAGCAATCTTGAGAAAGAGCCAAACTGGAGGTGTCACACTTCCTGATTTCAAACTACATTCCAAAGCTACAGTAACCAAAACTGTATGGCACTGACATAAAAAATAGACACAGAGATCAATGGAACAGACTAGAAAACCCAGAAATAAACATATGCATACATGGTCAACTAATTCACAACAAAAAAAGCCACAACTATACAATGGGGAAAGGATAGCCTCTTCAGTAAATAGTGTTGGAAAAACTGGACAGCCACATGCAGAAGAATGACACTGGATCAGTATCTCTACCATACACAAAAATCAACTCAAATAGATTAAAGACTTGAACAGAAGACCTGAAACCATAAAATTCTTTGAAGGAAATATAGAGAGTAAACTCCCTGAGACTGGTTTTGGCAAGGATTTTTGGGATTTCACACCAAAGCAAAGGTTAACAGAAGAAAAATAAATAAATGGGACCACATAAAACTAAAAAGCTTCTGCGTAGCAAAGAAAACCATCAACAAGATGAAAAGGCAATCTATGAAATGGGAGAAAGTATTTTCATACATAAATCTGGTAAGAGGTTAATATCTAAAATATACAAAGAACTCATACAACTTGATAGAAACAAAACTCAATTAAAAAAAAATGGGTAAAGGATCTGAATGGACATTTTCCCAAAGAGGATGTACAGATGGCCAACAAACATATGAAATGGTGCTTTAATCATCAAGGAAATACAGATCAAAACCACCATGAGATATCACCTTGCACCTGTTAGAATGGCAATTATCAAAACGGCAAGAGATAACAAATGTTGGCAAGGATGTGGAGAAAAAGAATCCTTGTGCACTACTGGTAGGAATGCAAACTGGTACAGCCACCATGTAAAACAGTATGGAGGTTCCTCAAAAAGTTAGAAGTAGAACTACATGTGATCTAGCAATTCTACTTCTGGGTATTTATACAAAGAAAACGAAATCACCATCTTGAAGAGGTATCTGCACTTCCACGGTCACTGAGGCATAATAGCCAAGACGTGGAGAAACCCAAGTGTCCACCAATGAATGAATGGACAGGGAAAACGTGGTATGTATGTATGTATGTATGTATGTATACACACACACACACACACACACACACACACACACAGAATATTATTCAGCCACAAAAAAAGAAGGAAATCCTGACATTTGAAACAACATGGACAGACCTTGAGGACATTATGCTAAGTGAAGTATGTCAGAGTAAGACAAATACTGTATGATTTCACTTATATGTGGAATCTTAAAACAAAAACCTGAACTCATAGATACAGAGAACAGATTGATGGTTGGCAGAATGTGTGTGTGTGTGCGTATGTGTGTGCGTATGTGTATGAGAAAAAGAGAGAGAGAGAGGTAGTCAAAATGTACAGATTTCCAGTTATAACAGCATGGTGACTACAGTTAGAATAACTATATTTGAAAGCTGGTAAGAGAAAATTGTAAAAATTGTCATCACACACACAAAAATTACAGCTATATGTGGTGATGGATGTTAATTAAACTTACTGTAGTGATTGTTTTGCAATATATACACATATCAAATCATCATGTTTAAGGGGTAACAAACACTTCTAAATGTTTTAAATAACAGTTTACAATGTTTTTCTTGTGTAATTTCACTAAGTGAAAAAATTGTCAGTTACAACTCATTTTTTATTTATATATATTATATAAATATATTATAAAATTATATATTATAGTCATATTACAGTATATATATTATATTATATATATTATAAAAAATTTTTAAGAAACAGAAAAATTATAAATCACTGTATTTTCCCTTAAGAAATCAATTTTAGTATGTTTTCAAGCCTTAAACATATTAAGATGTTAGAGAAACTAAAAAACAGAACAAAGCAAAAACAACAAACTATCCAATTCTGACAGCGAATATCTTTCAGCATTTTGAGTAAAAAGAATGTATAATTTCAAAGTGTACTTAATTTACACACTGTAATCTATTTAAAATAGCTTATTCAGATACAGTTTTTAGCAATGTGTAATATTTTCAACATCAGGTCAAAATGCATCAGATTCCAAAGACTTCCAATGTTGCTTTGTTACCGGACTTACCAAACCAAGACTTCAATACAATGTGCTGTAGATATTTGATTCAGAAACTCAATAATCTTCTTTTGATTCACAGGCCTAAATAAATTTTATTTCACAGCTGTGACCATTAATTTAAACTGAAATATATTAAAAATCAGGCTAATGTAGGTGTTTTGTTTTTGTTTTTTTTAGGGTTTTCCTACAAGAATAAAAGGTGAAATAGTTGGAATATTAGGTCCCATATTTCCAAAGAGATTTCAATCTTTTTTTTTAATTTTAACGTTTTTATTCATTTTTGAGACAGAGACCGAGTGCAAGCAGGGGAGGGGCAGAGAGAGAGGGAGACACAGAATCTGAAGCAGGCTCCAGGCTCTGAGCTGTCAGCACAGAGCCCAATGCGGGGCTTGAACCCATGAACCGCAAGATCATGACCTGAGCTGAAGTTAGACGCTTAACTGACTGAGCCACCCCAGGCACCCCGAGATTTCAATCTTTTGGAGGTTTACAGTTAAATCTATTCAAAGAGTATTTAGTACATACCATGTTAAAATCTTCACGACTAGAGATATGTTATTTTTAGGTATTTTGATAATCTTAAAACTTTACCCATACGTTTATACCTAACTTATATACTTTATTGAAATGCAGTCATCTAAAGTCATAGCATTACCATTATTGGTATTAATCCCCCAAAAGGCACAATTTGATCTGGTGAAGCATAAAGGTATGTTTTAACTTCTCTGTCAGGCTGACAATAATTTTTTTAAGTGTATTTATTTTTGGGGGGAGAGAGCAAGCATGTGTGAGCATGCCCGAACAGGGGAGGGACAGAGAGGGAGAGAGAGAATCCCAAGCAGGCTCTGTACTGAAAGCTCAGAGCCGTATGCAGGGTCTCTATCCCATGACCATGAGATCATGACCAGAGCTGAAATCAAGAGTCGGTTCTCAACCAACTGGGCCACCCAGGTGCCCCTGAGAATAATTTTTAATATAATAAGCACAGCTGTCAAAGTAACAAAAAGGCAAATATATATGGTGTATTTCTGCACGCTATTAAAATTTCATGATGCATTTCTTACAGAAATATCTCTACATTTATACTTTTGTAACTATTCTGTCTCTATCATTTGTATCTCGTTAGAATCTACTCATATCCAAACTGAAATATTTTTCCAAAAAAAAATGTAGCATACTTAGAATTCTTTTTATTCTGTAGGCCAGAAAAATATAAGTATATATGAAAATAGTAGGTAAGAACAGATGGAGAGAAACAGATAACAAGGAAAAGTCAAAACAGAAGCAAAAAAACCCCCTTAAGAGTGGAATCACACATCCTTCCCCAGGGGCTTAGGTTTGAAGACAATGGCTAAGAAAAAAAACTGTGTAACATAAAAATTATCCTTGAAAAAAAATCTCTTGAGTTAAGTATGATATACATGCCTTTATGTCAAGTTCATTGCTTAGAAATATGTGTAAATGTATAATCTATGCATTGTAGTGTGCCACATATAATTTCCTGGAAGAGGACACAGAGAAAACACTCAAGTGTATTACTAACTGAAAAACTTTAACAAATAAAAAGATTCCAGCCTCGTTGGCTCTGCCTATTGGTTGAGTCATCTAGAACTATCTTATCAGTTCCTCACCTCCTCCTTAGTGACCCTGTTCATTACCTGATCTTTTCCTAAAGGAACACTAGAAAGTCAACATCATCCACTGGCCTGGTGACCAGAGTATTTCTCATTCAGTGGTCGGTGGTCAAATCATCCGTTTGTTCTTGTCAGAGGACTTACCAATATGCAGGGACAGTGGTATCTTTTGTCTGTGTGCAGTAGAATGGTTGGCTGGCTACTTAAATTACTTTTGACCCCTCTCCCTTAAAAAAAAATTATAATAATGATCTCTCTGATTACAGATTTCATTGACACAACTGTCACCAAATCTTAACCAGACAAGACTTGCAGGTCATGGGCTGCTGATTCTTTAAGGTTCGTATTAAACTGTGCTTCTTCCCTCACCACATCCACTAGAGAGAAGAACCAACAGAATGTTAGAGCCAAAGGGAGATCATCTGCTCCATCTGCAAAGTGAACTTAAAAAATTCCAGTCTTGGGATGGCAAGGAGAAAACTACAATATTGTAATGTTCTAATTTTACAATGCAGCAAAAACAAGTTTCGCTTCCAGGAAAACAACACTTGGGGCTATAAAAAGTGATGCATGGCTTCTAGGCTCTGTACCTTGGAGGCCAAACTTTCGATTATAATTTTGGTTACTGGAGGTATCAAACTGGGGAAGGATGTGTTTGTACAGTAAAGAATGGTAGCAGACTCTAGAAATTTCACTTACTTGGGACAAACAAGTCCCAAGTCCCTGGTTTCGGCTCTACAACACCAACCTGTCATGGGTCAAGATCTATGTGTAGAAACTGACAACCAGCTTCTGCTTTAGAGAAGGTTTTTATAGCTACTTATTGTGAAGAGGAAGAGTACAAACTATCAGCTGGGTCACTTACAAACGATCACTTAAATGATATAAAGATATTAGTAAATATTAGAAATAATAGTAAAATAATAAAAAGTAGTAAAATAGTAAAAATATAGAAAAAAAATTTTATTTTGGGTAGTACAAATCAACCACCTTTCCCCGTTCTTCTTCCCAATCATAAAACGCCTCACACCTTCTAGCCTCTAGTAATGTGCAGTCTCCTCTGTATATCTTACAAGTTTCAAGTTCTATCCTTGGCCATATTCACTTACAATTTCTATTCCTGGCCATATTTCTCTCTCTTTATGTATACTCTACCCAGGAGGTTTCATCTACTCTCCACATCTGAACCACAGGGATGACCCTGAGTCTTTATATTCATAGATAACGGGAACAGATCTTTCAGGCTTTATCCAAATATTCTAATTACTTATTAGGTGCATCTATATGGATGACTGCCATGTCCAATGTTGAAATCATCTCCCCCAGCTATCCCTCCATGAAAGAAAGACAGAATCTTTCTACTTGGCACAGAAACTAGATTATCACAATATTGCACGACTATTCCTTCTGACTCTGGTCTATTGCCACTAAGCGGTCAATCACATCACCTCCATGTTACCATTTTTTATACCAATTTTGACCATGGTCCTTCACTACAAGATCAAGTCCAAAGTCTTCAATCTTCTGTAACTTAGCTTTACATTTTTTTAGCCTTACCTCCTTTCACACTTCTATATGAATTCCTAGTTTAGCCAATTTAGTCTATTTAACAGCCAGTAAACATATTCTATGCATTTCACATGCCACTTCCGGAAGACTTTGTCCTCCTGATTCTTCAAGGTTCTTATTAAACTTCACCCTTTCCGTGTCACCCTAACTAGATACAAGTGCCGTCACAGAATATTAGAGCTGAAGGGAGATCATCTACTTCATCTGCAAAATGGGCTTCGAAGAATCGTCTCCTCCATCTATAAAAGCAAAATGTTTGGGGAGGGGCGCCTGGGTGGCTCAATTGGTTAAGCGTCCGACTCTTGATTTCAGCTCAGGTCATGATCTCACAGTTTGTGAGTTTGAGCCCCGTGTTAGGCTCTCTGCTCACAGTGTGGGAGCCCTCTCTCTCCCTTGGGATTTTCTCCCTCTCCCTGCCCCTCCCCTGTATGCCCTCTTTCTCTCTCTCTCTCAAAATAAAAATAAATAAAACTAAACAAAACAAAAAAAAACTGTCTAGAGAAACTGAAGCCAAAGGACAATAAAAACACTTTTATTTCCAAATACTGTTTTTTTCCAATACATTTTTCCTGAGTGTTTCCTCTGTGCCAGGAGCTGCACTGGCCACACAGAATGAGAGTTTAATGAGAAAGACTGATTGCATGTCTATTATCACACAAATAGCTAGACTTCGGTGAGTGCTACGAGAAGAGGGAGTACAGCATGCCACTTATGTCTGAAGTATGACGGCTCAGGGAAGGAGTGAGGCATGAGGTTAACCTTGTGTGTGAAGGAGTTAACTCAGTTTGGGAAGACGAAGAAGGCTTCCCTGAGGAGGAAGAAATCTTTTAAGTAAGGGTGAAAGTGAGTAGGAATTAACTGCACAAGGTAAATGATTGCTACATGTAGAAGGGAAGCCCAGGCAAGCACTTCCAAGGAACTAAAAGAAGGTGTGGGTGCTGAGAGCTAAGGGACAAGGAAGACTGCACAAGGTGAGGCCGGAAAGGCAGGGATGGGCAGGAGCACACTGCACCTGGGAAGATCATGTGAGGATTCCTGGGCTTTATTCTAAGAACAATAGGCCTGGGACAGCATGTTCCAAGATACCTCAAGTCAGGACGATGGCTTACCCTAGGAGGCATGGGAAAAGCAACTTGAAATCAGAAAAAATTCTACCAGTTTTATTTCAATTGAAACATCTTCTGTATCCCTATCACACTTCCTGGAGTGTGTGTTCTCATCTGAAGTCATGTCAAAAAAGGGAACTCAAGTCAAAAAAGGAAAGCACGTGAATTTATAAATACTGCCATTTTTTAGTTGGTCTCCTTGGCTTGGACAGGAGGTAGTGTATGGATATGAATGTCTCTGCACCTGTCAACACTTAAGGCAGTACAGGCTTGTTTGACATTTTCTAAAAGCCCAATACTCCATACAAGGACAGTCCAATAAAAAGCTCTATTTCACTATCTGGCCATGAATTGGTGCTACACTTGAAGTTAAATCTTCATTCTCTTCCCCTTTCCCATAAAACCATTAATAAGGGAAAATATTTTGAGAATATACCAACAAAATTTTTTCAAGGTGTTGTTTTAATCCCCATTGCTTTTTGTTCTCATCTTGTCTACACCAGGTAATGAATTTCAAAATGCACTCACAATTTATTTCCTCTAAAATTACATTTATATCAAGGATAAAATTTAAAGAAGGTTGGGTGACAACGTTATTAATAAAAGAACAGGTGGAATTTTGGAGTGATTTCTCTGTTCAAGGTATTGTGCTAGACACCTGAAAATGGGTTATCTCATTTAATCCTAATAAAGACTTTGAAAGGCGCATCTATCTCACAGATAAGAAAACCGAGGCTTATTGTTTCCCTACAATATATACACCTTACACCTGTGTTGTCAGTATGGTAGCCTGCAGCCACATGTGGCTACTAAGCACCTGAAATATGGCTAGTCTGAATGAAGATGTGCTGTGAGTGTAAATTACACACCAGATTTCAAAAATGTAGCATAGAAAGTAAGATTTCTCAATTTTTGACTATTGATTACATGTTAAAATGGCAATATTTTACATAGTGTGTTAAATAAAACGCATTATTAAGATTAATTTTATCTGCTGTACTTTAAAAAAAATAAGCTACTAGAAATTTTTAAATTACATGTGTGGCTCACATTATACTTGTATTGAACGGTGCCAGCCCAGACCAAAAGCTGGATACTGAATTCGTCAGTAAACAACAAGTTCAAAGGCAGCCCGGTATAGAAGAAAAGAGTATATGGATTCTAACAGAACTCGGTTTAAATCCCTCCATCAATGACTAGTCTTGGGTAAAAGACCCAACATCTCTGCACTTCACCTTTGTCACTGGCATTATGGTGGTATTAAATATCCCCAAACAACTGTTGTATGTAATTATGTAAAGCAGCTAGTGGGCAGAAGGGAGAGAACACTTACTGAATACTTCCTATAACAACTAGTTAATTTAAAAATGGATTTCCCAAATGAGTAGAAAGTTCACGTATTTGAAAATCATATTTTATTCTCTTTAAGTGGGAAGAGTTAAATAACTAGCACATTTAATGCCTGCTTTAGCGTAATATATGCATTATACACTGTACTGAAATATATATAATATACACAGATTCTTTCTTTCTATGTAAGTTATTGAGAATATGTTCTAGGCTGGGGGGCCAGATGATAAAGTTAGGATGAGGTATAAAATGTGAGGACACAGAAGGGTCCACGGGGCCCTCACAGATACAATGGACGAATTCCAGTGAAAAGAGTTTATGAACTCTACTTCAGCTGATCCCTGGTCTTTTTACATCAAGAACTGAGACTAGTGAGTAAAAAGACATCTGGGCAAGTAGAATTTTCCTCTTTTCATAGGCAAACAAATAAATTGTTCAGTATACCAAATTTAGACTAGCCTGCTATTAGTAATCTCCACTAAATCATAAGAAACTACAAAATTATGTGGACTAAACTAAGGGTATTTTACCATATTCTGTCTCCTAGGCTTTTGTCAAGAAGTTTGTCCTTTGTATGTGACTTTATCAATGTCTGAGTTATATGTATACGTTTAAATGTATACAGTAGTATACATTTAAATATGAATATGGAGCAGTTGGGGCATTTACTTTACTATTTGACATATGTTTATGGCTTAAGATCGCCATGTGACAATGTATCAGACTGCCCTGTTCTGTATTGTTGTTGTTGTTTTTAGTAGTATGGGGGAAGTATTAATTCAGGATTTGAGTCACTTCAACGTAGCCCCTTAAGAGTCAGACACCTATTAAATTTAGCACCAAAACTGTTCATTTGTTTCCTATAGCAATTAACTCTAAGAAAATGAGACTGGAGAAGTAAAAAGCTATCAGATTCGAAGATCTTAGAATAGCAAGAGGAGCCATGAAAATTCAAAAGTTTGAAATTTAACAGAAGAAACTAATATACAAAATTTTAGTTTAGCTATTAAAGTGCATGTGCAATGAGTTAACAGGGGGATGGGGACATATGTTGCATTAAAAATCCCCTGTGATTTCATATGTTGTATTAAAAATCCACGTCTTGTAATGAATTTTTGAGTACCCACTGAACACACGTGACTTGGGCTTTGCTCTTTCAGACTGACTTGAAATGTGATTATATCTACAGTATACTTACAACTACCTTTCAGTAAGTGTCTTCAAATGTGGAGCTACAGCTAGAATTAGGTAGGGAAAAAAATTACACTAAATCAAAATTATTAGCAATTATTAATAAGAATCAGACAAAATAATAATGTGTAACTAGTAATTAGAAAAATTTGCTAAAACCTTGAACTAAGATATTATTATCTTTCTGATGCTGGAAATTCTAGGAAAATATATAGTCAGTTAACATAAGAGAAAACAAATACTCGAAACCATTTAAGCTACCAACCGTATTTTCAAAATGCATGCTTAAAAAAAGAGTTCATATCAGGAAAAAGCTTACTTGCATTAACTTTAAATTAGCTAATACTTGAGTTACACCTTTGAAGAAACTTCTGTTTTGTTTCTAGGAATGCTTTTTTCACTTCCTTTTCTTTCTTTCTTCCTTTCTTTTCCTTTCTTAGGGGGGGTAAGGCAGTTGGATTAAAAAAAAAGTTAAGCCACATTCTTTAATGTGAATGGCATATTTGTGCTCCTATATGCTAATAACTCTCAATCTCACTGAGCTGTTACGATGTCTTCAAATAATTTAATAACGTCTTCAAAGTTTCATCTTAATTGCAGAGTTCATTTTTGTAAAACGCCTTGGCACCACTCGATCTTTTAAGAGATGAGAAAGGTCTCTGTCCTCTGGACTTGACATTTTTTGCCGTATATGCGTGAGCAATTTTTGCTGTCAAATATTGCAAAGGTAGATTTTTTGTTGTTGCTCAATCTGAAAATGTCTCCACTATGCTTGCACAGCTCCCCTCTTCCCAGTACAGACCTGCCCAACCCTTTTCTCCCCCTGCAAGTTTTAAACTTTGTTTCCTTTGGGTTTCTGTACAAGTGCTACTAACAATATCCAAGAGACAAAGAGCTGGGCTGTGGGTTCACGGGATGCCAAATTTGAGTTGTGAAACAAAGCACTCAAATTTAAGATTCAAGATGATGGTGGTGGTGATGCTGGCAAAACCCCCACATATTATTACAGAGCATGAGACCCCAGAGCCATCTCCCTAGACAGCTCCCCCTGCCCACAGCCACCCAGAGCACTGGGGAGTGCTGGCCCCGGGACGTCGGCTGCCGGCCGCATCGCGAAGCCCCCTGCCCGCCCCCGGCCCTCTCACCGCTTCACTCGGATGATCTGGTCCCGCATGGGCTTGATATCCTGGAAGCTCTGCTGGTTGACGAGGCTGTAGACCAGGATGAAGCCCTGGCCGTTCTTGATGTACAGGTCCCGCATGGACGCGAACTGCTCGGTGCCCGCCGTGTCCAGGATCTCCAGCACCGACGGCGACGAGTCCACCTCGATCTCCTTGCGGTAGAAGTCCTCGATGGTGGGGTCGTATTTCTCGATGAAGGTGCCGGTCACGAACTGCACGGTCAGGGCGGATTTGCCGACCCCGCCCGAGCCCAGCACCACCACTTTGTACTCGCGCATCGTCCCTCCGCGGCCGCCGCCGCCGCCGCCGCCCGCGACATAGACCTACGCCCGCCGCGCTGCGCCCCCGGACCCTGCGCCGGCGGCCGGCCCCGCCGCCTCTCGCGGCCGCCCCCACCTCACGGCCGCCGCGGCCCCCCGGGCGCCGGCGGAGGGAGCAGTAGCCCTGGGCATGGGCCGAGCAGGGCGGCAATCCGGCCCGCGAGCGCCGGCAGGCACTGAGCACGAGCTGCGAGCGGGAGCCGCCGGAGCCACCGGAGCCGCCCGAGCCGCGGGCCCGCAGTGCCACCCGCCCGCCCCGCCCCTCGCGCCTCCACGCCCAACTCCCCGCCCGCCGCCGCCGCCGCTTCCTCGGGCGCCGGAGCGCGCGCCCGAGCGGGAGCCGCAGCGCTGCCAGGGGCGGGGCCCGGCGGCAGGAGGCGGGGCTCCGCGGCGCAGCCCCGCCCCTGCTCCCCGTCGCCTAGGCGACCGGCCGCGCGCGCTCCCGGGAGACTGCGCGGTGCGGAAGCCTCGGCTCGCGCTTAGATAAACAACCTCCTCTGCCACCCAACACCTTACCCCGCACGCCCCGTCGAACCCCAGGGCCTGCGTACTGGGCATGCGCAGTTGGTCTGCCTGAGCCGGGAACCTGGTCAACTTGAGAATCCCACGCTCGGCATTGGGGCGGAGGCAAGATGTTAGCGGGGCCAGAGCAGTCTGCAGGCTTTAACGTGAGGCTGAGAGTGAAAAGAAGAAACGGGCAAGGACCAAAAGGAGGTATTACGGATTTTGCCTGACACCACCCAGTCTCTCTGTACCCCTGAGGGCTTCGGTGTTTTCTTGTATAAACATAAAGAGAAGCTTTTTTAAGAGGGCGCAGATAAATACAACGGAGTGAGCCTTTTTTTAAGCATCAGAACACTGAAGGAGAGGACATAAGGCCCCCAAAGCCACTGCCCGAGGCGGCAAAGGCGAGTCCGCGCAAGTCAGGCCCACGCCCGGTTACGTCGCCGGGGTCCCGCCCACCGCCCCCAGCCCCGCCCTTCTCCAGCGCCAAACTGGTGTCGAGCTCTTCCCACGCCCTCTCAGCTACGGGCGCCTGGAAAACCGGGAGAACAGAGCTCCAAGCCGCAAAAGAAGGCCCAGGGCCACCTCATAGCAACAGCTAGCTGGGGCACCTAGTAGGAAGCTGGGATTCATTCCAACCAACCAGATAACGTTTCTGTACCCCATGGTACCATTCTCGGCCAATAGAGAGCCGCTTCATACCACGTGATGCCCACCCGTCAGCCAATGAGGAAAACTCTAGTCGCAGGATCAACCAACTCACCTCCCCTCGCCTGGCCAAGCTGGGCGTTTGTTCCTGAGCACTCTCTGCCAACCAATCGTAGGTGAGCTGACGAATGACGGAGGCTCGATCTGAGCCAACCAGGATTCGCGATTCCCTTGCCACCTAGAGCCGGTCGTATGGAGACGGGGCCACTGGTGGGATCCGGGAGGGGTCGGAGGATGAGGGACCGGTCGCTGTGCCCTGTGCTGGCAAGGAGCAAGGTGTGTTGCAGGCGAGAGTGATGAATTCAGACGTTTAACGTCGTCTGCTTGGCATTCTGCCTAAGTGATGGGCTTGGAAATGGTGCTGAGCGATGTGGGCTGAATCGTGGGATGAATAGAGAAAACAGGGACTTTTGTCTTTAGGGTGAGAAATTTTCTGGTACTTAAGGAGACGTACTGCAGCAGTTGGCACGGATCTTCCATGCGTGCCTCCTGAAACATTTTTTTTTTTTTTTTAACTACTTAGTTTTAAAACTTACCGTTAGGTCTTTGTAGCCTTGTATGTTACAGTGTCTCACGCCCATAATGTTAAATTTAGGAGAAGTTATATTCCCAAGTACTCCTGGATTGTATTTTGTAATAATGGGTTATTGGATTTACTTGATTTAAACTATGTCCTTCTCAGACTAGTCTACGTCCATAAGTTGCTAAATCACATTTCTCGGGAATAATAAATTTCTGCAGTTCTTACGTTTAGTCGTGGCATACCTCTTTGCCCTTTCCCTTCCCTACAAGGTCATCATGTAGAAAGGATTCTGGTCTGAGTTTCTCGAAAAACCAGGTGTTTCTTTACCGTCTTTTCTGCCAATTATCAAACTACAAAAGTGTACTCAGATTTAACAGTGTTCTATTGCCCTGTCCGTCCATTATATTAGAATGAAGAACTTAAGTTTGCATTATCTTGCTATAGTATAACATATACCAAGTTTTGGCTTAAAATAATTGAGGGCAAGTGTCCTGTCAAAAAGTGTAATAAATATAACTCAGCCTTTATTTCTTGATTAAATATCGTCAAAGTATGAGAGGTAATATCCGAGCCTATGGAATCTGCAGATAAAGCAAACTGCAAAAGAACTAAGAATCAGAGGAACGTTTTAAGAGCATCGAAACTAAAGAGAATTCTAAACTAGTAGTGTGGAAAGGTGAATTAAAATGAAAGGAGCTCACATGGATGCATTATATCTGAGCTTTTTGGCAGGGATATTTCAAGAAGATGTTTATAAATGCGGTGTGCACCTAGCTTTTTACAAGTCTCATGTTTTGTGTGAAACTTGTATGCTTATTTGAGATTACTTTAGCTTAGTAACAGCCACACTTCTTTTAAGAGCAAAGACAGACTGTCTCTTTAAGATCCAAATTGTGCATGATGGTGGTAAGTTCCTAGGCTTTTTGAGGGTTAAATGGAGCCAAGAAGCATCAAACTTTCTTTGTATAGAGCATTACAACCCGTGTAGTACCTTAATTACAGTGGAACTGAAAAATCATTTACTTTGCAAGCAAAAAAAGATCCAGTGGCAGTTCGTTCGTTCTTTCTTTCTTTTTCTTTCTTTCTTTCTTTCTTTCTTTCTTTCTTTCTTTCTTTCTTTCTTTCTTCCTTCCTTCCTTCCTTCCTTCCTTCCTTCCTTCCTTCCTTCCTTCCTTCCTTCCTTCCTTTCTCTCTCTCTCTCTCTCTCTTTCCTTCCTTCCTTCCTTCCTTCCTTCCTTCCTTCCTTCCTTTGTATTATTTTTTTAGAAATTTCCATTGGGATTGTGGATCAAGAATGTAATCTTAAGCAGTTTTTTCACTTCCCAGGTCGCAAGAAGTTGAGAAGCTCTAGACTGTTGTGCATCTGATAGAAGTTGTCACACACAAAAAATAGTGAGTGGGCTCTCTAGCCACTCCACTTAGCATAATAAAGAATAGGAGAGCTTTTTGACATTTTTCAGGCTGTTTTCCCTGACCTTTCATTACTGCTGACTTTTCTTGATAAGGAGAGGTATACAGAATGCAGCCTCATTTATATTTCTCACGTTGATGTTCGATATTCATTCTTGATGAATTCATATTCATTTGATATTCATTCTCAATATTTATTCTCAATGTTGCCTTAAAGGCGGGTTTTTGATCACTAAGAGGCAAAAGAAACATGATAAGTAGGGCATATTTCCTTTTCTATTCTGCCTTATATGTGGTGGTACTTACCTAATTTGAGGCCGTATGTGAAATACTGGCTGAAGGATTAGCTGCCATAGGAAAGGATGTCAGAACGTGTAGAGAATTTTGAAGATCTGGTTTGGAGATGGGTATTTGTCTCCTGATTCCTTAATCGTGTTCATTTTTATGCCAGCATGAACTATCTATTCTGACAGTGATTTTGGAAATAAAAACTTATGTCTCCATTCATTTGTTTGTGCGAAAGACAAAATAGAAATGAGATACAATGAAATTGAATTTTCTCCAAGAGCTATAAATCTGTATGATAGTGAAAACACTGTATACTGACACTTTAGGGTCTCTTTAGCTTCAGAAGGACATTGCTGGGAGAGAAAAAAAAAGGAAAACTTCATTTCTCCCCACTAAATCTGAGAGTTATCTCACCTATGCCCAGATAGCCTCAACTGTCACACTTGTGTTACCATGGAAACCTAGCTCCTTCCTTGGCTTCTGTGAAAGATGTTGGAAAAGGTGGGATGAGGTGGGAAATACACCGTGTTCTGGGACTTTCTAACTAGAGCAGGAAGCAAGTATGCAAAGAATTTAATGTAAACAAGTTGGAAGAGGACGTTTGCAATAATAGCAGTGCTTCTTGTCTGTAAAACCCCAATGCTTATTGCTTCCTATTAAAGCCTGCATATATGTGATTAACCATAAAGGGGAAGGACAAGTGAAGTCTATTTTGCACCTATGAAATGCAGGCTGGCAGTTATAAAGAGAGCAGAAGACATTTTCATGGCCTCTGAGGCTCCTAATACAGTTGAGAAACAGAAATATATATATAAACAGTGGAAAGGAAGGAGCAAAAAAAAATGTTTCTTTTTTAAAAATGTGATGTGTTTTAGTGGTTTTGAAAAGAAAGAACTGAAGGCAGAAATTAAATGAGGATGTAAACAAGTCAATGAAAAAACCTTCTGGTCGAGATAGTGTTGCTGAAGGAAATGGCTTAATGATTAAGATATAGGAAATAAAAAGAAAAAGCTCGGAGAATCCTAAAAGCTTGAATGTTTGGAGGAAAATAGAGCTTCAGTGTGGTTTACTTAACACGGCCAAAGAGGAAACATGGTGTTGCTTGCATCCCCAGCAGTTTCCCTTTCTTTTGGCTGAAAAACATGGGATGAAACAGGATTGATCGTTAATGGCAGTCCTTTCCTCTCTGCCCCATAGTTAGTCCACAAGTAGGCACATGACTTGGTTCTCATTAGAACGGGAAGAAGTCCTTAGAACAGGAAGAGCTGGGGGATTCCTGGGATTCTGACAAGAATGAGTAGACATCGCCATTGTTTTGATGTCACTCCCCCTTCCTGCCTTGTACATTGAAATAAGAGACTGGCTGCCGTCTTTGGGCAATGATGCCTTATGGCTGAGGTTGAAACCCAGCAAGCTTTGGATGGTGAGGAAGGTGGGGAAGAATCCAGGCCCTGGAAGACAACACTGAACTGTCATACCAATGCTGGAAATGCCCACCTTTGAACTTGTTAACTAAGTACACAGCCAGCA